>NC_133752.1:36264583-36900000 GCF_036562045.2 Rhinolophus sinicus
AGAGTTGCTTAGCTTAGTCATGTAACACTTTTTCCTTATATTGGCCTTCATAAGTGTTGCTTTAGTGACATAACAGATCACCAGCAAACACTTACATGCTGTTAGGTTTTTTTTTGTTATACCTATACACAGGGGATTTTTCTGAAGAAAGCCATGTTATCTTGTTGGTTAGCACGATTGTGCAAACAAGTTGCTCAGTGACAATTTGGCTCAATGGGAGAAGCCATGCAATAATACTGCATCCATTGCATAAGTAAGAGCTAGCTTACAGTAAGACGGAAGAAAAAGTATGTAGCTTTGTATAAATAACGTTCTGTGAAATTAAGCACTGATTGTTGTCTTTGAGTTGAAGTATATTGAAAAATTATGGAGAAAAAGGTGTCATGGATCTGATTTGAAAAAGTTTTTAATATTGCATTGAAAAAAGCCATTTAAAAAATTTACAAGATCAATGTGAAATTATTAATTGGGCCATTGTTTTATTTTTCAATTTGGAACACTTCTGTACAACTATTAAGTCATTTGAATTATGGGGATTTTATTAGAATTTTATCT
Organism: Rhinolophus sinicus; assembly: GCF_036562045.2. Classification (NCBI taxonomy): domain Eukaryota; kingdom Metazoa; phylum Chordata; class Mammalia; order Chiroptera; family Rhinolophidae; genus Rhinolophus; species Rhinolophus sinicus. The sequence continues at coordinate 36,265,139 of NC_133752.1, forward strand.
AAGTTGTAGTTCTTTAAATGAAAATAAATCATTTTGCTAAATTTATAAAATAAGTAATCCTTTGCCTCAAGAATAAACAGGTATTTCCCTAAATACCAGTTAAACTTGGAATCTGTTTAAAAAATCAGCTATAAAATATGGAAAAAAAAAATTGAAAGAAGACCCTTCTTCCTGCCCACTACGCTTTCATGCACGTAGAGGAAGACACAAAGGCTGAATCAGACATACTTCCCCATTGTTGAGCCCCCAGACAGCTCTCTGGTCTTGTTACACAATATTTCCTTCTGGGTTGATAACGGGTTACCTCTTTTTAATTAATTTTTTTCTGTCTTTTTTTAATTCTTTGGTGAGGATGGAGAAGGTTTGAATCTTTCAGTAAGGAGCAAAGTGTAAAGAGAGTGACAAATGCAGTTTAGCTGGTGAAAATGAGCATGAGGAACAAAAATGTCAATTAAAATAAATATATGAATGGTAATTTCTCATTCAAGTGTGAAAAATTAGGTAAATGAGTATATTCTGAGCATTAGTTGAAATACGTAGTCTTCAGCTTGTCCTTTGGTGATGTCCACTTTATACCTCTCTGCTGGTTTTTCAAATAATTTCTCTAGTATATGATGAAAACTTTCCTGCTCGGAAGATATGGCAGAGCTAGATAAGCTAAGAATTAGTGAAACATTGTTTTTCCTACGTTTTCTGTCATTGTGGCAATTCTTAGCTTTATGACTCACCCAGAGGATTGTGAATTCCAATCTAATATCCCTGCAATCTCCAGCAGCCATTTTCTGGGCTGCTTTTTTCTATTACCTAGCTTTTTGTGCTCAGGAAATAGCAGCAAAACAAACCTAGACGGTTAATCTGGTGTACAATTAAACATCTTATGCATTCAAACCAAATATTAATGACTTTAGAATTGTTCAGTGTTTTATTACTACATTTTGTTTTCTTCATTCACATAATGTCTGTCATATTCGTAGCTCTATTCCTTTTGTCGTAGTGTATTCTTCTCTATTCCAAATTGATTTTTGGTGCCAACCACATTTTCATTATAGCCCTTACCACCTTTGGTCCAAAAATGACTTAGATCCTCACCATTTCTGCCCTCAAATTGAACCAGTCATTCATCCATTGAACACATATGGTGAACAAGACACAATCCCTACCTTCAGGGGACATATCGTCTAGAAAGAGTAGTCAGACAAATAAACAGGTAGCCGCAGTACATTGTGGTAATTGCTGCAATAAGGCTAAGTGCAGAGAGCTTTAAGAGGACATAAGAAGGTCACCAAACCTAGTCTTGAGGAGTTTGAGTTCTTGAGACAAAGAGCTAAGCTGAGATATGAAGAAGTTGTGGAAACTTACTATAAGCTAGAAGGCACCAACACCAACATTTGAAAATATCTAGGAAGGAAGAGAGTCTGTTTAAACACTGACTGGAAAAGCAAAAAGAAAGGAAGAAGATGGGTACTCTGGAGTCTGAAGAGGATCCTTTTCTTCTTTATTCTGGTTCTGAACAGGATTTTCAAGTTAGACGAACTGAAGTTTGAATCCTGTGAGTCCTTTCCCAATCACCTTAGCAGGCTTCCCATTCCTCTCTGTTCCCCTTTGGCACTTTACTTTTCTGTACATATTTGTCACCATGTGATGTACTTTATATTTTACTTGTATATTTGTTCATTGTTTGTCCCTGTCCCAATTGTAAATTTAATGTGAGCAAGGATTTTTTTGTTTGACTGTTTTATTCACCAGTATAACATCTGAAACAGTGTCTAACAGAAAGTAGGTGTTCAGTAAATTTTTATTGAAGAAATAAATCCTGGTTCCCATCTATTACTTGGTTATATGACTTTTAACAATTTACTTAACCATTCAAAGCCTTAATTTTGTCATTGGTTAAGTAGGAATAATATCTACTTAATGAGGAGGAAGTGAGATAACCTGTAAAATAATCAACGTAAGATTCTATAATTCTCTGTGTGAAAACTGTGTGAACCAGATGTAGTTTGGAATTCAGAATTCTTCATATTTTAGAAAGATAATAAGGAGCATATATTATACATTACATAACAACTTAGCAGTGTCTGGTAAACAGCCCAGAAACTAATGGGTAATATTTCTACAACAAAACGTACAAATATTCACACTTAAATGGGATAAATTAAGCTATATAGCAGTTTCACATTCATTCAGGTCAAATTTTGCCTCTGAAAGACCTTAAGTCAAGGTTTTGCAGACAAATTAGTAACAGAATTACTTAAAGTTTTTCGGAGCTGAACGGGTATTGGAACATGGATATAGGATTGTGGACCTGTGCCTGACACACAGTAGTTATTCTATAAGTGTCCCCCTTCCCTTTTTTTTTTCTTAATTGCATAGTTTCTAAACATATTTAGGGGAGTGGGTCTCTGTAAAGGCAGGGATTGTTCTGTGTTCACCAATATACGTATCTCAACTACCCGAACACTATCTGGGACATAGTTGGTGCTCAATAAATATTACTGACTAAGTAAAGGAAATGTCATGTTTATGAAATAAAATGGACTTGTGTTAATATTTATTAAGTATCTAAAGTAGAAAAATCCAATTTTAATTATTATTACTTAAAAAAGACTGCGTAACAGACTTTTGTTAATGTGATTATGAAAATATTTCTATAATCGTATACAATGTCTTATCTTTTTTTTCCTATTTTGTATACCAAATGATGAATGCTTGCGTTATACAAGGAGGGCTGACGCTCATTTATTCTAGAAATATTTAATGAGAACCTTCCATGTACCAAGTGCTGTGATGAATATAGATTCAGTAGTTAAAAAAAAAAATCAATCCTGTCTGTTTTCTTTGAAAACTTTGAGTCAGTGCCAGCTAATACTGGCAGTTAGCTGCCAGTGAGCAATTGTGCCTCGGTTCCGTTTACCTGTTACTACCTCTGTTGTCAAGCCTCTCGCACAGGGAATATATCAAAGTCATAAAGTATGCCACAAAATAATGTGTAAAATGTACATGGATTTTAGTGGAGAAAAACTGTTAGGTTGTGGGAGAATGTTAGCATCTGACAATGTTAATGTTCTCTGCTCTATTTAGAGTATTTCTTTTCCTAATATATTTTAAAGATTCCAGGCTTAAGTCCGTTACATCTTTAGGGTTATAAACTATGTAAGTACAGTATGTCCTCGAATAATGATGTTTCAAAATTGTTTTGTTATAATGTTGATGAGATGCTGTAGGAACTTAACTCTTGTTTATATCAATTCGCCTGCGGTAAAATTGGTTTGATTATAATTTTGCTTAAATTTATAGAACCTATCTATGACGTTAAGTGAGGACTTACTGTAATCTTTAATGGTGTGCTTATCACGATGAAAATAAGGAGTAACAAACATTTTTGAGTCCCATGATACATTTTATTATGAGATTTTATCTTTCTCAGAGAGTGACACAGATGAATTCTCTTTATTTAGCATAGCCAAGTTGAATTAACTTGCCTTACCATTTAAACCATAGTGTACTGTAATTGTTTTACATGTCCTAAGCTATTACTTTGGTATTTGGTTAGGTCTGCATTGTGCAACAACAAAACTCTTGGAGTGCAATGCATACTAATCTTTAGCTGTTACATACTTGTGAGGAATATTGGAATTTCTTTATGCTCATAAAAGTACTATAAAATTGTCCTTATCCTCTCATTTTAGTTACAGTGCGTGCTCTGTCCTTCATCCACAGTTGTTACGGACTTTGCTTTACTTCTCTGTAGTTGTGATAAATTGTACCAAGGACATTCGCATGGCCGACTCTCCTTAGATTGGGAAGATGTTGGAGGAATGGTCTGTGGTCAAAAACCAGAATGAAGCAGTAACCCTTAACGGGATAAGCTATCATTTGAAATTGAGAAAACAATCCACAAACATTTCTGTACATTATTCTAATAAATAAAAAAAGTGAGCTGTTACATGAACTTCTTCCTTGAAATTTACATTATAACACACTCTCTTGTTCACAGCATAAACAAATGTAAAAATTACTATGAAGTACTGGGAGTTACCAAAGATGCTGGTGATGAAGATTTGAAAAAAGCTTATAGAAAGCTTGCTTTGAAGTTTCATCCAGACAAAAACCATGCACCTGGAGCAACAGATGCTTTTAAAAGTAAAGTAAACCTTTTAAAGCAATTTTACTAAGCTCTTTTTAGAACCCACTGACAGTGTTTCAGAATATTAAATTCTGCCTTTAGACTGGTGGTGCATTTAGAAGCCAGCATAAGCAAGAGTCCTCAAAATCTTTTAAAACTTCACTATTAACTTGTTGTACCAAGAGCCAAACAAATGTAGTTTGGCTTCATAAAAGCAACATGCCAATTTTGGGAAAGTCCTAAGTAACTTATAGATAGATACCCATGCATGCTTTCTAGTTTACCATACACAAGTAGTGTGATGATTATGCTCGAGCTTCTAGTGTATTATTACCATGTGATTCTAAGGGAACTAAAAGCAAAATACAGTTTTTAAAGATATTTAAGAGTTTTAAGGGTTTTTAAGGTATTGAGATACTTATTAGATACTAGAATTGGGAGATTACTTGGAATTGCTATCTGTTCAGTGTTCTTCTATTTCTATTAATTCTGGCCAATTTTTGTGTTTTTTATATGTAGTTCTAACTAATGTGACTTTTTTTTTCCTTTTAATAATTAGTTTCATTTCTCTTGCCTGTTATTCATTTGTCTTTATTTCTTTCTCAAAAATATTTCCGGTTTTTTGCATTTAGTTAATAAGTGTCAAAGAACTGATTTTATAATATATTTTGTTACATACAGTTTATTCATAATAGTTAACTTCTAATTCATAGGAAAATGATTCAATTTGTGATTTTTTTGTTGTTGTAAATTTGATACTCATAGAGCCAAGTATGTTTACAGTGAAATGCTGGGGCCTTGTAATAACAAGGAGATACTTATTTTTCAAACGTTCCTAAAAGATAGATTACTCAATTGGTCTTTCATACGAAGCAGTTTCCAAACAGTTTTATTTCTTGAGGGAAGTTGCCAAGCAAAATGCGTTTGGGGATTGTTAATATATTCCAATAAAAGCAGCCTCCAGTGTGGTCCTGGTGAAAGCAAAATGCCACAGTGACAGAGCCTTCTATATCCTTAAATTAAAAGTGGCCTGTTGATAGTACAGGAAAAGTTTCTTGACATATACATGATGTATTACAGAATTGTATACTTGAAACCTATGTAATTTTATTAAACCATTGTCACCCCAATAAATTTTAATTAAAAAAATAATAAAATAAAACCTCGATTTCAGATGGAAAAAAGCACACTAACTTTAGCATATATTCCCCCCAAAATTAATACAAATTTTCATATTATGAATTAAAAGCATTTAATTTAAAATTTGTATTGTTTTTATAATGTTTAAAAAACATTTTGGCAGTGAGTTATTTGCATATTTATGACCTGCTAGGTGATGTCAGTATTAATTGATCATTGATGTTAAGAATGTTAAACTGCTTCTTTCTCCCACTTCTGCACTGAAGTCACGTTAGCATTTTTGGTTTTGGAATAACAGTAAGTGGATCTTCCAGTATTTTTACAGCCTGTGTTGCATTTTGAAGAGATAAGCAGCATAAATGTCACCCCAGCTAGACACTCAGAAGGGGTTTTACAAAGGTGATTCCACTTTGGTTTAGTACATTTCAGGTTTTAATGCTCTGCTTTGTAAAACTAGAAACTTAATATTGATCAACATGCCGGGAGGTGATTCATTTCTAGAGGAGAGGCTCACATTATTCAATATGTAGGGGTTATCTGTCAATCAGAATGCCGATTTGTTAATCCCAAAGAGGATCAGAATGGGGAGCTGGTTGATGAGCCTCTTTTTCATTGAGTGTAAACTACATAGAAAACCCAGGTTGTAATTCACAGATGCTTGGTGAGCAAAGGTAGTTATTTAGAAAATATTACGTGTAGTGTCATCATACAGAAATGTCAGGTTTCATTAATTTAGCACACAGGATGTTTTCATTACCTTCTGAGTCATCTTACTTTAATTTTAACCAATCAGCTTTAAACTTTTGATTTTGGGATACTAAACTGTTTATTCTAAGCAAAGACTATAGCTTTTTCTTTTGTGTAAAAGGTAAGTATAGATTGATTGCTCTGTAATTACCAAAACACTTTTTACAGAACATGGAAACTACTTGCTTTTTATTTCCTCTTAGAAAAAGAGAGGTAATTGGTTTAGGGAATTAAATAAGATAGAAGAGATAGTTTCATTTCTGTGTTTTGTAAAGCTTTGAAAATAAAAGCTTTCTATCAAGGACGGTAGACTAAATGAACTCTTAAGTTCATGCAGCTGTTTGTTCTTTACAGTTAGGTTTGTAAGTTTCTCAAAGCAGGGAATATTTTATTTACATCTAGAGAGTATTTTTAAACATACTTTTAAAAAAATATTTGATTGAAATGGATCCCTTTCCTTCTGACATGATTGTTTTCAAAACAGTCTGTTATCTTCAAAGACTCGCAAGTATTTCAGATACTATTTGAATAATACCTGTGTTTGTTGACATATACATGAATGTAATAGCAAGGAACAGGGATTAGCTGTGTATGTGTTTGCTTGGTAAATAATAATGAATCAAATGTTATTGCCTATGCTAGGTCTGGTAGTTCAATATTCTTAATATCTAGAGTGTATCTCTAAGAACGAAGAAGTCAGTTCTACCCTTTGTTCTAGTTCTTATAGAGAAATACAATAAGAGAATATGAAATATCCTTTTGCTCAAAGAATTTGCCATTTATAAAGGGGAGACAAGTCTCATAGAGAACATTTGGAATAATAATAATACCTAACATTTAACAAGCATTTTATAGTTTTTCATTCCCATTTTTCATTTAATGGTTATTAAAAATCTTGTGAAATTGTTGGGACCAGTGTCATCCTCCTTTCACAAATAAAATTGAGGCTCGGAGAGATTAACTGATTTACCCAGGATTTCTCAGAAGACTGAATATAATTAAATGCCAAAACATGGAATAAATACACCCAAAATAAAGTGAGGAAAATAAAGTAGCATTATAATCAGAGTAATTGGAGAAGCCTTTATGTTATAGGTGAGAATTAAGACTTTTCTCAAGATGAGTGTGATTTCTGTGGTTAGAGAAGAGAGTAGATGGCAGAAACTTGGGTATGAGAATAAGGCAAGCGATTTAAAAATCAGTGAGCACTTCCATTTTTGAGAAGATGAAGGAGATGTACTTTTTTTCCCTGTCCTCATACTAAGTACAACTTAATACTGTATGTAAAACAAAACAAACATTAGAAAACACTTGAAGGTTGAGAGAAGGTAGACTGGCCAGCAACATTGGGACCCAAAGAGCAACATGGCAGTGAGTTGCTTGGGTTTTCATTTTGCCTTTTATATCTCAGACTGGGTGCTAGAGAAGCAAACAACTCAAACACCAACGAGCACAGACAAACAGTCCCCAGGAAAAGCCTGATCTCTAGCCAAGCGAACAGGAAAGGGGTAAACTAGCAAGACAGGAAAACTTTTCTGCTGCAGCCAAATATCAGCAAAAAAACTATGGCCCTACCCACACCCACACCCACACCCACAAAGGCTGAGTAGAGAACCTAGCCTGCTACCTTCTCTGGGCTGTAATGAGATTCTCTAAACCCTCTTCCCCAGGTTGATAACCTAGAAGATGGAGTAGGAGCTGATATTTCCACTCCTACCTGTCAATAACAAGGTGTCCCTTTCCCTCTCCATTGGGTTAGTGTCATAAGTAGCCTAGTAGAGAGTCAGGACTTTCACCACCAAACAGAGGCAAACAAAGCCATATCCTTATGGAGAGCAATAATGAGGCACTCCTATCTTTCTAGCCAAAGAGATAAGAATGGAGGCTTGATGGAGAACTGGAAATTCCATCCCATCCCTGCCCATTAGTAATGAGGAGCCCCTCTTTTCAGATGTCATCAGACGTCAAGGGAGAAAACTCGACTTCTGTTGCCTGGTGGAATAACAGGTGGTATCCCCTCTTCTCATACTAGAATAGTGTCAGAGGAAGACAGTTAAAACAAGTTTTAGATAAAGGTCAAAGTCTCATAAGATAATACCCCACGTGATGACAGTTCAGTCAGCAATCACTTGTCATACCGTGAACCAGAAAACCTCAAATTGAATTTAAAGTACATCAGTAGATACCCACGTGGAGATGACAGGAAATATTTGCTAACAAAGATTGTAAAGCATTCTTCATAAAAATATGAATTGCAGCTATGCTTGAAACAAATTTAGAAAAATAAGAGTCTTAGCAAAGAAAGCCTGAGCAAATAAAAGGTATGAAGAATTAAATGGAGAATTTTACAGCTTAAAAATACAAAAACTGAAATAAAAACTAGCAGTAAATAGAATAAGCTGAATGACAGAGGAAAGAATCAGTGAACTGGAAAATAGAAAAATAGACATTATCCAATCCGAACAACAGAGAAAATAGACTGAGAAAGAGGAAGAGAACGTAGCCTCTGGAACCAATGGGCCTATACCAAAAGATTTGGTATTCATATCATTGGGGTCCTGGAAGGAAAGCAGAAAGAGGGCATAGCTGAAAAAGTACTAAAAAAATAAGATAAAATAAAGGTTGAAAACTTCACATACGCACACTTGGCAAAAGATACAAGCTTATATAATTCAAGAAGTTGAATGAATTCCAAACAGATAAACCCAAAGAAATCCACACCAAAATGCATCATAGTCAAACTTTTGAAAACTAAAGATAAAAAGTCTTAAAAGCCACAAAAGAGAAATGACACCTTACCTATAGGTGCAAAGCAATTCAAATGACAGTGACATTCACATTAGAAATTGTGTAGGCCAGGAGGAAATGGCAAATTTTTCAAATATTGAAAGAACTGTCAATTCAGAATTGTATACCCAGTAAAAATATCCTTCAGGAATGAAGGAGAAATCAAGACACTTTCAGATGTTTTGAAAAATAAGAGAATTTGTCATTAGCACACATACCCTAAAAGAATAGCTAAGGGAAGTTCTCTAAACAAAAGGAAACAGTAAAAAAGGAATCTTAAAACATCAAAAAGGAAGAAAGAACACAGTAAGAAAAATATGGGTAAATACATTTTGCTTCTCCTCTTGAATTTCTAAATTATGTTTTACATTTGAAGAAAAACATTTAACATTGTCTGAAATGGTTTTAAATGTATGCAGAGAAAATATATAAGGGAATTATATCATAAATGGGGTAGAATAAAGAAAAGCAAAGAGAAGTAAGGCTTTTACAGTATACTTGAACTAATAAAATAATGACACCAGTGAGCTGTTGTAAGTTGTGTACATATAAATCTGGAGCAACCACCAAAAAGGTGTACAAAGAGATACACAGAAAACACTAGATAAGTCAAAACGGAATTCTAATAAAAAGTTCAAATAATTCACAGTAAGTCAGGAAGCAGAAAACAAAATACAAAGTGGTAGACATAAGCCTTAACTTATCAGTAATTACATTAAATGTAAATGATCTAAGTGTAGCAATTAGAAGACAGATTGGAAGAGTAAATTTAAAAAATGACTCAACTTTGTGTTATCTACAGAAACTCAGTTCATTTATAACAATATATACAGGCTGAAAGTAAAGAGGTAGGAAAAGATATATCATGCAAATGATCAAAAGAAAGCAGGTGTGGCTATGTTAATATTAGATTAAATAGACTTTAGACTAAAAAATTTACCAGAGAGAGACGTTTTATTATGATAAAGGGTCAATCCTTCAAGAAGACATAACAATATAAATTTGTATGCACTAAAAAACAGGAATGCAAAATATGTAATTCAAAAACTGATAAAATCGGAAGGAGAAATAGACAAATTCACAATTATAGCTGGAAACTTCAACATCTGTCTCTCAACAATTGATAGAACAACTAGACAGAAAATCAGAAAGAATATAGAAGAATTAAACACCACCATTATCCAACAAAATATAATCATCATTTATAAAATGTTCCACTCAGTAACTGTAGACTATACATTCAAGTGCTCACGGAATATACTCCAAGATAGAACATATCCTGGGTCATAAAATACACCCCCACTAAGTTAAAAGATAGGGTTCATACAGAGTGTGTTTTCTGACCACAGTGAAATCAAAGTAGAAATCAGTAACAGAAAGATACTGCAAAATGTTCACTCACTTGAAACTGGACAACGCATTTCTAAATAATCTATGAGTCAAGGAGTCTCAAGAGAATTTTTTTAAATACATTAAATTAAAGTATAGCATATTACAATTTGAAAGAACCAGCTAAAGCAATGCTGAGAAGAAACTTGTAACATTAAATGTGTATATTAAAATAGAGGAATAGCCTCAAATCAGTCATCTAGGCTTCCACCTCATGAACCAAGAAGAAGATGAGCAAAATAAACCCAAAGCAAGAAGAAGGAAGGAAATAAAGGTGAGAGCAGAAATCAATAAAATTGAAAACAAAAACAATAGTGAAAATTAATGAAACAAAAGAACTGGTTCTTTGAAAAGATCAATGAACTTGACAGACTGACAAAGGAAAAAAAAAGAAATGACCTTTGTTAGAAATGGTATCAGAAACAAGGATACAGACCCTGCAAACATTAAATGGATAATACTATGAAATTTACAAATGAGATGAAATGGACCAATTCTTTGAGAAATATAAATGGTAAGAATTCACTCAATCTGAGGTTGATAATGTGAACAACCCTGTAACATAAGTAAATTACCATGTTTCCCCGAAAATAAGATCTAGCCGGACAATCAGCTCTAGTGCGTCTTTTGGAGCAAAATTTAATATAAGACCCGCTATTATATTTATATTATGTTATATTACATTACATTACATTACATTAAAGACTGGGTCTTATAATAAAATAAGACTGGATCTTATATTAACTTTTGCTCCAAAGGACGCATTAGAGCTGAGTGTCCGGCTAGGTCTTATTTTTGGGGAAATGCGATAAATTTGTAATTAAGAAACTCCCTAAAGGAAATCTCCATGCTCAGTTACCTTTACTGCAGAATTCTTTCAAACTTCTAAGAAAAATTAAAACCAGTTGTACATAGTCTCTTCCTGAAAATACAAGGGGAGGAAATATTTCCCAATTTATTTTACAAAGTAAGTATTACCCTGTTAAAATCAGACACTACAAAAAAAAAAAAAAAAAAAAAAAAAAGGAAAAAAAACTACAGACTAGTATTCTTCATGGAATAAGCCCAGATATCCTTAACAAAATATCAGAATTCAGCAATCTATAAAACAAATTATACATACACCCTAACCAAGTGGAATTTATTCCAATGATGCAAAAAGCTGGTTCACTATTTGAATATCAGTCATTGTGATCTATTATATTAAAGGCTAAAGAAGAAAAATCTCATGATTTTATCAATCAGTGCAGTAAAAGCATTTGAAACATTTCGCCACTCATTTATGATAAAAACTGACAGGAAAATAAGAATTAAAGGGAACTGCCTCAAATTGATAAAAGAGCAAATACAGATAACCTAGGGTAACATTATAGTTAGTGGTGAAAGACTGAATGCTTTCCTCCTAAGATTGGGAACAAAGCCAGAGTGTCCCCTTTCACCACTCTTAACATAGTGTTGGAAATTCTAGTCAGTGCATTAAGGTGAAAATAAAATAAAAGGCACTATACGAAAAGGAAGACATCAAACTGTCCATATTTGTAAGTGACGTGATTATTTATAAAATTCCAAGGAATGTATCCCCCCAAAAAATTCTAGAACTAATAAGTGAATTCTTTAGAGTTTCAGGACGTAAGATAAACATACAAAAATCAATTTCTATTGATTTAAAGTAGTAGATGTAGTATATTTAAACATAGTATATATATTAGCAGTGAATATGTAGACACTGAAATTAAAAATATATTACTATTTACAGTCACACACATGAAATACTTAGTTGTAAATTTAACAAAACTTGTGTAGGATTTGTATGCAGAAAGCTATACTATACTAATGAAAGGAATCAAAGAAGATCTAAATAAATGGAATGATTTATCATGTTCATGGATTGGAAGAGTCAGCATAGTAAAGATGTCAAGTCTCTCCAAACTGATACACATATTTAACACAATGCCTGTTAATATCCTAGCACAACTTTTTTGTAAATAAGCACAATTTTATTCTGAAATTCATATGGAACAACAAAGAACCTGAATAAATAAAAATGATTTATTAAAAGAATGGAGTAGGAGTAATCAGTGTACCTGATTTTAGGATTTACTTTGTATATTAAACTTATTAAAACAGAGTGATATTGTTAGAGGCATAGACACAGAGATCTATGGAACAGGATGGGGAACCCAGATATAGATTCATACAGATATACCCAACTGTTTTTTTGTGTTTTTTTTCAATTACAGTTTACATTCAATATTATCTTTATTTCACGTGTACAGCATAGTGGTTAGGCATTTATATAATTTACAAAGGGATCCCCTGATAAGTCTACTACCCACCTGGCATTATTACCATATCATTGACTATAGTCCCCTATGTTTCATTTTGCATCCCCATGACTATTTTGTAACTACCAATTTGTACTTCCTAATTTCTTCACCTTTGACAGAGGTGCAAAAGCAATTAAATGGAAAAAGATAACCTTTTCAGCAAATGGGTTTGGAGGATATTCATAGGAACAAAAACAAAAACCCTGACCTAAATTTCATGCTTTATACAAGAATGAACTCAAAGTGAATCATGAATGTAAATGTAGAACAACACTTTTTGAACTGTTAGCAAAGAATCATGGGAGCAAATCTTTAGGGTCTTGGGCTAGGCATTGATTTCTTAGAATTAACACCAAAATCACAATTTATAAAAGGAAAAAGTGATAAGTTGGATTTTATCAAAATTTGTTTAAACTTTGCTCTGCAAAGACCCTACGAAGAGAATGAAAAGATAAGCAACAGGATGGGAGAAAATACTGGCCAAGCACATAGCTGACAAAAAACTAGCATTTAGAATATATAAAGAACTCCCCAAACTCAAAATTTTTAAAAAGACAATCCAGTAAGAAAATGGGTAAGACACATGAAGAGACATTCCACTGAAGATGATATACTAATGGCAAATAAGCATATTCTTAACATCCATTCATTAGCCATCGGAGATAATGCAAAGTAAAACCAGAGTAATACCACTACACACCTATCAGAATGGCTAAAATAAAAAATAGTGACAATATCAACTACTGGTATGGATGCAGAGAAACCGAATCACTCATACATTGTTGATGGGATGTAAAATGACACAATCACTCTGGAAAACAGTTTGGCAGTTTCTCAAAAGCCAAAGTATTCAGCTACCGTACAACCCAGCAGTTGCATTCCTGGACATTTATCACAAAGAGATGGAAATTTGTGTTTACACATAAACTTGTATATGAATGTATATAGCAATTTTATTCCTAATAGCCCCAAACTAGAAACAATCCTGATGTTGTTCAGTGGGTGAATGGTGAAACAAGCTGAAGTATATCCATACCATGGAATACTACTCAGCAATAAAAGTGAATGCACTATTGGTTTACATAACAACTTGGATCAATCTCCAAAGAATTATGCTGACTGAAAAAAGCCAATCCCAAAAGGTTCCATTTATATACTGTTATTTATGTAACATTTTTGAAATGCCAAAATTATAGGAATAGGTTAAAGCAGTTGTCAGGGATTAAAGAGGGGATGGAGGAGGAGGAAATGGGTGTGGTTATAAAAGGACAGCATGAGGATGGTGGTAGGATGTTCTGTATCCTGCTTGTATCAATGTCAGTGTCCTAACTGTGATACTGTACTGTAATTTTTAAGATATTACCATTGGAGGAAATCAGGTATCAGGTACAGAGGATCTCTGTATTATGTCCTATAATTTCATGTGAATCTAAAGTTACCTGAAAATGAAAAGTTTAGGTAAAGAAAAATGAATAAAGTGGAAGGTATCTTTTGGTGAGACTGAGGTAGAAAATGTATTTCATAAGTCTTTTAAATACCATAATAAATTTTGGATTTAATTCTCTAGATAATAAGGAAAAAATTCTTGTTTGTGGGTGTAGCACAAAGTAAATGAATAGAAAATTACTCTAGTCACAATGGAAAGAACAAATTGTCCTACATATACAATTATGGATTATAACAGTATTTTACAAATACAAAATATCTTAATGTTTGGCAATTATGTTTTAAAAAAGCAAAGCCTTAAAAGTAGAATTGGATTGCCTGTATAGTAATACTTTTAAAAGTAACAGCATTATGAAATTTCCTGAAATAGTCCCTTTAGTGTATAGAGGTTAAATCCTAAAACTGATAATATTATTGGTAGTTGGTATTATTAGTATTTGGCACATATTGATAGATATGCTTCTTTTCTAGATATGGGTTAATACCTTGGTGTTGTTTGTAAGTACATTGTTTGGATCTCTGATTGTGCTTTCCCACTGGGGCAACATTATAAATGATGGCTGTATTTCTGAGTCAATTAGATCTATTTGAGAATCTGAAGACAGTTTGAACCATCTCCTCAGATAAATGGACCATCCACCTCCTTTTTCATCCAATAGGGTTCACAAACCATCTGCGACATATCTCTGAATTCCAGGTTTAAGAAGCCCTATCAGAAGAAAAGTTTCAGAATATCTCTATATAATTAATTTTAAGTGTGATATGTCATCAACCAAAAACAACTACCTAATGAGCATCTATTTGCTTGCACAGTACCTATGGCAGCCACACATGGGATACAAAAAGTATTTTTAAAATGGCCCATATTTCATAAGACTTATGATCAAAAGCAAGCTGTATTTATGAAAGGATTAATTATTGGAAGTGTCAGAATGAGAATAGGATAGTTCCTGCTTTTAGATGAAAGCATTACAAAGCTTTCATAAGTTACCTCAAGAAGACATTTTGGTAACCAATGTACCATTGCCTCTTTATTTATATACTTTTTTTCAATTACAATTGACATACAATATTATATTAATTTCAGGTGTACAACAGAATGATTACACGCTGATCGCCCTAATACCATTACCTCTTTTGGACATGGGAGTATGAGAGGGGAAATAGAATTCTTTATAAATAAATATCACAAAAGTAGCAAAATGAGAATGGAAAATTGAGACTATCTGGATTGATTAAAAAACATATTCAGACTTCATGCTGAGCCATCGGGATAATGCAATGAAAAGACACAGTCCCTACACTCATAGAGTTTTAAGAGGAATAAATTGTTCAGGAATAGAATGAAGAGTAGCTAACTCTGGTTTGGAGTATGCAAAAAAAAAAAAAAAAGGGTTTATAATGTAGGTTGCATAGAGTATACTTGCTGTACTGAAAAATAAAATTGACCTTGAGCAAGTTTCCTAATCTTTTTGAGCCTCAGGGGGCTCATTTGTATAGTGGAAATAATAATGGATAATATAGTAAGGTATTAGGTTCAGAGCCTGGCAGTTGGTAGTTACTGCTATTATTGATTTGAATGGAACTAATGAATGACTAGATTACGATACTCAAAAATGAAGAAGCAGGATAATAGCAGATGCAGCACAAGTGTCAGAAAGCAAGATGGACATTCTTTTATGTTTAAGACAGACAGTAGGGAGACTAGCCTAGTATAAAAAATTGTATTGGGAGGTAGTATGTGTAATTGCAAGCAAGTATAATACCTTTAAGAGAAATTGCTACTGTTTTACTATTTTCTTGATTAGCCTCAAGTAGTTCTTTTGTTGTTAACATGACAGCAGTTTTTATATGGGGCAGTCTTATAATAGTAAAACTTTGCTTACCAACTTTTATTTACTCATTACTTTTTCAGAGATTGGAAACGCTTATGCTGTTTTGAGCAATCCAGAAAAACGAAAACAGTATGACCTGACAGGCAGTGAAGAACAAGCGTGTAATCACCAAAACAATGGTAGATTTAATTTCCACAGAGGTTGTGAAGCTGATATAACCCCAGAAGACCTGTTTAATATATTCTTTGGTGGTGGATTTCCTTCAGGTATTTTAATACTAATTATAAAATATATTTTATGAAACTAGAGATTCTCACCTCTGGTTAGGCTATTTAGGTCTTCATTTAGAGCTTTATCTACCTTCTTCCTTTCATTTCTTATAGTATTATTATCCTGTGATGGTTTTTTATGAAGGTAGAAGAAAAATGTTAGACTTAACTACTTTTACTATAAGTATGCCTTTTTCCTAGAACATATTTTAATTAAGAAAATAAAAAGAAATGATGAGTACAGACATTCTGTATTTTGTATAAAGCTGAAGAAAGGATGTGTATGTTAGAAATCCAGTGGCAATGTCTCAGTTAGGTGCTATTACAGCCATGGGTGACTATCTGACATAGATTTTCTGGAGTTCTTAGTAGATAGTCTATTAATAATATTATAGATTACTGATTTGGATGATGTATGTGGAGGTACTTTCTACTGAAATATTTAAATGTCTGGTTTATAGGTTATATAAAAAGTGAGTTTTTAAAATTACATTGAGATAAAAATAATTGCTTGAACTAGGCTATCAAAGTAAAATACTGTAGAGGTACTAGCGAATAGATTTTGTAGTACCAGCATAAGTATTAAACTCTGCTTACATTTACTGTGAGTTGTTCATATGGAAATTTTTTTTTTTTTAAGAGCAGCTCCTTTAAGGTGTTTAAAATTATAGCTCCAACCTCATTTACATTTCCTTAAGATGCTAAGTTAAACGGAGCATCTTTATGAACGTAGCAATATAATTTGGCTGAGTGGACCCATATGAATATTATTGAGAAAGATTGTGGTCATTGATAGGGCGTTTTGTAAAGAATCCTTGAACGAAAGAGATTGCATAAGTACAAATTAATGATTGAAAATATAATCTGTATTTTGACTTATTAGATTACACAATTACCTCTCACAGAAAAATTATTCAGAGTAATAATAATTTTGACTACAGATAAGCTAGGAACAATCAGAAACCTTTCAGGTAATAGTGAATTTTCTGATAGTTGACTCACAGTTCTTTTGCTTTTATAGCATAGTTTTGTCAGTGGTAACCATTTCTGGTTGGTCACCTTATTTGAAAAACTTCAGTGTCCATCAGCAAGAGAATATTTGAATAAATTGTGGTCCACATATACTATAGTATATTCTACAGCTGTTTTTTCAAAAATAAATTAGATCACTGTCTTTTGATTTTTTTGAAATATATGTGATACAGTGATAAATGAAGAAAGCAGAGTTTCAGAGTAATGATCCAAGGTTTGTAAAAGCAATGAACCACAACAAAAGTCCTCTATGTATACAGCATTAGGGAGGAACGCATATTCAAGTTTTCATAAAGAAAGAACTTCTACTTTGCTTTAAAGGAAGCAAAGTCTGGGAAGGATCATTCCTATTTCCATCTACCCTTCCATCACAAGAGAAGGCAATAGGCATCCACTTCTCAAACATGCATTATTTTAGTAATTAAAAAAATTAAAGAAAATGAAAAACTAGTTTATTTATAAAAGAAAGTATAATTTTTAGTCGTAACTGCCCTCCCTGATCTAACCTTGCATTTAATATTTTAGGTAATGTACATTCATTTTCTAATGGACGAGCTGGTTACAGCCATCAGCACCAACATCGACACAGTGGCCATGAGAGAGAAGAAGAAAGAGGAGATGTATGTTCATGATATGATTAGAAATGATATAATGGCAAATGTCAGCTTAGGAAAAGCAATTAGATTGTCTGAAAATAGGGCAAGCTGTGTTAAAAGGACATAATGAGTTCTCTTAACAGAATTGTTCAGTAGAGACTAGAATATCCCTTAGGGATACTGGGGAAGCAGGGGTAGAAGTCACAGTGGGGGAAGTTTGGGCAATATGACACCTTCAAATTTGGTATTCTGTGATTCTAGTGACAATGGCCTATACAGTATGTTTTGAAGGTAACTTCTTACTGTTGGTCCTAAAGAATTTAGAATTTATATTAAAAACTTAAATAGGATGTAACTTTCAACTTGTTCTAATGGAGTTATACCTAAATGCACACAGCAATTAAATTATGTACAGTAGAAAGGTAAGTGGAAAGAGTACTAGACTAGAAATGAAAAGGCCTGGGCCACCACTCTGCCACTCATCAGCTTCCATATTCCACCCTCAAATCCAAAGTAAAAGTTCTGCAACATGATGCCTATTGATAGTCTCTGTGTGTAAGAAAAGGAGAACTCATCTGTCAAATGAGATCAGGTTGTATCAGTGTTTTCTAAGTCAGGATCATTAGGTGAAGCACTGGGAAAGCTGTATTTTTGAGTCACCCCAGGAAGTTGGTGTATTCAGGCAGATTTGAAAGCACTGAACTGAATGATCTCAAATGTCCTTTCTGCCTCTAAAAATGTATGACAATTTATTGATAACTACACTTATATTACAATTTGTTATTCTTTGGTGATTTTTTTATAGGGAGGTTTTTCTGTGTTTATCCAGCTGATGCCCATTATTGTATTGATTCTCGTGTCATTACTAAGCCAGTTGATGGTCTCTAATCCTCCATATTCCTTATATCCCAGATCGTAAGTAGCTAAGTGAAGTTTTGCAAAAAAGAAATGTTGTTGTTTCTTATCTGGCTTTCTCTAAAGGGTCTTGTGCTGTTCTAAACTTTTAAGTGCCAAATCTTCTATTACTACAAATGTATCAGATTTTAAAATGTCTAATTTTTAAAATAGTTACTCAAGTGATAAATTTATATTGTTAGTTTATATCAGTTCCACTGTGGATAAAGACAGAAGTATTCTGTCCTATATTTGAACTTGATAGCAATTTAATGTAATAGGTAATGTGTTGACAAAAAATGTGTCAACACAAAAATGTGTTAAAGACAAAAAAAATACTTTAAAAGACAAAAATAGAATTGTCATTGATTTATATAGATTTATGTTATTATGTCACTCTTCTGTTTATAAAATATTGACTAAATAAAAACAAATATTTCTTTCTGTTATATGAAGTATTTTTGCACTATATACTTTATATATAAGAAGGCAGGACATAAAATAAATTTAATGCAGCATCCATTGTAGAAAACTTTAGTGTAATACAATGAACATACAGGAAATTTTGTAAAATCATACTGCCAGGAAATTTTGTAGAATCATACTGCCAGTATTAGAAACATATTGGTCTAAAACTAAGAAATAACTTTTCTTTCTTCCAAATAAGATTTTTGTTAACTAGAAATTGAGAGAACTTACAAGAACTTATAAGAACATAGTATATTAAAATACAATTACTTTTTTATGACACGAATGATAGTGGTCAGCAATTTGAGACCATGTAAATAAATGATTACCAATAATAACTTTTTAATTATTTTTAATTGTTTTTGTTAGTTTGGTCTATAGTAGCAGATCAGAATGTACTATTTTAATTAAAAAAATAATGATCAAGCATTTCTTTTACAGTGGTTCAGGGCAGACTATTAAAATGCAGACCGAAAACTTGGGTGTCGTTTATTATGTCAACAAGGACTTTAAAAATGAATATAAAGGAATATTATTGCAAAAGGTAGAAAAGAGTGTGGAAGAAGATTATTTGACTAACATTAGAAATAACTGCTGGAAAGAAAGACAACAGAGTAAGTTTATAAAATGTTTAACATTTAAAAAACTTATTCAGAGTCTTGGAAATTAATTACTGTGCATTTCCCTACTCAAGGAATGTTCTAGAATTGCCTAGCACATAATTGGAGCTCAATACTTAAGTGAGAAAGTATATTTTAATGTATAGGTGGCCTATACTATAACAATATTTGACACATAGCAAGGTAGTAAATGGCATTTGTGTTATTGTTATGAATAACTATTTGGTTGAATAAGAGAATATACCATCATTGGGACAATTGGTGAAATTTGAATGTGGACTACATATTAGATGTCATTGTTAAATTTCTGAATTTGAAAATTGTGTTGTGGTTACATAAAAATGCACTTGTTCTTGAGAAAAACATGCTGAAGTAATTAAGAATGAAAGGTCATGAGATCTGTAACTTACTCTCAAATGGTTCTGCAAAATAATAACCACCACAACAATAATAACAGCCCTTGTAGAGAGAGCTAAAGCAAATTTTACTAAATGTGAAGAATTGATCAATCAAGGTAAAGGGTTCTAGGGTGTTTATTGTAGTAGTTTTCATTTTTGTGTAGGTTTGAAATTTTCAAAATGAAATTCAACAAATTCAGCATATCTATAGCTTAGTGGTTTTGAATGAAGATGGAAGTGCGAGGGACTCAGCTCAGTATAACAATCCATTGATTGAATGTTTCACTGGTTGATTAGAATAAGATCATCTTGTTTTATAAATGTCATTAAAAAGATTATTGGCCATTGTATACTCTTTTCCCAGGGTTTTTCTGTTTTGGAATCACTTCTAATGCTAATATCCAGATTGGTAAAATAGGTGTGTTATAAAATACAAATAGTAATTTGAGGTAATGGAAGGGCGATTAGGCTGGCAGTTCGAGATTTGGATTGGAATCTAGACTCTGCCATTCACTAAGCCTGTGAACTTTGGTTTATCTACCTCATTTGGTATAAGAATCAGATCGAAGTGCTTCATTAGTAAATAAAAGGGGTGGAGTGATTTTTATTGACTGAATAAAGATCGTTTCTAAAGATCTTTACCAATAGAATACACTCTTATTTTTGAATATATTTTGTTTGTGGTTCTGACTGATGTCCTCTACTTTCGTCACTGTTTTCCAGAAAGTAACCAATTATTTTTCCTTTTTGGTTACATCTTCTTTAAGTATGCCACCCTTAGAAGTGTTAACAAACGGTGAAGTGGCTGACAGTAACAGGAAAAAATAACGAAAACTTCCCTGAAGAATATTTGATTTCTAGTTCATTTATTTTTCTTTAGTGATGTTCTCCATATACTGAAGAAGCCTCAGAAGTACTTGCTTGCTGAATGTCACTACTATGATTGTAGAGGAAGCTCTTTTTCTCATTTGTTTTCCTTCAGTAAGGCCATTATATAACTTTTGAATTCAAGCAAACTCAGAACAAGATTTCAAAATTTTCTACTTCTAAGTCTTGGCATAATTAAATAATATGAAGCCTCAGCAAAGGGTCACAGCACAATCAGTAGCAGTAGTAAAGAGCATATGATATCTTTAGGATAAGGAGTCAAGGTGACGCTTTAGAGCAGTAGTCTTCAAACCATTGGAGACATGAGTGGAAGGAAGGAGTTGTAGGACTCTATCCTTGTTTCTGATCTGAAGCAGCTCTGTGCTTGTTTATATGCGAGGCTTCCAAATGGCTTTTAGGAGTTGCATTTGGATTTCTTTCTTTCTTACAAAAAGTTCAGTAAGGTAAATATATTGAAAGGCTTCTATGAAACAACATCATTTGGGTTTAAACAAATAGGTGACCTAAATTACTGTTCACTTAGCAAAATATTTTTGTTTGTTAATAGAAGGAGATATGCACTATGCAGCCAAAGTGTACCGTGATGATCGACTCCGAAGGAAGGCCGATGCCTTGAGCATGGACAACTGTAAAGAACTGGAGCGGCTGACCAGTATTTATAGAGGAGGATGACCTGGAATTTTATTTGTATCTTTTAGCATACTCTTCATTTTTTCTGTGAGTTTAGTTTCATCATGAGAGCTAAAGAAAAAGATTTGACGTAAAAACTAAACTGAATATTTGGTCCCTGAAATCTTGGACTGTTTATGATCTACTGACTCCTTTAAATAGTAAGAAACTGAAAACTAAAATTAATATTTTAGTTATACTTCTGCAATTATTTTCAGTTTAAAAGCTCATATGATTACTAACTAAAAATGTCTCGAGAAAGGATTATCACAGCTATAGAGGTTTCCAATTTTAGTGATTCTCCATTTTTCCCCTTGTCATGTAAATATTTATGGAATGATCACTTTGTGTACATACAGGTTATTGCTTTTTTATTTAAATTCTTTTAGTGTTTAGCTCCATGAGACACACTTCAGTTTAAATTGATGGAATAAATGTTCTATGACAAAATTACATTTTCCTTGTCAGATATCGAATGTGTGGAGTTTAAAACAATGAAACTTTTTCAAAAAGAAAAGAAAAAACAAAAGCTCTTTAACTTTGTATAAAATCTTGTAGCATTATCTGCTTAGAGGGGATTGATATTTTTAATAGTGCCATTATATTCCAAACTATATATCGAGATAAATGAACTGGTGTAGAGTATCAGTTTGCTATTTATTTAGTTTTATGAATGGCTAAGCCATGTGTAGAAATGAAATGCTATACAGATAAATTTTAAAGAAAATATGAGGAAATGGCTGTTAGATATTAAAGAGTCTTCAGCAGTAAATTGCAGTTACGTCATTTGCAATTCCAATAATTAAAACGCCCCCAAATGTTCATATATATGTGTCTTTGAAGGCTGCTAAAATTTATGAAGAAGAGGACCTACCTGTTTTTCCCCCATGGAAATTTGTTGTTTCTTCTTAGTAATCATTTAATCAGGATCCAAAAGTAAATGGGTTCTTCTACAAATACATAATAAGAAAAATTACTACTTTGCTTTGTGCCTTTTAACCTGATTGCCGACTCTTAAACACGTAAGTAGATTACAGCACTTATTTGATCAAAGCATGATCTGTTTGGCCACATGCAACAGTGAGCAGAAATATAGCAACAGGTAGAATAGTGATTTATAGCAAGTTATTCTTACAAAATTCTGAGCTAAAATCTGTTCACCACTGAATAATTCAATTAATCCTGTAGGAATAAGCTCTTTATAGTTAAATCCATAATATGAAATTGAAAAGTCCGCTGGAAATTGAAGTTTTTGGTGCCTGTATATTGGGTATGAAACTTTTATTTCTAATCTTCTATGTTCAACAGTTGTAATATTTCAATGATTTTTGTTTCATACTCAGTTAATGGGACATGAACACATCTTTGGTAGTTTTTTTGTGTGTGAGAGAATGCTAGAGTGGCAGTGTTCATTTGTTTAAAGATTTTTTTTCTGAATGTAGTTAAGTTAAACATCTGTTGAAACTTAAAATGAGCATTCTTTGAAAAATGTTCTCTTGTATCCCTTTTCCAGACGAGTCAGTAGAAATACCTGATTGAATTAGTAGGTTGAACTAAACAACGTCCTGTCCTAGGAAAACTGGACAGCTTAACCAACTTTCTTTTAGAAATACTACCTTTAAAAAAACAGCAGTGCTTAAAAGAAAATACAATTTTAAATATTCTCTTGAGCCTGTGGAATGAATTTTTTAAAAAGGTCATAGCCTTCTAATTAACTTTGAATTTCCATATTCATCAGAAAACTTATAAAAATTTAAGTGAAAAATTTCATCCATTCATTTTTCCATTTTAATGGGAAATTTACACGATTGTGGTTGATTCTTACATGACTTGAACTCTTGCTGACTGATTCTTTTTCCCTTAACACTGCCTTTAAGGGGATAGATGAAGTTACCAAATTAAGTGAACTTATGTTATAAAGTCATACATGGCTTTTGGACAGTATTATATTTCAGTTGCATTGCTGCATTCCATTTCATTTTATAAAATGTTCGGGGAAATGTGTTTGATAAAATAAAAATTTCAAACACTTGTGGGAAATGACTGATTGAGTGCCTAACAATTTAAGCTACATATAGAGTATTCACGTAAAGATTAAGTTCTTAGTGTCACCTATATTATGCTGTAAAGGCCAACAAGTGTGTTAGAATTTTGGGTTAATTCTACAAAGTAAGAAGACTATAGCTATCTTAAGATGTAAGATTTTCATGTTTGCTACTCCTAAATCCCAACATTTTGTCTCCTTATTTTTAGCTATATAAGCTTTGCAATTTCAATTGAAAACTTGTACTGTTCATTTTAATCATTGCCCTCACTCTTTTAAGTATTGCTTTACTTGTTTCTCTTACAGGTATTTTAGAAGTTTGGCAGCAATTACATTTATGAATGCTTTACATTTTTATCCCTTTTTATACATACACATAAACATTATTGTCCTTGTGAGGATTTGGGGAAAAATAGTACCATTTCTTCTCCTTTTTTTGATTCCTTAGTTCCCAAATAGACTGGTGCTACTAAGTTTCAGAATTTATTGTGATCAAATCTGATAATTTAATTCTCATCAATGAAAAATTTCAAATTATAATCCATCTAATAAGTGAAAACAATATATTTTGGAAACAGATTTCATTTGAATGCTTAAGTAAGTATTTGTTTCATAATCGTTAATGCTTATTTATGATTTGCAAGGATTTGCTAGAGAAAAGAAAGTCCTTAAGGCATATATATATGCCAGTGCATTAAGCCACTCTGCTTTTGTGTCAGCTCAGGTGTTACAGGAACAGTAATGTGGAATTCCAGCCCTTTACTGTAATTGCACTTTCATATTTACATTTTCATCCTGTTAAATCTTGTTACAGTAGTATGTAAAATAGTTACCAAGAGAAATGATTAACATCTTGATTTCCCTTTGTTGACATGTAATCTTTTTAAATGCAGTTGTTACTTAACAAATGTGACATATTAATATTATTTAATAGTATATTCCTACATATTCATAAAAAACAAATTAATCTCCCGCCTGTATTAAGGCAGTGAAATATTTCTTGATATTGGCCTGAAGACCAAATGAGCCATCTTTCCATTTAAATAAGTATTTTATAAAAGGACCAAATGGTTCAGAAGGAGAATTTGTGCATTTATTTAGCTTCCCCATATGAAGCTTAGGGTTAGTATTACCCATATTACTATCTACATCCTGAGTGAAGTAAACTAAAAGGACATTCATAATCTTTTTTCTTACCTGAACAGAAAAACTTCCAAAAATGAACAATAAATCAGAATTTTAATCTTTACTAAATAGGTGAAAAAAAAGTGTCTAATGGCCACATTGTACTACTGCCTAGTTAAAATCCATAAAATTCTCTAAACCAGTACAAAAGAAAACAGTCATCTGATAATAACTTCCAAATTTTTAATTCTAATTTTTAATTCCAAAGAAAAAGTGGGTAGAATGAAGAGCTTCAAGGAATTTTTAATAATCTGGCAGGCAACACAGTCCTGGAATTCAGACATTCTTTTTGCTTTCATTACTATTAAATAGATACTTTCATAAAAGTGGAAACATTTTCCCTCAAAACATTATTCAAAACATACTCCTTATATTAAGGATTGTGTAACCACATTTTTTTGTAAATTCCGTGTGTCACTTTTTCCTGTTGGTACGTGATCCCTTATTTAATTTTAATATCTGCTGGTTTTGGGGCCAATAGATTTGTGAATATTCTGTGGATGTGTCCATGTATAGCTGTACATATATATTTTTTTTCCAGCTATTACCTCAAATGTGTGATTGTTTAATATACACGACACTATGTTTGCACAGAGCAGGGCTTCCATTAGCAGTGAAGATATATACATGTATATGGGTTTTTTTTATTTTGTTTTGTAAGGAGGGCGCAGCTCACAGTGGCCCATGCGGGGATTGAACTGGCAAACTTGGTGTTATTAGCACCACGCTCTAACCGACTATGCTAACCGGCTACCCCAGCAATGGATATTCTTATTTCTAACTTTGAAAATCTGTCCACAGAATTTCATTGGTGTGAATTTTTCCTGTTGATATTTTTCATATTTTAAAACAGAGATTCCTATTATAAGGCCCATACTTCAAATATAATTGTACCTTTCTGTATCTAGCAATCTGGCAATATGTAGGGGTAAGAAGTGTTTATTGAAATGTCTTAGTTTAGTACGGTATGTTACTATTGAAAATTGGAATTACTGGTTGCCAGACTGTCTAGTAACTGTGTAACAGATGACACTCGGCATAAATGAGAACAAGTCTCATTCACTTTAGCACAGGAATTGGGACATTCCAATCTGATATTCTATTTTGCCATTTCAGAGCGTCACTAACATATGGATTTTTCAGTAACATTGGAGTATTTTAAGAATCAATTTCAAAATGAATTGTTTTTGAGTTGGGTGACTATGCCAATGAGAAGAAACTCATGCATTAACATTTTATAATTTATTTGTATTAAGAAATGCTTCTTACCTATTTTTTGTTTTGTTTTTTTGTTTGTTTTTTGGTTTTGGATTGCTAAATAAAGACTTTCCATTTAAAGTTTAAATCATGTGTTTTTCAAAGCTGCAGGTAATTTTCAAGCTGTGATGGAATTTTAATGGAAGCCTTGTATAAGTTAAATGCAGTGAAACTGGTAAAGGAAATCTTAACTTTATTTGTCTCTAGTGCATTCAAGATTATATAATTAGATATAAAAATGAAATGTCTGATTTGTAAAATATTTAATGTTATATCAGACTTATATAAAATAAAATTTTCTGTGTGAGAACTCTGTTAAAGAAAATGAATTTGATTTTTAATGAATGTTCTGCTGAATGATTTATGAATTTTTGTCTTTCAGTCTCTGCAGTTTATCTCAATATAGGAATAAAAAGGTCTCTTCTCACTGTAAAGGATTTGTTTTTATCATGTTTTCTAGTCTTAATATGCCCTTTTATACATTCAGCCATTCAATAAATGTATGAGTACCTGCCATATCCCAGACAGTAAACTGAGTGCTGGGAATTAATCACTGAACAAGACAAAAATCCATATGAAGTTTACATCTAGCAAAGAAGATAAATGCCAACAAAATAACTAATTATAATTAATGATGAATGCTGTAAAGAAAATTACAAGGTATAGTGAGCATATATGTAGAAGATTTGACCCTGGGAGGACTAGGGAAGGTTTCTCTAAGAAAGTCAGCTGAAGCTGAAACCCAAAAGATGAGCATAGGAGTGAGATGAATGCTAGTGAAATGTTTCAGGCAGAGTGTGCTAAGTTGATAAAGTCATAGAAGAAACTTTAGGGAGATGAAAACAAACTTGTATGATTATGACATAAGGAAGCCAGGGTAATAAGTTAGAGAGTTAAAATAAGATAGGGGCCAAATCCTGTAAGACCATATATAAACCATGATGATGAGAATTAGACTTTATTCTAAATAAGTAGAAAACCTTTGTGATTTTTAAGGAGGGCGTTATGTGATGAGATTTGAGTTTTTAAAGTATCATTTTAGTTGCCGTATGGAGAAGACTGGACAAGCAAAGGTTAATGTAGGAAGGATAGGAAGTTAAAAGAGAGATGATCGCGTCTTGGACCAGAGTAGGAGAATGGGTAAGTGAATGATTCTGAGAGAGACCCAGGAGGCAGAATCAAGAGAATTATTTGGTTGATTGCATTTGGGCTAAATGGGGGCAGCAATTAAAATTTTAAATTTGACTAGAAAGGGAGTAGGAAAAAAGGGTGGTAGCTGTAAGATGGTGTGGTTTCTAAAGAAGGCTTTTATTTTGTTCCATTATTACTTACGGCATGAGACCTTTCTATTTATTACAGGAGAGACCTTACTAATTTCTTAAATTCTGATGGAAAGCTGAAAGTAGAAAGTGAAAGAGTAAAGACAGAGAAAAAGGGATAATAACATTAAGTACTTAATATGTCCAGAAAGTATAGGATCCATTGGAAAGATAAAATAATTACTTTAGCTACTAGATACCACCAGCATTTTTTCAGAAAGGACTGCACAAAGGATGGGTACAGATGCAGGTAGATTTGAAGTGTTAATGGGACAATATTATGCTTGCATTTGCTTGATGAAATAGGCAGTTTATGTAAAGTGGGGGAGGGGGGAGAATGATAAGCAGAGGCTTAGAAAGAAGAGAATTGGAAGGAATCATTTTCACTGAGTCAGCTGATTAGTTGAAAAGTAGGATTTCTATGGGTTCCAGGTTGTTGACAGAATTTATAATCTGCGTAGTTGTATTTTCTCCAGCTTAACCCAGCAGTCTAGGCATAGCATGGGCAATACTACTCATTTAATTCATTCAAATTTGGGGCTCTGTTAGGCACTAAAGATGGTAAGGGAATTTAAGATGTTAACAGTTAAGTGATTCCACTGGTTGACTATTGGATGTAAACTACAGATGGAGGGAATTAGTGATTTCTAAGGTGACTGCGCAAGTCCAGGGTGTGATGGCAATAGATGGTAGTATAGACAAGAAAGTTATTGCATACGAACTTATAATTGTGTTCTCATTGGGCCAAATCCCAAACCACAGCCAGAATAAAAATTGGACATACAACTTGAACAGTGTAAGTGATAAAACTCATTTTTATATGTTGGAGAATCAGCAAGACACTTCTCATGAGTCTGAATACCAACTAGAATTTTCACACAGTCAGTAGAGACAATCTAAATCCAGATAATTGTTGATTTTTTGATAGGAAAGCAGAATGAAAAAAAATTAGAGATCTCTGCTGTATGCAACAGCTAAGAGAAATTGAAGCTGAAGAGAAGCAAAAACAAAGGCTTTAATGTAACCAATAAAGTTAACTTTAATAAGTATTTATTAACTATATACTAATATACTGTGTACAAAGTCTGATGACAATTAAGTTCGTGAACTTGTTGCAATGATGTTGCTAACCTTTTTTGATATCAGGGATTATTTATTATGAATTTGTACCAACTGGACAGTTAACCAAGTTTACTATTTATTTGGAAGTGCTGAAAAGGCTGCCTGAAAAAGTTAGATGACCTGAACTTTCGCCAACAATTCATGGCTCTTGCATCACGACAATGCACCAGCTCACACAGCACTGTCTGGGAGGGAATTTTTAGCCAGGAAACAAATAACTGTATCGAAACACCCTCCCTACTCACTGATCTGGCCCCCAATGACTTCTTTCTTTACCCGAAGATAAAGGAAATATTGAAAGGAAGACATTTTGATGACATTTAGAACATCAAGGGTAATACTATGACAGCTCAGATGGCTATTCTAGAAAGAGTTCCAAAATTGCTTTGAAGGGTGGACTAGGCATTGGCATTGGTGCATAGCTTCCCAAGGGGAGTACTTCAAAGGTGACTGTAGTGATAGTCAACAATGAGGTGTGTAGCACTTTTTCTAGGATGAGTTCGTGAACTTAATTGTCAGACCTTGTACATAGTAAAATAGAACATTTGAATGATGAGATAAAAATTGTGTGTGTGTATGTGCTCCATTTCCACTAGTTTCTTCCTGAACCTCGGGGATCATCTGGTACACCCACTTTGGAAAACTGGCACATCGTGCTGATAATCTTTTAGGCCAGTAAATATTTACCCTAGTCCTAAACTAACAGCAGTGGTATTAATGAGTAAATGCAAACAGATCAATCAGAGTACATAAGGAACTCTTCCATTAACATGCTATAATCAGAAACCACCATTCTTGGAAATCAGAAATATTATTTCTTTCCATTTGAGAACATAGTGGTGTTTGGAGATTTTGGAAAGCTATGCTCTACCTTTTTGCCACTCAAAGAAAAAAAGTCGATATTTTCCAGGTCAACTACCATTCATTAAGGTCATTAAGATGGTGAATTTTGTAAAAATAAAAAGTAGCACTTCCAGAAATTAAAAGGTCTTGCTAGAGTTCATATCTTTACTTGTGTCTAAACTTGGGTGGGGGAATAGTGACGGGGGAATAAGAAGTTTTAGTCAGGGCCAGGATTAATGATTTCTTTTAATCACTTTTATTCCACAGATGTTGCCTGAGTGCCTGTTGAGTGCAAGAAATTTACATGAGAAACTGGAAAAATGTAAAACCTGACCCAGCCTTCTGTACTTTATGGTCTCTTTGTGAAACAATCCAAAACTGTGACATAACTATGTACAAATAAATTATCAGTTATTCTTGGTAGTATATAGTAGCATTCAAGAGAATTCGATGGGTGAAAAGGAGTTACAGGGAAACAAGATTTAAATAAAGTAGGGAATGAAGGGTTTCAGAACATCCCACCCCAAATATGCCACTTTGGTATATTGACTATTTTGACATGAAGGCACTAAGAAATAGATGCATGAAGGGCTTTCTGACTTCCCTCTTTCACCTAAAACTGGTCATTAAATTTCCTATACGAAAGGTGCCTTCCCTGTACCAGGAAGAGAAGAACATTTCTATCACCAGAGACTGGGGATTGATATCCAAATGAACTTCTACAAACCTAATAAAATAACCCTTACCTCCAATTTGTTTCTCCATATATTTAATAGTGTCTGTTCCACAATTTACTGCCCCTAGCCTAAGCCCCTTTGTCTTGTCACATCCCCACAATTTATTATCTGTGTAAAAAGGTATATAAGCTTTCGGTCTAATGACTTGTTTCTTCATTTTCCTTCTGAAGACTCCCATGTACACGTAAAAATACTATATACATTTGTGTGATTTTTCTCCTGTTATCCATCAGTTTTATTCTTAGGCCCAGCCACAGAACCTAAGAGGGTGGAAGGAACTTTGTCCTCCCCTACAGGAAAAGTAATCACTTCAGATGAAAGTAACCTCCAGAATCAGTGTGGGAAAATAAGTCATGTTGATGGAAGGGTGAGGTAAGTAATTCGGCTAGTGTATGGGATTCACATTAGAATGTGTTCAGAAGTAAAATAGAATGTTAGTGCCAAATTAAAAATTGTAAACTTTATCATTGTCTGCAATGGCCTATCACTAAAGATATTTTGAGCAGCAGTAATGTGTATTCTAAGAAGGTCTATCTGGCCGTTAAGTAGATACTGATACAGTTTTGCGGAATAGAATAATGCTTTGAACTAAGAATTGAAAAAATAGAGATGCAAGCATCATGGTTAGGAAAGAAAAGAGAACATGATGGAAAGCAACTATGATACCTAACTAGAATTATGAAACCAATATAGACATACATCAGGAGGAACAGATTTATTGGAGAACCTTTAGAGCTTTTGAATTAGAGTTGACAGTAAGGTATGTATGTAGAAATATTTATCCAGCATCCAACAAGCAGCTGAAAATGTGAACCTAGAACTCAGAAGAAAGGTGCAGAGTTAGAACTCACATTCTCAGGACACTGTGGAATTAGAAAAACATAGATGAGAAACCAGACAAGCTTTAAATGCCATCATTTAAGAGTTAGGAAACTAGAGTAAGTGAAGACTTTAAATAAGAAAGAGCAGTGTCCCAGAAGCTAAGAAATCGAAGGTTAAATGAGGAAAAGGAAGTGATCTTCAGTGATGTCAGTTGCTACAAAACTGTTAAATTCACTTGTAATAATGAAGTTATTTGTAATATTTGGGAGCTTTGTAGTTTACCATTTCATCTTCTCAAGAATAACGAGGAAGTAAGTATCCAATTCTTTTCACCATGTCTTGAGCTAGTTACTTATTTTGCACTCCTGTTAGGGACTGGAGTTGAAGATCAGTGTTGAACAAGTTCCTGTAGACCTCATTTACCTGCCACCTGTAGGTTTTTGTTAAAGGTGCACACAAGGCACCAAACAGAAAACAATATGGACAGTCTTTACAGGCACAGCCTTCTAATTCGAGCCAATAAAGGTTACCCAATAGCTGCATATGTTGAAGTTCACACATAACAGAACGCCAGAAAGCCCCCGATGGCTCCTCAATTGAATCTACACAAGGCCTTGAGTAAAGAGCGGTGACAAACGGGAAAGCCAAGAGAGAAATCGGGGTCTGGAACCTTTGGAGCTGGGACTTCTAATCACGTGTCATCTGGTGCTTGCTGTTCAGCTTCAAAGTCTTTGATCTAAAAGAACAGATTTTAAGATAACGGACTCTGAAATACTGAGGCAATTTATACACTCTCCGCACAAAAATGTCTTACATGCTTTTCCAGGGGAGCTTTACAGCGCAGCAACCTGATAGGACACCGCTCCAACACCTGGTGTCTGCGCAGGCGCAGGAGGCAGCCTGCGGCGAGCCGGAGGAGGGCGGGGTGCGACGCACAATCGCACGCTCCCGGTTTCCGCCGCGCGTCCCCGGAAATCCCATGGTACCCGGCGTCGGAGGCGTAGGAAGTGCTGCCTGAAGCAGAGAGGAGGTCGTATGTCATGTGACGGCAGCTTTCGGAAAGACCTGTCTTTGACGCTGTCCCTGAAGGACAGCAGGCAGCCCAGAGCCCTGCGACCCAAAGAACCGGGCAGCCCAGAAACCGGGTAACTGGAGCCACGTTGCTCGGTGTTCAGGCCTGGGCCCGCGGGTGTTACGGGCGGTGAGCTGGAAGAGCAGAGGATGCCCCTTCCGCTTTATTTCGGGCTTAGACCTTGGGGGCTGGGGAGGCGGAGTGGGCTGAGGTAAGGCATCCCGGATGGCTGTTCTTGTGGGTATCTGGGGAGTGTGTCTCCCTGCGATCTCTCTGGTCCCAGTCCTAGAGCTGCGGATTCTTGCCTGACCCTGATGACAGCTGAGCCCGCTGAAACCCAGATTTCCTCACCAGGAGTTTCTTTTTCAGGCGTGGATATTGAACCTGCGGGAGAAAGGGGTTCGTCATGGCGGATGTGAGTTAACACCCCCGCACAAGAGGAAGCAAGTGGTGGGGAGTTTGGAGCGTACTGGGTGGGGAAAGATTGTGCTTCCCAAAGAGAAATTTGTTTTATTTTTGCCCCTCTACACCTTGAGTTATTGTCTCCAAGATCTGGAGTTAGAGATTAATATGAATGGATTTCCCGGGGCCGTGAGTTTCTGCCTTGCATGGGTCTGCAGGACACTTAGGTGCCTGTGCCCACTCCACAGCCCTGCGGGCATAAGAGGCTCCGAATATTTACCATGTGAATTTCTAAATGGTGCTTTACTGCTTGGAATCCTTTTTTTCCCCAGCAAGTGGTCATGATGCCTTTCTGGGTTCATTGGAGCAATTTGAGATGATTTTCAACTGACACGTCTTGAGCACAGCAATAAAAGCCAGCTTCTAAGTTTAAGGAACTTAATTGTTCTAGTTACTGGAAACAGCGGGAAATTAATACTAGTGCTAATGTTTATATTTTACATATGTTACTTTGCTCACGTACATCCTGAGTGTTATAAATATTGAACATACGCTCATTCTCAGCTTTAGGAGGTAGGCATGATCATTATCCGTGTGTCATAGATAAGGATGCTAAAGCGCAGAAAGATCAAGTAACTTGCCTCAGGTTACTCTAGGACTCATAGAGTGAGAATACCAACCCAGGTATTTTGGTCAGTGCACTTAACCATTACGCTAGTCATTCAGCATTAATATGAATCTGATTTTTCTTTTTACATTGCAAGATTATGTGTTTCAACATTAAGCAACTTTCATGCCTTTATCACTCCGTTTTTGGGTGTCTTCCATTATGTTTTTGAGACATTATTCTTCAGGCATAATCAAATCACTAAATATCTATTGAGCAACGAAAAGGTTGTTATAATAAGGACTGTGGGTGAAATGAAGAGGATTATGGTATAATTCCTCTTACGGGTTTTACAGTTTTAAAAAGTAGGCAAATGATCAGATATGCATACATTATTGTGTGAAAATTCAAAGGAGAGACGGATTACATCTGGTTTGTGTCTGTCAGGAAAACCTATTTGGAGTGTTTGGTGGTTGAGATTAACTAAATGATGAGTAGCAGTTTTAAAAAGTAAGATTGAGAAGGAGAATATTGCTAGTAGAATGAATAGCATGAACAGAATTACACAGGAAAGGGAGAGGTGTGTGTATGGAAGAGCTGTGAGTAGTCCAATTTAGCTAGGGCTGAGGATCTGTGTGAGAGAGTGGTAGGAAGCAGAACTGTAAACTTAGTTGTAGGCCATATTGTAGAGTTTCAAATGTCTAAAGAGTTTGTACGTAATTCAGTAAACAGTGGAGAGCCATTTCAATACTTGTTCTCAACCGTGGCTGAATAGGTAATCATCTGGGGAGCACCTCTAACCTAGCCATCAGTGGCCTTTTTTTTTCTTTCTTTTTTTTTGCAGCTTTTCACGTGTTATCCATAGCCAAGGTTGAGAATCCCTACAATTATGGTTTTAGAGAAGGAGACTAATAGGATTATTGGCACTGTGTAGACCTGTATGGAATAGAAGCGGGAGACCAGCATACCAACTGGGAAGCTAGTGCAAATCGTAAATAATAGAATGAAAATAAACTGTAATGTCAGTTGAAAAGGAGAAGAAGAGATCAGTTTAAAAGCATTTGACTTCACAAGTGATTTAAAAGTGACAAATGTGAGGTTAGGGTTAGGTATTACTCTTTGTTTCAAACCTGAATTAATGGGCTTGGTAGTCCCATTAGTGGAAACGAAAAGAGATTGAGGAAATATGGGTTTCAGATGAAACATGATGAGTTGAGGTTTTTGTGTGTGTGTTTAAAATGAGAGCAAAGGTAAACTGGTAGTGATAATATGAAATAAAATGAATATTCAGGTTTGGAGAATAGTAGGGATTAGAGGTTCAAAACAACAGATACCTGATTTGTCTATGTAGAGCTCTTTAACTGATACTTGGATTGTCAGTGAAATCCCCCAGATGAGAGTATAAAGAGATCAAATAAAATAGTCTACTATTTATTTTGTCCTAATTATGTTACATGCTAAACACTTGGCAAACATTGTCATATCTTTAGTCATGTGAGGAGATTTGATTTCAGAGAAGTTAATCAATTTACCCAGAATTGTTGAAGTGATATAAGAAAGGCTATATATAGATGTGGAAAGATGTTCATAATACATTCTTAAGTGAACACAACAGTAGCAACAGGATGTGAAATAGTAGGAAAAGTGTGATCTACTTTTACAGCTAATACATATTTGTGTTTCCCATTTCCAGATATGCTAATCACCTAACATGCATCTTCTCAGTAAACTTTAAAAATAATATTATGACGTAGGTTCTGTTATTATCCCTACTCAACAAAAAATGAAACTGAGGCTTAGAGAAAAGGGTTAGTTAATTTGCTCGAAGTCACATAACTAGTAAATGTCAAAATCAGAAAGAGAAAGAGAAGATACATGCAAGAAAGATTATGAATGATTACTTAGGTAATCTGAAATGTGGATAGGACAAGATACAGAGAACTAGTACAAGGCATATTATTATATGATTTTTTTTTATATTCTCTTTCAGGACCTAAAGCGATTCCTGTATAAAAAATTACCAAGGTAAAAAATTACTAATTTGTTACTACATAAGTTCTGCATAATATATGTTAATTTTATGTAGTATTTTGTTTCTAGCTAATTTTGACTAATACTGTGTATATATTATGCTGTTATTTAGCACTTTTAAATACTTAACATAACCCTAGGTAGCATAAATGATATCATTTGAATTTGAAAATAAATAACACAGGACCTAGAGAAGTTACAAGACTTATTTAAGGTTAAGCAACTAGTGGATGCCACAGGGCTAGAACTCAGATTTCTTGCCACTTTAGAATTCTTCCAGATATATTATCATAGCAGTTTACTGGATTATACTTTGAAGTAGAGTAATTTTAAGGGGAAGAAATGAAGAAGTTGTCTTTACTTTTAATATTGCTTTTAAGACCTAATTGTTGAGTCCATAACCCAAAAATGCTTGACCTAGATAGCACTTCATACTAGGAAAACTCAAAAGGTTTTCTTTTGCCAGCACACGTCATTTGATGTAACATTTTATAAATTAGGCTGTTGTACTGAGGACAGCAAACTTCGTATTAGAAATTTTACTGATTGAATGACTTTGTCACTCTAGTTGAATTAAAATTCACATTTAGTTTGGTGTTACATGGTGTTTGGTGTTAAATGATATCTTAGAGTTAAGGACATAAGAGAACTATAACTTGAGATATCAATTTCCACATTCCAGAATAACTGAATAACCTATGAGATAATACAGCAGAATATATGGTGAAATCCTTTTTTTAATTTCTTTTTTTATTTCTTATTTTCCAAATCAGTTTGAAGGTAAAAAGGTTTTGGATGTCAGTTTATTTCTGTAGGTAGGGAAAGAAACCTCTTGTTTGGATTTTTTCTTGAAATGTTTGGTGTGGCTTTCCCTGTTGACTTGTGCCTTTACTCTGATTACAGACCACTAGAATTTAGTGATACTGTCTTCTAGTTTTGATTTATCTATACTTCCATATTCAGGAAGAAAACCTTTTGAGGTGTTAAATAATTACCATTCATTT
The DNA here is from genome assembly GCF_036562045.2 of Rhinolophus sinicus. Lineage (NCBI taxonomy): Eukaryota > Metazoa > Chordata > Mammalia > Chiroptera > Rhinolophidae > Rhinolophus > Rhinolophus sinicus. The sequence goes on from NC_133752.1 coordinate 36,301,215, forward strand.
TATGTTAATGTAATACTTAAATTTATTTTTACTCTTTTCCTCCTAGTGTTGGCAAACTAAAGACAAGTTGCTGATTCTGTTCTCATCCCAATGATTAGCAGTACAGGCAGCCCTAGCTTTGCACATTCTTGCAGAGCCATAAAAATGACCGCACATGCTGAGACTGTCCAAGGCAGGTTTAGTAATCAGGGGAGAATTTTACAGTTGTTTTCTGACCTTTAAAAGTTTCTGTCAAAACATGAAAATCTCTCTTACTGCTGGTTATATTTAGAGGGACGAAAATGAATACTAAAACTAGTATTTGTTTAATACACTTTAATTTAACACAGTAGAAACATTGAGAATTAGAGTGTTTATTTCTTTGCAAAAAACTTAAAGAGTAGTTTGAACCGTTTGCCTACTTCTTTTCAAATACCTCAAGGTATGTGTAAGATAAGGAGCAGGCATCTTTTCTGTGCCTTGGCAAAGTGGCATACCCCTTTCTGAGTTTGAATCAGCTTCCAACATTGTGTCCTTTGTGCTTTCGATGTTGTGAAATATCTCTAAGAGTTCTTTAATGTGAAGTCTTTTGCCAGTGTCACTTCCTCTGGGACATCTTCATCCTTTTCATCACACCACTTTTCCTGATTTATGTCATAAGCCCGCCCTCCCTCAGTTCCGCTGGCTGCATCTCTCATGCACACAGTGATAATGTCAGCGTTCCCTCCGCCAGCTCTTCCTTTGTTAACTCCGTTTACTTTCTATTCGAATTTCACTTCCAGCATTATCACTTTTCATTTCTTTGCTTATTTTATCGGCCTTATTTCAGTTGTTGTTTTTTTACTATTACTGGAAGACAAGATAAAACTACATACTTTGCTCTTGCATTAACTGAATAACAGATGCTCAGTGACGACCAATCACCAACACACTTTGAAAGAAGTGATGTGACTGATTACTAATCACGATGTGCGTCTGTTGTTTACATAGTGATTTTTGAACTGAAGAGTTAGCCACGTTTGTACTTTATGCTGTTATTCAGTTAATATACCATACTTACTGAAATTTGACCCATGCTGTTGGAGAGGAATGGTGTTACTTTAACTAAACTGATAACTAAAATGCGTCCAGATTGGAACTACACAAAAATGAGGGCCTTCTGTATCTGTATTTACTTTGCTGGGCTTAGCATATTGAAAGATGCTAAAATTGGTGATGTTGGGGAGTGGGAAATACCACGCTGGTGACAAATACAGAAACAGAAGCATAGTTGATATTAGTAAAAAGGATATTTGTAAAAAACATAATGAAAATCTTTTCATAATGGAAGGAAAGGGATTAGTACTATGTTTTGTTTGGTTTGGTTTTGTTTTTCATAATGACTGAGGCCAGTTTGAGTCCTATTCATGACCATTTCTTGAAAGTAGGCTTATTGCATCCTAAGAGCTGAAAGATAAAGAAATAATGATATTGAACACTTACAAAGAAAAGTAGTAGAACATACACTTTGATTTGTTGCTAGATGTATGTAAAGTTACGGGATTGGACACAGGCAGCCTGACTTCAGAGCTGTGGGTCCATGCATTTAATTGTTGTACTGCTGTGCCTCACCATCCAAGTCCGACAGCTACAGGCAGTAATGATACGTGTGTTTTTTTTTTCTTTTTTGATACTTCGTTAAATGTAATTCTTGGATTTGTATGTCAAAATCTAGTTATGACCCAAAGCAGTCTCAGGCTTTAATAATCATAACTTTATGTGTTTTATAATAACCAAATGTTTCATCATTATATGAATAAAATTAAGTATGATGTCTGATTACTAATGTAACATTTACCTTTTTGGAATAAAGATGTTTGTTTTAGTAAGCTTAAGGCTTAGATTTCTGCAGACTATTTCATAAAATTTATGTCTTCTAAAAGTGTAGTGTACTTATTAATGCATCATAGTTGTTTTCAATTACTACGAAAATCTGTTCATGTTATTTATTGACTATGTGTAGAATTGGAAACACTTTTTATATTTGTGGCCTGATTTCTTTAATTGGGTACATTAAGTACGTGAGTAATTTTTCTGCTTTTGTTGGACATTTGTCTCTGTGAATTTGAAATCATTCAAAATAAAGTCTTTTTATTTCTACCTCCTCTTTTAGTGCATTAGTTGACATTAATTAATTATTGGTAAATTAATTACTATGAGAAGAAAAAAGCTACCTGTGGTGACACAAATATTTCTAAACATTTTTGTAGTACTCTTTACCTGTTTTTTTTTGTTGTTTTGCTCATTTTATTCTGTTCTTTAGATTCTGCGTATAAGTGAGATCATATGGTATTTGTCTTTCTCAGTCTGATTTATTTTACTTAGCATAATATTCTCTTGGTCCATCCATGTTGTTGCAACTGGTAAGATTTCATTCTTTTTTATGGCCGAGTAATACTCCATTGTATAAATGTACCAGTTTCTTTATCCAGTCATCTATTGATGGGCATTTCGGTTGTTTCCATATTTCGGCTATTGTGAATAGCACTGCAGTAAACATAGGGGTGCTTATATTTTTTTCGAATTAGTGTTTTAGACTTCTTTTGATACCGGTTTCTTTTTGTTTTGTTTTGCTTTTTAAAGATTTTATTGGGGAAGGGAACAGGACTTTATTGGGGAATAGTGTGTATTTCGAGGACTTTTTATTAGGGAACAGTAGTGTATTTTTCCCAGGACTCATCAGCTCCATCCATGTCAAGTTGTAGTCCTTTCAATCTTAGTTGTGGAGGGCGCAGCTCAACTCCAGGTCCTGTCACCACTGTTAGTTGCAGGGGGTGCAGTCCACTATTCCTTGCGGGAGTCGAACCAGCAACCTTGTGGTTGAGAGCCCCCGCCCCAACCAACTGAGCCATCTGGCCACCCGGGAGCTCAGCCGCAGCTCATTGACTTCATTCTAGTTGCGGAGGGCGCAGCTCACTGGCCCATGTGGGAATCAAACCGGCAGCCCTGTTGCCCAGAGTTCACACTCGAACCAACTGAGTCACCCGTCTGTCCCTGGAAACCTGTTTTTTAATTTGTTTATTTTTTGAGTAATACATAAGTTATCTGATCGACATAAGAGTGAGAAGCTTCCCATCCACCATTCCAGTCACACAGTTCCCCTCTCATAAGTACCCACTGTACCCTTTAGAGATATTTTATGCACCTAAAAGCAAACATGTACATAATAAACACATATTTACACCTATACAGAGCGGTCATAGTTTAGGTTGCTATCACAAAATACAGTAGATTGGGTTCTTTTATAAACAACTGAAATTTATTTCTCACAGTTCTGGAGGCTGGAAGTCAGATCAGGGTGCCAGCATGGTTGGGTTCTGGTGAAGGCCCTCTTCTGGGGTGCAGATTGCAAACTTCTCATATCCTCAGGTTCCTGAGGGTTCCACCCTCATGTCCTAATTACCTCCCAAAGGCCCCACCTCCACATATCATCACATTGGGATTAGGGTTTCAACATACAAATTTTGAGGGGGGGGTGACACAGACATTTAGTCCATTGCAATGTGCACACGTATGCCTACATGTGTTACTACATAAGTTGCTTGTACAAATTTCAAAACCATGTGTTTTTTTTTTTCACTTAACAATATGTATAACTTAGAGATCAGTCCTTCCCAGTACATAAAGGGCTGCTGCTTTGTTTTTTATGTCTTCAGAGTATTCCGTTGTATATGGGTGTTGTAACTGATTTAACTTGTTCTTGATGGACAGTTAGGTTTCCAGTGTTTTTCTATTTTAAGTGATATTGCTGTCGATAACTGCACTAAGTGATTTGTGGGTGTGCAAGTATCTGTAGGATGTATTTTTATATCACCTAGTTTTAACTTAGAGAAATGTATCTTATGTATTAATTTTATAGAGCATGTTTGAATCCATAGATAACTTCAGAATTGAATGATAATGAAAAATAATACCAGTAAATATTTATACACACTTGTTTCATCATTCTTATTTTTAATGTGAGGCAGATAAAATGGCTTTGTAACATTTCTCCTCAAAGTTTAATAACACTTCTCTGACTTGAAAGTTTTGACTGTGGAATTTTTTAAATTTCATTATCTTGAGTTAGTAAGAATTTTCCTCATTCCTAAGTTAAAATATGAAGGTTAACACAATAAGGAATGGCTAGTTCTTGGTTGTAGTGGGAATACTGAACATATTTCTGAGTTGCAATCTACAGATGTAAGATAGTTACAAGGCTATAGGTTTTATGTAAATGTTGAAAGTTTGAGAATGTTTCCCATTATAATTTTTAACTCTGTACTTTTGTGCTTTAGGAATTCTCACTAATAATTTAATATTAAAACTGCCTTGATAAATTATATCATTATCAGTGTGTACAGAATGACAGCCTCATGTTAATTAGTAATAATTAATATTTTTGAATGTTAATTATGTACCTACCTCTATTTTACATGCATTACTTTATTAAATTTCAAATAGCCAAATAAGTAGTTTTCAGATTGTGAACTGAGGCTTAGACAGGTTTCTTAACTGTCCCAAGGTAGCATAAATACGTAGTAATCAGGAGAGCCTGAATGGAACCCATGTCTTTGTAATTTCAGAGCTGTAGTCCTGACCATTCTACTTACTGCTGCTTAATGTAGGCATGCTGGAAGGATTGCTGCATGACCTTCATTCTCCCCGTCCTGTTCATTAGCCTAGAATGAGCTTTTTGCCCCACTTCTCTTAATCAGTACCATAACCTCCCAACTGAGCTACCACTTCTCAGGGAAGCCTTCCCTGACCCACCTGTCTCTGTCAGGCCGGCCCCTCCCCCCCCCAATGGCTCTCATGTCCCCACAGATCTCGATGGCACTTGCTACAGTTATAATTTTATATTTGTTAGTATGAGATTATTTGATAGCTGCTCTCCTCTTAGTTTTAAGTTTCGTGAAGGCAGTGACTGTGCTTATTTTTGCTTAGCATGGTTTTATATGAGTAGTAAGTGCCACAAATACTGGACACTTGATATTGGAATAAATGAGAGAGAAAAAGTCTGTCTTTTTTTTACTATAGCCATTACTGATAAACTGTCATACTTTTGTAAACCATAGAATGATAATTAGGAATTTTAATGGAGAATGAGCTGTGTGTTGGATCTTCATTGATAAACTACATAAATTTGTAAAGATTATGAACATGTCAATAATACAGATTCATTCAATTTCTGGAAGAGTTTTGGTAAACATAGGAGCTTATACTATCAATAATTGAGTTTCCGTGGTTTTTCAGAAATGTGCTTGAAAATTACCATTATGACTTTAAGGTACATATTTTGAGAAAATGAAATGTTTTATAATATTTTAACTTCTTTTCCTTTCTAGTGTCGAAGGGCTCCATGCTATTGTTGTGTCAGATAGAGATGGGGTGCCTGTTATTAAAGGTAAAACTGAGCACTTACATGTCAGCGTCATATTGGCTTTAGAAAGAACAGTATTTATATCAGAATAGTACAGAGGCAAACATATAAAACTTATTTCAGTAAATTCAGGAGATAGTCTTAATTTGGGGGAAAATGTTTGCTTTTGTGTATTAAGGCTGTGTTGGAACTTATTGCATGTTAAATGTTACCATCAAGAGTTTAAGCATTAATTTATAACAGGCCCAGATTCCCATGAAAGACATTTTATGGTATAATGTAAACCATTAGTAAACCTAAGTGACGAGGTTGGACATGTATGCAGCTAGATGCCATGTTTCCCTGAAAATAAAACCTAGCTGGACAATCAGCTCTACTGCGTCTTTTGGAGCAAAAATTAATATAAAACCCAGTCTTATTTTATTATAATATAAGACCAAGTGTTTATAATACAATATAATATAATACCCGGTCTTATATAAGATCGGGTCTTAATAAGACCTGGTCTTAGATTAATTTTTGCTCCAGAAGACACATTAGAGCTGATTGTCCAGCTAGGTCTTATTTTCAGGGAAACATGGTATGTTACACACACAGACTCTCCCAATATTATTTTTTTAATCAATATTGCTAGTAATTTTAAGATAAATATCCATACAGTTGCATCAGCATAGATTGATTGGTTAATCTTTCTTGATTTTTCTACTTGTTTAAACTGGAAATAAGATTTTTTTTAAACTTTAACTTTATAATTACTTTAGTTAACCAGAATCTAAGAATTTTTCACCTGATTTTCAGCTTTTTTTGTTTTGTTTTGTTTTAGTATGTGTCATGTCACAGAGTTGCTATATATTAATACCGTTTTTACTGTTCTATCTACTATCAGAATGGATATGTATAGTTATACTGGGAGACTGTAATAGCTTTTTCAAAAAAAGATTAATGTCCTGTACATTTTGTTTCCAATTTATTTTCTACCTGTAGTTATCATATATGTCATCTAATTTTAGATTTTAGAATTAAAAGGAAGTTTAGAAATCATTTGATTTAGTTCTTTTGTTTTATAAGTGAAGATGATCAAATGCAAAGAGTAATTGTTGGTCCAATGTTGCATATGTGAGTCAGTGACAAGATAATATTAGAACCCATCATTTCGTAATGTGTGGTCCAGTGTGCTTTCTAAACCGCCAGAAAACATAGGTAGCCATGGCAAGTCACTTGCCTTTTCTCAGTTCTGTAATGAGGGCTTTGAACAAAATAATCTCAGATTTTCCAGCTCAAATGTTCTTTCCGAGGTCTCTGTATTAAAGCCTTAAGCTCACACTGGTGCAACTAACTAGGTGACTTTAATGAGTGAAAGAAAATAGACGGCCAGCTGCAGAATTAATATCTAGAAGAATATTAAATTTATTAAATATACTGATTAACCTGTGTTTTAAGGTAAATATTAAGAAAATATAAACATTTAGTATTCTTTTAAAGATTAAAAAGTACTGTGAGAATCATCATTTCTTCCCTTTGTTATGATCACTCAACTTCTGACTGAGCAGTATTTCCCACCTAAGTTGATGAGACCCAGTTAGTGATACGATTTTCAGTATTGTGAAGCAGAACGCTTGTACTTGATATTTTTACAAATATATATATTTTTAAAAAGTGCTGTAAATCTTCTCCCTACTATATCCACTGTGTAATTTTCACCTGTTAAATCATTTGTATTCTCAGTGGCCAATGACAATGCTCCAGAGCATGCTTTGAGACCTGGTTTCTTATCTACTTTTGCCCTTGCAACAGACCAAGGGAGCAAACTTGGACTTTCAAAAAATAAAAGTATCATCTGTTACTATAATACTTACCAGGTGAGTTCATAACTATTGAATGGTTTACTGATCGCAACTTTTATTAGGTCTTCTATGTAAAATAGCTTGTGTTGTCATTCTACATTTTAATTTTGAAGGGGATGGAATTTTAAAATCTTAGCCTTCAAATTGGTTATGTTAAGCTATAGTAATTTTTTAATGTTTTACACCAGGAATTAATTAATATGGAAAAACAGTTTTAAAAGATTTCATAATAAAATATGTGTTATCCTAAAAAGGGTATATTAGGTCATTATTACTTCCAGTAGATGGTGCCCTTAGTTTAACAACTGAGTTGTTAAATGACACACATTTTTTTGTTGTTGTTGACAGATAAAAAAAATTTCTCTTGAAAGTTAAATGATAAGTTATTTAAATTTGTTACTGCTTCTAATTCCTTCATTTGATTTGGAATATATATACAATAATCGAGGTTATTAATTTTGGGAAGAAAATTAGTTGCTACACACCTCTTGATCACCAGTTACATTTTCTTCTCTAGAATAAATTAGTTGCTTCTGTTTTAAATCGATGTTTCCCAGAGTAAGATTTATGTACCACTGATGACACAAGTGACATCTTTTTATTTTAAAAGTTACATATTTTAATGTGTATTAGGCAAAAGATAACCAACCTATCTAACCTTTAATTTCACTGATAAGGATTAGGTTGAAGCTAAGTTTTTTTCAAAAGATAGTTGATTTAAAGTTCATTTGAATTCATTTAAATTATAGTGGTACACAAGAGGCAGAAAAATCATGAAGATGTATTTGAATGACTAAGAAATACTGCCTGTAGCCATTTAATTATCAAATATTTATTGAACTCCTACTATGTAATTGACACTCTGCTGGGCGTTAGAGATAAAACATGAAGAAGACATAGTCCCACCTTAAAAACTTTTCAGGCTAAGTGGTAGTAATGTCTCTAAGAGAAAATTAGTAACTTTTATGGAAATGTTTATTTTCAGCTCTTAAATATTTCATTGTGTTGAGCTAGTATGTTACACATTGACCATTTACAAATTTTTGAAAGATTAAGATACTTCATTTGAATTATACTACCTTTTCATAATACAACATATTATTTAGATCCTGTTTTCTTTGTAGGTGGTTCAATTCAATCGTTTACCTTTGGTGGTGAGTTTCATAGCCAGCAGCAATGCCAATACAGGTGTGTTTTAATTACCTTAAATATAGCTTTGAATTCTTTGTAATACCATATCTGAGCAGTTTAATGTGATAGGAATAGTAGATCTAAACTCAGAAAACCTGAATTCATGGCCCAGCTCCATCATCTATTCCTTGCTCTATGGAAAAGTAACTTCTCTGAATTCTGTTTTCCATATCTGTATAATGGAGCTAATGTCTGCTTTCTCCATCTGATGGGGTTATTTTCTAGTTTATATGAAACAGTGTTTGGTAAGTGACCATTTGAGATAGAAAGGAAAATTAAATGTTATCTTTACCTCTTGAATACTACATCATAACTCACATTAAAACAGCTTAAGACACAAAAAAAGTAGAGAAGATAACCAAACAAACCACATAAAATGATCAAGGATGAGTTAAATTCCATTTAGACGAATCTATTAGAATTTTTTAAACCTTGAACTATAGTGAGCAAGATGAATGTGACAGGGAATTTAAAGAGCGTGAATGGGATTCACATATCCATGTCTTCTTAAGGGTTGAAGAGTTTGAGAACAAACACTAGGAAGCTGTACTCGCTATAGAGAAGAGTAACATCCCATTATATTCAGTAGCCTTCACTGGGTATTTATGTGTAAAATGGTAATATTCAGTTGAATTGTAATTTCTTTTTTTATTCTGTTTGGATAAAGTGGAATTTCTTTAAAAATCTGTCTCCTTCAGATTTGACTGCTATTTAGAACTGTTTGTTATACATTCCTTTTCTGTGTTTTTTTTCTTTCAAGTGTTTTGAGCAAGTTGTATTTCCACTTGTGCCTCTGAAGCTAATCCTTAGACTGATCTTTAAAATGAGGGTTTTAGGTTTGATGATCTGTTAAGTCTTGCATTTCTGAATGTTTTGAAGCTGTAAAATACTATATGTGAAAACACTTTGTAAATTATATAGGGTACTAGTGGTGTCAATATTTTAAGTATATTAAACCTCAATTGTGATAAATCACCATCACATACTAAATCATGAGTTTATGTTTTAAATTATGATAATATACAGAATTATATTTTAGTACTTAGGACATTTCCTTGAGAATCCCGGATGTTTGTTTTATATTCTTTGAGAGAGAGGAAGGTCCTTATTTGTTTGGATATAAAACCAGCAGTGTCTAAGATATGTAGCCCTTCACTCTGGTAAACTAAGAAGTTAGATATGCTAATTTCTAGGCTAGGTTGTCATCCAGATTCATCATTGAGCTTCTTTTAAACATGTAAGTATACATAAACTTCATAATGAATATGGGTCTTTAGTTACTTAGATAGAATATTTTGTTTTAGTTATGGGGAATAAATTGTATCTCATTTACTTTTTAGTAACTAAATTTCAACAAGAGGGAATTTAAGTCAAAGACTTTTTTCAGGAACATGTTTTCTAATGTTCTAATTTTCTTAATCTCTTTGTTTTAGGATTAATTGTCAGCCTAGAAAAGGAACTTGCTCCATTATTTGAAGAATTGAGACAAGTTGTGGAAGTTTCTTAATCTGACTTGGTTTTGACGTCTACCTTATCTTCATTATAATAGGCACAATATCAATCCAGCAATCTTTAGACCACAATACTTGTATCCATGTACTTAAGAAAGGGCCCCATCTTCCACCTTACACTAAAGGAAGAGCCTATAGATAGAATTTATGGGTAGATTGATTATCTTTTCTTGTACAGGCTCTTATTTACTGAGATCTGGGGATACCGCAGAAATGGTTCTATCACAGCTCCCATGGAGTTAGTCCAGCCATCAAATCTGCATGAGATTCTATTCGGTGGGTCAGAATCAAAATGGTACTTTGATCCACTCGAGCCATGACGTGACCCTATTGTACCATATGCCCAGGTCTGCAGAATGGAGCAGACCCTTTTTGTTGTGAATAATAATGAGGACATATTTTTTTTCGTATTGTTTTATTTGTTGCATTGAGTGTGAGGAAGGTAAAATGGCTTAGTAAAAGTAATAAAATCAGTACAATCACTAACTTTTCTATGTATATTATTTTGCAGTATAGATGAATATTACTAATTGATTTGATTCTTCTCAGAGGGTGCTGCTGTTTAATGAAAAGGAAAATGATAGCTAATGGTTTTCCCCCCACTCTGCTTTCTATAACCAATCAGTATTTTAATGTTTGTGCGTTCTTTATAAAATTTAGAGTTGGTTGATTCATTGTCGAACTCTGTTTCCAATATTGGTATGTATGTAAAACATGATACAGCCATTTTTTCATACATGAGTATAAATAAAATAGTATTTTTAAAAGTATAGTTTGTAGTTTGAGCACTATATAGTTCTCCCCCAACCCCCAGACTTCTTTCAGAAGTTTAAAGAATATAATTAATTCACTCTTTTCAACCACATGAATAAGTAATGAGTGGATCTTGTAAATACTGGTTTGGAGATGGTTTTACCTAGCATAAAGTGTCAGTTGGAAAATAAACCTCATTCAAGAGCCTAATTTAATCACTGAAATTGGTATCACACTTCTGGAATATGCCCTTTATATTCAAGCATGCAGCCCATCATTTGAGGTTGTTAATTTCCTCCTAGCTACTTTGACAGGCAGTTGTCACTGGTACAGTTCAATACACGTACATTGAATCCCTCCTGTGTGCCATTCACCAGAGCTACCGCATTGCAGAATTCTAAGGAGCACAACTCACATGGCATTTCTGTGCTACCGGCGCGTGTGTGTCAGGTGCAGTGTGTGCGAATGCAGCTCCCTGGAGTTGTGGAGTCGGGTAGTCGGGCACTGCCTGTTTGCTGCTTGCTTTCTCTTCCCTCCCTCACTCCCTCCTTCCACCCTATATGATAGGAGACTAAAAAGAATTTAAAGCTCAGTAAATGAAACAAGTATATGAAATGCTGTGCTAAAGGATGCTGTAGAAACAGAATGGGGGCATTTAAATTGGGCAAGAACAACAGCCTTTACAAAGAAATAGGGGCAAGAGATATGTTTTACCTGCAGGGATGTAAAAATAGTTAATTGTTAAAACCTAATGAAGATTAGACACACCCATTAAAATCTAGGATTTCCATTACCTGGAGGATTATTTATTTAGTAGCGTCCAGGAAATTTTTGCCAATGCAATGGTTCATGAATCAAGAAGTAGGTTTTTTATAAACGAGGAGACCAAACTTGAATTGTAATTAATAATTATGTTGCTAAAAACCCCAAGAAAGAACACTAATAAATGGGGATCTTAACCTTTACATGGTGAATACTGCTATTAAAATTTCTATTTGACGGTATAATGAATTATTCTACAGTTCATTAGGAAAAAATAAGGTGAAATTAATAAATTTTTGAAAAGGTAATATAGAACTAGATTAACTCTTTCTAAAAAATTGTGTAAAACTAGGTACACAATTAGACAAATCAGTGGAATGGAATAACCCAGGAACAGACTTTAGTACATACATATGAGGACTTAAAACATAAAGATAACATAAGTCAATAGGGAAAGGATTATTCAATAAGTAGGGCAGGCGTTTTTTTAATGCCCTGCGGGTGGAAGTGAAAATTGTTATACCCTTTATGAAGGACATTGGGCAACCTATCAAACTTTCAAATGCATATAACCTTGATCCAGTGTATTAGGATTCTCCAGAGAAACAATCCACAGACAATATTTTATTTAGGTAGTCAAGTTGACACAAAATTAACCATCACACCCAAAAATTCCACTTCTAGGTATTTATCCTACTGATGCATTTGGATATGTGCAAATTACATGTTTATGAGACTATTGATTGCAGTTTGATAATACCAAAAGATTGTAAACTACCTAAAATATCCATCATAAATAGAGTGACCATATGTTCTGGTTTTTTAAACGGTACCAGTTTATACCTGCTCTTCTTGGTATAATTATTAGAGCTCCTTTCAACTCTCAAGTGTCCCATTTTTAAGTAAATTATATGGTCACCCTAATCATTAAGGATTGAATAACTACATTTGCCCAATGGAAAAAAGAATGAAGACTTTAGGTACTGAGATGGAGTGATCTCTAAGACATAATCTTCAATGAGGAAAGCATGGTGTGAAACGGTGTGGTATGCTACAATTATGTATTAGAAGATAAAATATATTGTGTATTTATGTTTGCTTGTATATGATAAACTATCTCTGTAGATACACAGAACCTGGTCATGTTGGTAGCCCCCATGGAGTGGACTACGTTCATGGGGGGCAGGGATCCCAGGAGTGAGCCTTTCACTGTAAACTTCTTTATACTTTTTGAATTTTTATTCAAAAATAATATTAAATAAATTAATAAAATATTTCAGCAAGCAAAATTTCTAATAAAATGATGAGATATTTGGGGAAGAATGTATCAGTCAGAGCTTGCCAAAGAAACAACCGGTAGGATATATATGTATAAGGTTTATTTCAAGGAACTGGTTTATGTGATTGTAGGAACTGGCAGGTCCAAAATCTGTAAGGCCCGGAAAATCTCAGGAGTGGAGGCTTCAGTCTTACGGCAGAATTTCTTCCCCTTGGGAACCTCCGTTTTGCTCTTAAGGCCCTTCAGTTGATTGGACGAGGCCCACCCACATTATGGAAGATAATATCTTACTTAAATTCACTGGATTATAGATGTTAAGCATATCTACAAAATACCTTTATAGCAGCATCTAGATTCATGTCCAAATGAGTGACTGGGAGGCCTAGCCAAGAAGACGCATAAAACTAACCTTCGCAGTCTACCTTTGTCAGCACATGTACACATCTTACAGCATATTTGATTTCCAAATAAAGAAAATAACCAAGTCGTACTTCTCTTAATATGGTACTACTATTCTGAGTACAACTGAGGACATGTTAACCCTTTCTCCAGAAGAGGATGCAAAGTCCGTGGGAGCTGTTCACTTTTCTCCTTGATACACTTTAAATACTGTGATGTTAACTATTTTTGATATGTTAGAGGATAAGAAAAGATATTTGCTTCATATGTGTGTGTGTACATATTTGATACGTGTACACAAAGTACATAACAAAATAAGAAATACAATCGCAGTGCTTGTTTCTCCAACCAGGTATGTGGTTGTAGCTGATTTATTACCTTTCGTTACTCATCCCATTTTCCCTCTGCCCTCAGCAAGCACCTCAGCTGGTTGTGGCTCTTTGCTTAGTGGGGTGATCCAAACCTTCAAATTCCTGAAGAATTTGAGCCATTAGTTGCCCTGCCTGAATTGAATTTTGTAGTTGCCCATTGACTTGAGTCACAGGGCTTGGAGGTACTAAGGTCCCCTGGGGGAGCTCCTGTGTTTTGGACATGCTCTTCCTTACCTCCGTAGTGCAATAGCAGCCCAAGTCCCCCTTGGTAATCAGGATCAATCATCCCAGCAGTACAGTAATTCCTTTTGATTCAAAGTGGCCCGTTGGCAGCCTTGATGCCAGATTAATGAAATCTTTGTGTCCCCTGGTGTGTCCCCATTTCTCCCTTTGGAACAAAGACCTCTAGACCAGTGCAGCATTAAGACCACAGAGACAGAAAGGGAAACTTGTGCCAGAAGTTCACTAGGATTAATGGTGGTGTCATGCACACTTCCACCCCTTGATTTTTGGGCCCATGAATCCTGGCTATGGAATAAATAGCACCGTAGATTGAATGCTGATTTAGAGCATATATAGCTTCCTGGAGAACATTGCCTCAGCCCTGCAAAGTATTGCCACCTAGGTGGTGCTATAAACCAAGTCTTTAAAAGGCTATGCCACCATTCTATCAGGCCAGATGCTTCGGGATGATGGAGAACATGGTAAAACCAAAAAATTCCATGAGCAATGTGAGAAATACATTGTCTCCAAAGTCCAGAATCCCATTAGGTATTCTGCTGCTTTTTTAGTTGCGGGAGGAGCCAGATGCAACAAGTTAACCGTGACTTTAGAAAAGATATCTTGACCTGTCCCACATCACTGAACCCCTAGAATTCCAGTGAGGTGGAAGGCCCTTAATTTTTTGCTGGATGAATTTCCCACCCTCACACATACAAATGTCTTACAAATAAGTCTAGAGTAGTTGCTACTTGTTGCTCACTCTGTCCAATCAGCATAATGGCATTGATGCATAGACCAGTGTGACACTGTGGAAGGGAAAGGTGATCAAGGTCTGTGAGGACTAAATTATGACATAGGGCTAGAGAACTGATACATCCGTACCTCTGAGGTAGGACAGTGAAAGGTGTTTTCCTGGCCTTGCCAGATAAACTGCCTCTGGTGCACTTTATTAATACTTACCAAGAAAAAAATTTTTTGCCAGATCAATAGCATACCAGATATCAGGGAATGTTACTTTGTTTAAACAATGGAATCACATCTGTAGCAGTGGCTGCAATTGGGGTCACCATCGGGGTAAATTTGTGATAATCCACTGTTATTCTCCTGGATTCATCTATTTTCTGCACAGGCCAAATAGGTCGGCCGAATGATGGTATGGTGGGAACCACAATCCTTGCGTCCATCCAGTCTTTGGCACTAATCTCCAAAATCCCTCCAGAAATGTGCTATTGCTTTTGGTTTATCATCATCCTCAGTAGAGGTGGTTCCGTTGGTTTACATTTGTCCTTTCTTACTGTAATAGCCCTCACTCCACGGGTCAGAAAACCAATGTGGGTATTTTGCCAGTGTTGAGTATGTCTATACTAATATTGCAGCTTTCTGGAACTAGGGAAATGATCACAGGTTCAGGAGTCCCCTGGATCACTTCTCGGGTTCCATCCTTGCTTCTTCTGTGGAAACTCCAGTCCCTCTCAAATACCTTCCAGATATTTCTGGGAGTCCCCAGAGAGCCCCTTACACATATTCTACTTCTGAAACCAGCTTTCACAGAGGCCACATGGCACCTGCCAATTTCAATTGTTCTTGTTCCTATTCTCCAGAATGAACTCTGTCCCCCAAACCCTGGCCATGGCTACTGCCACTGACAGAGAATGTGGATGCCTAGAAGCTGCTGAAGGTGAAGGGGGCCATCTTCACAGCTGTAAATGTGACACAACTTACAATCTCAGTGTCTGTCCCTTGAGACTCTAGTGAAACAACTTCTTTGGGTTTTGCTGAGCATCCGAGACACGGAAGAATGTGTTCAGAATCACCCTAGAATGGATGTCCGTATCAATAAAACATGCACCTCAACCCTCTCTACCTTGTTTCTCAAGAAGGCTCTTGGTTCCTTTTACCTGCCAGTCAGATCAGCGCTCCTCAAAATGGGGCACACAAACTGGGCCGTTCTGTCCATTAGCAGTATGTGACCAGGTAAGTACAGAAATGGAGAGCAAGTGTTTAAAATCTTACCGCAATGTGACCCAGTAACTTCACGTCTGGAGAATCTGATAATAAAAAATGGTATTGTGATATTTGCTTTATTTATTTCACTTTTCTAATAACTTAGTTTTGTTGGATTTTGCAAAATCCCAGTCTGAAATTTTTTGAAAAGGCAATCTGATCCTTCTCCACAGATGATTTAAAGAAACACTGCTCAGCACGACACAGCCTGAATTTGTAGTGAGCGGTGTAGGCTCAAGCCTGGAACTCAGCTGCATACTGTGCTTGGCTGGGAAGAGTTTGACAAACGTGGGTTTGCAGCAGCAGACGTAAAGTAGTAGAGGGGGACGGAAGTAGGATGATCACCTTATTGTTCTCTTGCTCTCTGCTTGAAATGGACACAGCTTACCTACCTGACCTGCAGGCCTAGTGTTTGGGAGAGGTGACGATCTCAGAGCCCACTCTCTCGCATGCCACGCGGGTATGAAGAAAAGGGCTCTAGCCCATTCAGTGTTCTAATGTCCAGTGCCTGGAACGGGGTGCCAGTTTCCCTCAGAGGCAGGAATAGCCATCCCCACCACAGGGGTGACTCTTTGGTCCAGAGGGAACAGTGCTTCTGGGGGGCAAGATATTCTTAGGCAGAATTCTGAGAACACAGTAGTCCCCCTTTATGTGTGGTCTTGCTTTTCGTGGTTTCCTTTACCTGTAGTCAACCACATTCTGAAAATATGAAATAGAAAATTCCAGATATTTTGAGAGAGACCACAATCACCTAACTTTCACAACAGTATATTGTTATAATTATTCTATTTTATTATTGTTAGTCTCTTACTGTGCCTAATTTATAAATTAAACTTTATCATATGTATGTATGTATCGAAAAATACATAATATGTATTGGGTTCGTTACTATCTGTGGTTTCAGGCATCCACTGGGGCTCTTGGATCGTATCTCCCGTGGAGAACGGTGGACTACTATAACTTAATACTTGGACTGTGTCTTAAGAAGTACTTCCTTTAAAGATAACCACATACCTGTTAGGAGATGTGGTCTGGCACAGACACCCCACAGGCGATTCCCCCAAATAATCCCACTCAGATCTGGCATTGGCACAAAACATTCTCCCTCATCCTGGACTTGGAGAAGTGGCTGAGGGCCCTTCACCAGGCTCCTCTCAGGTGAAATCACAACCACTCTTCAGGGTGGCTGAGAGCCGGTGAAGCCTCTAGCGTAGTGCTAATCACCTGGTGGATATGTTAGCTCACCCTTTTCATGTCAAACCCGCCGAAACATGGCTTCATCCCACTGCAGCACACTCTCCAGCATACAGTTTTGTGTGCCTCACCTGCAGTATTTATCTTGTTTACTTCTGCACATTATCAGGTATTTATTATTATATTTTCCATATTGAACTAAGAAACCCTTGAGGACCCAGACTACTACTTTAACTCCAAATCCTTTGTTGCTCATGGTCTAATCGACATGGGTTCTTCGCTGCTATTTATGATATTAATCAGTTGTAATGCTTTTAAATTACAGATATTAAAAATATATTTTAATAGCAAAATATTACAGACACAGAAAAAGTATGCTCTTTTTAATAAACAGAACCAAAGAATATAAATAAACATGACACATTTTACAAAAGGGAAAAACAACATCACCTACACAAAGAAACACCCTGTATTCTAAGAAAACAAAACGTAAAATCATACAGCTCAGGATTCATTTGTAACTCCTTACTTTGCAAATTTAACATAATACATTTTAATGTGACAGTCACTTTATACCAGATGATAGAAACATAACAAAATACATTAAAAATCTTTTTGAAATACACAAAAATTTAATGTACTTTCTGAGTCCTGGATGTTTAAATAACAGAAAAACTTATTTAACAAAAGTATCCCTTTGGACTGCAAGAGCAGTGTTATATCACAGCTTTGCACCATAATCTTTTTATTTTTGGGTTCCTCCTCCATTTTCTTTCGCTACAAACTTCTATCTTAAAAAGGAGTATTAATAAAGATAACAGAATCTACTTGTGGGTTCTGGATGAGTCTCTCATTTCCTCCTTTTCAATCCCCTTATTCTAGTTTGAAAATACTATGTAACAAATGCATCATTACACATTGCATGTGGATTTAGTGTTGTTCCCTCAACTGGCAACAGAAGTTGCTCTTGAATAAGGTACCAGGTGCTCAGCCATCTCAGTGCCAAGTGATTCCCTTAGACCAACACCTACAGCTCACTCTAGGGAAGGCATTGTATTAACACACTCTCCTTGAGAAAGCACTTTCAGTCTGTTTGGAGAAATGTTGGATAAAGATAACTTAGTACTTACAAGTGCTCTATTATTGTTATTTACAAGTCATCTACTACTTTATTATCCTTCCTCAACTTAGGTTTTCTCACTTTTTAAAACATGTCCTCCAAAATGATTCAAAGAGATTTTTTCAGGTTATACCTTCCTTTATCATCCTGCCTAATTGTCCATAAGACATTTCATTCTCACACGTTTATCAGTATAAGGGGAGGAAGGACCCACTAGATTTTTACAAAGAGAAAATAAGTACTGCAAACATTTTCCATTTTAGTTTTGGAAATTGTTTTTCAGATTTTTTTAATAGAAAGAAAAAACAAAAGCAAAACAACTCTGTCCCCTCCCCCAAACTTTGATATTTGCCATCATTATATAGTTTCTGAAGAGGCAGCTTAAACCTCAAAGTACACAGCTATTTCCCTGCTGGTCCATAGCGCAGCCTGGATGTCAGATGAGCTGTCCAGGACACAGAGTGGGACTCCAGGCAAATAATGTCCACAAGCTTGGGGACCACAATGAGGGAAAACACAAACCCTTTATCTTATGTGGCATGTTCTAAGAGTGAGCACTCTGGGCATGATGGTTCCATCGGTTTCCATCAGAACGGTGACTACTCGGTATTCTCGAGGAGATGACAGCATCTTGAAGGGCAGCGGTTTTCCATGAGTCAGCAAATGTGGTGTGTTCTGGAAGATCCCAATCAGCATCTGCTTTCGATTTTTTTTTTTTTTTTTTTTTAAAGAAAAATCTGCAGTCAGCTTCCAGCTGAAGCTTGCTATGGCTCAGAGCATCAGGGAGCATGCCACCCTGCTCCTGGACTAGGGCATCCTTCGTCAAGAAAGGTCTATTTAAAGATGAATGACTGAGATCGGATTGTGCCTTCCCCTTGCCCGAGCTGCTTTCTGATTTGAGACTGTAATAAAGCACATATTGATGTGTACGTATTATTAACCAATTTTAAGACAAGAAACTCTGTCTTGAACAAATATGAAATAAGACATGCTGGCCAGTAAGGAAACCAACTATAAAAATTAATTATCATGTGCTCTCCCTATGTTTGAATCTGGGTTTTTTTGGTATTTTTCTCAGGAGAAATATAATACAGTGGTTGCTAAAACAGGTACAAATTGCGAATTGGCCTAATACTTATAATAATCCACAAATGCAATACTATTTAATGAATCAAAATGAAAATATAGATCTACATTTATTGATAGGGAAAGAAGTTTATAACATATTGTTATGTGGAATAAGCAGGTAAAGAACTCTAGAGAATGATTCTATTTTGTTTTTGAGTGTTTATTTGCACTAAAGTGTGTGCATTTGATATATTTTTACCTTAACTTTTCTATAATGATTATATGCCACTTGCAAAATTACAAAATAGAAAGAATAAAAAATTGATTCATATCTGTGCAAAAGCTTCATATGGCAAAATATTTCCCATTAAATATCAAATACATTGGAACTATCTCAAAATGAGTGGTATGTTTCTTTGGATTTCAAACTGGAAAGAACCAAAAGCAAAAGTCTCAATATCTAGACAGGATCATTGAACAAGATTCTATATATAAGCTAATTTCATAAAAAATAATTAGGAAAAGTTGTTTACTTTTGAAAACATCAAGGGTTTCAAGATGGTATCTACAGGATATTTTATAAAGCTTTAACGACAAGCTCTTGGCTAACAATTCACTAACTTGTAAACACATTCTTAAAAAGTATGAGATTAGCAAATTTTTATAAAAACTCCATCTCCCTCCTTGGGGAGCATATAGAAAACAAATAAAGTAAACCACCTTTTGTTCTTGACTTACAAACAGTAATGCTTACACTGGAAACTAAGCTAGGCTCCTCTGGCAAGCTTCTTTCTCTGGCAATTTTAAAGGACTTTCTACTGTAGAAATGTATCAGCTTTCCTCTAGCTGACCTCCTGGTCCCACATGTCCTCCTCCTGGCAAATTGGGCCAGCCTTCACACTTAAAGGAAGACGGATAGTCTCAAGGCTAAGGCTGTGGGGCTGGGACCCCGTGCGTATCCTCCTTTCTCCTTTTACCCGTCTCCATCCCTTCCACATCCCAGAAGAACGACAGACTATTCCGCAAGCCTGCAAGTAAACATCCCAGTGATTCCCGGGTATAGTCTGATTCATTCAACAGAAATATGTCTCAAATCATCAGTGTGCCATTTCTGAGTACTACACATCCACCCAGAAGACTTGTATAACTTACCAATTTCCAACGTAATATCTTGATCCACTCATCAGCTTCTACTCCTGTCTTTGCACAGAGATAGAATGTTCTGAATGGAAATACTAAGCTGATAAGACAAAAGAAAGAAGGTAAGATACTGCAGATGGTTACTTGAATATGTATTAGTTGGACACTAATTAGAGTATTCCAAGGAAACATGAATTGACAAAGGGCCTGGGGAAGCAATGTGAAGAACTGGTATATTTGCAGCTGTTCCTGCCAGCATGCTGCAGAAATGTCGGGGACTTGGAGATTCATGTTGTTATTATAGGCCAGACTTATATTCTCTAATGAGAATTCAAGGGAAAAACATATATATATATATATATATATATATATATATATATATATATATATATATATATCCCATGCATGTGTTAAACCCATGTCCCTCAGATCAAAACATTTGTACACATTAAGACACAGTTTTTTATTCCTCAGCTAAAGTATGTGTCTGGGAGGAAGACTTTTAAAAATATTTCCTTTGAAAAACAACTTACCAAAAACAGTTTACCCTTTCCTGTGAGTAATCAAATTGTACAGCCGAACATGCTGTTAGGTCTAGGATCCGAATTGGTTCTGGTGACTTAAAAAAAAAAACAAACAGCAACCTATGTCATCATAAAAAACACATAAATCTGTTCATCACTTATTCCCCTAACAAATCTTCTACCATGTGCAACTGTCAATTTTCCTTTCACCAAGGGGATGGATAATAGGAAACGTACTAAACGAAGTCACAAACTCCCTGTTTGGAAGTTGGCATTCATGAAACCAGGCACTAAGAAGACATTGATTTATCAATTTAAATTTGATGGAGGTGGATTTTAAACAAGGAAGGGAATCATTTTTCTCTTTTGTTGTTAAATCTCTACTTGCTCAGAAAGTTTGTATCAAGAAAGTGAGAAGAAACGAAATAAATTTAAATTGGCTTAATGAAATGAGCCTGGGAAATGGACACGTTTCTAATAAAGGGGAAAATTTCCGCAAGAGGCAGTTAATACATTGTGGTACGAGAATAATTCTATTGCCCTAGTTTAACCAGTCCCAGAGAGCAGTTTCCGGCATACACATTTCATCTTTGCAAAAGAACTCATATCTCCACTTATTTATTGGGTATTTCAGGTACTCATAAGGAAAATCTTAGGGATTTTAAAGGTAGATGTTCCTTTCATCTAGAGAGCTGATTTTTAAAAGGCAAATGTATTATCATGTTTCTCACCATCTGGTCTTTGAAGTATTTCAGTTCATTCCTGTGCAAAGTGAACCATCTTGTTTTCCAGGTCTGAGAAAAAAAATAATTAAAACATGTAGGTTTTGAATACAGGAGGGCAATATTTGAACTAGATAATTTCCTTTTGTTTTAAAAGTATTTAAAAGATTAGACACAATAAAATATTCTGGTGATGTCATTTCTGAAGAAAAAGTTTTAAAATATCTACAAAAATTAAAATTATTCCATGCATTAGCTCACAGTGAAAGCAAAGATATCATTAGCATATTTAAGCAAATTAAAAGAAACAGTCTATCATAAATATTCAGGGTGATTTACAACAAACCACTAAATTTTTCATCTTATTAACTTTATAATAATAGATATTATTTTTTGAGCACCTACTGTGGGCTACATGCTATCCTTGGAGGTTCATATATATTATAGCCAATCCTTATAAAATGCCAAATATTATTCTTGTTTTTCAAATATGCAAATTGAGGTTTAGGAATCTCAGACCACATGATATTCTAAACCTTGGCATTGGTAGCAAAAACTGTCCTTCCTCACTATCTCCTTTTTCTTCTTTTTTTTTTTTTTTTGTCTTATTACATTTGTTTTTTGACAAATAAACTTTCATTTATTTTACAAAAATTTTATGAAATCCTATCAATCTCACATCCTCATTAGCATTGGCTGTTATCCATATATTTTAAAAATATTTTTATTAAAAATATAGCTAACATAAAATATTATATTAGTTTTAGGGGTACAACATAATTATTTAACATTTATATACCGAAAGAAGTGATCACCATGAAAAGTCCAGCAATCATTTGACACTGTACCATGTTGTCACAGTATTACTAACTATATTTCCTGTGCTGTACATTACATCCCCATGACTTGTTTGTTTTATACATGGAAAATTGGAATTCTTATTCCCTTTCACCTTCCCCTCCCCTTTTTTAAATTACAGTTGAAATTATTAACTTCAGGTGTACAGCACAGTGGTTAGATATTTATATAACTGAAGAAGTGATCCCTCTGACTAGTCTAGGACCCACTTGGCGCTATACATAATTATTACCGTGTTATTGACTATATTCCCTGGGTTCTACTTTACATCCCCATGACTATTTTTTAACTACCAATTTGTACTTCTTAATCCCTCCACCTTTATTCATCCTGTCCCCAAACCCCTCTCATCTATCACCCCAACAAATCTAGTACCCATCTGACAGCATACATAGTTATTACAATATTATTGACTGCATTCAGTATGCTATAACCTACATCCCCATAACAACTTTTTAACAACCAATTTGTACTTCTTAATCCCTTTCTTTTTTTCATACACACCCCAACCCCAACCCCCAATCTGATAACCATCAAAATGTTTTTTGTACCTATAAGTTTGTTTCTGTTAATATTTTTGTTTGATTAGTTTGTTCTTTAGAATCTATATATAAGCAAAACCACATTGCATCTGTCTTTCTCTGTCCGATATACTCCACTCAGCACAGTACCTTCCAGGTCCATCCATGCCACCACAGATGGCAACAACTCATTTCCTTCTATGGCCGAGTAATATTCCACTGTATATATATAACACGTACTCTTTGTCCATTCATCCATTGACGGACACCTACGCTACCTCCACATCTTGGCCATTGTAAACAGTGCTGCAATGTACATATGGATGCACAGAACCTCATGAGTAGCATTTTGGGTTTCTTCTGATAAATACCCAGGAGTGGGTTTACTGGGTCCTTCTTTGTCTCCTGTTATAGCCTTTGTTTTAAAGTCTATTTTGTGTGGTATAAATATTGCTACCCCTGCTTTTTCTTTTTCCATTTCCATTTTCTCCATCTCTTTATTTCAGTCTTTGTGTGTCTTTCAATCTGAAGTGAGTCTCTTATAGGCAGCATATGTGAGGGACTTTTTTTCTTATCCATTCAGCCTTCCTGTGTCTTTTGATTGGAGCATTTAATTCATTTACATTGAAAGTAATTGCTGATGGATATGTAGCTATTTCTATTCTATTATTCATATTTTTTATGGTTTCTATGTACTTTTTTATGCTTACTATCTCATTGTTGAAATTCTCACTAAATTCCTTGAGCATCCTTATAACCATTGTTTTGAACTTTGTCTCTGGTAGGTTGCTTGCCTCCATTTCATTTAGTTCTTTTTCTGGAGTTTTCTCTTATTCTTTTATTTGAGAAGTATTTTTTTCTTTCCTCATTTTGGCTGCCTCTCTGTGTTTGTTTCTCTCTATTAGGTAGATCTGCTATGTCTCCCAGTCTTGGCCTGGTGGCCTTATATAGTATGTCCTCTGTGGGGCCCTGGCACAGTCATCCTTTTCACCTGCTCCAGATGCTCCAGGACTGTCCTTTGTGTGCATTGTGTGTGCCGTCCTGTTATAGTTGAGTCTTAATTGCTATTGGCATGTCAGTGGGTAGGGTTAACCCACAGGCTGACTGGAGTTTGGCCACATCCACAGCTTATGGGCTGCTGTGTGGGGAGGCTTAGCCCACTGAATAGGATTTGTACCAGCAGGTTCTGGTGCCTGCTGAGACCGCCCTTTCTGTGTATTGCTTGTGGGACTAATTGGTGGGTGCTCTGCTGTTTTCTGAAGCCAACCTCCAGGTATGTTGATTCTGGGGCCTCTTAGGTGGCTCTGGTGCAAGCTGAGGTCACCCAATGCCTGTGACCAACCGGGGACTACTTGGTAGGAGCTACAAAGCGATTCTCAGTTTTTCACTGCCTGTGTTAAACCTAAAGGCACCTGGGAGAGGCCACACTGTGAACCGAAGGCGTCTGCCATGAGTACTAGGCCTGGGGTAGCTCTGCAATAAGCCAGGATACCGTGAGGTCTGCTGCCACTTGTGTGCTCCTTTAAAGTTCAGCTGTGATAATGCCTTGGGTGGTCTGTGTATTGGGTAAGGAAGGATCTCAG
Source organism: Rhinolophus sinicus (assembly GCF_036562045.2). Taxonomy (NCBI): domain Eukaryota; kingdom Metazoa; phylum Chordata; class Mammalia; order Chiroptera; family Rhinolophidae; genus Rhinolophus; species Rhinolophus sinicus. The sequence continues at coordinate 36,325,661 of NC_133752.1, forward strand.
AGAGCCATTAGAGTGGGAAGAGTTGTGTTCACTAGGTTAATGTAGATTCTGGTTTGGTGCCAGTGCTGAGCCTGGAGCTACTCAGGAAAAGTCTCAGAGCACAATGAGGCCAGTCATTGCCCACCTGGGGCCTGTGGTCTCTGAGTTTTCCAAGAGTGGGCTGCTTGCCGAGAAAGTGCCTCTGGCGTTGATGGGGTTGGGTGGGGTGGGGTCTGAGGGAGTCAGCAGGGCAGAGCCCCGGAGTTCACCAGACCAATCAGATTCAGATTTGACCATAAGCATAGGGGAAGGGCTTAACACATTAAAGATGGCAGCCACCTGCTGGCTGCGTGGAAGGAGAACCTCATAAAGGGAAAATGGCAACGGTCCTCCAGCCCTGGTCTCAAAGCCACACACCTCAGCCTGCTCCCTGCATGCCTCTGACGCCCCTTGGGTCACCGTCCCTCCGCTGGAGCCAAAGGTGAGTGCCTGCGAGCGAGTGTGTGTGCAGGCTGTTTAAGAGGACATCTGGGTTTTCCATAGCCTTCCGTCCTACCCAGATGGTTGAAATTCCCACTGTTTTTCACAGACAGATGTTGTGGGGGCTCCTCTTCCCGGAACCAGTACTCTGTGTTGGGGAGCCTGGTTTGAGGCTGGGAACCCTCATTTCTCTTGGGGAAACTCTACAGCCAAGATATCCCTACTGATTCTCACCTGCTATACAGAAGTTTGGGGCTGGAGCATTTCGAGTCTCTACCCTTCCTACCAGTCTTAACGTGGCTTCTTCTTTATATCCTTTGTTATAAAACTTCTGTTCAGCTAGATTTTAGATGGTTGTCCATGTTGATTGTTCTATAATTTAATTGTAATTTTAATGTATTCATGGAAGAAAGCAGGCACAGTGTTTATCTACTCTGCCATCTTGGATCTCTCCTGTCTCCTTATCTACTAACAGAACAATAATCTTCTCTTGGGGGGCAAGGTGCCCCGTTAAAAGAAGTAACAATGGATTTAAAAATAAATGTGTTATGAATATGATTACTTCCTGTCCTTAGGGAGCATCCAGCCTAGTGGAGACACAAATAACTAAATATTTAGGTTCAATTCAAGCAGGCCAGTACCTGTGAGAGAGGTTAAGTGCCCTAACTCTTAAAATAGGAAGGAGTAGATATTTAATAAAGGTCTTCTTGAAACAGTGAAATAAAACAGAGTAACTTTAATGGTACTATCTAATGGTACTACCTAATACAATAGAACAACTCTCCCCCTCCCCCCAATAAAGTACTAACTTATATTTTCTTGGGGATTTTTTAAAACAGTGATGTTTTTGGCCTATTTTCAGGTAACATTTTATACAATTTTCCTTCTTCTTTGTTAAAAAAAGTTAAGAAGAAAATAAATATTCTAGAATTAACTTGCTACTTTCATCCTGGATTATTTCATCAAGATAATTTTTTTTTTCATGGGTAATGACTGTAAGCTACTCTCATACATATAGCTTTGCCAAAGGATAGTCAAGTAATTTTCCAGAATTTTAACTAATATTAGCCATTAAGATGAACTCTTGAAACAGGTAAATATTATAACTCGGTTAAAATGAGCTGGCAATTATGCTTCAAAAAGTGTCAAAATGAGAATTGAGTGTACATGATGTGTTCTCTTTCTCTGTGGCTGGCACTAGCAAACACATGCATCCTTACCTTGACCAGGCCCCCCTGTTTGGTGAGGTAACCTTCTTTGGTGCCCAGCTGAAAAAGAAAGAAACACCAAGTGAAGCCCAGAATTATCACAACATGATTTCTGTCTTTCTGTTTCTGTCCTGTTTTTAAATGAAACACAAGTTTGCCTTTGATCTTGAAATAATCACCTTTCATTCTTCACGTAGGCACTTGAAAATCCTCCCTGTGTTGTTAGACCCTCTGGCATAATTCTGTAGCAACAGATGACGATTAAAATACTCTCTTCTAACTGGAGTTCGCTATTTGCACATCACATTGCTTATAAAAGTTATTGTTGGGCAAAGTGTATCATGTGAAACCCAGCTGCTAGGATTGTTGCACATAGGATGTTAGGCACATAAACATGCACACACACGTTGACACTGGCTCAAGATATTTGGAAAACTCTGGATTAAGTGAAGTAAAGGGATTTCTTTACTTCTGAGCTTTCCAGAGTCTATATTATGCTAATGTGCTTTGTGAATTTTTAAGAGGGAATATTAGAAATAGCATTTCCAACATTTATTTTATTGCATAATCTTCCACCAACTCCCTACCCCTACCCCCTTTATTTTTTCATAGACCGTCTCTTGAGACCTGTATTCCATGGAACAGACTTTCAAGAGTACAGGTTTATTTATACATGATTCATCCAATAGGGATTTGAAGTGAGAATGTGTCATTTCTTTTAACTCACACATCATTAATTCAAGGGTAACAACATCACACACTTCGATATATAAGGAATAGTGGGGAACAGTGTTAATAGAAATTTGTATAAAACAAGGACCCTAAGATGAAGAAATTTATAATTTCATAAATTTCTGTAGCAACTGAGTTCTTGGTAAGATATTTTGTTCTAATATGATGTTATAATATTATAATATTACATATGTCTCTCCTGTCTCCTTATCTACTAACAGAACAATAATCTTATCCTGGGGGGCAAGGTGCCCCGTTAAAAGAAGTAACAATGGATTTAAAATAAATGTGTTATGAATATGATTACTTCCTGTCCTTAGGGAGCATCCAGCCTAGTGGAGACACAAATAACAATATTTAGATTTAATTCAACCAGGCCAGTACCTGTGAGAGAGGTTAAGTGTCCTAACTCTTAAAATAGGAAAGAGTAGATATTTAATAAAGGTCTTTTTGAAACAGTGAAATAAAACAGAGTAAGTTTAATGGTACTATCTAATGGTTATAAAATATGTCATATTAGTAAGAAAAAAAATAAATAGAAACTGGGAAATTACTTGGTTGGCAAAAAGGTTCTTTTTATGGGAGTTTCCAGAGTATTTTTTTCTGAGGTGAATTCTCCCTACCCAATAGAAAGAGGAACAAACACCAACACAGTAAAAAGAGTTAAAATGAGAAATAATATATGACCACTTAGTTTTAAATTCTTATGGCATTAAAGTAAGGATGAACTTCCCAGGTGTTCATTTACATAATATTAAACAATATTGGTGAATTTGATTTCATATAATCAATTTGATTTATTTTGACATTAAAAGAAATTGAACTGAATTTTGTTATATTATGGAAATAGCAAAAATTAAGATTTTGTGTTGTTGTCTGCTGAGGTAAAAATACTTAAGGGTAAATTGTTGCATAGAATATCCTAATAGAATTGTTCATTGAAGTTGAGCTAAGGAATTGTGCTACTCTATCTTATTTCCATCCAAAAAATATAAGTTTAGTGATTTTTCTAAGGTTTTAGAAGTGGAAGGCTGGCTGCAGTGGGAAGAGCTGAAAGTATTAATTTTATTCATGGTGTCAGGATATAAGAAAGGAAATAATTATACAGCAGATTTCTCTTATCTTTGACAAAAAATCTATGGTCTTTAACAGGAAAGATGTTTATAAGAGTCCCAAATTGGAAACACCCTAAACGTTTAAAAATAAAGGATTAGCCTTCCTATTATCCTTTCTACCTGCCCACCGGCCTTAAATTTAGCCACAAGCCCTCAGGTGGGGTGGAGCTCATCAGTGTGAGCATGTGCAGGGCATTCATCCATCTTAGTACAGGGCGGTCCCAAGCAGCAGACAGAGATCAGTGGACAACAGTGGCACTGAAGCCTGGCAGGGTGAGGAGAGCTTCGGCCTAAAGGGGTGGAGATGGCAGCCAGGGCACGATGTCAGAGCCAAGTCAGCCTATGTGGGCATCTGTGGTGGGGGAGGAAGTGGCAGTGGTCAGGCAGTAGTTCCCAGGCAACAGGAGACTGCTGACATTTGACTGATCACAAATAAGTAAGTGTATTGGAGATAATGGAATTCATAGTCTTCACTGTAGGAGAAGGGAATTACACATATGAAAAGCGGAAAAACTAGAATGAGCCTTGTGGTGTTGGATTAGGACTGGAGGTACTGGTATTAATCCATGGATAGGTGATAGAGATACATAGATGGAGAGATAGACAGACAGACAGACAGATAGATAGGGAAATAGAAAGAAAAATAAATACAGACACCAATAAAGGTATGTGTACGTAGGTATATGCATACATACTTTTCTTAGCTCTGTTCTCAGAGCAGGCTGCGAGAGTCACATCCTGACAACAATATGCATGTAGCACCTAGATCTTGATTTGTAAAGTACCACTCTCCAGAAAAAAGGACAAAATTTCTTGGAGAAATTGTTGGTTGTAGAGCTGGATGCAAGCAATGTACAAGAGAAGCTTGGAACATTTTGCCATACCAGAAAGTGAGAAAATTCTCAATGAATTGTGGAGCTATTTGGATACAGACATCACGTTGAATAGGCTCTAACTGGCCAAATCTGGGAAAATTTGAAAGATGTAAATAAACAATAGGAGTCCTGATTATAATCCATTGATATAAAAATAAATAATAAATAAATAAATAAACAAAAAATAAAAATAAATAATTGCAGAAATTCAGAAAATAAAAAGCTTTTTCTTATAGTAGAATGACAACCAATAAATGTACAAGGAAAAACAGAATCACAATTTGGCAACAATATAGTAATAATTAAACAGCGAAGATATATCAATGGATGCTAACATTGGTGGATAAAAGTTTAATGAGGAACAGGATAGTACTTAGTCTCAACCTCCCCAAAATATGTATTAATAACAAAGGCAATAAAGTGATTTCAGAGTGAAGAAACCTCACAGACAACACTTAATAATCAAACATACTGTAATGAGACAAATTGAAATTATGTTCCACCTGAGAGGATGCAGTAAGAAGCACAAAGCATCACCTTTGTGGTATTTCTGCTAAAAATGCAAAACCTGAATCTAATCATGAGGCAACATCAGAGAAATCAAGCTGAGGAACAGTTCACAAAATAACTGGCCTTTAATTTTTCAGAAGTGCAAAGTCATGAAATCAAGGAAAAACTGGGGAAGTGTTCCACAGTGAAGAATACTCAAGAAATAGGATAAATAAATGCAACTTTTGGTTGTGGATTGGATCCTTTTGCTCTGAAGGACCTTATTGGGAAAAGTGGGGACACCTGAATAAGATCCGGATAGGATGATGGCGCTGTATCAGTGTTAATTTCCTAATTTGAATGGCTCTATGAGGTCATGTAGTGTAGGCAAATGCCCTTGTGTGTAGGAAACACACACTGAAGTACTGGGCTGATGGGGCATTTTGTAGGTCATTTAATCTGTAATAGTTCAGAAATAAACAAATTTCTTTGTACTGTTTTGCAATTTTTCTGCAACTTTGAAATTATTTAAACTAACAATAGCATGTATGTTTTCAATAAACCTCAAACAACAACAAAAATAACATGTGAAAATATAATAGGGATTAACTAAATAAATTATGATATATCCAAATAATGCAATATTAAAGAATTTGTTTTAATGATATTTTAGAAGATTATGTAATGACATGGAACAAGCATACTGTAACTATTTACAGTGAAGGGCTCATTATATATTTATATTTATCTATTAAGTATAATATATATTTATTTAAGAAAAAGGCTAGAAGAATAGACACTAAAGGTTTAACTATGAGAAGAGAGTCAAAGGCAGAACACTAAGAAAAGCAAACATACAAGGGAAGCATCCAAGAAGAGGAGCTATAAAATGTGTTAAATAGATAAAAGAATAAAGAGAGAAAGATGTTGCAGAAGCAAAGGGAATGGAAATTTTAGAAGGAGAGTGTTGTCAAAAATGTAGAATACCACAAAAGGAAAGCTAAGGAAGCCAATATTTAAGAGGCATTTAAAATATAGTATCTCATTTAATCTCTATCAACATAACTAATCGGTGTCTCATATTTCCTGGCTTCAAAACAGAACTCAACTCCTCTTTCCCACCCCCAAAACCACTCCTCCTACAATCTTAGTCATCTCAATAAATAGAGGGGTGTTTACTCTGTTGTTCTTTATTTTACTTACCACATTCAATCCATTAGTAAGTTCTTGTTCCTTTTACCTTCAAAACACTTTCTGAAACTGACTGGTTATCCTTTCCTCCCGGTTTAACTATCCATTCTTATCACCCCTTCCCTCGTTTCAACTACCATCATCTTTTACTTGGACTGTTGTAATACCCTTCTAACTGGGCTCCTTGCCTCCAACTTTGCCCCCACTCCATTTTCCACTTAGTAGTAAGAATGATCTTTTTAAAACTTAAAAAGTTAAGCAAATCATGTTACTCAAAAATCTCAAAATTTCTTGTCAACACTTAGAACAAAACTAAATTCTTTGCCTTGTCCGAAAAGCTCCTTCATGTTGTATAAAGGAGGTACAACTGACATGTTGGGCAGGATACTTCTTCACTATGCAGCATATTTAGCCTCCATGACTCCTGCCCATTGTGGGGAAACAATTCTCCCGGGGTCTCTTTTGTTTCCGTACATCTTGTAAGCAAGACACTAACAGTCTTTTTTCCCCAGACCAAATTTAAAAACATGTTTGCCTAGCAAACAGCCTTAATAGATAGAAACAGTGTCACCCTCTAGAGAAGGCTGACCAGTCAGGTGCCATCTATCAACACCCATGAAACTGGTAGGCTAACTTGTTAGCTTGTAGGTAGGGTACAGTCTCAGACTGTTTGCAGTTCTTGACACCCAATAATACTAGTAGTGCCCAAAGCACTGGCAACTACAACATTCTCAGAAGTTTTCAAACACTTAACTACGTGGTAGATCAAGCTTGAGAACTCCATTGTCTCACATGACCTGACCTCTAATTACCTCAACTATCTTATTTCCTACCACTCCCTCCAAGCCAGTCACAATGATCTTGTTAGTCCTTAAAACACCTCAATTTAGTTCCCACTTGAGGGCTTTTGTATTGTTCTCTAGGCCTGCAACACTGTCCCACATTTTGACAAGGGTCTCTTTTCCTTCAGAGAAGCCTCCGCTCAAATGTCACCTCCTCAAAGAGGTTTCCCTTGCTTCTTGCTTCTCTCCGTATCCTACCTTTTCTTTCTATGATGGATTACTATTGGTTTTATATTATTAAGTTGATTATTATCTTTGATTTCCCCACTGGAACATGAGCTCAATGAAGGCAGAACCTTTGCTTATTTACTACCAAACCCCCAGGCCTTAAAGCAGTCCTGGGTGTATCGTAGGCACTTAAAAAAGAAATTAAATAAGTGAATTAGTTCAATTTAATCCTATCTCAGGAACCCAACCTTATACTGTTTATAAAATATATAAATAGTTATTTCCCCAAATGCAATTGCTAGAGGATGTTAAACAGGGTTACAAAAGCGTCTACATTTCTGGGCAATAGGGTATCTGTTTTCATTTTCACTTTAAGCAAGAAGTTCTTTCTTTTCTGTAAGTTGGCCTTAATTCTCTTGTTCCACTGCCAGAGCTTGTGTAAGACTTGCATCCCCTAAAAGGAAAGCAGAAATCGGAAGCCCTTGGAACTCTCAGTTTAGAGATGGAGGTACAGTATCATGTGTGCATGTGGGTAAGAGGGAAGGTTGAGAACTCTCGTGTTCAGTCAAGGACAGGAGTGTCTGATTAGACCAGAGCTGTTTCCCTAGCCAGCTGGCCAACTGTCAATCATTCCTTAGTGAGGACTAATAAGAGACACTTCGATCCACCAGTAAACCTTTATAGTTTCCTGTTTATATTAATGCACAATAAACTTCATAGACTTCTCATGCTATAGTGTGAGTGCAGTCATTCTCAACAATTCACTCACCACTGTTTTAAAAACTCCACTATACAGAACCTTGTGTGTATGGTCATATTTAGATACTCGGGCAGGTGAATCTGTATGATAACCCAGAGTGAGCACATAAGTATGATAAGGCTTCCAGAATTTGGTCTAAAGTGGTCTATTTCTACTGAAGTATGCTACATCTCATGCCCACACCAGCTATACAAGTTAAAAATGGCCTGCATTTTACTGTTAATAAAGGGCACATGTGGTAGGGCATGTTGTGATTGACCTTGAGCAGAGATCTTAGGAGAAGTGTAACAGAGGAGAATGTCAAGGTAAACTGAGAGGACAAATGAAAGAGATGTTGAAGAGATTGGTGGTGAGGTAAGGATGGAAAAGGGGAAAGTTAGGAATGATCGGGTTGACTGGAAAATAAAACATTGGCTAAAGGGTAGGTCTTGATTTGTCCTTTGGTCTGTTCTGACGACTATTTATTATCTTCCTCTCATAAATGCCTTCAGTTCTGAGGTCCGATGTTTCCTCCTCCAACTCTAATAAAGCCAAACTATCTCTCCCAACCAATTTTCAGGATTTTTAGTTTTGAGTAGATGTAGCATAGTGACAAAAATGTAATGTGTGTCTTGAACCTGGCTCAGCTATAAAGCTACAAAGACAAGCTGTGATTCCTGTCCCGAGACGTGTCAGGCTGCTGGGAGGGTGGTTAGCCTCTGGTATGACAATTCCAGAATAAAGATAAGCAGAGGCTGCTTGGGAGCACAGAAGAGGGGCATTTTACAGGAAACTAGGAGGGGTCTGGGAAGGCTTCCTGGAAGATACAGATCCCTGATGCAAGTCTTGAAAAACAAGGGGGCAGCGAGGTATGGGTAGCATTTTAGATGCAGGGAGGGGAGAAGGAGCAGTCAGAGAAATGCACGTTGTTGAGAGGCAGGCTCCACAGCGTGAGTGCAGGAGTCGCATGTGGTGAGGCCAGAGCGGTGAGCAGAGTCCAGGCCAGCAGAGAAGACCGTGGACACCACGGAAGGATGTTAAGCACAAAGGTCATGTGGTGAATCTGCTTTTTAGGAGAGATGTCTGCGGTCGCAGAGTAGAAGTACTGCAGGGACAGAAAGATCACACGTATTTTAATATAATTTGTAGCTGAATATCTTCAAGTAATTATTTTTCAAGTGAGGTGGTTGCTGTTTAGAATTAGTTCTTGATACTCCATTTGTGTTGTCCTCTTTATCATCTCCACACATCCAGATGTCTTATACCAGGAGTATTCAGCAAACAAAGAAGAGAAAAAGAATAGAAGAGCCGTGACTGTAATGAAGGGAAGAGGGTACTGGAGACGAATCTTTGCAGGGTCACGGCTCATAGAACAAACGGACTTGGACTCTTAGAAGAACAATGAGTGGTCTGGTGCACTGAAGCTGAATAATGGCACACACTGCAAAGAAGGGCAAGTGGTTTCCATCTGTACCCTTCATTCAGTGAAGGAAAAAAGGCTCGGAAAAAAGAACATCCCAGGGGGTTTATAGTAAAGTGGAAAATATTTTTCTTCCATAGACAGTTGAAATGAAAAAGAAAAATGTTTTCTTCATTTCAGAAACTTGTTGAAGAATAATAGTGTATCTAACTGTGGGAACTTAAACATCTCTCACTCCTTCTACCATGACCTCGTTTAGCAAAGTAAGGATGGGGATTTAATTGTCATTTTCTAAGTGTTTAAAATCCTCTCACAATCGCATTGTACTTTTTTACGATTTACTCTGAACCCGATGAACTGAGTCATAGGCTTCAAACCTAATTTCCTTTCCAAGTTTTATGTCCCAAGTTAGAATTTTTAAGTGAACAAACACACTTTAAAAAGTATATTACTCTTCTTGCACGTTATCACTAACAGACCCTGAGAGAGCTGCGTGGGATGGATGGCCACTTACGGAAGGCGCAGTGGGTACCAGGTCATTTTCTGTTCTTCCTGTCTGCATTGCCGTGTGAACCCGGACGGATTCATAAATGGAAGGTTCTTCCACTTCTCTTGGATAAGGATGTTTCAGAACAATCAGAGTGCCTGAACGAAGGAAACAAAAAAACAAACCGTCTTCAAATAGTTTCCCAGAAAGAAAGTCCAAATGCTAACAACCAGATTGCAGTCTCTTGTTTTTTTCACGTATTCATTTGTTTATTTTCTCCATATTGATTGAGTACCATGTGCCAGGCGCTTAAGCTGGACACTGGAGACAGAAAGCATGATGAGATGACTTCTGGCCTCCTAGTGCTCAGACAGAACTATCAATGGATAGCATTTAACGGATAGTCATTTAAAGGAATGGGGTTAGGGACAAATGTCAGTGATATGAACAAAGCATGCTGGTGGCCCCCGGACGCCCTGAAGAACCCCTTCTTTGGAACACTTCAGAAAAGCTATGTAGAGGTGACACTGGTCTAGACTGTAAGTAATAACTGAAAGTTTTCCAGGAAGGCTTTACAAAAGCCATGAAAACAAAACCCAACAGATGTACTGGGATGCAGGAGGATGGATTTATTCCATTGCCCTTACTTCTTACTGGTTTCCGAAAAACTTGCAACAAATCAGTGGATCTCAAAAAAGTGGACTCACAATGTTCTCCCTACTGTCTTCTATGACTCAATTAATGAAATAAACTAAATGAAGACTTTGCTTATCTTAAGCGAACAAGGGCGTGCTCATGAGTAATGGCATTGACTTCCATCTGGAGGAGGGCAGTCCAAGCTGGAAATGGGCTCCGCCCAGGGGCCAGGCTGTGGGGGCTTGGGTACATTCATTCAGCGGCTGAGAGCAGTTCTGACTCAACACTTCTGACATTTTCCACTTCGGATCCTTCCCTCCCCCAATCAGTCAATCAGAAACTAGAAACTTTGACTGCAGAAAAAGTAAATTAAAGGTTTTTTCCCCCTTAATTGTGGCTTCTTGCTTTTTATTTCACTAGGGTCTTTTATACTGCAGGCTTGTGATTGTACTGGACACTGGGGGAGATGTAAAGAATTCAGTAACTCGTTCAACAAATATTGACTGAGATGTATGTGCCTGGCACTGTCTAGGCACTGGGGATACAACAGCAAACAAAGGAGCTATAGCATCTGCTCCTGTGGCAGGGGAGAGAGAAAAAAATTTGGAAAAAAAAAAAGTCAAGTGAGAGAAGTGTTTTGAACAAATAGAGCAAGGTAAAGGAATAGAGAGCAAGCGAAAGAGATGGGGTTGGGTGAGACTGATAATCTATATGGGTGGTCAGCAAGACTTCTTTGAAGAGGTAATTTGAAACTATAGAAAGTACAGGCCTTGGATTGGAGTAAGAGAAAGATAAGGAGGAAAGGAAAATACCTGCTCTGCAGCTGTAAACCCCTTAATAATAACGATGAAACTACAAGCAAAACAAAACCTTTCTGCTGTGTTTGGAACAGACAATGTACTGAAACAAACACAACTGTGGCTTCTGATACCTGAGCCCAGATAATGCACTGCTGTACAATGAAAGGGAGCATTGCTAAAAGCCAAGACAGTCTCTGAACTTGGCCCCAGAATAGAATGAGAGACTCTGGTCTCCTCCTCTGTCTGCATCCAGCTCACGTCAGTAGCTTTGGGATCACAATGTAAAAGCACTTTAGCAGTTATCAGAAGCCCCAGTCCCACTCTTGTACATTGTCTGCACTCTCTTTTGTCAATGCGATCCTTTCATGAGAACAGATCTCGTCATATCAGGACAAGGGGCCGGTGACAGTTTTACAGTCATAATGAAAGCAGCGACACCAAAATCCAGAGCAGCCATTGTGCAGGCTCAGGGCTATGTGAACACTGTCGTAACATAACATGGCAGGTGCTTGCTGAATTTGGGGCTGGCGCCTTACGTAACCCACCCCGGAGAAACACCTCCAGTGGTGTGCCTGGTATCACCCCAGCGTCATGGAAACACCCAACACTGCCACTCAATACCTGTTGATCTTGGACAATCATTCTGGCTAGCTTTTGTTTCCTCCTCTGACAAGTAAGAATAATTAGCTCTTCTTCACAAGGCTGTTTTAAGCACCGATCAAGAAGTGTTTGTGAAAGGATTATAAAAATGTTAGATGTTGTTATGCTTTGCTATAGAGTATTTTAAGTCCTTAAATAAAAGTCCAATTATCACATCTTTAAGAACATGAATTTTAAAAATGTTAAGTTAGAAAGACCAATGTGTACCATTCTGCTAAGCATAAAAGGGGGCGTGGTCTAGTAGTCACTGACCGCAGTGCTCAGACATATCAGTGTCTCTGGAACACTTCTGTTGGACTGTGGGGGAGAGGGGGACTGAACCCCAGGGATCAGTGCAGCTCACACATGGGAAAGAATGTGAAGTTTTGTGCTTTATCTTCAAAGTTGATGACAAATTTTCATCCTATTCCATATGTTGAGTATGAAAATAATTTTTTAAAGGATGTTCTAGGAAGATGCACCTACTCAATCCTCTTTTTGCCTATAACCAGGAATATTCCTGTCTGTGCTAGGTTCTTATTGCTGCTATAACAAATCACCACAAACGTAGTGACTTAAACAACACAGATTTATTATCTTATAGTTCGGGGGATTGGAAATCTGAACTGGGGTCTCCCTAACGTAAAATCAAGGTATTGGCAGGGCTGCTTTCTTTCCTTCTGAAGGTTCTAGAAGAGGGTCCATTCCTTTGCCTTTTCTAGCTTCTAGAAGCTGCCTACATTCCTTGACTGGTGACCCTATTCCCCCCATCTTCTAAGCCAGCAACAGCGGGTCAAGTCCTTCTGACTCTGCCATGTCTCTGGTTTTCCCTTTTCTGCCTTCGTCTTTCACTTATAAGGACACTGTAATTACAGTGAACCCCCCAGGATGATCCAGGATCATCTCCCCGTCTCAGCATCAGCTGATTAGTAGCCAATTCCATCTTCAAGCTTAATTCCCTCTTGCCATGAAACATAACATATTCACAGGTCTGGAGAGAGATGTGAGCATCTTTGTGGGGGGAGCAGGGAGTGGGGCATTTTCCTGCCTAGAACAGTAACAGTCCCTGGGAGATAAGCATAGCCACAGGGGCTGGTTGTGCTGCCATGTAAGGATATCTGGGCTGCTGTTGCTGCCTGAGCCTGCAGTGCTGTAAACATTTGGTATTATAAAGTGATTGCCTTTTCAACAGGCACATTTACAAACCCTGAGAGCCCCTTCAGAGCAGGTGTGATTCCAAATTTACCTTTGTATCCCTACCTCCTGAAAAAATCTTTGATGTTTGAAGAGTGGATGGATGGATAATGGATGAATGAATTTCACAGTAATTCAGGTATAAGGCAAGGAAGAGCCTGGGGTGAACCAGACTACAAGGTCCACAACTACTGTTGCCTGGGGCAAGGACAGGACAACAACTTTGGGGGTGACTCTCCAGACCTCCATTGTGGGAATCCAAATTCTGTTTCAAAAGCCTCTCCTAAAATTTAACCAACAAAAGCTAAACTGAGGGAAATGATATTGCGTCAACCAGGAAAACAGAGTTGACTATACAGTGACTTTAGTAAAGACTCTGAATGAGGCTAGGTTGAATGGTGGAATGAAGAACATGACAAATTACTTCTAAAATGATAACTTTCACTGATAAAAATCTGGCCTCCTAAAAGACAGAATGTCCTTAGCTGACCATTCTGCCCAACTAAGGAAGGGCCAATATACAGACTTCTTTGTATGGCTGCTAGGCCTATGGCAATTTCCCCTTCTATCGAGATTGTCCCCATCCCAGTATGGAGGTAGATCCCCACAGACCCTGGCTCCTCCCCCCAAACACCTCACCTGGGCTGCACTCACTGGACTCACTTCCCAGGGATATGCTTAGTTACTTCCCTGGAGAGAAGGTCCACTAACTTTAGTTTCTGAACTACACGAAGAAACTGGTGTTTCCTGCCTTTGACGTGAAACCTGGTTTCAGAAACCTTGGTGGAGGTACACTTTTCAAGTTTTCAGAGCAGGATCTAGGCAGGCATTTCAGTTTGCTGAAAGCTTCAGAGTTGCCATGATTACTGGGCTGATTCCTTATTGTCTCTTGTTGTTCAGCTTATCCTTAAGTTCTGGGAGAAAACACTGATATCCTTCCAAAAAATTCTATTTCTCTCCCTGCACTCCTCTTAAAAAAAAAAAATTCAGCTATTCAGGGTTGGTTTCTGTGATTTGCAATCATAAGAAATGTCTAATGTAGCCACTACAGACTCATAATTTCCACCCAAGTTCCATGATAACGCCATGACTCCATAGAACAAGAATCTGGGTTAGTGATATTCAGACCAAATTGACTCCAGGACTTGGTTGGAACATTCAGATAAAAGGCAACACAGGAGGCAGGGCTGGTAGAGGGAGAAGAGAGAGGAAGATTAGCAGCCACAGGTCTGGGAAACACGGCTACAATTTTATTTCAGTTTCTTAACTGCATAAAGCAGACTATTGTTTCCTGCCTTTGACTGAAGCTTGGTTTCAGAAATGTTTGTTGGAGGTACATTTTTGAGTTGATCAGAACAGGACCAAAGCAGACATTTCAATTTGCTTTGACTGAACTGTAACTTACAGGACACTTACTCTGTATGTAATACTGTGAGATTGCATTGAAGGACTCATCTTGTATTCCAGCAGGAAGAGTGAGAACAGTCTTAAGCCCCAGACACTGGTTTGATAACTGAAATAAAGTGTAGTGCAAGAGCACACATAGCTCCTGAAAGGGAAACTTTTGTTTGAATATTCTTTTATGAACTAAATCTAGTGCTTACCCATCAGGTTCCCCAGCTGGACTGTAAGATGTTTGAAGGTGAGGATGGTATCTGATTCATCACTATATTGTCAGTGGCAAATAGTGCCTAGCTCATAGTTGGCACTCACTATCTATCTGATGAATTAAATTAAAATAAGATCACATCCATCCATGTTTCATTATTGTCCTCAGGCTCAGAAAACAAGCTTTGCAACTGGTGGGTTCCTCTGTCTCTTCCTGCCAATGGGAAGTAGCTTTCTAGGGGTGGTTTAGAGAAACATTCAAGATCTTTCTCCTTTGCAACTTGCTCTGCAAATGGACTTTATCCCATCATAAAATAGTGATAGTTAAACCACATTCATTTACATATGAAGGGACTTTAATATTTAATTTCCAGTCTCAAGGGAAAAATATACTGAGGTAGGAGAAACAGATAACCAGGGCAAGAGAAAATAAATAATATTCTGTTAAAATATCCAAGTCAAATCAGGTCACTCTTTTTAGAGTAGTCAAAGATTGATCTACCTTTCATATGAATCCACTATACAACCGGCTTAAAACTTGGTGAAGTCATAAAAAACACTTGATAAATACAAATTCAGTTGTCCCTAAACTAATACAATAATGTACAGTTCTTGTGTATAATATGATGGGATGAATTATCATAAAGGGGCTTCATTAAATGACAATAATAATGATTATTTATGCCATACTAAGAATCATTCTAAATGTCTTCCATGCCTATCTCATTCAATTTTCACAGCAAGTCATGGGTTTTTAAGGTATGAACTATTATACCATCGGCTCAATTTTATAACATGATGAAACTGAAGCTCAGAGAGGTTACATAAATTGCCTGAGGACACACAGCTGGTGAATGGCAGAGACAGGAGTCGAACTTGGAATTTGTGTTTACTCATTATTCCACATATTGTTCTCAGCTTTGGTGTGGTCACCACCGTGGAGACTCTCTATGGCGTGTGAAATGTTGTGCTCTATCTACTGTGGGCAAGAGAGCGTACGCATAAATCAAAATTCAAAGAAATGAATTCTTTAGGAGGCGGCTTCAGGAAAGGAGATGTGAGTTTCTGCCTCAACGTTTCTCAGTTTCTTCATTTGTAAGAAGAAATTAAATGGTCTGAGATCTCTGCCCACTCTAACATTTATAAATCCAGTTAAACGCAGAGGTCCAATTGAGAGGCAAGAAACTTTACATTTTATTTTACTTTCTTGTATTTACATAGACTGTTTTATAGCCTTTTGGGTAAGACATGAACGAGATGGCCAAAGTATTTGGGGGATGTTTTCTTTTTATGTTTTAGGATTTCCTCTAGTATAATTTTTCAAATGGCAATTTAAGTAGATAAAATAAGAACAGCAACAAATACAAAGGCAGAAGTTCAAATTGATTCATATTCTTTAGAGCAATGGCTTTACATCATATACCAAAATATTGTTATAGACCTTAGAGACAGAGGGATAGGACTAAAACATGTAGTGTAGCCCTGCCATATCCTACAAACACTATTATATCACTGTGGCAGAGATTCTTCCAATGCAAATCCATTTAAGACCATGCTGTGCTGTGGTCATATTATACTATAGTGTTACAATGAGACCAGTTTCAGGAGACAGTAAAGTGAGTGGAAAGCATCTATGTTTTAGACCTAAGTTGGCCTGGATTCCAGCCTCAGCTCTGATGCTTACTATCTGTGCAACCTTGGGCAAATAACTTAAAATCTCTGAGTTTTGATTTCCCCATCTGAAAATGGGACCACTTTATACATTTATTGTGGGTGGTTCAGAAGATTAAATAATTTGATATCTGTCAAAACATCTAATAGGATGTTGAATCTAATCTAATAGAACTTAGCAAACACTCCACAAATGTTTGTTTCATTCTCTTCCTTGCCTGCTTTTTCCTTTTTCAAACACACCTCATTACAAACTAAGAAAATATATTATTTTGGCAAACATACGTAAGTGAGTCCTGGTCATGGTTTGGCAAAACTCCAAGTTTCCACCAATTATTTTCAGAAATATCACACAAATCTCAAGTTAAAATTAACTTTACCTTATTATTGTAAAATACTACCTGGGTAAAATGGCTGGCCTCACAAAATAAAATAACTGTAGCAGCTATCAAGAGGTTGGGAATCCCCACATTAAAACAAAAAGAGAAGTGGAAATTTGACATTTTAGAAAGAACAAGATAGGATCTTCAAAACTGAGAACCAATTATTATAAAGGGTTAGCACAAACACAGCACTTACGTTATAATTTTTCATGCTGGTTAGCTCATTAAATTCACAACAAAGTAATTCCTATGATAAAGCACAGATGACTTTAGAGTGAACAGAAACTTACGTGTGTTTCACACACATAAGTATTGCAATAGAAACAAAAGGTGAAAGGAAAGGTAATTTTTCTTCTAATACTAGTTGGGCATTTAAGCATAAAGATAAATGCTATTTACACTTTTAAGAGTATATATATGAAACTCAACTAATTACAAGAGGATGCAGTAAAAATTAATAATGAACCAAACATATCCATATTCATAAAAGTCTCAAATTCCAAGTCTATTTGAGTTGAATTCGGAGGCCATGTACAACTATGAAGAGAATTTTTCTATGTTATCTTACTATTACAAATTAAAAGCAAATTTATTGTCAGAAATTTGCTGGTTGTGGGGTTGCCACGCAAGCTGCAATGCAGGCATTAGTAATGGGATACCCAACATCAAAGGTTGTGGATAATTATTAGCACTTATTCTTTTAGGTGCTGGGATGTAATGGTACAAAACTGATAAAAGTTCCTCCTCTCAAAAAGTTTAGGTACTAGTGCAAAGATTTTTTTTTAAAGTGAATTATACAATATATTAGAAGATAAAAGGACCACTGAGGAAAGTAAAACAAGAGGGTGCATTGTATATCTCCATAATGTACTTGGGAAATAATTGGGTTCTAAGAATTATAAACATCTTAAGAGTGTTTATGGGTATTAATAAGACGAATTTAGAGTGAACAGAAACTTTAATGGAGATCAGAGAGATTAAATGCAGATTATAGTAAGAGTAACGGGGAAATTATAGTAATAGAATCTTAAGGTTGTCAAAGGGTTAGATTTGCTGTAGGAAACGTTCGTTCTTCAGATTAGGAAACAGAAATCCTGAAAGTTTAAAGAATAGACAATAGGAATAGAATAGGAAAAAAGATATCTAAAATAGTATTTATACTTTTAACTTAACAGTTTTACCTATCCTGAGAAAATATTTTCTTATGACCCAGAACCAAGTGTTCTGGGATTCACTCTGCTAAAGACATTATATACAATTATAAAGCAAAAGTGTAAGGTTGTTAGTTATTTGGAGATCTACTCCATTGCCCTCAGAGGTAATGCCTTTCCTGCCAGTGGATGAATATGAGAAAGTTTCTCTTAAGTAAAGTCACCCTCCAGGTCCTACAGGCTAAGGCTGGCCTGCGTGGGGTCTGGGCTGACAGGGGTGGCCTGAAATACCCAGTTCTAGTCCTTCTCATTCTGGGAATCTGGAGGTGAGAAGCCTGGCAGGACTTCATCCTTGCGCAGGCAAGGGCTTCCGCTGGTGATCTTTAACCTAACAACAACTTTAAGAAGAATTTGCACTTCACCTAATAGTGTACAAGGAATCATCAGCCTGGTCATGGGGAGCCAACACCAGGACCCCATTCTTAAATGAACAAGAGACCTATTTTTAGAAGGTGGCATCCCAATTTGCATTCACTGTTTTTCATGGATCACAGAGCTGACTCTGGCTTCTGAGGACCTTCAGGACTTAAGAGTCATCATGACTTCAGTCTGTTATCTTATTTCCTGAGGCCTATCACTCCCAGAGGGACAAATTAGGAACACTCTTCTGTCATGGGTTTTGCCCCTTGTTCCCAGGCTCAGTAGCTTTGCCTTCTCTGGATGGAACAGATAAGAGGGATATTTCATAGAGTTAGTAGAATCTAACTCAAGGGTTGGAAGCCAGTAAGTCAAGTGCATATCCACCAGCACCATAGTCCTGTAGCAGGGGTTCAAACAGCTGTAAATTCCCTACTGAATAATGAATAGAACAGAGGAGATGCAGGGGAGAAGATAAAAATCTTAGTTTCCTGAGTTTTATTGCAATAAATAAAATAATTACAGTAATGATAATGATATAGCAAGCTATAGTTTCGGAGAAAACGACTGTAGGAGACAGGATTAAAAATCCTTATACTCTCTAATGCATTAATCTGAAATCTTCTTTAGTTAGATTAATGTATTTACAGGGAATCTTAACATGTCTCAAATTTAATGTCAAGGAGCCTTTACTTTGAAGCAGTCTTAGGTGATACTCTTGCCTGGTTATTAGATCAGTGCCTGAAAGGTCCAAGCAAAAAGCACTGCATTCACTTGGATCTTAAAATGTTTTGAAACCTGTTGGTATGCAGAATGTGTACCGTTTGCGTAATTTCAAGAAAGTTCAGGAAAGAACCCAGAGATTGATCAAAGGGGTTGAAAATAGGGTCTAGGAGGAGAGTGTAAAAGAGGGAGCTGACTTTGCTTGGAGAAAGAACAGGCTGGAAGATAACAATTATAATGGCTTTGAAGGCTACGAGGAGTTCCTATTCGTAGTATCCATTCATTCATTCACCCAAAGTGCCATCCACAGTACCAGGACCAAGGGGACATGAAAAAGGACAAACATAGAGGCAGACAAAACAAAGTCCTTGGCTTCAAAAGTCTCTTCTCCTTTGCCAGTGACCAAGAATTGAACAAAAATGAGTACGAGGTTGGACACAGGTAAGAAATAACTCTGAGGTGAAGGGATTTGAGAAATTGAAATGTAACAATAAAAATAAATACATCCAACATAACAATAAATACATCCAAATAAACACATCCAAAGTAACAATAAAAATAAGTACATCCCTACCTGCCATTAGTTTATGAGAACTACTGCTGGTTAAATGATGAAGTAATTTTCAGGACTGACTGGGAGAATTTCCACCAGAAAAAAACAAAATTATAGTCTGGAATATTCTATTAGAGAAGTTGTGTGGTCAGTATAAAGTAAGGCAAATATTTTGTGGTTTTCACTGTACTTTTTCTCTATACTCAATACTATATGGTTCATATCAGGGTCTATCCAGGCCACAAACTCACTAAAAAGGAAAAGCCAATGGTGGCATCTCTTCCTACCAGACTGAAATTAACAAAAAGCCCCATGGTCATGTTTACCAAGAAAATGAGTATGTACAAATTCGTAGTAACCAGCTGTGTTATTAAGTTTTGAGTTCCTCTTGTGCCACAGGTTCTTTTTTTTAACTTGAATTTTCCGGTTTGACTGTAACCACTCAAACAGGAAAATTCAAATTTTTCTAGTCACACATGAGTCCAGTTTAAAAACTTACAAGAAACCAAGACAAGAAAAACAGAATTTTATGATGAAATGAAGGCGTTGCTCATGAGAGCAATTGTTAGTCAATATTTTAAATATTCAGTGATCTTTGTAGAAATTTAAGTATGAATTTTATTCTTCAAAATGCTCAAAATTATCTTTTATGGGTCTCTCCAATATGCAAACTACCCATACGTAAAATTATGAGGAATCAAAAAGTTATTCTTACTTTTGTTCTTTGTTCATTGTATATATTATTATAAAGTGAATAGATTGTTTTAAAGAAATTGTGAGCTTTTAATCAATCCTTTACATAATATTCTGAAAAAAATTATCTATTTTGTGCAAAGTACATTTTCTTCTAAAGATATTACTGAAATAATGAAATACACACATATATAATTATTAATGCAGTAAATGGCACAGTAATTGGAAGTAATGTTTCAAAACATCCAATTGCATGTCATATGCATACCATTCAATAGAAGTGACAAATCTTTCATTGAAATCCACCTTGTCCCTCCTCCATTCTGAAACAATGTTTCATAGGTCAAGTTCATAACTTACCTGTCTCGCTTCCAATCAAAGGCTCATTTGCAAAATGCTTAACAAAATCCTTCAAAGATGAGAATTCATTGAAGCCAAATTTAAATGAATATCCGGTATATTCAACATGAAAGTGTTTGACAGAGTCTTTGGCTCTGAAAGAGAAAAAGAAATGTTTAACGTTATTTAACAAATGAATATCATTTTTGAAGGGAAATAATAACCGTAGGTATGAGTATCACCATTAAACCCTCCTAACAACTGAGAATTATGATACAATCATTGAAACCACCGACATTTAAAAACAAAATTTTTTATTAGTTTCAGGTGTACAAAGCAACATCATAGTTAGACATTTACACCCCTCACAAAGTGATAACACCACTCACCCAAGCTACTACCCGTCTGACATCGTATACAGCTGTTACAATATCATTGACTAGTATTTTCCTTATGCTGTACTCCATATCTCATGACTATATGCATACACACACACATATATGTATATATACACATATATATACATATGTATATATATTTAATTATACTTGACATACAATACAGAAAAAATAACTTGTTGGCTAGATTGGGGGGGAGGAGGGGATGGGAGAGAAGGTGAAGAGATTAGAAAGTGTAAATTGGTAGACAAAATGTCGTCGTGGGGATATGAAACACAGTATGGGGAATATAATCAACAATGTTGTAAAGGTGATGTAAGGTGCCAGATGGGCACTGGACTTATCAAGGGAATCACTTCATAGACTGTAGATGCCTGATCAATGCACTGTACAACTGAAGCTGAAGTAGAAACCATGGGCATTTTTAAAGCACAGTTTCCCTTGGCAGTGTGCTGTTCCCATTTTTTCACTCTACTGAAGACAAGAGACAATTCTCCCTGTGTATTCTCTGACTTACTGAAAGAGTCCTTGTACATTAACCTCCTTGAACGGCCATGAGTTTAAGAAGGGCAGGGAAGAGCAATGATAGAAATGACATGTCACACCTTCTGCAAATTCTCTTCTGTTCTTGTCCCTCCTCCCTTCCTTGTTTGGGAGTCATTCTGAATTCTGCTTCTGTCACCTTATTAGTTATGTGAGCCCAGCCCTTTTCCTCCCATGCCGGTTCCACTGCCTACTGACTTAAATACCAAGTTTCCTACATTGTCATTTTCCACCTGACTTTTGGAATGAGAAAGAGCATTAAATAAATTATAAATTACATATAGTATGTCTACTTTGACTCCCAGTATTGCTCTTCTCTCTATGTGGGGCATGCTCCAATTTTCGCATGTATCAGAAATCAGAATCACCTGGAGGCCTTGTTAAAACCCAGATTTCTAAGCCCTTCCCACCGAATTCCTGATTTAGTAGTTCCAGGGTGGAGCCTGAGAATATAGAGTCCTACCGTGTTCTCAGGTGATGCTACTGGTCTGGGTACCACACCTTGCCAACTGCTGCTGTAGTCCAGCGGGATCTATAATTGTCCTAGGAGTTTGGCCCTTAGCTTATACAGTTCCCTTCACCTGCAATTTCTTCCCCTTTGTTTCTGATCAGTGTCTGTTCAAATACCACCTACTCTGTCAAGTATTGCAAGATTCATCCAGCTTGAGTTTTGCTTTTTTTCTTCTCAACAACCCAAGCACTTACTCGTATCTTGCTTGCTTTCATGTCATTCACTGCACTCCATTTTGTAGAGAGGTATTTTTAAATGGTATTATTGCCCATGTGAGGCTATACTTCCTGAGCACCGGTCTTTGAATCTTCTACAACACTTGTCGAGTGATTGGCACAGAATGGATGCTCTTAATTATTTATTATTACTGACTGATTGAATGAACGAATAAAAACAGCTCATTCTACTGAGCTGGTCTGTGGTTTCTGTCACCTCTGCTGGTAGGTTTTTTTTTTTTAAAGCATTTTCAAATGCTTGTGATGGAAATTAATAATTTATATTTAAAATTTTTATATAAATGTATAATATATGCCATTTGTAAGGGACTTATGATCCAATTCTTCAGATAAGACATATATAGGTGAAAAGTTAACATTCTTTGATCCCATAATTCCACAGGTTTCTTTCAGATTTTTGGGAGATCCACACAATAAGGATATACATCCTAACCAGTTGAACTTTGAACATTTGTTTTCGATCAGAAAAAACACAATTCCTCCTAAACAAAATTCAATTTTTGATTAATAATTGTTTCAAAATATTATTTAGAAAATTTGTAAAGAAAATATAGCAGAGTAACATAAAAATGTTAATGTATGTTTTGCTTTTTTTTCCTGTGACCCTCTTATTTACCCCACCGCCTTCCCACTTATTTCTCTAATTCCCCTTAAAGTAGACTTCCTCTAGACTTCCAATGATCCTAGGAATGAAAGGTGTGGCAGACAGCATTCTAACACTCAGCCCCTAGAATACATACATCTTTCCCCAGTTATTCAAAAATATGCTAATGTAAATGCTGCTGGAAGGGATTTTGCAGATAATTAGGCCCCAAATCATTTGATTTTAAAATAGGGAGATTATCTGAGTGGGCCTGACCTAATCACAGGAGAGTTTTGGTAAAAGCAGAGTTTTCTGTGGCTGGTCACAGAAGAGGAGTTCAGAGAGACGTGTTCTAGCTGGCCTAGGAAAAAGCAAACATCCATGTGAACTGCCTATGGGGGCCACGTGGCAAGGAACTGCGGATGGCCTCTAGGAGCTGAGAGTGGGCTCTGGCTCATAGCTATATGGGAAATGGGGAGCTCAGTCCAACAGTAGCAAGGATATGAATGAAAAGGAATGAAGAGGACAGGAGAGAATGAAGAGATAGGACACTGAGTCCCAGATAAGCCACAGCCTTGGCCAACATCTGTATTTTACTCTGGTAGAAGCCTGAGCACAGAATCCAGCCACATCATGCCTATACTTTTCTTTTTTTATGCTTATAGTTTTGATATACAGAAACTGTGAGATAATCAATTTTTGTTGTTTGAAGCCATTAAGTTTTTGTGTAATTTGTTATGTAGCACAGAAAATATGGAATGCCTCAAGTCCAAAGAGAAGATAAGAAAATATGTTAATTCTGGCTTTTGAGCTCAGCTCATAGAACCCTGCCATTAATTAGAAACAAAAACAAACAAACAAAAAAGTTGCTGAGCTGGATAGAAAGGATAGAAACGAAGTTTCAGAGATAAGGGAGTTGCTGAGTTAGTGGCAAGGAGACCTGGACCACGTGGAGTGGGAAAAAAAGAAAACCTTCAGCATGAGGGACTGCAGCATGAAAGGAACCTGTGACTTTCTTTCAAGGACATACGGAGGCTCCATCAGAACAGTAATAAAATAGTAACAGCTTGAGGTTAAAAAGCGGTGGGTGGCCTAGGGCAATTTCATGGAGTCTTCACATCCCCAGATGGAACCAGAGGCAACTAAATGCCCCTGAGCCCACAAAGACTTGCTACATGTCAGCAGAAGCCAAGGTGACAGACGCTGACAGACCAGTGGCTCCCTCTGATTATCTCATTGGTATGTCAACTTCTCTGATAGTTCAGCCAGAAGGAAGGGGTGAGGAGAGAGACTCTGGAAGGACTGGACAATTACTCTTTTTGGCTGGGTATATCTGGTAAGGACTACATTAATTCAGGGGAGATGGAAACTTGAGAGAGGAGGTCAGTCCATTTAGACAAAAAACATTGATAGTTTCAGTATTGCTTGCTTTAGTTTGTGATTATGAAAGTCGCACAGCCACAAATCACTCTGATTTTCCAGAGGAAGCAAGGACTATTAAAAGGGCACTGGGCCGGCATTCAGGATCTGGATTCTGATGCTATTTCTGTTGCTGATGTATTGGGTGCCAGACACTTAACCACTTCAGATTTCAGTTCCTTCATCCATCAAGCAAGAAGTTTGGATTAAACAATTCAGAAAGACTCCTTCAAGTCTAACATTTCCCCCACTGCCAATGGAAGGAGCAAGAATGTTTTTTACAGTCTCACCACTCAGAGTTTGGGATCCTTGGCTCTGCTGATCTAACAGGAATCAAGAGAATTTTGTTATATGGCAATTTGAGTGTGATGATAAAGTCAATGGCCATGTAAGTAAGAGATGGAACCATATTGAATGCATAGAGTCTTTAAGCATCCTACCTCACGGAGAGAGAGTACATCCCAGTCCTTTCATTGCTGTCCCTCAGAAGGTAGCTACCATCACATCCATTTGAGAGGAGAAGAGCCTCTGCTGCATGACGAGTGAGGTTGCCGTGATACCACCTAGGAAGGAGAGAACAGTGCTTTCACTCAGGGCAAACCACAGGGGCACTCTTCCCTCACTGGCATTTCCTCTCAAAGATTACCTCAGCAACATTCCCCACATAAGTAGCACATAGAGACCACGCTTTCAGCCAAAACATCAGGACCAAGAAATAGCAGGGCGAGGCTGAAAATTCATACGTTGAAGTCCTAACCCTCAGTACCTCAGAATGTGATGTTATTTGGAGGTAGGGTCTTTAGCATGTTATAATGAGGTCATTAGGGTGGGCCGTAATCCCATACAACTGTGTCTTTTTATAAAAAGGGGACATTTTGGAGACAGACTTGCAACTAGGGAGAATGCCATGTGGCTGTGGTGATGACCATCTATGAATCAAGGCGGGAAGGCTGAAACAGATCCTTCCCTTACAACCCTCGGAGGGAACCAACCCTATTGACACCAGAGATAACCAAGGAACCAACCCTATTGACACCTTGACTTTGGGCTTCTGGCCTCCAGAACCGTGAGACAATAAATTTCTTCTATTTAAGCCACCCATTTTGTAGTACTTTGTCATGGTAGCCCTAGCAGACAAACATACAAAATTTCTTTGAAAACAGAAAACAATTTTAAAGTCCAAGTCAAAAATAACCATAAGAATAGGCTCTCACCAATTATTCTTTTCCTTTCTTCGCTCTCTCAGTTTCTTTTGCCAGTGTGGTACCACCTTTTGCAGTGTAGAAAACCACTGAGCTATTATACTAGAGTCCATTGCCATGAGTGAAATGAAGTTGAGTACAAGGAATTCAGATGTTTTATATGGAGATGCAAGCTGCATCAAACAGTCTTTCAAACTAACAAATATCTGAAGATCTGGGGAAGTCCCAAGGAGATTTGAATTGACGTATGGGTTTTAAAAAGTTTGTTTTAGAAAAGATAACATATATCCATGGTAGGAGAAAAAAAATCCAAATACCTTTTAAAAGACATAATGAAAATAAAGCTTTTTTTTCCACCCACCTTTAATCGTCAGTCCCCCTATTTCTCTCTCCAGTGTTAACCATTTTCCTGTGTTTCCTCATAAGAGATATCGTATGCATCTAGAGGCATTTGGATATGCCCCTTTCCTAATTCTATGGAAATAAGAGCATTCTAGGCACACTGTTCTTCACCTTTTTCTTATCCCCTAATGACAGATTTTTTCATATTCTTTCTAATGACTCGGTGGAGGCAGTCCATTGCGGTGATTAGGAAGGACTGTGACCAACAGAGTCTGTCCTTAGTCTCTATCCAGGTGAAACTGTGTGCTAGCTGTACAAGTTACAGTACCAATCTGAGTGTCAGTTTTCTCACCTCTAAAAGAGGATTAATAATAGTCATACCTCATGGGTCAATTGTGAGTACTGATCACATTGACACACATATAAATGGTTAAAACACGCCTTGCAAACAGCAGATCTGAGTACACATCAGTTGTTCTCATGAAACCATTGAGATCCCCAAAGCCATGACTTGTTATGTGTTCTCTGTGGCATGATTTTCTTGTTGCTGGAATATAATTTTTTATTACTTTCAATTTATTTCAGAAAGCTAGGTACCAGGGGTAGTTGCTACTGCAAGGGACTCACGGTCCAGAGCAGTGGAGAGGAAGGGGACACAGGCAATTACATAAACAATGTCAATGACTTCGGTGAACAAAGGACTGTTAATGAGGTGTGGAGAGTGTACAAGAACTTTACGGAAAAGCCCGGCTCTGGGAGCAAAGGGTGCTATTGTGAGGGGCCACGCTAGCATCCACTGTGACATCACCATGGTCGGAAATTTTAGCCTGATCATAAATAAAACGTAAACGGAAGACCATCTGTGGAAGGAAGTTTCTACATAGGTCTCCAAGCTATCGGTTTTCTAAATCTGCATTTCCTAATGTGTGTTTCTTTAGCATATTTCCTCTTTGGGGCAGAGATGCCTCCATCCTGTACTAGAAATGTATCTGCTAGCTGAAAGCGATGGCAATGAAAAACATTTTATAAGAAAATCCATTGAGTTATTTACCCACAAAGCAGCTTCATTCATTGAACTGATTCACAGACAAGTTCAAATCTTCTCAGTACAAAATGCTTCAAAAGGACTATTGGAATCTGAAACTAATATAATGTTTTGTGTCAGTTATACCTCAGCTTAAAAAAAAAGACAATTAGAGGAATTAAAAGTGAAGCTATAAAAAAGCTGCAGGCTTGGCTACAGCCCAAATTCCAATTCTTTTGATAGGTGAAATCTCCACAAGGTCACAAGTTCTTAACTACCTTTCACCAATAATTAATTTTTGAATGAACATTTCAGAATAAGATTCAGTTTGAGCCAATTGATCACGTATTTGAAGCAACAAAATTTGATGAACAAAATTCTAATATGTAAAGGATTTGGACATTCTTCTGGACTCTTTTCAATGAGCTCTGAAGTCTGTTTTTAAAGTATTTACAAAATTCTTCTGATAATTACAGCTTGAAGGCAGTTTTTACTAAGAAATTTTTATGGTAATCTTCTAAATAATAGCTATATACCATAAACACATAAGAAATACTTGAGCATAAAGCAAGAAGAACCATATTGTGCTCCAATTTGGAACATCTCAGTGAATGTTAATTTCTGGATGTCAGCTTGGTTGAGTCGATCTTGATGTCTGTTGGATTTTGTGGAGTCCTGGGCTTGGGTAAACCTAGGATAGGGCCTGCCACACAGCCACCTGCACTTCATGGTGTCTATGGGGCAGGGAGGAGCCTCATTCTCCAAATAGCTCTTACACAAATGCCTAAACTTCCTCTTCTCATTGAGTTAAGCATTTCTTTCCCAGAAACTTATGATGAGACTTCAGGGAAGTCACTAGAGATCCAAACAACATTACATATTCTTTGTAGGAATGTATCCACTTGTGTCCATGAAGAACTAAAGGTTGAAAATACAGTAGAGTGAAGTTGTCAGTGTCCCCACAATCAACCATCTCTACCTTCTATCATTCAGCTTTATAAATCTTTATTATTAAGCTTCAAATCTGTGCAAAGCATTGTGCAAGGCACTGTACGAGGCAGGTCAAAAGGGACAAAAATGGAAAAACCTCAGGCTGGGCTTCAGAAGGTCATTAATCTAGTCAGGAGCATGAGACAAATACTTTGCAAACTACATACCAAAGAGTGAAGCACCCTACTTCCTTCCAGGAGGAAAAATCAAGACAGTTCCCTGAATGAGCCAAGATCTAAGTAGGCCCTGAAGGACGCATACATTATTTTTTAAAGTGTGTATAATTTTTTTTCCCGATTATAAAGTATATGTAGTAAAAATTAAAATGTATACACATACAGAAGAGAAAGTAAAAGTCTTTCACAGGAGAGGAATTCTGTATTTCAAACAAACAGTCTTACTACCAATCAGAGAAATGCAAATTAAAACAACAATGTGCTATTTTCTCTATCCACCTGATTGGCTAAAAGAGTTAGACACTATTAAGTATTGGAGAATCTGCGGACAACGGATATTATCATCTACTGTTGGTAGGGGTATACGTTGAATTTAGCAGAGGTAGTGTAACTGAACGTGCACAGGTAACCAGCGATTCCACTTCTTGCATCTACCTACTGGAACACTCACACACAAGCAGAAGGAAAGATGCACAAAGGTGTTTGTGGCAGACACGTTTGGGAGAGTAACAATTTGGAGCCATTTTAAATATCCAGTGACAGTGAGACGATAAATAAAGTTGAGTGCTCATAAGATGAGATTCTGTGAAAAGTTAACCAAAAGTGTTTGAAAAGGTGTGAAAGCATTTTGGGTTGTCAAATGATGAGGTCAGGGAATTGGGCACTACCAGCATGTGGTGAGGGGGTGCCAGGAATGCTTAACATCCTACAAAGAATGATGCAGTTCTGAACAACCAAGAATTGTCCTTCTCAGAATGCCAACAGCACCCCTACTGAGAAACACTGAGGGTGTTGGATACACATATCAAAAGTTGATAGATCCGAAAACATACTGTTAAGTTAGAGGAACTAACTGCGGTATGATACCACTTAGTTTTTAAAAATCACCCCTTCTACCCCAAAACTGCACAACACATATATGTGTACATATAAAGATATGCAAACATGTGAAATAAAAGTCTGAAAAAAATATACATCAAACTCATAAGCATGGTTTCCTTAATGGAAGAAACCAGAGTTGAGGGTGTTGCTAAAGAAGATTTCAGTTCGATCAAATTTTCCTAATGTAGCTCTTCTAATGAAACCAGTAACAAAATAGATTAATGTATTTGTTGGGTAACTAAAATTTGAAAACAAGAAAAGTGTTAATTGCATCCTTAATCCAACTTCCAGAGATAACCCTGTTAATAATTTGCTTTATTTTTTTCATTTATTCAACTACAGTTTATTGAATGTTGGAATTGCCCCAGCACTTGGGTAAAGGAGAGAGGGGAAGGGAGGGAGGAGGAGGGAGGAGGAGAGAGAGAGAGAGAAGAAAAAAACAGGGCTACCGTGCGTGTGCGCAACGGCGACTTTTTTTCTATCTGAAGTCTGGTGGGATTTGGAGAAAGAATTGTTCAGGGAGCTATTCCATCGAAGGGAATAACCAGAGCAAAGGCCTAGAAACAAGAGAATGCCAGGTGTGTGTAGGATCAGAGCACTGCACAGTGGTGTGAGTAATTCAGGTGAGTGTGAAAGGGCAGTGATAAGGCCTGTTGACGTGAAGCCTGGAGACGGATGCTGTGTTGGGCGTGGCATGGGATCCCTACAGGTCCATGGCTGCTGTTATAGAGGGTTTTCCAGGCTCTTCTAATAGCTCATTGCATACAGTCCTAATCTCAAGGATCTAAATTTCCTGTAATTAGAACTGTGTTTAAAAATGTTTTATTTTGTTATTATGACTTTTAGGGAGAAGAATCAGATTTTAAGGGGCTTGAAGCTAGTAAAATTTGGAAGTCTCGTTAAGAAATTTAATAGAAAATTACAAAAAAATAAGAAAACCATAATAATTTAGAGTGAGAAATCACAAAAATTTACAAATCAAAACAGCTGACGAAAACCACACACATCACAAATCTGAGAAAAATAACTTACGTTCATTTATTGTTTAACACACCCTATATTTTTCCCTTTGTATTTTTGGCTATATTGTCTTTGATTATCCCTTCATATAATAATAATTTTATATAATTTTCTAGAGTGAGAATAGGACAGTCATTCAGTCTTTCACCTGGAATATTTAAAAAAATTATTGACAGTGTAGAAAAGTTATTTTCAGCTTTATTGGTAATGGAGTTTTTAAGATTGTTGGCAAATTTGGGGTCTTCCATCAAGTTTCTCTCAAATATGAGCTGTAAGATTCCAGGGTATTTTAAATGTTCGTGTACAGGGACTAATATTAAATATCCTTCGAGGTGACAAGATTTATTAACTACATTGCCAGGGTCTGTGCCAGGGAGGGGCCTTGATGATGAAACGTCATTGTCTTCACAGTAAACTCACCTCTGATGATTATAAAAATCATATATGCTTTTTATTTTTTAATTAAATAATTTAAAATGTTTAACTTAATAAATAAAAGCCACACATAATCCCCCATCACAACCATCAGCTTGGTTTATAATTCTTTTAATTTTTCTACAGCATGTGAATAAAATCTAAACCCTGACATGACCCTTATCCAAATGTTTCCTACATACTGGTAATGACGGGGACTCACTACTTGATAGGTCAACTCATTCCGTATTTCCATGATTGATGCCAGAAAACTCTTGTCTGCACTGAATTGCTATTTCCTGCTTTCAACTGGTGGTCGAAGACTACTTCCTAGAGTTAAACTTAAAAAAACATAAAATGATACTTAAATAAATAGTTGAAAGCATTTAGAATGTACTCTCTTCTCTTTCCATTATCTTCAACTTCTCCTTTTGTGACAGGCTTTCAGTCCCCTTATCACCCAGAAGCCTTATTTCCTTTGAATACTTTCCAAATTTTTATCTATTTTAACACTAAGGTCCAACGTGCAGACTAAAGCCTCACAGGTCTCCCTTGTTCTAGCTGCTGGGTACACATTAAAGCAACCCAAGACTGCATTAGTTTACTGACAGTTCCATCATGCCACTGATTCACACTAGACTGACTGTTGATGAAATCTCCCAAGTAACTCGTTTTTCTCTGCTGCTCCAGCCAGTCTCCCCAGCTGCATTACGGCGATGGTTTTAGAATTATGTACAAAAAGAAACCTTTTTACTGCTGGGTAATGCCAAGTGAAAAGAAATGCTAATAAGCAGCTATGTCCGTGAGAATTTGGGGGAGGAGAGGCCACTCCTTTGTCTCCAGTCATTTCCTCATCTATCCACTCCTCAGACTTCTGCTTGTTAGCAATGTGACCCCATTCAAGTAGCAACCTCAGTTTTCTCATCTGTCAAGGTGACTAATAATAATACCTAGGAAGGAAAACCGCGTATTTTCATATGTTGGAACACAGTCTTCTTTTGTAAACTTTTTATATGATTCTTTAACTTTTGCAGAAGAGAACAAGATGTAAGATTAGCTAATTATACATTTTATGAAAATATGCCAGACATTGTACCAGGTACTGGGAATAGTCTGGAATAAGGTTCATTTTCCTAAAACTTAAAAAAAAAAAAAATCTTTTAGTCTCATTTTCCCTGTAGAAATAAAAAAGAACAAGAAACTACTATTTATAACAATACAGTCAAAGCAATGTTATATTCTCCTTTCCCCCCAAGGCCCACACATTGCCATTATTATGTCTCAAGGCCAACAGAGGCAACAGAGCAGAGACT
The DNA here is from genome assembly GCF_036562045.2 of Rhinolophus sinicus. Lineage (NCBI taxonomy): Eukaryota > Metazoa > Chordata > Mammalia > Chiroptera > Rhinolophidae > Rhinolophus > Rhinolophus sinicus. Next base: position 36,357,246 of record NC_133752.1, read on the forward strand.
CCTCAAGCTTCAAAAGAATATTTGCACTGGGTTTTTGAGACTATCAAACCCAGCAGTTGACCTTGAAGGAAACAGTGGTATTATCCCTTCCATGATACAGTAACAAATTAGGAAACACCCACCCACTAAAGAATTTTCATAGCTGCCTCTCAGTAAAGTACAGGAAATAAGCTCAACCACAGTGAAGGCAAAGTTATATCCAGAAAGCTGGTCCCCAAATTCAGCCTCTTCTCCTTTCTTTCCAGTGCCCCTTCATGCTAGAACCTTCTGGGAAATTGCCCCAGCATATTGGAACCTTCATAGATTCTTATTCCATTGAGTTTTACTGTCTTAATTTGCTGATATAAGTTTATATCTCATTTTGCACTGTACTTTAAAGGAGAGGCCTTTAAACTTTTTGAATTGTCTCATAGTATACAATACATTTTTTCTCTCTCTGTCTCTCTTTCTCTCTATGTATATAAATACACACACACACACACACACACACACACACACACACACACACACAATCTATATTACAAACACACACAAAAAGCCAAAAAGTGTTTCCCCGGAAGTAAGACCTAACCAGACCATCAGCTCTAATGCGTCTTTTGGAGCAAAAATTAATATAAGATCCAGTCTTATTTTAATATAATGTGAGACTGGGAATATAATATAATATAATATAATATAATATAATATAATATAATATAATATAATATAATATAATATAATATAATACCAGGTCTTATATCAATTTTTGCTCCAAAAGATGCATGAGAGCTGATGGTCTGGCTAGGTCTTATTTCCAGGGAAACACGTTATAGGAAACAACACTACTCTATATGTTACCTACTAATTTCTTTTCTATTTTTTTTACAAATATTGATTGTGACTCACTAAATTGGCTTTAAGAACAGTAATGGGTTGTACCTGGTGTTTAAAAACAATGCGAAGTCTAGCTGCTCAGTGTCCTGAGATATTGTTAACAATTTGCATTCTCAGGTCCCCTGCTACACCTGCCGAGTTATAATCTGTATTTGTCAACAGCCTCATGTGATTGATCTGCAGTTTAGAGCTTCAGAAGCATGGAGGTGAAGGACTCTTGGTCTTAAGAAATTTAATTAATTTCAATAACCCTGATGGTGTGAGTTCACAGTGCATGGTATCTGAAGAAGAGGACAAAGAGGGCAAAGCAAAGTACTAAGTGGCTCTGCAGTACCAATGGGGAGGAAAAGAGAAGGATTTGCAGTCTAAGAGTGTCAGAAAATCCCCCAACAGTTGCCATCTTAGTGATATGCACAGTAAATGGTACAGAAGGGGACCTCACAGAGGGCCAGGATGATCAGGTTAAGTTACATGGAGGAGGAAAATCACGCATTGGAGCTTGAAGAATATATATAGGATTCATTAGGTAGTGAGAGAAAAAGGCATTCCATCAGGAGCCATGGCATAAGCGAAGACACTGAGGCTGACATATGCATGGCATATTCAGGAAATAGAATGCTCATCTGGAACAGAGGGTCTATGACAAGGAGTAATGCAAAATGATGCTTGAAGAACAGTGCATGTTGAAACATGAGCTATGCATCCATTTAGATTATGTATGTATTGGTGAGAAAATTTCTTAGTAACCCATGTCTACAAATGATTCATGTATTTAATGACATATTTCTCTCCTTTCTGGCAAAAGGAAGTAACATAGAACCTGTAACATAGATTCCGTCCCATTAGAATTATAAAGAGGACACACATTTCAACCCAAAGCAAGAACAGAAGCTCCTGATTGTGTGAACACAGCTAAAAGGCCCTGGAGTTGAAGCCAACAAAAGCATTCTTCTCTAGATAATTTTCTCTTTTTCTTCATTTTTAAAATTATTCTTCATTTTGCATGACGCTGACACACTTTCTGAACTCTGTAGACCCAAGATGACAAATACATAGCATATGCGTATGATGCCACTCTCGTTTTCTAAGGCCATGAATAAAGCTCATTGATCTGTCTTCTTTCTTGCTAAGCCTATACTCAGCCTCAGAATCCTTCTGAACACAGTGGTGATTGAACATAAGATGAATCTATTAGGCAATCCCAAGCTAAGGAATGTTAAATTGGGTTAATCGGTCCTTGAGTCATTCCATGGGATTGCTTCACTGCTGATTTCCTTCATGTTCATTGGCTTATAAAGTTGGTGCTAGATTCTTTGATTTTGTGAAAAATAAAATTTTTGGCCCTCTATGCCAACAAAAGTCATGGATGTTACATTTTCTTCAAGAGTTGTCAGTGCTGCAATTTGCATTAGAGTCAGGCTGTGATGTATCTAAGATAAGATGGTGTTGTTCCTACATGCACATTAAGTCCCATATTTACAAATGTGGGCTTATCTTTCCATTGATCATAGCAGTGGACCCTGCCCAAGTAGAGAGAACCAAGCAAAGGCTTTGCATAAAGTTTTGAAAGTCCTGCTGAGGCCTCAGGCAGGCATAGTGTGATACATAGGGGAAGCTGAAAGACAGACTCACCACAGTCTTTCCAATAGAGGTTTCTGTGATGAAACCAGCCTGTCTGTGACTTTTCATATTGCCATTCTAAATTCCCACATTTTCATGTGCTAATAGCAGAGCAAAATGGTGAGGCCAGCAGCTCCAGGCTTGAGGAATAATACCTGAGTGATGACAGAGGCAGGATAGTGGGTATCTGGTCAAACAATGAACTAAAGGTGAGCCCCAAGTTTGTTTGTTTGTTTGGTAGGAGTCAAGGCTCAGCGAAAAGGAAACAGGACTGAAAGAAAGAAGAGAATATTGTGGGAGTTAGATACCAGGATAAACCTGTTCTTGAAGGAGTCTGAGGAATGATGCAAGAAGTTCTGAAAGATGGAAACACACACACACACAGAGGGAAAGAGAGAGAGAGAGCGACTCAGAGATTCAGAGACATAAAGTGGTACAGTCAGAGACACAAAAGTTAAGTGCTGTAGACAGAACAATAGAGACCAAAACTTGGAGACAGAAAAAGGCACCCCAGCGCACACAGATAGCCAGACAGTGACAGGAACACAGATACAGACCCAAACAGAGTGGTCCAGGAGACAGAGGAAGAAGCCAAAGAGAGAGAAGAACATAGATGCATAAAGAGAAACCCAAAGAGCCTGACTCAGAGGTAGATCAACACATTCAGGGTTGTCAGAGACTTGGAGAGATGGAGGGGCAGAGCCACTGACTGGAGGGAGGAGGGGCAAGTTGCATCTCATTCTAGCAGAGGTCCTGTAGAGTCCCCAGGTTAGCCTGCACAGTGTAGAAAAGGCTGCAAGACCCAAAGAGCATCACTACTGCCCCAGTGGTTGGGGCCAGGGAATATTTGATTTGGACTGGGACCCAAAGCTCAAAGACTGACTAGAAAAAACATTTTGTGGATAAGAACTTGAGGAGGACTAGAATGGTTGCAAAGAGTCAAAACCAGAGGTTCTCTCAGGAGGGCTCATCTGAGTGGAATTAAACTTGACACTGCACTTACTCTGGGTACTCTTGCAGCCTATGCCTCATAAAAGGCTGCTTCAGGGTAATTGTCTTCAGACTGCAGTTGCCCCTGACGACTTACCATTGATGACTTACTATTGTGGGCTGGTTCAGGAGACAGAGTGGGCAACTTTCAGGAAGAGCTACAGCTACAGGAAAGAGCCCCAGACATTGGAGGATGTTAAAAAAAAAAAAAAAAAAAAAGCCCAGACAGATTCTTGTTTTATTACTTCTCTCCTCTCTATTCCATTATTTAGATGATGCCTCCAATAACATCATGTTTTCCCACCAATAAAAATTTTTGAGTATAAGGGAACTGAGTGAGTCACTGTTGGTGTAGTGCAGGGCTGAAGTCAGGAGCCTTGAGTTCTGGTCTTGGTTTTGACCTAACTTTGGACAATTCAAACATTTACACATCTGCTCTTTGTCACGTGGTGGGCTTGGAAGGAGCAGACAAAGGTGAGTAACCTACAGCCCGCCCTTCTCCTAAGGAGGTCACTGTCAAAGGGAGTTCATTGTACTTGGCCTAGAGCAGGTAGCCAAACCTCTTATTGCCTCAGTATTGACATCTGTAAAATTGTTCTAAGATTACTGAGGAATCAACCTAAAATGTAGACTCTACTGGTGGTGAGTCAGAACCATAGGAGCAGTCACATGACACCCAAGCAACTTTAGCAATATATAGTGATAAAGCAAACAAAGAATAAATTATAAGACATTTATAATATTAAAGTCTTCAAAATTTCTTTGGTGCCATTTTGGAAAACCATACAGAAGCATTCAATAACCATACAATAACATTCTTATTGGCATGCAAATCACTTACTGTGCTTAGCTCAGTGGAATTACTTGCTCCTACGCCTGTTCCTTCCTTGCTATTCCCAAGTCATCAGTCCAGTTTCTTATGCACCAATCTGTAAATTCCCTAACTAATTAGTTTTCTTTGCTCTGGAGCCATTGCCACGTATCATGCTCAACTACCAGCTTAATCTACCTAGAAACAAAACATAATGACCATGTAATTCCACATTCCTATAAACATTCAATGATTCCCTATTGTCAAATGGAGTTTGAACGAAGTCCAAACACCTAATCTATTTAAGACCTTCTGGACTTTGGACCCACTGAAATATCCAAACTTTAATATAGGAAAACAGACTGGCCCAGGAAAGACCAGATCCAGAACCTGCTTTGAGACAAACAAGGAAGCAGATGATCAGAAAATATCCTACCAGAAAGCAAGAGCAAAAATTATATATATGGTATGGCCATAATTCAGTGTGTGTGTGTGTGTGTGTGTGTGTGTGTGTTTACAGAAAAGGATTTCCAATAGATTGGAGAGAAGTTGAACAATGTGTCATTTTGGTTGATGGTACATGACAGACTTTTTTGGTGCTTTTCTTTATTTCCAAAACTTTCAATTATTAACACATACTACTATTATTTTCAACTATTTCTTATGAGTAATTTCAGATAATAAGAAAGTAGAAAAAAACAGTACAAATAATACTCACATTTAAATAGCATCCACATTTTAGGTAGAATAAATTTTAACCTTTTGTCACATTTTCTTTATATATTGTTGGATGAACTTTTTAAAAGTAAATTACAGACATCATGGCACTTGAACCCTAAGTAATTCAGCATGTGTTTCTAAAAATAATAACATTTTCTTACCTAACTATGCTTTTATCAAGACAGATTAAATTATTGCTCTTATGCTTTTTAAAATTCAAATATTTTTAAACAAAGAAGGTCTAACAACAGATAGGGGGGCAGGCACTAGTGGGCAGGGGGTCAGGGGGAACATGGCCACAGAGAATTAGGAGGCGAACAAGCAACAGAGTCAGACTCAGTTAAGACTGTGGTGGTTTCCGACAGGTCCGTATCAGGGAGTAGAAGCCAGAAGTGTGTGCACTCAGAATAGGAATTTATTCTCTAGGGGAGTCAGTGGGAGCAAGAAATTAACCCAGGCTTTAAAAAAAAAAGTGAAGGGTATGGTAAGGACACCAGAAACTAAAAGAAGAAAGCCAGGCGGAAGCTTTCCCATGGAATGTGGCTGAAGGTAGGGACTCTCAGAGGTCAAGACCAGAAGCAAACTGAACGCTGATTAACCACTGGGTCCCAGAGACTGGGAGGGTCTGAGTCCCCATGGGCTTTTGTTGTTTTCTGAATGCTCATGTGTCCTGCCACTTTCACCACTTGACTCATGCCATTTTCTCTTTAGAAAATGTCTTTTTTTCTGACTTCAACTGACCAAAATCCTATTGGTTCCAAGGCCATCTTCTCCATGCCCAGTGATCACCCTCCGCCTGCAATGTGCTGTGCACTTTACCTAGATACCCTCAGCCCACTCTGCCCTGCGTTCTCCAACTATATGAATGTGTATTCTCTGTCCTCTATACTGTAAACTCCTAAGGGGACAGCCATTTCGTCTTAATTTTCATATCCCCCACACTGCATAATGCCATAAACAACAGATGGATCTATGAATGAGTGGAAAAGTGAATGAATGAAACAAAGTGACCCCACAGAGTGTGGAGAATCTGTGGACAGATTTCCTCATGTAAGTAGAAGGAAGTCACCACCACCCAGAGAGGAACAGAAAACACAACAACTGAAGAGGAAATTCGCTTGAGTCAAATAGAGATCAAACTGTACGCTAGTTACATGTTCTCCTACAGCCACAAGAGACTCACCTTCCGTTTTTAGACTCCAAGACTACAAAATTGTGCACAGAAGAGGAACCAGTGTTATTGCCCTACTTGCTATCAACGATCTGTAAACACGTTCCTTTAAACCTTTGACTTTACTGTGCTTTTCTTAGCTTAGTCAATTTGTCTAGCTCCGAAAAATGAAATCTACACAAAATTCAATGAAGTTCTCATTAATTAGCATATTGTGCTGGTTTTGTGTCCATGTGCATTTGTAATATGTGAAGCATGTGAAATAATGTCTTTCATAATAAATTTATTGGTCATAGTAATCACAGAAATTTTCTTTTCCTCTCTCAGTTTATGCTAGCACTAATATACAGTGCCAATACAAGAAGAGAGAAGTTTGATGGAAATTGGGAAATTACATTAGTGGACAGGCACGTGGGCTCTGGAGGAAAACCGGATTAGAAGGTTTTTGAGCACGTCAGCTTGGGCATGTGATAAAAGCTCTGTCCTTCACTTTTTTTTCCTTTCAGTTTCATAACCATTTATTTATTTATTTATCTATTTATTTATTTTATTAGCTTCAGGTGTACAAAACAATGTAACAGTTAGACATTTATACCCCTCACAAAGTGATAATCCTCTCCCCCAATCTGCTACCCCTCTGTCACCCTATATAGCTGTTACAGTTCCACTGACTCTATGCTCTATGCTGTACTCCACATCCCTTGACTATATATATATTAAATTATAGTGACATTAAATATTATTCAGCTTCAGCTTCAGGGGTATAGTGCCGTGGTCAGGCATCTCCACCGTCCATGACAGTTTGGGGAATATAATCTGTCCTTCACTTTTTTTCATCTGTAAATGGGACTGACATTAGTAGGAGGACTACCTTGTAGTGATGTGTGAATTTAATAAGTCATATTGCAAAGGGCTTAAAATAGTGCCTGGCACATGGTGAGCATACAGTAATTACTAATTGCCATGACGAGAACATATGTATACACCTTACTGAATCAGTGACAAGAACGTCAGCTTTGGGGCACTCCCCTAGTCATGTCCCTCAGCTGCACCACTTATGTCAGTGACCTGGACAGTTCCCTTAACTTATTTGAAGTCACCCTCTGCATCTACGTGAATGGCATGGCACTGGCACAGAGTAGGGGTCAGTGCAGAATGACTATCGCACAGGAAAGCATCCTGGTTTGGTGGAATAAACACAGCCTGGAGACCTAGATTCACTGGGACGTCAGGCAGCCTGGTTGCTCTGCTAATGAGCCTGTTTGTATTTAAAGCTGGAATACCAGTAGCTTTTGAATACCAGAGCTAGTGTGTGCAAAATGTCTGCCTCATCATACCAACTCATTTTGGTTACTATCATTTATTTCTTGGGTCAGCAAATCATCACCTGAGGGTTAGTTCTTGCCAGGACACGTGCTTTTGTATGGACTGAAAACCAATAATTGTTTTATGTTTTTAAATGGGTGGTGGGAAAAAAAAGAATACTTTGTGACCCAGGATAATTATGTAAAATTCAAATCCCAGAAATAGCATTTTATTTGAACACCTTCACAGTCGTTGTTTCCGTGTTATCTCTGGCTGTTCTCACACAACGGCAGATGTCAGTTGTCTGGGCAGAGCTCATAAGGCCCGCAAAGCCTAAAATATTTATTACCTGGCTGTTTGCAAAAAAAAGTTTGCTGATCCCTGATCTATTCTAACCTTCTCTTAAATGTAAAGATTAAGGGGCAGAGAAATGAGAGAACTTTCTAGTTATTTACTTAAATATCCAGAACTTAGAGTCTAGATTCTTGACACTGGCCAACGCAGCCAAACACCAACACTTTCTTATAACATTTGAGATTTGGGAAAGTATATTAAAAAAGAATACTTATTGTATTTCTCACCTGAGGGAATATGTCTGACTAGATAATCTGAATATCTAATTTGAAAATATCCTAAAATATTTGTATTTCACAGTATCCCTTTTGTGTCTGCAGTTATACAGTTTATGAAGGCTTACCCCTTTATAAACTAGATAACTATACTGTTCCTACATTATCTCATGAGAGATTTTGTTATAGTCAAAGGATTTCTGGAATTGTAAATTATTAACTAGTTTGTTACTAGTTAATAGCAAACACTAGTTTGTTACTTAGGTGATGTCTCTAATATTCATGACTTTTTTCATTTCCTCATCACTTCATTTTGAAGGCAACAAAGAGCCTGACTGTTCCCAGCCTGCCTCTTGCTTCTCATGGGCCGTTCTCCACCCCCTGGCCTCTTCCTCCACCACTGTCGGGTCACGCCCAACCCCTTCCACCAAGGTATCAGTGAAGCTGAGCGACAGTGCAGATGGTTTTGTCCCCTGGATGTTGGACACATTAATATATTTTAAATGAAAGAAAAGAAATATTTTTAGATTGACACTCTATAAATGAGACACAAATCCATCTGAGTTACTTGATTTAAGCACTTCAGAAGGGAATAATAAGCCTGTGCTCTGAGCAAGTCATGTGTGTCCTAGACAGGCAAACAATGATTTGCTGCAGTTCAGGGTTAAATTTAGAGAGCTTACATATTCTAGAGTCTGAGGAAAAAATAGGGACAGAAGAACAAAAATGTATGCTATCTGTCTAACTTAACCACCACATCATCTGTTTATAGCTATCAAAAATACAAACATAAGAATCTGCCGAATCAAATAACCTATTAAAATAATTTAAAAAGTAAGTCATTAAAACCAGCTGCTTTTTATCTACCAAGCACATTAAGTCATTTTGTTTTGTATGGAGCTTTCTAAAAATTAAATTAACCAGAAGTTTTGGTACCTAACCAGTGACTTAAGGTTGGAGGAAAGTTTCATTTATATTCAGAATTCTGCCAGAGACAACAGGTCATTTTCAAGTTTTCTCAGCTATTACCTATAAAATGCATATCATTTATGTCCTGGGGGAGTAAGTACTGGCTCAAGCTGATTATTCAATTTTCAGGAATTTTGCAAGCTGATTGTTAAACTCTTGGCAGCTTGACATTGCCCGTGGTAGGAGTATTTATATCAGGGAAACAGGCAGACTCCAGAAATCTGGGCTACCCCTCGCCCAGATGGTTTACCAGCACACCCTTGAGTGTGTTTAAATAAGCATGCTCCTGAGGATTCTTATCAAGGGAATGAAAATGTTCTAAAGTTGATTTATGGTGATGGTTGTACCACTCTTTAAAGTTACTAAAAATTATTGAATTATATACTCGAAATGAGGGAGTCTTATGATCTCTAAAATATACCTCAATACAATTTTCAACAAAGTGCTCCCAGACCACTTTGTTAACATTTATTAATGGCTTTCAGATTCAGGTACATACCCAATAAATGAAAAACAAAGCCACATGTACACAGCGCTTCTGGTGGATTTATATTCTATGCAGTGATTCTCAACCTTGGTCTCACTCTGGAATCACTTGGAAAGCTTAAAAAAAAAAAGCGCACCCCTAAGACGCTGATGTCATTTGTCTGGCCTTTGCCCTGTGTAGGAATATTTAAAAACTCCTTGGGTGGTTCTAGTGCATAGCCAAGGTTGAGCATCACAACTAGGAAGTAATTTCACCAGATAATTGTAGCTTCCTTTCCTTACAGAAACCATTCTCAAGTGTTTAATAAATTCCCAGGCCTTCTGAAATAGAGAAGTCTGGACATAAAAACACCTGTTTTGGTTGTTTCTGGGTTGTATTGAACATTCATTCTTTGAACATGGAAGGGAAGACACAGATTTGTTTCCTTGTGGGTTTCACCTGTAGTCGCTTCCTGCCACGGGCATTATGGTGGGGAGAAGGGATGTCATCTAGCTCATCTTGTCATTAGAGGGCCAATGTACTCAAACACAGAGTCTAGACCAGGGGCGTCCAAACTTTTTTCAACGTTTTTCACCTAGGGCCATATGCGGTAAAATACACAAACAGCCGGGCCACTCACTCGCGGTGAAGTACGTATTGCCTCACCTGGTTTATTTAAGTAAACTAAATATGTTTTTGGAATTTGCTGCGGTCCAATAAAAAATGGATTGCGGGCCGCAGTTTGGACACCCCTGGTCTAGACTCAAGGATTGTTGAATTAAAGGACTGGAGTTGAATATCTCATTTGTCTCTCTTCTTCTTTGGGTCTTCCTACTGATCGTGGGGTAAGAATCTAGATCACGAAGCATGTAAAGAATTATAGTTTAATAATATATTAAGGTTCTAAGTGAGACCCAAGGGTTCAGCTTCAGTACCTGGACATTGTGACACCCGTTTTGGGTGCTCACAGGGACATTTAATTTCTTTGGGGATTCAATCTAAGAAGGATAGTGAATTTCCAAGAAAGGGAAGTTGCTTTCTAGAAAACTCTAACTGTAAGATCTAACTTACCTTCTGAAGGTAGTGTTTGATTCTGAGACCCCAAATTTAAAATCTAAAGACAGGACTTATTGAGAACCTTTACAATAATTCAACACAAAAGACACAATCTCCGCAGTCTTACTGCAGAGAGATTTCACCTAGTTTCAGTGTTTCTCTGGGTAAGAACACAGGCTTTGGCAGGTTGGAATCCCAGCTTTGTCATTTAATTGACCTGTGATGTGGGCAAGGTACTCAACCCCTCTGGTGCTCATTTTCTTCCTCTGTAAGACGGAGATGATGACAGTTCTTGTGTGATTGCACTCTTGTGAAGATTAGAGCTGTTTATTAAGACAAAAGGTGCTGGTGTGCCTCTCGGGAAGCACAAGTGTCAAAACCAGCCTTGTCAGGATATTCCCAACGCTTCAGGGAAAAGGTTCAGTGTCCATAGGGAATTCCCTACCCCTCTCTTGTGTATATTTGTCTCTTTGATTAAATATCCTGATAAACTGCCTCATCTTGTCTCTTAAAAAAGGGGCTATGATGACTCCACCTACCCAAACTTACAACCTGTTTGAGGCAGAAATTGTGTCCTCTTTCTGACTTGTTAGTATTTAAAAGGCTCAACAGTGTCCCTGCAGATATGCATACACACAAGAGCTCACACATTCGATGTCAGGAGAAAGAAAGGAAATGGGACATTGCTGCAGATACTTCCTCATTCTTTCTCTTTTGAAAAAGTCCCTCTCCTATACAGGAGGGTAGGCTGTCTGTTTATCTTACAGTCAACAGCTTAGAGCTCAAAATTTTTAACACCAAGCACATTTATCCATAAACCAGATCAAAATCAAGAAGACCAAGCAACATCAACCCACACATCCCAATTCTGTCCCTAGTCTCAAAGAATGTCCAACATTTGATTTTAATCCCATTTCCTGCATCTACATGTTTTCACATCTGGAAAAATAATATATACTTTTACATTGCAATTGACTCCAAACAGAAAGACATCTGACAGACAGAAATGAATGACGTGGAAGGGAGAGAAGATTGGGGCATAGAGCGCTAATGGTAATCATTAATCAAAGTGAGCATTTGGTGAGAGCAGGGAGTTAATGTTTACCCAAGAAGCACTTTGAAGCGGGGATCAGTTCCCTTACCCCAATTCCTGGAGCAGCTCCGCTTCTCCATCCAATCTGCTCCACAGATCTGAAGGATCTTGGGTGCTCATCTTCCCTTCTAGAGACTCTGCTCTGCCCATTCGCACTCCTCACGTCTGCGAAGTCCCTGCCAGGTGCTATGGGGAAGAGGCAGAGAGACGGGCTCTGCTGTTCCTTACACTCCTCTGAGAGAGAAGCCAGCTGTGGCTGTGAGTCTCCAACCAGCAAGGAAGTGAAACTTGGTTACTCCTCCCACTGACACCAACCACCCTGGCCCCAAGGCATTTGCAGGAGTGTTCTGTCAGTCAGGAAGTATGCAAACTTAGGTAGCTACCTCTGAGGACACCCACACTTCATCACACAACCAGCAGTTTCTGTCAAAGGAAATAAAAATGACAGCACTCCAACTGGGATTGGACTATTAATTCAAATTCTTTTCTTGAGATCAGATCACAGTTTCTCCGTAGTGCTATTAGCCTCTGGTTTGTAGAGAAGGGACGTGTATACATTCATTCATCCCTACCTTCCATGTGTTTCTCTCTCTTTCTCTCTCTCTCTCTCTCTCTCTCTCTCTCTCTCTCTCTCTCACACACACACACACACACACTAAACTCTGGGGAAGCTACTATTTCAAGAACATCTTTAGAGTGGGTAAAGAAATCAGTCAAGTCACTAGCTTTGATCCTGAAGTCTAGTTTTTAGCACTTTCTCAATATTTCTGTTTTAATTACCCAACTTTCCAACATTCCCTTGATGTTCAGGTTGGCATGATTGAGAGACAATTATTGTTTCCTCTGTAACAGAAAGATTAGGTGAGAAGAAGTTAGGAAAAGTTGGAAGGGACCAGCCTGGTGCCAACTCCTGGGGTGGGTTAGGATGCCCAGAGTCTTTGAATGCCGCTTCCTTCCATGGGCTTATTCACAGCTGGTATTGCTTTGTGTCCAGATTCGTGGGCAGAGAATTCCAGCTGCCTGAATGTTCTGAAGGGAAATTGCCATAACTGAATTTTGGCATAACTGGACAAAGTACAGAGATAAATGGATAAAGAACATGTGCTGTATAACTTGCTTCTCCCAGTGCCACCTGGGGATCCAGGGGCATTGGACTCACTTGTAGCTTATCAGAGCGCAGAATTTCGGGTTCGTTCCACCCCTTCTGAACCAGCACCAGCATTTTGATCCAGATCCCCCAAAGTGACTCCCCTACACTTTCAAGTTTAAGGAGACTGCTTTATGGGACACCAAGACAGAAGAGCTCTTCCTAAAGGAGCGGCTAATCTGTGCCTAATATCATCATTCTTTTTTTTTTTTCTTTCTTTTTTTGGTACGTTGATTTTGTAGCCAGCAACTTTACTGTATTCGTTGATTGTTTCTAATAGCTTTTTGGTGGAGTCTTTAGGGTTTTCTATATATAGCATCATGTCATCTGCAAAGAGTGATAATTTAACTTCTTCATTCCCAATTTGGATGCCTTTTATTTCTTTCTCTTGCCTGATTGCTCTGGCAAGGACTTCCAACACTATGTTGAAAAGCAGAGGTGATAGGGGACAGCCCTGTTGTGTTTCTGAATGTAGAGCAAAGGGCTTCAGTTTTTCACCATTAAGTATGAGATTAGCTGAGGGCTTGTCATATATGGCCTTTATTATGTTAAGTTATTTTCCTTCTATACCTATTTTATTAAGTGTTTTAATCATAAATGGATGTTGTATCTTGTCAAATGATTTTTCTGCATCAATTGATATAATCATATGATTTGTGTCCTTTATTTTATTTATGTGATGTATCACATTGATGCATTTGCAGATGTTGAACCATCCTTGTACCCCGGGGAAGAACCCCACTTGGTCATGATGAATAATCTTTTTAATGCATTGTTGTATTCGATTTGCTAGAATTTTGTTTAGGATTTTTGCATCTGCATTCATCAGAGATATTGGTCCGTAGTTTTCTTTTTTTGTGTTGTCCTTACCAGGTTTTGGTATCAGGGTAATGTTGGCCTCATAAAATGAGTTAGGGAGTACTGTCCCTTCTTCAATTTTTTGGAAGAGTTTGAGCAGGATTGGTATTAGATCCTCTTTGAAGGTTTGGTAGAATTCACTAGTGAAGCCGTCTGGTCCCGGACTTTTGCTTTTGGGAAGGTTTTGGATGACTGATTCAATTTCCTTACTGGTGATCCGTCTGTTTGAATTTTACAGTTCTTCATGGTTCAGCCTTGGCAGGCTATATGTTTCCAAGATCTTGTCCACTTCTTCTAGGTTATTGAATGTGGTGGCATGTAGTCCTTCATATGAAGGACTATATGCCATCATTCTATCTTTCTTTAAGGTTCTTCCTTATTACCTCTGCATGTCAGAGATTTGTGAGACCTTGGCTTCCTCTGATGGCCAGGGAGAAATTCCTGAGTGTCTAGAGACAGCCTGAGGGAGGCTGAACTCTGATAACACACACACTAACTGATTGTTTCTGAGCATTTAAAATTCTTTGGGCTACAGTTTGTTAGGACAGAAGTGCAGAATCCACTTGCAAAAAGGCCAGTTCTGGCGGGGGAGTTGCTAAATGTGCCTGTGGCAGAGATAGGGGACCCGCAAAGCAGCAGATTTCCTGTTCCCTTTTCTATAGCCCTTTGTTCAGTGTTTTAATATCTATTTTGTTTCTCTTTTAGCAAATTCTGTTTTTTCTTTTTTTTTAGCCTCCCTCCACCCCAGGAAAGTAGTAGCATTTACTAAGATGACCCTCTTCCCTTTTTCAGTCTTCCTGCCACTGTCCCTTTCTCAGTTTGCTATCCCATCTGTTGTTCTCTCCTGCAGTATCACTCTTCCATTTTGTCACTTATCCCATTTTCCCCAGGACCCTTCCCTCCCCTGTCATCCCCCTGTTCCACCAAGTACACATTCAGCAGTGTAGTGGTACCAGTTACTCAGTGTTACTAGATGGGTTTCAACAAAATTCTAGTCATTCGTAAAAATATCTGGTAATATATTTTACATTAGAGGATTGGGATGGTGTTTTTTTTATTAAAGAAATCACAACTTTTGCTTCCACACACCTTCCAAGCAAACGCAAGTTATATATTTAAAAACCACATAATTCGCTTCTTATTTATTTCAATAATGTTGTCAATAGTGCTGGTTCATAACACTTAATTCTTTCCATACTGGTATTGGACATAGAAATGGACACAATCAAACTTTAACAATTTTAGAACATCTTATTCTTTGTTGGAAAATATTTTATTTATCAAAAGTGTTAGGCCTCTTTTGGAATGGGGAGCACATTCAAATCATCAATTTTCTTATAAAGAGACTTCCAAGAGATCTATTTCTTCCAGATTTGAATTTCTTTATCAGAAGAATGGACGTCTAACACTTGGGACTCCACTAAAGAGAACTTTTTAAAAAAGATTTTTATTAAAATATAGCTAACATGCAATGTTTTATTAGTTTCAGGTGTATACAATAATTACTTAACATTTATATACCTATAGAAGTGATCACCATAAGTCCAGCAACCATCTGACACCGTACTATGCTAGCACAACATTACTGACTATATTCCCCATGCTGTACATCACATCCCCATGACTTACTAGTTTTATACCTGGAAATTTCGACCACTTATCCTCCTTCACCTTTTCCCCCTTTTTAAAATTTTCAATTACAGTTAACATTCAATATTATTTTGTATTAATTTCAGGTGTACAGCATAAGTGATTAGATATTATATTATTTATATAATTTAGAAAGTGACCCATCCTGACTAGTCTACTACCTACCTGGCAATATACCCAGCTATTACCATATTATTAACTATATTCCCTCTGTTTTACTTTATATTCCCATGGTGATTTTGTAACTACCAATCTGTATTTCTTAATCCCTTCACTTTTTTCACCTTGTCCCCCAACCCTACTCCCATCTAGCACTCTGACAAATCTAGTACCCACCTGACACCATATGTAGTTATCACAATATTATTGACTATATTCCCTAAACTACACCCTACATCCCCATACTACATTGTAATAACAATTTGGATACTTCTTAATCCTTTCCCATTTTTCACTCACCCTTCAATACCCCTTCCATCTGGCAACCATTAAAATGTTCTTTGTATCTAGCATGAGTGTGTTTCTGTTTTATTTATTTTATTTTTCAGATTCCACATATAAGTGAAGTCACATTGCATCTGTCTTTATCTGTCTGACATACTCCACTCAGCACAGTACCCTCCAAGTCCATCCACGCTGCTGCAGATGGTGAGAACACATTCCCTTCCCTGGCCGAGCAATATTCCATTATATGTATGTACCACCTCCTCTTTATACATTTAGTCATCAATGGATACCAAGGCTGCCTCCATATCTTGGCCATTGTAAATAATGCTGCAATGAACATGTACCTTAGAAGTAACGTTTTGGGTTTCTTGGGATAAATACTCAGAACTGGAATTACTGGGTCCTTCTGTGTCTCTTGTTATAGCATTTGTTTTAAAGCCTATTTTGTGCGGTATAAGTATTGCTACCCATGCTTTTTTTTTCTATTTCCATTTTTATGAAATAACTTTTTCCATCCTTATACTTTCAGTCTATGTGTGTCTTTCAATGTGAAGTGAGTCTCTTATGGACAGTATATGTAAGGATTTTGGTTTCTTATCCATTCAGCCACCCTGCTTTTGATCGGAGCATTTAATCCATTTACATTGAAAGTAATTGTTGATAGATATGTAGTTATTGCCATTTTATTATTCATATTTTTTAATCTTTCATTTTTTTTTCATCTTAAAGATGTCCCTCTAACATTCCTTGTAATAATGGTTTGGTGGTGATGAACTCCTTTAGCTTTTTCTTGTCTGAGAATCATTTCATCTGTCCTTTTGATTTTAAATGATAGCCTTGCTGGGTAGAGTAGCCTTGCTGGGTAGAGTAGTCTTGGTTGTATAGGTCCTTGCTTTTTATCACGTTGAATATTTTGTGCCAATCCTTTCTGGCCTGCAAAGTTTCTGTTGAGAAATCAGCTAACAATCTTATGGGAGCTCCCTTATAAGTTACTAGTTGTCTTTCTCTTGCTGCTTTTAGGATTCTCTCTTTGTCTTTAACCTTTGTCATTCTAATTATGTTTCTTGGTGTGGGCCTGTTTGGGTTCATCCTGTTTGGGACTCTCTGCACTTCCTGGACTTGTATGTCTATTTCCTTCGCCAGGTTAGGAAAGTTTTCAGTCATTATTTCTTCAAATAGGTTCTCAATCCCTTGTTGTCTCTCTCCTCCTTCTGGTACCCCTGTGACGCAAATGTTGTTATGCTTGATGTTGTCCCAGAGGTCTCTTAAACTATCCTCATTTTTTTTTATTCTGTTTTCATTTTGCTGTTCTGATTGGGTGTTTTCTGCTATCTTGTCTTTCAAGTCACTGATTCACTCTTCTGCTTCATCTAATCTGCTGGTGATTCCTTCTAGTGCATTCTTCATTTCAGTTACTGTATTTTTCATTTCTGGTTGGTTCTTCTTTATGGTTTCTATGTCTTTTTTTATGATTGCTATCTCATTGTTGAGGGTCTCACTGAGTTCCTCAAGCATCCTTATAACCAAAGTTTTGAACCCTGTCTTTGGTAGGTTGTTTGACTCCATTTTATTTAGTTCTTTTTCTAGAGTTTTCTCCTGTTCTTTTATTTGGGATGCATTTCTTTGTTTTCTCCTTTTGATTGCCTCCCTGTGTTTGTTTCTCTGTATTAGGTAGATCTGCTATGTCTCTCAGTCTTATATAGTAGGTGCTCTGTAGGTCCCAGCGTCACAGTCTCCCTGGTCACTTGTGTTGGATTCTCTAGAAATGTCCCTTCTGTGGGTTGTATATGCCTTCCCATTATATTTGAGCTTTGATTGCTATTGGAACATCAGTGGGTGGAACTGATCCTCAGACTATTTGGCTGTGGGGTTTGGCTACATCCACAGCTTATGGGCTGTTGTATAGGGGGCTTGCCACATGGAGTGGGATTTGCCCTGGCAGACTCTGGTTCCTGTTGAGACCATCCTGTGTGTATGCCACTTGTGGGGTTAATTGGGTGGTGCTCTGAAACCAACCTCCAATGGGTATGTAGTTCTGTGGCCTCTTTGGAGCAGCTCTGGTGTCGGTCCAGGTCAGCCACTGCCTGTGACCAGCTGGAGACTACCTGGTAAAAGCTACAAAGTGATTCATGGTTGTTCCTTGCCTTTGTTAACCCTGGAAGCACGTGGGAGAGACAATGCTGTGAACCGAGGATGGCTGCCACCAGTATTTTATCTGGGGTAACTCCACAAAAAGCCAGGATAAACTGAGGCCTGCTGCTGGTTGAAAGCTCCTGTAATGTTTTGCCCCCTATAAAACCCCAAGAGGTATGGAGTTGGGTGTGACAGGATCTTAGTGAATCACCAGGCTGGAGCAAACGGAGTTCACCAGACCAATCAGATTGAGATTTGGCCATAAACATAGGGGGAGGGCTCAACACAGGAAAGATGGCACCTGCCTGCTGGTTGCATGGGACAAGGACCCCACTCAGGCAAAATGGCAACTATCCTCTAGCCCTTGTCTGAAGCCACACACTTCAGTCTGCCCCCATATACCTCTGATGCCCCCAGAATCACCAACCTCTGCCGGAGCCTAGGGTGAATGCCTGCAAGTGAGTGAGTCTGTGTGTGGGCCCTTTAAGAGGATGTCTGGGTTTCTCACAGCATTTTGTCCCTCCCAGATGGTCAGAATTGCCACTGTTTTTCAAGCCAGATATTGTGGGGGCTCCTCTTCCCAGACCAGTACTCTGAGCTGGGGCTACTGGTGTGTAGCTGAGTTCCCTTGCTCTTCTGTGGCTAACCTCTATAGCTGAGATAGCCCTCCCAATTGTCATCCGCCATATGGAGGTTTGGGACTAGCTTGTTTTGCATCTCTGCCTCTCCTACTCATCTGGATGTGGCTTCTTTTTTATATCCTTAATTATAAATCTTCTGTTCAGCTAGACTTTAGATAGTTCTTCCAGGTTGATTATTCCATAATGTAGTTGTAATTTTGATACGTTGAGATTTTTGATGTGATGGGATGAGGCAAGCACAACGTTTACTACTCTACCATCTTGGAGCTCTCCTTTTGCTTTTGCTGAGGAAATATTTCATAAAGGTAAATTTTGGTCATTGAGAAATACAAGACAGACAAATGGAGATGTCAACCAGGCAGATGGATATCCAAGCAGTGAGGAAAAGGAACTCTGTGGGCCGGAACTGGTCACATATATTTCATGCCTCTGCTATACCTGGCCCCACTGTTCTGGCTGTTTTTCTCACCGTTGCTCGTGGGTATCATTCTACTTGCCTTTGGTCAATTTTTTTTCTGTCAACACATTCAGACCACACAGTGTACTGACCAACCTTTGAAATCCGACTTGTGTTTTGGTTTCTACTCTCCTCTCTGCTGCTGCATGTAGAATACCATTACCATCTGTTTCCAGATTCCTCACTATTTAATGGGCCTACACTAGGCAACCATGGTGCATGTTCTGTCTACATGGGTGTCATGGCTCCTTCCTGATCTCCAGCGTTTCTCAGGATAGCTACTCAATCTGATATGTACAGTCCTTATCTCTACAGAGATATCTCCAGATCTCTGTCTCTACATGGCTCATTCTTTTATGAAGATGTGCAGTGAGGGGAGGAAAGTTGTTCCAGCATTGCACTGGCTGGAGATGACCTATTTCTCAAAGTTGGTGAGTTATAGCCATGTCCAGACAGCCTTAACATAGGTACCACCAGGGAACTGGATAAGGTTAGGTTTGAGAGTAGCAGACCACCTTTCAATGCTTCTTTGTATTGTTTCTATATCTTCTAAATTATAAAATGTCACTCTGTAATTAGGAGATATGGGATAGAAAGTCTATTTTTTTAAAAATGGAAAAGGGTTCTTAGTCACATAATATTAAGCCAGAGGCCAGATAGTACAGGAAGGAGGATGAGGGAAGGGGTGAGGGTGGTCTGCCCCTGCTGGAGGATTAGCGTCATTGACATTGAATTGCTGATAATAAAAGCAGACTGACTTCTCCTTTTAATGGGGTTTATTATTTTTTCTCAATTCTTATTGACTATTCTTGGGGTTTGGTTGCTCCCAACCCTTATTTACCCCACCTTTGTAGTTACAGGTGAAATAATTTTTAAATTTGGAGGAAATCACTTTGAAGATTCCTTTTAACTTTGAGATAGTGTGACCTTTTGGAAATGATCATGCAGTATTGCAGAAGCTATGCCGCACACGCATGGTGTATATTACATTTTGTGTTGCATCTGGGTCCATATGCGTTTAACAAACCACCTCTTATCACAGTGAATCAACAAGCCTTCAGACCCAGCAATGTTTGTGCATTTTTCCAATCATTGTAACAAAGCACATGTACGTGTGGTTTAAGAAGAAGGGTTTGTTTGAGATATCTCCTCACTTTCTAGTACTGCAGTATGGCTTTCTTATCAAGTAATACAAACAGAGTAAGTGATATTATGCTCCCTTCTGCCAAGCCTTTATTTCAGCACTCACTTTACCATTTTAACACACTGTGCCTTAAACATATGCAAACATCTGCATTTGAGGGTTAGTGTGACAGGTGCTGTTTGGGCTGAAGAGAGACACCATCTGTACGGAAAGGTCATGCTTAACAGTCTTGGCACTGATTTCTGAGTAAGGAAAGCACAGACTAAAATGAAACCTCGAACACACCAGCTTTTGTTATTAAGTTTGCAAGCTAGCTGCTAACTCAAGAAAAAGAAACTATAGTTTCATACTTTGGGATCTTGTGGGCCTTATTCAAATCTTCTTGTCTTCTTGGTCTGACTTCATTTGAAAAGTACTAACCAGTATGTGAAAATGACAAAGAGCAAAACTTATTTGACAACAGGCCAGCTGAAATACTCTGGGTGCCAGGGTAGAATCAGGTTATGAAAATGGGTCAGCCTTGAAATTACCCATAATCATGTGGGGGGGGTCTAGGGGAGGGGGCAGAGTGGAGGGAGCAGCTCAGCTAAAATTTCAAAACACTTTGGTCACTTTAGGGTGGAAATTAAGGAATAGGAAAGGTCTTACGCCTTTTCAGGGAGTGCATCTTAGAATCTACTTCAACCCCTCTGTTTAACAGGTTGGGCAAATGCGTGGAAACTAACACAGTACTTCCCTGAGATCCTGCACCTGGTCGATGGCACAGCTGAGATCTGACATAGCCCACTGTTGTTTCCTTACTGATTCCAGCGATACAAAAACCAGCAAATTTTAGTGCTTTAAAAAAAAAAAATCACAAAGCATTTTCTGAACTAGAATTAAATTCATAAGAAACTTGAACCTCAGCTATATATCATCTGTCCGTTTGGAACCTGTGTGAAATAAAGATAAACTCCCTAAAAGTGAAAACCGCGGTTTTCATATCCTCATATGTATAACTTTTCTGAAACTGCATTAACAAGTATAGACCTTAAAATATCCCTAGAAACTATGAGAGTTGCCATTATAGAAAACACAACTTTACTCTTGTCCTCTGTAGTTTTACTTTGCCTATTCGCCCTGCAGTCCAGTGGATGCTGCAATCCCTCTCTTCCACTTCCGCTAGGCGGGACTTCTGTGCTGAGGATATGCTGCCGCTAGGTGGCAGTCATACCGCACTGGTTTAGGGGCCCTGCCTGTTACCGGAGTGCAAATTAGAGCCATTGCTTCCCCACTCCTTTCTATAAAAGTATAGCTCTTTATTCAAGAAGCTGAATTTAAGTAATGTCACCCAGCATCACATTTATGGGAGATACATTCAAAATCAAACTATTAACATGATTCAGGTATAATTCATAATCTGGCACCAAGTTTTAAAAGCTTCAATTCTTAATTTCTCTCTCCCTCCCCTTTCAAGTTTTGGGAGCTTTACCAAAAAGATTTGAATAAGTAAAAAGTGATTTGAATCTAAAACTTTAATTTTATATCTGAAAAATGATGTTTTTGCTCCTGCAATTACAATGTGTCTTAAGCATTTACTTTCCTTCTTTATTCACTAGTAAATATAAATCTTCAAAGCATTTCATTTTTCAGTTAAAATAAGGAATTCAGGTGACTGTTGTTGCTAGAGTGGACTCCTTTTATTGTAATGGTGTCTGGGAATAGTGAAAACAACTTCTTCAGGGTTCTCAGTCTCACAATGAAAGCAGTTTGAGAATAGCCGCCTGTTTGCTGGGAACATAGTTTCACCAGAGCAACAATTTTGAAACAGATGGAAGTTTGTCACTGCTCCTTCCTCGCCCTTGGGTCTGAGGTTTCTCTGTTAATCATAAATAGGGAGGCTTTGGTATTTTAAATCTTTTAATGATAGCAAAGAGAACTTTCCCTTCAAACGTAAATGTGTTTTATTTTGATTTGATTTTTGGTCTGTATAAAAGGGAGTATTACAAAGGTAAATTTTTTTTTCCAGAGGGTTAAATGGAGGGAGGAAGCAGGAGGAAGGGCAGAATTATGAGGAACTAGAAGAGGGTTTTAGAAGGAAAAAAAAATGTGAAGGGATCAGGGAAACTGAAAAAGAGGGCTGTGGATAAGCTGGGGAAATAAGTGTTCAAACAATAATATACCAGAGGCAAAAAGAATGAACCTACTCCTGAGGGGACTTGAAGGATCTGAAGACCACATATAGGAGCAAAAAGTAATGGCCCCAGAAGACCTGGACGGTGAGAGCTTGGTGACGGTCAGCACACTGGAAAACTGAAGGCCAAGTGCTGGCACCAGGCTTCTCCCCTGTAGCGTGGTCTACAAACCACCAGCCTCAAAATCGCAGCCGGGCCAGCCCCTGACAGTCGCCCCAGCTGATTCTGGGGCCTCCAAAAGATGAGGACCATGGAGACTGCAGAAGAGCCTGCAGACCAAGGGTGGAGTGGTGATAGATTTTCAGCCTTCTGGGTAAATGGTGAATGCTGTAAGCCTGAGCCAGGAAAACCGAGCATCTGCTGACCTAATCAGCGACACAGCTTTGCACCAGGCCTCACTCCTACACAGAATAAGGTTCATTCCCTTGAACCATCTGTGAGTGCTGGCTGGCTGTGGGCTGGGGAGGGGGAGAAAGGAGAACTTCCCAAAGCAGAAAAGGCTAGGATCTCTTCATGATTGTATGGTGGCTGCAAAGTACACTCAACTTCTCTTGTCCTCTTGTCTCTTGGCTGCAGCCCAGTTGACACACAACTAGGCTGGTGTCACGACTTGGTGGCTGCCCTGTGGAGAGCATCCAAATGTTCTCAGCAGACAAAGCCTTCTTAGAAATCACAGGTTTCTCAGCATCACTGATGATTCTGAGGCCCTGGGGTCCCATGGGAGGGAACTTGGACTTTATCCAAACGTACGGTTCAGACACATACATGTATGATAGACAGGGGCAGAGGGGAAAGGGATGGAAGCTGGACTTCAGGGAGTGACAAAGGGTTCCTCAGGACCAGGGACAGGCAGATGGCAGTGGCCATTCTTGACCTCAACTCAGCCAAATCTCTCTTACCCTTTAGCACCTTTGTGTTTCCTAGGTGATCCAAGTCCCTTCAGCCTTCTGGGGGAACCCATTCCTTTAATTTAAAAAAATCACTCCAGGCTCTCCCACCCCATATTCTGTGGAAAACCCAGTGATCTCCCCAAGATTTCTAAGAATCCTGGGGACATACACTCTCATAACTGCTGTTCTCCCCAACTTCTTGCTTCCACTAAAATCTAGGTCACTTAGCCAGCTGGTGTGCCTTTTAAGGTGAGGTGATGTCTCCTCTTGCCACACCACTGACTTCAGGCGAGACACAGTCCCTTTAACCTCAGCTCTCTTGCCAAAGAGTTTGAGACAGCAGACTTTACTAATGGTTTGCTTGGAGTAATGGAGGGAGGCTCACACTGTAGCACAGCTCAGAAAAGAAAAAAAAAGAAACAAGAAACAAACTTCACGTTGAATAGTAGACTCTCCATGCTGACTTTCATCTTGAACACCTTCACAGAACATTACCTGGGGACCACCTTTGCTCTCTGTCCACTACTCCCCACCACCTTCCGTAGACCCCTTTCTCCCTCCCTGGCCCTCTCTCCAGAAAAGTAGTGGCCACTTGAAGGGAAATGGTCTTACCTGAAGGAGCAGAGTTTTAGAGACCATTATACAGATGGCAAAGAGCTTCAGGCGATAATAACCTAGAGTGCAGCTACTCTGGGCCTTGATGTCTGGAATGTGCCCCCTTTCTCTGTGGGGGACCCTGTGGATGTCCCCCTTCTCTGCCAGAGACCCTGTTGGCTGCAGCATTAAGGCTTCAGAGACCCAAGGCGGAGGCTGCCCCAGAAGAAAACAGCTGGCGTAGAGGGAGAGCTGAGCTGCAGGTAGAGGCCCAAGTGTCTCTGAGATACTCCTCCCCTCTGGGAACCTCTAGACAGACACAAGGATGGGGAATGACTGAGACCTGGCCCCTGGCAGGTGGAGGGATTGACCCAGTAAGTGTAGGGACAAACCGGTAAAGTGACTTTGCCTGATGGGTCCTTGGGGACATGCACATGTATCTACCAGTGAATAGAATTGGATGCAGTCTCTAGTGTCCTCAGGTCTTGTTTCAATATCCAGAAACAATCCATTGTCTTTCCAACATCCAAACCCAAAATAGATATTGCAGTTCGATGCCTTTTAAAATTTAATGTTCACACACATCATCTGGGGACCTTGTTAAAGTACAGATTCCGATTTGGTACGTCTGGGCTGGGGCCTGGGAGACTGTTTATAACCAGTACTCAGGTGGTGGTGATACTGGTCTGGGGGCCGTACTTTGAGAAGCAAGGTTGTAAGCAGCCTGACGTTCTCCTTGCCTTCCCTCCACCCCTACATTTGCAAACAAGGACGAAAATAGTCACTCAGGGAAAAAGACAATTCTTAGTCCAAGAGGCTGGATGTTCGGTAGGCTGTACGCTCTCTGGCAAAGACTGTAGGCTCTCTGGCAAAGCGGGGCTGGTGGGAGGGGACTCCTCAGTGGCTTTCCTTAATGAGAAAGTCTATTTTATCCTCATTGGACAGGGTCAGGAACAAAACATATAAACACATTCCCTACTCCAAAGCTTTTCCTCTTAGGGGCTTGATTTCATGTCGTCTCTTTATCACAGTTCCCTCACCACTCAGTGGCTGTCTCTGATAAAGTGGCTCCCTATGACTTTGGCAGGGATTTTTAGATCCCACACTTGACCTTTTAATTATAGAATGAAAGGCGTGGATTGTTTGCAGAAAATGAGGTAGGGGTTTTTTTTTGGGGGGGGATCCTCTTTGGTGCCCCTAAATTAGCTTGGAGAGGCAGTGCTGCACTCTCCTTCTAAGCACCCAGGAAAATATAACAAAGTATCACAGCAAATCTTTGTCCCAGGGTGTTTGTTGTGGCATTAGCTGTGGCAGCTGCGCCCAGCCCCAAAGTGACATGTCTGTTTAATCCCTTCCAGCGTGTCAGTCCACCCATCCAGCTCTTCTTTTATACAGCCCTTGCAGAGCAGCTCCCCAAAGAGTTATAATTAGAATTTTAAAAGCACATAAACAAAATTCAAGCCATACTAGCCTACCCGCCTGGCCTCAGGAAAGTGAAAAGTCTCAGAGAAATATCTCTTTTTAAAAAAGACTCTTACTACTTTTCACAAAGTAGTAGAAATGGATTAAAACAAAAGCAGTTAAACAAAAAACAAAACACAAACAAACAAAAAACAAAAAACCAAAAAAACCCGGCAAACTGGTAACACAACAAAAGCTGTTTGTTTGTTGAGGATTATATTTAAATGCAGGAATTTGGGTGGTCACAGTGGCTTTGATGAACTGGGAAACTCAGCTTGTAGGTTGTGTCTCTGGAGAAATCTTTGAGCAGTGGATGGTTCCACATGCATCCAACAGTTAATGGGTTAAGAGTTCACTGAACACTAGATAGTTACTAGACTAGGGAAGGAGAGAATGAGAGAGGTATCAATATAGCCTCTGCCTTTGAGGAAGGGGAATGTGCACGTGAAAATATGAAAGACCACTAATGGCGAAAATATAAACAAGAAGCCTGTTCCTAATAGCTGGGCTCCCATAACAGAATGCCACCTTAAGGTGAGACAGGACTTCTGTGAGGAAGAAAACTCATTTGACTTTAAATTGGGAGTCAAATTTAAAAATCAGGGGACATTTGCAATGCCAGTTGAGAAGAGACTCTTTCCTCTATATATTTCAGGTAATCATAAAATAAGTTATTCTCTGTGAGTTATCACAGGGAACCACTGCTATTTGTAAAACTAATGCTGTCCCCGGTACGCTATACTCTATCCTAAATCACGTTTTACAAATGTGTTTTAGACGCAGAAAAAGCAACTGCCATTACCTAAATTGTTCCAGATGTTTATTGAGATGCTAACTGAGCCAGATCACTAAAGGTGTACCGAGAGGATCACGAGTCAGGTCCTTTAACCACTCTGCACCTTTCCCTCCTCTGATCTTACAGCCTCTGTATAAAGACAGTTTGGTATTATTATTTCTGAGGTAGAAACAAATGGAAATGGCTGCAAGGAGAGAACCCCTGATTCAAACGGTGGGTCTATCTGGCTTCAAAGCCCCTGTTCATACCCACTGTGTTCTATTATTCAGCCCCAGGCCCCATCCCCCGCCCCGATGCCCCCAAGGAGACTGGCCTCCCTGCGTTATGGAGCAGGGGACGTGCTGCCTATATGCTGGGCTCACTGGGCCCTGTGTGGGACTCGTGCCTCCAGGCCCCAGACACACAACTCTGAAGACCTGCGGCAGCAAGGAATCACAGAGTACCAAACACGTTTCTCAGACTTTTAGAAAGCAAAGAGAATACTGTAAAGAACCATGAATAGGTGTCTGTTGAAAATTTTAAGAAGAAAGAAAAATCAGCTTTCAAAATCACTCCCCAGCAACTCATGGAACGTACTGATTTCCCAAGAATAACCACCTCTTCCTCATCCTCCTCACCACTACCTCTTTTTTTCCTGAATTTTGAAATGACAAGACAATCAACACTTGGAGTTAGACTCATTAAAGGTTTATTTTTAGGAGAGATTTGAAAGAACTATGCAACCCACCTGTGGCAATTAAGGATCCTCGAGTGCTCTTGTGTAAGCCCCTGGAGCTGGCACCCTGAGCACTGGCTGTCTTCCAGTTTGGGTCACTATATTTAGCTGACTTAAAAAAAAAAAAAAAATCTCCCCTGCAGTTGAGCCTGAGGCCATGTTTTCATTTCCTGAGTTCACATGTGGGGTGACCCATTTCTTTGGGGGCCCCACCTTCTGAACCTGGCTCTGCCATTGCTCCGTTATGGATTTTCAGAGGGCAAGTCATTAAGTCCTTGGGACTCAGCCTACCTTCTGTAGGACGGAGTGACTCCTGGACACCTGCCATGAAAAATGGTTAATTACTGGAAAGGACCCTGGGCGTCTGGTGTACTACGTGTCATCAGTGTCTTTCAGCCGTGGAGGATGGGAAGTAACATGTGCAGATGGTATTTTTCCACTGAGTGTAGGACCGGGTGGACCTGTCAGATTTAGACAAGGTTCAGCATGAGAGGCCACGGGTTGGGGATGAGGTAGAAGGAGGTCTGGACAGAGAGGACTTAATTTGAGACGGTGTCCACGGCTCTGAGAAGGGTCTATACTTTCCATTCCTAATGCCACTCTGACTCTGCTTCAGGAGAATTTGCATCAGGGTGAGCTCTAATTACCTAAAATCATCCTTATTAGTGGCAGGAAGGCATTTTTACAAAGAATGCTATTGTTCATTACTGCTTGCTTGGAATGTTTGTATCTTGAAAATGTTTGGTTTTAGGACAAAACACACAGATAAAACCAACTCTTGCATCTTCTGTGTTATACATTTGTTCATTTATTTTGTAAGAGAAACAGACACACACACACACACACACACACACACACACACACACACACACCCTATATCAGCTTTTTGGAAACCACCTAAAAATCAAAGGAGGTGTAGTGAATTTCCTAAGCATATTTTTCCCTTTTAGATGATGTTTTCATCTTCCTTAAACTGTAAGGTGATGATATAGTACAGGAATCAAGAACTCTTTTTGGATAAAGATTGGCTACTACATGCCAAATTTATGTGAGAGTTCTGTTGTTAGTAGAAGCAAACCTCAAACACACATGTGTATAAACACATGCACACACAAATACACACATGTAAACACACACACATGCACACATGTGTATACACACACACTTATAATTGCTTAGGAATTCTAGGCTATGAATACTTCTTTGCAGGGAACACATGTCATAAAATGTCAGTTAGGTCACCATACTGCTAAAGTATAACTGAATGCTCTCATCAAAATTCCCACATCTGGGGTACCAAATTTGCTCTCTCTATTTTTTGCCATTTAAAAATGTATTTTTCAAAATCATGCTTTACAAAAGTGTTTTAAGAGCAGGAAAAGCAAACATCATTACCGAAATTGTTCCAGGTGATCATCTAGATGCTAGGCAAGACCACCTCAAGGTATTAATCCCAATGATCGTCTTAAAGTTTTCAACCCACACAAATTTCAACAATTATTCTAGAAGTATACCAGGGCCTTAGCTTTACTTTCAGAGGAATCTGAAACTCCTCAGCACATTTTCCATCTAACTGTTTTACTTCCAGTTGCTCTTGAATAAGCTGTTTGGTCAAAGCTGGCTCTCCCTTCTGTTCCTGAGGCAAGGCATACAGGCTGACCAGTGCATGTGTGATCTTGGGATGCCACGCCTTGGAAGCTCCCCCAAATCACAAGTGAAGTCCCCACTCCTCAGAATCTTTGGGAAAGAGGATGTTTGAGGATTGGATTCAAGGCAGGCATAAACCCATTATAATAGGCCAAAGGCAATTGCTTATGCCAATAAAGACCTTAGTAGATGAAATTAAAATACTCATCATCCTGTGCCATCAAGTCGCAGGCCTGGTCTCCCCCTTAGAAGACAAATGCTCCTGGCCTTCATAGCCCTGTTACAAGATTTCCTGTAACGTTTGCCTCAACACTCTGCTGAAGATTTCTAGATGGGATTTGCTCTCTGAGTATATTTTCCATCTTCTTGTTTTCCATTTGAAAGATTCACCAGAACTGAAGCTTATGTTTCCCTAATAGATAACTTTCTAAACAAACAAACAATCACCCTAAATGTTCCCAAATATCTGAAACAGCAGTCATCACTTTTGTCAGATGCTCTGAGGGAACAAGTGTGCATTTCTAATTACCACTGGATGAGCCTACGTCGATGGCCACCAGGCAGCTTAAGATCAAATGCGTCCCCCAGTGTCTTCCTTCATGAACCGTTTCTTGTTGTTTCCGCTTCCTCATTTGAAAGTACCTCTGTCTTCCCACTTACTGGATTTGAAGTCAGATCCTTGGCCAGTTTTAGTCTATTAGTAGCTAATTGTGGTTTGGGAAGACCTAGAAGGTCTGTAAGTTTACTTGTGAAATAGAAATAGGCTGAGGTTCTATTTCATGAGGTGGTATGCTCAGGAAAAGTGTGGGGGAAGATGGCAGGCAAACATCTACGCAAGATAGAGATTTGGGAGCCATCCTCTCTCTCTCTCTGTATCTTGGCCCATTTTGGCACATTTGGGCCATTTTTAATTTTCCTCTTTTTTTGACTATTTTCACTCTTTCAGGGCCAGGTCAAGTCTCCATTATCTCATTCTAGGAATATGACGATTACTGGTCCTAACTGGTCTTTAAAAACAATCTCTAGTACAGTTCCTCAAAGAGTTAAAATTAGAATGACCTTATGACCTTGCAATTCCACTTCTGGGTATTTATCTGAAGAAATCTAAAACACTAATTCAAAACGATACATGCACCCCTATGTTCATTGCACCGTTATTTGCAATACCCAAGATGTGGAAGCAACCTAAGTGCCCATCAGCAGATGATTGGTTAAAGATGTTGTACATGTATGGAATGAAATATTACTTGACCATAAAAAGAATGAAATCTTACCATTTACAATAACATGGATGGACCTAGGGATATTATGCTAAGTGAAATAATTCAGATAGAGAAAGACAAATACCACATGATCTCACTTGTATGTGGAATTTATAGAACAAAATAAATGAACAAACAAAACAGAAATAGTGTCTTAGATACAGAGAAGAAACTGACATTTGCCAGATGGGAAGGGGTTGGGGGTCTGAGTGATAAAGGTGAAGGGATTAAGAAATACAAATTGGTAGTTACAAAATAGTCATGGGGATGTAAAGTACAGCATAGGGAATATAGTCAATATTGTAATAACTATATATGGTATATATGGTACCCGGTGGGTTTATTGGGAAGATCATTTTGTAAATTATATAAATGTGTAACTACTGTGCTTTACACCTGAAACTAATATAAAATAATATTGAATGTCAACAGTAATTGAAAAATAAAATAAAATCTCCCGTTCATCATTCACATTCCTGGTAACA
The DNA here is from genome assembly GCF_036562045.2 of Rhinolophus sinicus. Taxonomy (NCBI): domain Eukaryota; kingdom Metazoa; phylum Chordata; class Mammalia; order Chiroptera; family Rhinolophidae; genus Rhinolophus; species Rhinolophus sinicus. The sequence continues at coordinate 36,387,390 of NC_133752.1, forward strand.
GATATAGGGGAGGGAAAACATTATTTTTCTTCTACCCATCTTAGGTTTATTCTTTGGGATCCTGTATATTAGACTAACTAGACAGATTAACAAGATAAAAAACAATGGAAGTTTTTTGACCTGTTCATTGTTCATACATATGAGTAACTCAAAGAGGTGGTTAGAACTTGGGCTTACATAGCATCTTAGCAAAAGAGAAATAAACTTTTAGAGAAGTACAAGACAAAGAAAAGGGACTTTGACCCTCCAGGGGGCAAGCTGTGGGAAGGCAAATATATGGAGAAACTAATGGTACACACAGGAAAGTTTTAGCAAAATGTTTCATGTAGAGTCCTTTGGCCTCATCTCTGGAGTTGTCTCATGATTAACTTCTATCCTTCCTGGTAGAGAGGGAAGGGGATACATCTTTATAAATTTATGTTGCTTTTAAGCAAACAGGGGGAAGGCAGAGAGCTTTTCTTGTATCTACTTCTTCTCAACTGGCAATGTCTCAAAATATGCCAAAGTGGCATATTTTGGGGTGGCTTATTCTGCCACCCGTCACATACTAATATTTACGTATGATCATTCCATATCCTCTGGCTTAAAACTTTGAGTAACTCTTTATTATTTGTATATTGAAAAATATATGTCTCTTTAGCCTGGCATTCAACTTCCACATCATCTAGCTTCAAACTACCTTTTAAAACAAGGGGTATAAATGTCTTCAAATTATACTACAAGGCTACAGTAATCAAAACGGCATGGTACTAGCATAAAAACAGACACATAGATCAATGGAATAGAATAGAGAGCCTAGAAATAAATCCATGCCTATATGGTCATTTAATCTACGACAATGGAAGCAAGAATTTATGGTGGGGTAAAGACAGTCTATTCAATAAATGGTGCTGGGAAACCTGGACAGACACATGCAAAAAAATGAAGCTGGGCCACCTCCTTACACCATATACAAGAATAAATTCAAAATGGATTAAAGACTTAAATGTAAGATCTAAAACCATAAAATTCCTAGAAGAAAATATAGGAAGAAACTTTACAGACATTACCTGGAGTAAGATTTTTATTGATATATCCCCTCGGGCAAGGGAAGTAAGAGAAAAAACAAACATGTGGGATTACATCAAACTAAAAAAGTTTTTTTCACAACAAAGGAAACTATAAATAAAACAAAAAGGGATCCTACTGAATGGGAGAAGATATTTGCCAATGATATATCCGATAAGTGGTTAATATCCCAAATTTATAAAAAACTCACTTAACTCAACTCCAGAAAAACAACCCAATTAAAAAATGTGCAGAGGACATGAAGAGACATTTTTCTAAGAAGGACATACAGATGGCAAACAGTCATATGAAAAAATGCTCAACCTCACTAACCATCAGAGAAATGCAAATAAAAACCACAAAGAGATACCACCTCACCCCAGTCAAAATGGGGATCATTAATAAATCAACAATCAACAAATGCTGGTGAAGATGTGGAGACAAGGGAACCCTTGTGCACTGTTGGTGGGATTGCATCTTGGTGCAGCAACTATAGAAAACAATATGGAGGTATCTCAAAAATCTGAAAATGTAACTACCTTATGACCCAACAATTCCACTCCTAGGTATCTATCTGGAGAAATCCAAAACTCTAGTTCAAAAAAAATTATGCACCCCTATGTTTATTGCAGCACTATACACAATAGCCAAGACATGGAAACAACCGAAATGCCCATTGGTAGACAACTGGATTAAGAAACTGTGGTACATTTATACAATGGATTATTATGCAGCCATAAAGAAAAAGGAAATATTACCATTTGCAATAATATGGATGGACCTAGAGAACATTATGTTAAGTGAATTAAATCAGACAGAGAAAGACAAATACCATATGATCTCACTTATATGTGGAATCTGAAGAACAGAATAAATGAACAAACTAATCAGAAACAGTCTTAGAGACATAGAGGAAAAACTGAGGGTTGCTAGATGGAAGGGGGAGGGTTGGGATAAGGGGGAAGGTGAGGGGATTAGAAAACACAATAGGTAACCACAAGATTAACATGGGGAAATGAAAGTCAATTTGGGGAATGTAATCAATAATGTTGTAAAGATTTTGTAGGGTATCCAATGGACACTTGTCTCATTAGGGAGACCACCTCAGGGATGATGTAGATGCCTGATCACTGCACTGTACACCTGAAGCTGAAGCTGAACAATAATGAATGTCAACTATAATTTTATATATAGTTACAGGAAGCAGAGTACACCATTAGGAATAGAGACAATGGAAATGTAATGGCTGTGTGCGATGTCAGAGGGTTAGTGGATGGGGGGAGGGGGGTTGACACTGTGTGAGGGATGTAAATGATAAATGTCTAACTGTTACATTGTTTTGTGCACCTGAAACTAATTAAAAAAAAAAAAAAAAGAATGCAGGTCTTAACACAAGTTAAAAACAAACAAACAAGGATAAATGTCTAATCATGATGTTGTTTTGTACCCCTGAAACTAATTTTAAAAATGCAAAAAAATGCATGAACAAAATAAAAAAACACGTATTTTTTCATTATATCCCCACCAACCATACTGGGCTCCTAATTGATCATTTTCTACATCCATTATGTACTTTCATCTTCTTGTGCTTTTTCACATTCTTCTGTTATCATGGAATGTTTCCTTGCCCAATCAGAATAGTGTCTGTTCTTCAAAATATGACTCAGAAGATACCTCTCAGAGTCATTGCAGAAATCTCTTGATTGCTTTACCACTGGCCTTCCCTTGGCATATTCTATACCTCTATAACCCCAGTCTTACTTGACCATATTTATTTATCAGAGAAAATTTTATAATATTTGAAGGCATAAATTGCCTCATTCATATTTGTGCTTCTCTTCTTCCCTTAAACATTTGGCAGAGAGCTTTGCACAGAGTAAAATACTCAGTAAACATGTTTTGAGAAATGGAAGTAATAGCACAGAAATAAGCAAGAATAATATATTGCACCTTTGCCTAACTTACTTAGAGTTAAATGGGAGTTCAGAGAGAGTATTCCAGAAGTCCCTGAACCTGAGATGAAGAGCCTGGAGTCACTTTCTCCAGGTTCTGAGCTCAACAATATTCTATTATTATAATTTCATGCTCTCTCAGAGACAAAATGTCAAGCTCAGATGTAGTCATTGACTGTGACAGTTAATTAAGTACAGGTGTCCTCAAAAGCCATCTGTAAAGAAGGTGATCTTGGGCCTGCTGCATGCTCGTTAACCTCTGGGGCTGTGGAGGAGCACAGTGTCATTCGAAATCGGTTTGGCCAGCAGCAGCTTTGTTTAGACACCTGCTCCTCCTCAGTAACCCAAGGTAACTGATATCTGTGTGCTTGTACGTGCCCAGACAGGCTTCCAGTCCCAAACAGTCAACTAAAATTATCCTTCTTGAGGGATCTATTTGAATCTGACATTTGCTTATTTATTTTCTTCAAAATATAGTGGAGACACCAAGAGACCGGTCACTCTACTATTCCGGGGATAGACTTCCACATGTTCTCTCACCTGGTACACACGGGCTTCAGTCCTGAGGTACTTTCAGAACCTCGCGGGGCCAGGCAGCCTCGCATTTTGGAGGAAGGGAGGAAAGTTTGGAGGCTGAAGATTTTTATTCTTCATTTAGAATTCCTCAGGAAAGATGCTCATGCTTTTGCCTGGGTTATTTCTCTTGACTGTGCTCTTTTTCTGACTCTATCAACCTGAATCCTCCTCATCCTTAAGTCTCAGTTAAAACACTGCCCTCTTTCCCTGAGGTCTTCCCTGATGTATGCAGATCACATTTCTTTCCTTTTTCTGAACGGGCCTGCACTTCTGATCAGAACCACCCAATTTGCATCTTTTTTTGGCTGCTCACTGTTTTAAAGATGCGAATTTGATCTTCCCTGCCACAAGGCAAGCATTTTAGGGCTGAGATTATGTATCTATTTTGCTTCCCACCATGGCCTCACTGAACAAATACTTTTTGGAAGCCATTGAAATCAAGTTGAAGAATGTAATGGGATTGAAGCTTCAGCTGCTAGAGCGCTCTTTGATAACCTGATTCCCTAGAAATCCTGTAGAAGCTAAAAAGCAGACTGAATTGTTGCTTAAAAACATTTTTTCCTTAAAGACCAAAAATATTCCAATAAAGAAACGTACACTGATGACAGCTTAAATAATTTGTGAGTAGTTCCTTGCCCAGCGTGAATAACAGTCACAGAATCTCAATGGAAGGGACTTTAGGGAAGGCATACTGTTTAATCTTGTGCATCACGTGGTGGAGAGGAAAGTAGCAGTCAGAGAAGTCCTTCAAAAAGCCAGGATTAGCACAAGGGCTTACTGGGGACATATTGAAACAGAAGGGACTGAAAGCTACATTTTGACCCATTGGATGCTTAAAATCATTCTGAGAATTTTCCAGGCCGTATTTTTAAAAACTCAGGGTTTCTAACTCTCTCTTGTCAAGTGTAGAATATGGTTCAACCTTTGGAAATTAAGAAATTGATTACTGTTTATCTTTAGCAGCCCATTAAAGCGATAATGATTTTAGTATTGTTTGGAATTTATTTTTCATGTAGAAAGCATGAATCTATAACTTTACTAGGAAAGCAGACATTGTATATTTGCTACAGCCAGGTGCTGAGAACTTTGCTTATTAATTCCACAGAGATAAAATTGAGGAATATGGTTGTAGCAATTCAAATTCTATGAAGTAAGAATAGATGTACGAAATGACAGAGAGGAAACCTTGTGAATGGGTGTGAGGGGAACTTTGGAACTGCAGAGAAATTAGATGTATTTTTAGATTTATTGGATTTATTTTACCAGGGAAAAAGGGTGGTAAAAGGAGCCATCGGCAGTCACAAAGAAGAAAGACTTCTTATTCTCTTTCAAAACGGATTAGTGGTTTTAAATAATATTATGTCATGATTAAATATGGTGTGATAAGTTGACAGGATCAGAAAAACTATTGAAGTTTTATGTTACAATGTGTTATAAACTGTGGAAAGGTAAAGGTAAAATTAATAGTATCACCAAGTCTTTTTATTTAGGAGGAAGAAAGAGTTCTAATTGGTACAGAGAATTTCTCCATTCATTAAGTTATTTACTCATTCAAGAACTGAGCGCCAATTATGCGCCGGGCCCTGTAGGTATAGGAGTGAATAAAACAGTCAGAAATCCTTGCCCCCAGTGGAATTTACACTCTAGCAGAGTGACAGACAATATGAAACAACAGATAAAATATACCCTATGTTAGATAGTAATACGGGCAAAGGAGGACCAGAATACAGGCAAGGGGGTAAAAAGTGGGCTATGGAGGATTGTCATTTTAGATAAAGTGACCAGGAAAGATCTCACTGAAAAGGTTGCACCTGAGCAAAGGCCTGAAGGAAGTGAGGAGAGAGACCAGGTGAGTATCCTGGGAAGAACATTTATGGCAGAAGGCCCAGCAAAGCAAGCACCCTGAGGTAGGAGCCAGTGCCTGGTGGTTGAGGCACAGCACACAGGCTGGTGTGGCAAGAGCAGGAGTAAGGGTAGAGACGGGGGAAGACAGCAGGGGAGGCTGGATCACTGAGGGTCTGTGAGAAGACTTTGGCTTTGGGGGCTTTTAACTGTGAACTTGTATGATTTGACTCGAGTTTTAACAGGGTCACCCTGGCTGCTGGGTTGAACATAGAGTGAAGGAGGGTGTATTTCTCTGCTCGGGCTGCCGTAACAACGTACCACTGACCAGATGCCCTAAACAACAGCAATTTAATTTCTCACAGTTCTGAGAAGTTAGAAGTCTGAGGTTAAGGTGATGGCATGGTTGGTTCCTTCTGAGGGCTGTGAGTAAAGGATCTGTTCGAAGCTTCTCTCTTTGGCTTGTAGATGGCTGTTTTCTCTCTGTATAATAAAGGTAGTGTTAAAAGTCAGAAATAAAATATTATATTTGTTCAAAAAGTGATGTAAGAAAAAAGGAAAAGAAGCTCCAATAAATTATGGGAAAAAAGGAAGGAAAGGAAAGATAAAGTGAACAAGATGGAATATAAGAACATTTAGAGAAGAGGTCTCAATCCGGAGGCCCAAGAGTAAAGAGCTGAATTAATGGCCATCATTGAAAAATTAAGAAGTGTAATGTAAAAGTATAACTCTCTTTCTTGTCTGGGAAAATCTGAAGATCAGGAACATGGGTTGGTATTCCTCATGGGAATGATACACGGGCTCCACAGCCCCTGAGCCCCCAGACGGCCAGTCTCAGTCACTCTGGCATGCTGGGTTTCTTAGACTTTATTTTGTGCATGGACACAGCCTCACAATCTGTTCTATCCATGTGCCCATTGGGATACTGAGGTATAGGATTAGTTGCCACTTCCATTTAGCTCACGCCACTGTGTTTCTGACACATGACTTGTCTCTTTCCCGGTTGTTACCTGCTTGGATCCTATAGACATTTGAATGTACTCCATTTTAGAGAAATTCATGAAGAGAATGATTAAAGAGTATAAGAATAACAGATTCTGGAGCCAAAATCCCAGTGTGGTATAGAGAAAAGGAAACAGTCAGGTATATTCTCCCCCCCCCTCCCCACCAAAAAAAAAAAAAGCACAAATAGAATCCATGGCATTTATGTGCCTAGAAGAATAGAGATTGAGAGATGCTATACTTTCTTTTTTGATCCTGCTATGCTAATAGAAGAAATTCATTTCAGAAAAAATGGTAATTTGGGAATGAGAGGACAAAACAATTATCGTAAATTAGGAAAAATGTTGAAACTATAAAAATGTAAGAGTGCCAATATAACAAAGTACTTAAGAGAATGGATTCTGGAGTTTGAATCTGAGTTCCATTAGCTGTGTGGCCTTAGGTGTGTTACTTAACCTGTCTGGGCCTCAATGTCCTCTTTCCCCTGTGCCTTATTTTCACCCTTGAAATGGTTATAACAAAACTAGCTATCTCATTAGACGGTTGTATGTAGTAAGTTAGTTAGCTTAATACATGTAAAGCATTTAGAACTGTGACTGAAATATTATAAGTGCTAAGTAAGTGTAATCTATTATCAGAGGTAAGATGAATGGAAAGAATCTATTAAACATCTAAGAGTGGAGGACTGTTTAGAGAAACTTGATATGCCACTCAGAGGAAATGAAGGCAAGAGAAGAAATTTATACATAAAAAATAAAATGTGAGGGAAAAAAATGTCTTGGGGTGGGAAGGGACTGATCAGAAAAGTCCTCAGGATAAAACTGGTCACATGTCCCCTTAATGCCAAATCTTTCTCCCAATGGCCAAGTTTGTCTGGGCAGTGGGGATGGCCATGCATTAAAGGGATCTTATTTTGCCCCTGTAATAAAACACAGTTAATGTCTCATGTCCCCAAGTACAGGCCACCAGGAGATAGAGCGCTTCTTCTAAGGCAAGATATGACAACAAAGAAAGCAACTTTTTCTAGTTGTGAATAAAGATGCAGGGAGAGGTGTGTTAATCTAGGAGTTTTGCTAACAGAGAAAGGCATTTCTGCAAAAGGATGCTCAGAAATGGCTGAAAGACAAGGGTAAAGTCCCCAAAGAGAAATATAAGGGAACTGTATCATAAAAAATCTTTAGGATCACAGTTGTAATAACACTTCACTAAAGAAGCCTTTCTCGACCATTCTAAGTAGGTTTGCTTTTTTATTCTCCTCAGTGACCTTGGTTATTTTCTTCTTGGCACTTCACATAACTGAAACAATGTTCTACTTCCTTACTGCTCCTCTGAGAACTGGGATGTTGTCTGTTTAGTTGTTCATCATTGGCTACATAGAGTTAAGACAACTGTGCCTGGCACATACTAGAAGCTCAACAAACACAGTATTTGTCAAATGAATGGATGAAAGGAGGTTCATCCACATGTTGCTGGGAATTGGGTTCTTGGTTTGCACTGCAGAAAATAATTCAAGGATGCACTGAATAAGCCAAGCAAGCTAAACCAAGCAAACAGGATTTCTTTAAAAAAAAAAAAAAGAAAGAAAGAAAGAAAGAAAGAAAGAAAGAAAGAAAAAGAGAAAAAAGGAGATAGCACACTCTCAAGATGGTGTGAGAGAGGACAGACTCAAAGAAGAGCAACTGCACCAAAGGACAATGGGGCTTAGGAATTTATTACCCTCAGAATGAGAGCACAAAATATTTGAAATTTAGGGGTGGCATTATAGGCATTATAGGTAGGTCCTCACTGACCACTCCTTCCCATCAGAAGGAGAGATTGGATTCTCTTGTCCTTATTTGTCTCTATTCAGAACTCTCCTGGCAATTCAGGGGGTGCAGATTTTCCCTGCCTGCAATGCTAATAATATTAGAATCCATTATAATTAGCTCAAGTTCACTTTGAGGGGTAAGATGGTGTCCTGGATCTGTTCTCAGCCACCAAAAACTAATTCTGGCCCATCTAATAGTTGCCCCTTTTCTTAAGAATGACCTCGTCTCCTTCTTCCTTAGTCTCCCCTTACTCACTCCTTCCTTTCTTTCCCCCTCTCTCCCGGTAACCCTATTCTTTCTGTGTATGGTAACACACACACCTGTTTTTATATAATATGACGAAGAGCTGGAAAGGAGTGGACGTGAAGATGAGGGATGAGCTCAGGGAACAGATGGGCTCAGACAACAGTATCATATGAAAAAGTCACGTAGCCCACTAATGGCTACAAGCAATGAAGCATTCAGAGCCAAGAGCACACTTCTGACCAAAAGACAGAGGAGGCTGGAGGAAAGACAATACTGGCTCTCTGAATCCTTTGAATAAAATTGGTTAGTTACTGGCAAATTGAAGGAAGAAAGGAAACACACAGAATCACATTTGTGTGGATGACATTATTGATGTAGTTGAAAGTGTCAAAGACATGTGAAAGAGCCAACTGGAACGATGGGATATATTCTTGAAAAGAGAAGATTCTAATAGATGAAAGGAAAAGAATGAAAACTTGAGGATACTACAGTTATAGGAAATGGCTATCATACAGCAATGGGAAGTTATTGGTAATTGGGAAATGTACAAATATTGTAATTAACTAATATTTGGGGTATTACAATTTACATATTTCAGTACTTATTTCAATAGAAATCTATGAAATGATGTACATAGAATAACTTAAAAATATTATATGCTAGCAATTTTTTTCTTTTAAATTCCAGCATCGAGGAAAATCAATCATTAATGTATGCATCGATCCCCTTAGAGAGCTAAATTGCCCTTGCTAGCTGAGCCTTTAGGCTTGGGATTCTTTTTTCACAAAAATGCTTTAAGTAAAGCAATGAAATGGTCAGGAAAGGGGCAGCTCTGTGTAAGTAAAATGGAATGAAAGAAAGTACCAGTTGTCAAACATGTTGTTTGCATTCTTCCCCCCTAAATTTTGCTTCTAGTAGTATTTTCCTTCTGTACCAGCTTTCATACTGTAGAGTTTTTTCTCAGATGTACTCTATAACTACTCAAGAAAGAGTTAATATTTATGAGGCTCTTAAAACAATTCCTGGCACATAGTAAACAACGATATCAATATTTGATAAATCAATACATGATAGTAAAATTAAAATGTCCACCCTCAAGATCTGAATTTAACCTTACATATGCTTTTCTTTATTATACTTGAAATCAATATGGCTAACGATATGAAATGGAACTGATTTACAAAACCAGTAGAGATGGGTATGTTAAGTGGGTTAGTATGTTTATAAAAAAAAGATCAAATGTTCCATTTTCTTATAAAGATCTTCTTTATTCTATTATCCTTCTTCACACTTCTCTTCCCCACTTCATGCAATCTATAAAAAGTCTTAACTGAATATGATGGGAATTTTATTCTGACACTTTTAAATACCTTACCTCTTATCTAGCTGTAAAAATAACCTTTTCCTTTTCATTTGTGACCGTTCACAAACCCCCTTGCCATTCTTAAAAGAAACATGATAAATACATGTTTATTATTCATGTTTCTTTATGCAATTTATTGTGCTAGAGGAAAAAAAAGAATATGGATTGAAGAAAATGGAATGTCTTTTTCAGTACTGCTTTGTCAGCAGAGAACCAGGACTAATTTGTGTCTCTTCAACTCTCTAATTTACTACATTAAAATCCTTCTGGTGAACTGTGGGAAATTTCTCCCTTCCCAGTTGGTGCTGTCTGAACTACATTTAGAACGCTGCAATGTGTGCCTCTTGCCTTGTGTTTCTTCTCTCTGCCCAAATGTGGAAAAGTTGGATTGAAGGGAGGGGGAGACACAGAGGCCAGACTACTATGCCTGCACCTGTTGGAATGGCAGGTCCCTGTGTGTCCTTCCCTGCCCCTCAATCCTCACGTCCGGCTCTCCAGCCCTGCAGGCTCTGTATTCATCTTCCCCAGCTCGTTTTTGGCCCCAGTTCTTACATGGTATCTGCTAATAGGAGCAATGCATGAAAGGAGGGAGGGGGTGAGAGCTGCAGGCTGGGTCGGATCCAGGCACGCAGGGGAAGTATAATGAGAGCGCCTACCTGGAACAGCCAATGTGACACCTCTGCTAACCACCTTAGTGACCCTACCTTGGAGAACTGATTTTTCAACCCACTTTACTAACAGTAGGAAAGAGGGACCACAGTACTTCACGTTTTAACATAAAATTGGCTGTTGAATTAGGGAAGGATAATTAGTAATAGAGTAATAATAGAGTAGTAGTTTGTAATATAGGAAAAGAGGTGTTTATTTCAGAGATAATAGCAATAACATAATACTGAAAACTGTATTTTGTTCAACAGCGAAAGGAAGTTCAGAGCTATTAGTTTGTTATTCTTATGAGAATTATTGTGCGTGGGCCATGGATCCAGCTCATTCTTTGGCAAACTGTTAATTCTCCTTTTTAATGGGACAGTGGGAATTGTATCCCAAAATTTGGGTTCTAGCCTAAGCCGTTTCTCAGATGTCATTTAAATTCTCCAGACCTCAGCTTTCTCCTTGGTAAAATAAAAGGTTTAGTTTAGATCAGGTGTCAGCAAACTTCTTCTGTAAAGGGTCAGAGAGTAAATATTTCAGGCGCTGTGGTCTACACAATCCCTGTCACAACTCAACTCTGCTGCTGTCATGTGACCACAGACAGACAATAGGAAAACGAATGTGTGTAGCTATGTTCTGATATAACTTTATTTGCAAAAACAGGCGGTGGGCGAGATTTGGCCCAAGCGATGTAGTTATCTGACCCCTGGTACAGAATCACTCATTTTCCAACTGGTCCTCAGAGATGGCTGTGGTTGCCTAAAAGAAGAAAGTAGGGAACCTTAGCACCTCCGGTTCTGTGGCTCCCACCTCCATTTCAACCAGAGCAAAACGTTCTTTTACTATGGATTTCCAAACAATATTATTTTTAAAGGTTATTCAGTTAAAAATGCATGTAAAGGAAACAGTGAATCTCTAAAGTCTTCTTGAAAATTATATGCTTCTAAGTAGTGTCAACCACTCTCATACTTAGGCCCATCTGCCCCTCCCCTACTCTCCCCTTCTTCCCCCACTGTCACCTTATCCCCTGACCCTGATCACTGATGATTTCCAGATCTTTGTTTCCAGTTCAGAATCCTCCCTGAATGAGACTCCTATATTCAATTTACTTCTAGAAAGTTTCATAGACTCCTCATAATCAATACATCCAAAATATAACTCATACAGAGGCTGCCAAAAAAATGTATACACATTTTAAGGAAGGAAAACTGTATTGAAATTGTAATACTCAATATATACCAATAACAAAAGGTGAATACAAGTCACATTTGACTTCCGGAATTACAAGAGGTGCTCCAAGTGGTTACCATCAGCATCCAGACACTTCTGATTACGGTGAACTACTGCTTGAGCAACATTAACCAAAGTGTCCACTTGTATACATTTTTTGGAACCCCCAGTATTTTTCACTCCCAAACCTGCTTCCCTTCTCTTTTTTTCATTTGAGTTAACGGTTCCAAATTCCCTCTAGTGACACAAGCAAGCAATCTGAGACTTTCTCTTCTCTTTGTCGCCACTGAAAATCAGTCATGGGGTCGGATAGATTTTATGTTGTGATTGCATGTTCTATTAGTTGATCCCTCCTCTGCATTAGTACTTCAGTCCTAGCATAGGCCTCCAGTAGCTCTCATCTGGTCTATTACCAGATGAGAGAAAATTCCAGAGGGAAACCAGAGATTAGGGATAAACTGGACTTGGCCATTCTCTCTCACCTGTGAGCATGATCTATCTAAAATACAGATCTGAGCTCGAAGCTCACCTAGTTAAAATTCTTTGTTAGTTTCTCACCCCATGCAAGGTAAAGCACTAATTAGTTCTTCAACCTAGAGTTAATATAAAATTGCCTGTAACTGAGCCCCCTCCCCCCCCACTGATTAGGTGAAACCATTTGCTTTCTATAGGTCAAAGTGGTTGAATACATAGTAATGTTGTCTGGTTCACCTGAAACATCTCCGGCCTTCCCTACCGCCATTCCCTCACTGGCCTGATCAATTTCTACACATCTTTCATGTCTGTGCTGGTGGACATTTCGTCCAGATTGTCTCCAGAAGCCAACAGGTAAATGTTTCCTCTGTTTCCATAACAACCACCACCAAGGCCAGCCGCAGTACTCAGGCATCAGGTTGGAATAATCATTTGTGCTGAAGTCCCCATTGTGAGGGGTCTTTGTCTCCCCTCTGCCTGGCCCGGTATTGTTCCTTTGTTGAACTGAACTGAATAGAATGGAACATCAGCAGATTCTTAACAAGTGACAGTCACTAATCAAAGAAACTGACTTTGAATTTCATAGTTGAGTTTGAGGTTCAGAATTCTTTAGGGGATTTGAGCCTGGCTAGTGTTTTCGTTGGCTAATAGATATGATTTGAGGTCTGAAGTGTTACTTAAATGGACAGTTAGCTTTGAGAATTGAAGGCTAGAACAAGCCAAAAGCTAGTACTTGTACCCACAATATTTATATCACAGGTAATTATTTGAGTAAATAATTTCTGGAGTTGTATTGTGGGAGAAAAGCATTTTCATAGTATAAATCATGCAAGCTTTCATTTCTAAGTTCTCTGAATGGCAAAATTGCTTTTTCCTGACTCTCTTCCTCTTTACAGAGAGATCTGCATATGTCAGCCCCGCTCTCCTAAAATAACATACTGAGAACATTGCAGACAAATAGTAATATTCCTCTAGATTAAAAAAATATTTTCAATCATAACAACCCAGCTGTGAAACTATATGCGGTGTGGGAACAGACATATATATTGGGCTGTTGGGGTGGATGGAAGTAAGCAAACTTTTATTTATGCCAAGATAGAATGTTTCCAAATAAAGCTCTCCTGCCTGGAGGAGATGTAGATGACAAGCCAGCCAGCAGACAACATCTACTAATTGGTCACATAGCTGTGTGGGGCTCGTAGAGAAGAGGACAGCAGCAATTCATCAGTACATTCATTCTGAGGGCCACAGCCTGCCACACTGTAGGCTACAACCAGGTGACAACTCCATAAATCCAAGAGAATTTAGTGAAACAAGAAATAGCAGGCTTAAATCGGGAACACATATTGAACACCTCTCCTAAATCTTGTGCCCAGGGGAGAACCCTAACAGAGAAAGCCTCACTGTGGCATCTTCCCCTTTCCTTGAAATGCCATCCCAAGACCTAAGCAATCTTGTTCACCTATGTGTCAGGAGCCTTGGCCACAGCTCAGTACCAGGCATAACAATTACTAAAGGCTTTTCAATACGGTAATCGCTCCTTTTCCATGAAGGCTATGTTCCGAAACCATCAGTGGATGCCTGAAACTGTGGATAGTACTGAACCTTATATTACTATGTTTTTTGTCTCTATATACAGACCGATGGTAAAGTTTAATTTATACATGAGGCACAGTGAGAGATTAGCAACAATAAGAATACAATAGAACAATTATAACAATATACTGTAATAAAAGTTATGTAAATGTGTTCTCTCAAAATATCTTATTATACTGTACTCACCTGTTCATTTAAAGGAAGCACTTTATGGCTTCTCGTTGGCATATCCGAACTGCCAGCATAACTACTCTTGTGCTTTGGGGCCATTGTTAAGTAAAGTAAGAGTTGCTGGAACACACCCGAGAAGGCTACTATGTGACTAGTGGGGGGGAGCGTATGCTGTGTGGATACACTGAAGAAAGGAATGATCCATGTCCCGGGTAGGAAGGAGCAGGATGGCGCAAGATTTCATCACGCTACTCAGAATGGCACACAACTTAAAACTTACAAATTACTTATTTCTGGAATTTCCCATTTAACATTTTCAGACTGCAGTTGACTGTGGGTAACTAAAACCACAGAAAAAGAAACCATGGGTAAGGGGGACTACTGTAGTTAAAACAATCTCGCCCATGAAGAGGGGAAATGAAAACAAAGAAGGGGTAAAGGAGACTATGTGCAGAAGCTACATGAGAACACACAGTCTGCAACGTATTCTGTGCTCAGAACGGGCTTTATGCTTTGGATATTGAAACTATGTGTGTGGAGGACGTGTGCAGGATTTCATGGCTCTTATTATGATCAGGGTAAAATCTAAATATAGTGAATGCTGTTTTTCTCCTCTTCTTCCTCCCCCTCCTTCCCTCTTATTTCAGAGTTGTGTGGCTCATCAGAGGAAGCAAGATGACCTTTATAAACTCAGTTGCATGGAGTCTAATTTTACTACCACACCTGGTTCCATATCTATAAGGAACCTATATATACTCCCAATTTCTTTTTGCCTTCACTCAGAGCTCCTTAAGTGTCTGCTGTATCTCCCATTTTCTTTTTTGGCTCTCACTCATCATTCTTACGAGAATCTCAAATGGCTTCTTCCAGGCTTGGACCATGAACTCTTACCTGATTTTTTTAAATATGTTCTCTACCTTTTCTAATGATGATGAAGATGAGGTCGACAATGTGTGTTGTTTAGGCATCGTTTACTGAGCATCTATTATATGCTACACACGACTGTGAGGAATTTACATGTTTTCTACATACTCTCATTTACTCATTATCTGATTTTTACTCTATGAATAACTCATTGAGTCAGGTATTAGCATCTCTCTCTTTTAGATGAAGAAACTGACGGTGAGAGAGAGGTTTGGTCACGTCCAGTTGTCATATAGTCAGTAATTAGCAATGCTGCATTTAATTTGTGTTCTGTTTGATCTCAAAGCTCAAGCTCCTTCTATTTGACAACTTTTGTTGCAAGTGGTTGCATGTGGCTCACCACTGCTGTCTCTTTTAGCTCCTCCTACTTCTGCGTTGGCTTCATTGACTTATTTCAAAGTACGTACACTACATGTTTGACTAATACTTCTGTGTGTCCATTTCCAAATTTGCCTTTCTGTTCCAACTCACATTCAGAGTACACCACAACTTAGCATTCTCAAAGAATGTTCTCAGAATATTTTCCCCAAAGCTTTATAGAAAGACAAATATCTCATCATTTCTCTCAAGGCCTCACTAATTTAGATATTTTCTATAACTCTGAGAGCCCTTATAACTTGTCTTGTTCCCTGATTACACAATCTTTATGCAAAATTTTAATATTTTCTATAGCAATATACTAGGGAAATATAAATATTATGTTTTAAGTTTTCTTAAACTGACTTCACCTATGTCTTCCGAAGGAATCCATTTGATACCTCTGACTGATTCACTAGGAAAGTTTTCAAATTGTTGCTGCAGGAATATCAAGAGAAATAAAGAGTTAATATTCCTCTTCTGCAAAATATGATTTTGCAGTGATAGTTTTGAAAGTTAGGCATTTTGGAGAAAGGAAATTATAAAATTCTTGTATCCTCACCCTGGCTTATCAAGGACCAGGCCTGGTGTACTTGTTCATAAAGACTGATTTAAAGAAAACCCTGATCTGACAGAATGAATAAGGGAGGAAAGCCTTCTTCCTTCTAATGTGGGGGAAGAAGGACTTCAGATGGTGATTGGGAAAGAACCCAATCACCCAGAGGAATCCTACTAGAGTGTGCTGGAGAAAGGCTGCAAGGCTCTAAGGTAAGCCAGACTTGTGAGTATTTCCAATAAAATTCAGAGAGATAGTGGTGAGGTACCAGCAGGAATAAGCTTAAGAAATAATACTTCTTATCTAAAATAGTCAAACTCCTAGAAGCAGAAAGTAGAATGGTGATTGACAGGGCTTAGGGAGAAGGGGAAATGGGGCATTCCTGTTCAATGGGTAAAAAGTGTCAGTTATGCCAAATGAATAAGTTCTAGAAACCTGTTGTACAACATTTTGTTTATAGTTAACAATACTGTCTTAAGTATTGTACACCTAAAATTTTTCCAAGAGGGTGGATCTCATGTTATCTGTTCTTAACACAATACAAAAAAAAAAAAAAGAGGTAGTACTCCAGTTTATACAGAGTATTCATGGGGGGCAGATGTGTCCAGGGGCTGACTTACAGGAACACCATGCTTCTTAGAGCATCACTTGTCTGTAGAGCCTGGGGTTGGGACTAGGAAACCTCTGAGAATAAGGAGCCCAATGACCAAAGACCATGTGGTCTTTAGGAGTGAAAAACTGTATCCAGAAAGTCAGATAGGACTCACTACACCTCAATATTCACCAGTCCAAGGAGCAACTGAGATCAGACACTCTGCAGCACACTTTTACAAGATCTAGAGAACTTTGCGTGGTTTCACGTCTTCCTTACCATCCCCCTAACCATGAGGTCATGAGAGCCAGAGCTCTCCCCCATATATATGAGGCCATTTTGAAAAGGATCAAGGACAAGAAAAAATATTTGAGAAACTAAGCAAGTCTAATTATGAAACCAACTCAGGCTCATTATAGAAACGCACACACACAATATATATATACACACAAAAAGAAGAAAACAAAAACACTCATGATCCCATACAACCAGAAATAATAGCTTTTGAACATCAACGCATTTTAGCTGTTTTAGTTTTTAATGGGGTGTAAAACTTACATATTATTTTTTAAGATAAACATTTATAGTGAATACCTTTTTATTTCAATAGATGCTTTTGCTAAAACATCACTATGAAGAGTTGAATAGTACTCAAGCATATGACTGGGCCATAATTGATTTAACCAATCCTTTATTGTTGGGCATTTAGGTTATCACTGTTACAAATATTTCTCATACAAATATTCTTAGAGATACATATTTGGAAAAAAATCCTTAACTGTTTCTTTAGGTTAAATTTCCAGAAGTGCAATGGGTGAGTTAAAATACATTTTAAGACTTTGAATACATACGTAGTTTTAGATTGCTTTCCAGTAAGGCTAAACTCAAAATTGAGGTGTCTTAACAAATTCAGCAAAATATCTGATTACATAGTCTTCTTCATCCTTGGCAATATAACAACTATGATTCACAGCAAGATAAAGTTCTACTGTGAATCTAAGAAACTCCACCTGGAATAAGAGTTCTGACATTTATCTTTTCCAGATGGAATGAAATCTGAAATAAGCAGGGAAGGAGGTTCTCAATTTATCCCCCTGGTGTTTATGGCCAATTGCCAAATATCATAATTTCCTTACAGATGCAACAGTACCCGTCTTCTCTTTGTAAATCATTTTGTAAAGGCTTTTGTTTGAAAGATACCTGCCTTTTCATTGGCCAGCATGCTACCTCATCATGTTTCATTGCTAACTGAAAATGACATTTAAAAAAAAACAAAAACATATTATCCTGAAAACCCCTCCGGGCTTCAGTTTTGCTGTCACCCCCGCATGGATCATCACGGTGATGACTTCCTTAGGGATTATTCACAGGCGCAAGAACAGTCTGCTTTGTGCATGGAAAGACTGTAAGCCACTAATCTGTAGAACTTAATTTAGAAACAACCTGCAAAAGATAGTTAGCAACTAATGAAGGTTAACTGAACAACCCTCCCTGGAGATGGTTCTCCTGGCTTAGCTATAACTGTGTAAAGCCTTTTACTGCATCTGTTACACCCAGGAGGCCAGAGAGGGAGAGAAGACCAACATGAGACAAATAGAATCTGCTCTT
Source organism: Rhinolophus sinicus (assembly GCF_036562045.2). Taxonomy (NCBI): domain Eukaryota; kingdom Metazoa; phylum Chordata; class Mammalia; order Chiroptera; family Rhinolophidae; genus Rhinolophus; species Rhinolophus sinicus. Next base: position 36,405,385 of record NC_133752.1, read on the forward strand.
CTGTCACATCTCTGCTGCCCTACTTAGGAAGGGAGCTGAATCTGAGAGCAGGGACCAAAGAGAGTTTAATTTAATTGGGAGTGAGAAGAATCTATATTGGAACAGGAAAGGGCTGAGCCCCAGAGGGAGGAGAAATGTAAGGGGAGAGGGGAATTCAGAATCCAGTAGTATGGCATAGCCACTGAGAACTTTTCAATTAAGCAGGTCTAAGTGATCTTTACATTTAATTTTATTTTGCATATTCTGGAAAAACTTACATGGTTCATAAATTAAAATAATATAGAAGAATACAGTGAAATGTCTTAGTCTAAATTTTGTGCCTACCACCCTCTCCCAAAGGACTTCTTTTTTAGTTTCTAGGGTGTCTTTCCCATGCTTATGCAAATACAAACCAAAATTCATTTGTTTTTAAATTTTCTACCTTCCAAAAATATTTTTAGTAGTGATGTTCAATATTCAGTTTAAGTTATTTGAGATGTGAGACAAATCTCCAGAATTTAGTAAATTTGCTTCACACAAGTCTTATATGAAGTGTCTGTGTGTGTGTGTGTGTGAAGGAACCAGACTGAGTTCCACATCTGGGTTGATATGATGTGGAAGAAACAGTAACATGTGTGAATGGAGAGAAAATCCATATACTAGATTAATTCAGCAAAAGGAAGCCAGAGGTGACTGTGAGAACATAAGCCCACCAGGAATTGATAGAAATTTTGAGGATGGTGGTGGATTTTTCACAAAATGTGTGGCAGTGGTGGGAACCAATCTTATTTAGCTTTTAAAGGACAGAACAGACTCAGTATCTGAATTATACACTATTGCCTTCAACTATGAAATAACCTTTAATTAATTATTCACTGGTGTGCAGGGACTTGGTGATAAAGTATCATCATTGCCAAACTGAGAAGTTTGATATTTTCTAAAGGTAAATGAGGAGTCATTGAAAGTTTTTTAATATGAGGATGACAGAATTGGAAGTACATTTCTAGAGGTTGAATTGGCAGCAGAAAATTAGCAATGCTATTCCTGGATTTGGGAATACCAGAATAATTAGGAAGTATGTTCATTATTGATGTGTAATAAATGATCCCCCCAAATTTAGCAGCTTACAGCATTTATTACCTTGCAGTTAATGTAGGTCAAAAATGTGGGCATGGTTATTGCAGGATTTAGCTCTTCAGAGGCTGTTGGACTAGGAACCTCAGTTCCTCCATGGCCGTTGGCCAGAGACCTCCCTCACTTCCTCTCCATAAGCCTCAAAACATGGCAGCCGGCTTCCATCAGAGCCAGCAAATGAGAGACAAGAAAGGGCAACCAAGGTGGAAGCCAGAGTCTTTTTGTAAGCTCATCTCAGAAATGACATCCCATCACATGTACTGTATTCTATTCATTGTGCCTTATTTTATTCATTCAAAGTGAGTCGCCAAGCCCAGTCTACACCAAGGGGAGGGGATTACTCAAAAGTGTGAATATTGGCAGGCAGGCTCATAGGGGGTCATTTTGGAAGTTATTTCACCCTAGCAAGCTGAAAGTAGTGAGGCACTGCTGTAGGTGGTTCCTATCTGGCAGAGATAGGGGAATGGTGTGAAAATGAAGACAAGATTATAATTGCCAGGATTTTCAAACAGATTGGATTTGGGTGGGGTGGTAGAGTGGAGAGATGATGAATAGAAGAAAGGCATCAAGGCTGGCTGATTGAGATGGTTGCCGGGTGAGTCACAGAGAGAAAACACACAAGAAGAAGCAGATTTGGGAGAAACACCATTTCACAAGAATAAGTTTTAGCAGACTCAGCTTTAAAGAATCAGGAGAGAAAGACATGAGAATTCTTTTGGTTTTATTAACTTGTAGCAGCTGGTGTAGGAGCAAGAACATATGTACTGGAGTCAGACAGACTTGGGTTCAAGTAGCAACTCTAAAGTCTCAGTTACTCTTCTGTTAACATGGGAGCCATTCCTACCCTTCCTATTATTTTCAGAGCTACATGAGATAATCTTTTAAAATTCCTAGTACAGACTAGGTGCTCAATAAATACCATATAATGCACACTTTTTTGCCCAAATTTGTGAGGGAAAAATAAGGATGTGCATTATACATGGGTAGTATTAATTCTGTACCTATAGAAATGCTTTTAATTCTTTTATTTATGCTTATGAGTTAAAAGTATAACTCTAAAAATCAATAACAATATCCGTATGCAAAATAATACACTGGAATATGATAATCAGTTTTGTTGAACTTATAATGAACTTTCAACGACAAAGAATTCTTGGCCTTCTATAATGTGTAAATATCGTAAATTTGTTACCGGTACATAAAATTTTTTGTACCTTGTATCTGTTCTTGTGTTTTGTAATTATTTGTTACATAAAACTTCTTGTACCATAATATGTTAAAAAATAAATGCTAAAATTCCTTTATAATGCAAAAAATAAGTACCTAAACGTAAACAAATAAAAATTTGAATTAAAATATTAAATTGAAAGACTTTTTTCCCCTGAAAGTTTGGGCCAAAAACGTGGGTGTGCATTATACATGGGAATGCATTATACACGGCAAAATCAGTACAGTAGTACTGAATATGGTTCTCCTACATATTCTCAAAAGCCAGTATAAAAATACCCTTTGTCAGTGTCTCCTTATAACCATTAAATGACCCTGCTTATATCATGTTACTCTGTTAACTTCATAAACTGCATAAAGTTTACGTCTGCATAACTGTACAGCTCAAAGTCAGTTTAGATACATCAGTTTTATATGTAAAGGTCTTAAATATGTCATCCAAATATCCCCCAAATGTAGGTACCTAAACATTTAGACTTGGATGCCACTAGCTTACTATTCCTCATGTGCATAGTTAGTGTATTATTTTCCTTCTATCTCTCTCCTTTTTTGAGTCCTATTCCAAACTCTAGCTAAAATGTTATTTTTAGTAGCCTCTCCTTTTATTGTATAGAAAGACAGTTCAATACATTTAAAAAAAAAAAGACTAAGACATGGGTTTGAATCCTGACATCCTTTTTTATTAGGCATATAAACATTTTGGGCTTCACTTTCCTCATTCATAAAAATGGGGACAGTATCATCTGCCTTATGTTCCCACAGAAGGAATGGCTGAGAATTACAGAGGTGGAAGTTGCCATCACCCCTGTCTTCCCTGTAGTAACTCAGAGGTCAGGGCCTTGTCATTGTGTCTACTACTTAAGCACCAGGACAGATTGTGTATGGAGAGTAATTGGTAGTAACAGATTAGTTCCCCCTTATCTTGTGTGGTCTGGGGCAGCTCTCTAAGGAGCTATTCTTCTCCTGGAAAGAAGCTCATGGCTTGGCAGGAAGGGACATATGTCCAGAGTTTGTGGGGGTAGCTCCTAACCCTTATCTGCCCCATGTCTCTACTGTTACATCATTCTCTTGACATTTTTCTGAGGACTCCTGTGTGGGCCTACCGGCTCATCCTTTCAGTTCACGTACCATTCTGTACCTCAGGGTCACTTCCTGGTACACTTCCAGTCCTTCCTGTCCCAGCGCTTTCATGAGGGGGACCACTCCTGACATGAGCAGTCACAAGAGACCTCCAATCTTAGATACTGCCTGAATTGGTGGAACCTCCCACCAGATATCTGTTCCAGCCTCACAGCTCCTGTCTGGAGAATGCCAGAGAATCGCTGGGCCTTGAGGCTCCCTTCCCTTCTGGGACTGTGGCCCTGCCTCTTAACACTACCGGAAATCACTGGATTGCCACTCCATTCTCACTTGTTTGCTGTCTTCAGTGTTGTATGCTTAGCTCTAGACACACTTTTAGTTGCAATAAGAAAACCAGCTCTGGGGGGAGCCAGCTGCTATGTCCTGAGGACCAAAGCAGCCCTGTGAAGGAACTGAGGCCTCCTGCCAAGAGCCACCTTCAATTTGCAAACATATGAATGAGCCACCTCAGAAGCAGACCCTTTAGCTCCATCCAGGCTTTCAGATGACTGCGGCCCTGGCAGACATCTTCACTGCAGCTTCATGAGAGACTGGGAGCCAGAACCAACCAGCTAGGATGCTCCCGAATTCCTGAACTACAGAAATTGTGAGATAATAAATATTTATTGTTGTTATAAGTTGCTAGGTATGCAAATATGTTATGCAGCAATATGTAACTAATTAAATCTCTGATTTAACCTAATTTCACTAGTGAGACCATTGAGACCACTTGGGCTACCATGAAAACACAGTCTTAACAGAATGACAAAAGTTAACATAGATATATGAGTCTGACAGTTAAGTTCGCAAACTTGTTGCAATGATGTTGCTAACATTTTTTCGATATCAGAGGTATTATTCTTTATGAATCTGTACCAACTGGACAAACAGTTAACAAAGTTTACTATTTGGAAGTGCTGAAAAGGCTGTGTGAAAAAGTTAAGCGACCTGAACTTTTTGTCAACAATTCATGGCTCTTGCATCATGACAATGCACGAGTTCACAGGGCACTGTCTGTGAGGGAATTTTTAGCCAGTAAACAAATCACTGTATTGGAACACCCTTTCTACTCACCTAGTCTGCCCCCCAGTGACTTCTTTCATTACTCAAAGACAAAGGAAATATTGAAAGGAAGACATTTTGATGACATTCAGGACATCAAGGGTAATACGACGACAGGTCTGATGGCTATTCTAGAAAAAGAGTTCCAAAATTGCTTTGAAGGGTGGACTAGGCACTGGCATGAGTGTATAGCTTCCCAAAGGGAGTGCTTTGAAAGTGACCATAATGATATTCAGGAATGGGGTATGTAGCACTTTTTCTAGGATAAGTTTGCGAACTTAATTGTCGGACCTCGTAGGGAAACTTAACTAAAAGTTTAACAATATGGTAATTAAAGCCAACGCGCGAGCGCACACACACACACACACACACACACACACAGAAGTTGTCCTCCCTCACCTCATGATTCCTAGTTGAAACTAATTGCTGATCCTTTTAGGCGTTATATAGGTGACAAAACAAGGTAAATTTTTGCTCAGAAAGAAACAAAATAAAACATAGTATTCCTGTTTGGCTTTTCAGATACAATGTTAATTCCACATCTCAAGAAAATCCACTGGTAAAGTTGGAAAAAAAAGAGTAGTAGGAGGACCTAAAATATTAGGTTGGTGCAAAAGTAATTGCAGTTTTTGCAATTATTTTTAACCTTTTAAACCACAGTCACTTTTGCACCAACCTAATAGATACACTAATCAAGGGGCACTACATGAGACAGATATTTTCAACCTAGAAAGTTAAAGGATGAAAGAAACGGTAACTTTAATATTCTTCAATATTCTACAAGACATGGACAAGTTAAAGTGGAATTGTTTATCTGATGTCAGTGTGAATGCATAGGTCTAACAATATGGTGTTTTGGATGTCTGGTCTATATTTGGATTATAAAAAAAGTGTCCACTCCAGGAAACAAAGATATGTATTCATGCAGAAGCTGTAGGTTGAAATAGAAACAGATACATATAAAGCTTATAAAAATCATAGGCTTCTAGGAAGACATGAAAAGGTAATAATATCCCATCCGCTCATTAACGAGCCCTCAGTCCTAGCGTATCAGGCATTCTTAAATTCTTGCAATGTCTTCATCCACATCAGCCTTCTCACTAGTGCTCTCACTTTCACTTGCGCCCTTTCCCAATCCATTCTCTGCAAGGCAGCTGGCCTGTTCGTTTTCAACTATAAAACTAATCGTCTCTCTTTGGTTCAAGGCCTTCACTGTCCTTACCTTAAAGTGCAGCCTCCTTCCCGTGACTTATGAGGCCCTGATGCCTCGGCCCTGACTCTTCTCTGACATCACTCCTCTGCCTCCTTTGTCTTCCAGAATCTCCCGGGCCCTTTCCTGTCTCTGGTTTTGGTCCTGGGAGTGTCTCCTGTGGCTGACTCCTTCTCCTCCTTCAGGTTTCTGTCTAACTCTCATCTCCTAGGAAGGCCTTCACTGACAATCTCATCAGAAGCGTCCTACACAAGTTACTTGTTATTTGATTACAAGGTTGCTTTCCTTCGCAGCATTTATCATTTCTCTGAAATTATACACTTTTTTCTTACTTATTTATTGTCCGTTTATCCCACTAATCTGTAAGTTTCAAATGTGTTGTTTACCGTTGTGCTCCCAACACCTAGCACAATGACACACATGATTATTTTCTTCTTCTTCACCATCATCATCGTCATCATCATCATCATGAATGAGACAAAATAGACAATTGAACTTCTGAAGGTTTCATGGAAAATTTCCGTAACCGGCACTATTTCACAAACTCTTCCTTCCCTCTTTTTCTTCCTTCTTCTGTCCCTCGCCTAACCCCTTCTCTCTCTTAATTTCTCCATGGCTTAAAATACACTTTGCAGCTCTCAGAGAGTGTGACACAATTATATTCTGTCCTGAGCTCCTCACTGAAAGATCATATGACTAAGTGCTGGCTCACTATCTTCCTTAGTGTCCCTTTCAGTGTAGCGAGCATGCATTTTCTACTTGGTGAAGACTTTTTAACACATTTAGCTCAATGGTGTTTTCTTCTGTTGAGGAGTATTATTAATGTGTGACAGAAAGTGCTGAGGGAGTGAAGAAAAGTGCCGTGGTTGGCAGTACTATTAATAGTAATTTGGGAAACTGAGACCTACAGGAGTAAGACTCAAGTCCAACCTGAGAACTTGATATGTGTGTGCTAGCCAGGAATGAGCAGAGCTTTCTGATAGCATTGCTCTTTACTAATTCACCCCCGCCCCTTTTTATTTTACCAAACTACAGGTCAATATAACTCTAATTAATATGAAATAAAACAAAAATAAAATCTTATTTGTTAAATTGTTTTGTATTACATTTATTTTGATAAGTTTTAATGTTGTTACTATTTTCCTGAAATTTATTACATGCTCTTACATTAACATACAGAAATAATTCATTAAATTTTTACTTTTGTTCATATTTTTCCCATGTACATGTATGGCTTAGGATAATAATTTTTTGAATAATGATGAAATATTAAAAGTCAAGGCTTGAGCGATTGCTTATTGTGTTTGCTCTGAAATTTGGAAACCAAGATAATACATATTAAGAAAAGGCCATTTATATTTTTAATGACATTATCTCCCAAAGGGTTAAAAAAATATACCTTAGGTTTATTTAACAAATTTTACTTACTTATAACAAGATTTATGAATGAATTATCAATCATCAGAATTGAGTACACATACACAGTTGCATATTCACAATTTTGAGGTTTAAAGTGTTCTGAAAACCGAAAGGGATTTTGTTTATTTGCTTTTGCGACAAACTCGTTTGGCATCAAAATCTAACTTGAACTGAGTCAGGGTTGTTGAGTACCTTTATTTATTTCACTGAGTGTGAACACAGACATTTCACTGCAAAAATAGTAATGTATTTAATTTTGGGGTGCTGCCTCAGCCCCCCTTGGAAGTATTATAAAAAATAGTTCATGCACTTTATTACCTTTGAAAGAATGTAAAAAGTGTGAAGTCAGTGGCACATGCAGTCTCAAGGTTCTCAGAAGGGGGACTGAGGACCTGTGTCATAGAATCATAAACGAATGTTCAAGTTGGAAGCTATCTAAGAGATAATATATGAATTCCTACCTCCTTGTTTTATGAATGAGGATGCTGAGTCCAGAATGGGGCAGTGACCTGCCAAAGGTCTTACTACTCGGTTAGTAGCAGAGATAGAAATAGACTGCAGTCCCCAGGGTCCTGGGTTTCTCGTCACAGCCTGTAACGAGCTCTTCTCAGTGGCTGGATTTTCTAAACAAGTGAAATAGACACGAGTGTGTCCTCTACTCCAGTCTCACTGTGTCAGTGCGGAGGGAGGTAAAAAAGTGTGTACACACCTACTTCTGAAAGAAACAGTGTCCTTTTCTTCCTCCCCAGTGGATCCCTATAAAACTATTCGACTAATCAGCACAAGGGGCGCCACCATCACAGTCTCCCTGGTGTGTCAGGCACCGGCCAAACACTAAAAAGGCGGAGTCCTAGACCTCTAACTCCAGCTTAACTTCATCTTTTGATGAGTTTCTACTAAAAACACTTCAGAATGCATATTAGTTTTCAATCAATCACCAACAGTTTACTGGGTTTCTATGTGTCCACGGTTATGAAGTGACTAAATCAGTGATTTTCAGCCAGGGGTGGTTTTGTCTTTTAGGGAATAATTGGCAATGATGGAAAGCATAGTTGCTTGTCACAACTTAGGGCACGAGACTGGCATTTAGTGGGTAGAGGCCTGGGATGCTACTCAGCACCTTACAACGTGCAGGACAACTTCTGGTCCAGTGCTAAGATCAAGAATCTCCGGCACTAAACATATACCATTATCTTCTTCTTCAGATACTATATACTCTAATTGCAAAACAGGCATTCATGAAGTTAGGAAGACTAATTAAATACAAAACTCAATGTATTAAATAATTTAGATTCAAAAGACCAAAGATCAAGCCCCACCCTGCCACATATTTCCCCTGTGACCTTTGGAAAATCATGTAAGCATGTGGGCCCTCAGTTTCCTTATCTCTCAAGCAAGGGTATTGATAACTAACCTACATATTTTATTGGGCTGCTGTGAGTAACAAAGGACATCGTGTTTTTGAAAATACTTTGAGCACTGTAAAGCAGTATATAAATATAAGTCAGCTTAGTGCTGCTTTTCTTTATAACACTACCACAAAATACAGACTGACGTGTTCTGCTTTTACCAGCCTAGCACCAAATTGGTTGTAGAAGTGTCCACCTTGATCTCAGGGATCACCGTCATCCATGGGTGATCCGAGTCAGGAACCCCACATCCTTCTTGATCTTTTTCTTTCTCTCACTCCCTAGTCAGTCACTGAATCCTGGGGAATCTACATATTTCCTTTTTTAGAAGGGGTAAAATGCAGGAATACAAATCCAAATTAATATTCCACCCATGCACTCACTGATGAATTTAATGTTGAATCAAAGACTGATGTCATGACATGATTAATTATGCTATGTTGTCCTTTGCCTCTTCTTGCATCTCACCCTCCAACCCCTCGAGATTTCTTCCTGTATTATTTGGGAGGAAATACCTTTGTGGAGATTCAGTGACAAGTCCATTGTTTCCTGATACCTTACTGCCTTTGTTTTTGGAAATAAATAGACTCAAGACCAGGTGGATAGTCATTTTTAGAGTGGGAATCAGGATGTGAGTGAAGAGACATGAGGTCATCATTTGAGGTCTAGTGGAGGAGCTCAGATCTTTGAGGACTTCTGTGAAATCTCTCTGGAAATTTCGTGTGTGGTAATTGGTCAAAATGGGAAATGCTGCCATATAAGTAGAGGGTACCAAAATTTACTTCTTTGCATAGAGTATTTTGCATTATGCACACTTAGTATATTAACTCCTATTTATGGAAAAAGATTTACTACAGTTTAATTATTCACTCTCTAAAATATGTTTCATCTGTGAAATTATTCCTAATAGTGTAATAAATACTCTTCCAGTGCAATTAAAACATATTTTGATTTACAAACAAAAGTTTAAAGGCACATCTCTTCTGACATGTTAAATGATGTGTATAGGGTGGAAAGAAAAGAACAAATGGACAATCCTTGCATTGATGGAAGAATTGTATAGTGCAATTAGAGAAGAGAAGGGAAATCACTGATAAGTGCAGATCAGTTCATAGGACCAAATTCACTTTTTAAATCCATAGTATCGTCATTGCTTATAGCATACAAATCTCAGACTATGGTTTAACGTGGGTATAAATAAAAGCAGTGAAATGATTTATTTTCTTTCCCTTGATGTTTTGAGCTCTATGGTAATAGAAAGCCTCAGCATGCAGAAATTCTTACATGAGACATCCTTTACAAATTCCCAGAGTCACTCAGTGGAATACAAATGGCTATGACGCAATTAAATTATATTACTGCTTGGGTGTTAACAAAAACTTCAGTTTTTCTCCCCCTGTGATACTCAGAAGGGTGTATTTTTCCCATGACACATACATTTCCCCCCATGACATAGGATCATGCACAGACTGATTTGACCCTACCCATAAAGCAAAAGAGAACCATCTTGCTGGCTGTAGCAGCTGGCTTGGCCATCATACCCACCATCACCCAAAGCAGACTGGAATTTCCTTTTAACCATAAACACTAAGTTGCCTTTATCTTCCCAAGCCATACATTTCTTTGACTCTAGCTATCTCTGTGTATGAACACCAGAAAGTCTCCTGGTGGTGGGGATGATTGAGGGGCAGAGAAATGGAAACAAATTAGATCTCACTTTACAAATTATAAGGAAATCTGGATTAGCTCGTATACTCTAAATTCTAACATGCTATAAACTAGATTATTCTATTATATCATTTCCTTGGGCCTTTTATTTCACACTTACCAGTTTCCTGTCTGATGTTCATGCTTAGAGGTTTGTACTGACAACTTCGATGTCAGAGAGATGTCTGCTAGATTTATATGGAGGCTGACTTTGCAAAATCACATTCCAGAATGAAACTTGCCTCTTTAACAGTTCCAACAGACTTTCCAGGAAAAACCTCTTTCTAACCCAGAAAAAGCCAATCCTTTATTCTTTCTTTCATTGAGCTCCATCTAATGGCAATTCCATGCTTTTCAAAAGGGAGGGAAATTCATGGTGTCAGCGTGAAGAGTAAACTCCCTCAGGGGAGTGCAGGGAGCTGAGATTGAGCTTTTCTCAGTAACAGTAGTAAGCCTTGGGGTTTATTATTTGCTGGACCAGGATTTTACTGATTGGATTTCAGTCCTGGGCACAGAGAAAGTAAACAAAAGAAAAAGTCTATGCTTTCACTTAATCATATCCCAAAGCAAAATACCCCTCGTGTACAACTCCAAGAAACATTTGGCAGGCGTTGAAGCCGTCCAGCTGTTTTAAATGTCAAGTCAGATAAGGAAATTGCAGGTTTGAGACCGAAGGCCGGTGGAGGCCTCTCTAGCAGCCCTTTACTGCATTACTTCCTGACACTGAGGCAATGCAGAAAATGCACATCGTGATAAGCACGCATTTCAGGATCAAACAGCAACAGCAAAGCTATAATGCCTGGTCAGTCACTATGCTGTTCATCAGAGTGGAGAGACCCACAGGAACTGATCCGAGCGTGTCATTCAGGAGGTGCTGGATGCACACTCTGCTGAGTCACTGGCCTTGGCAGGATGAGCTGGCTGGGACCTGGTAGGCAGGTGATAGAGGGAGAAAGAACTGCTCTTTAAACTAAACAGAAGCCCCTTTCCTGAGGCTCACTTTTTATGAGAGTCCAATCCCTTATTTTCTCTGTTTCTTATATTTGAGCCATTCAGACAGTACTGGAAGTATATTTACTTATAAATGTCGAGTTATTACAAATATATCAGTTTCCAGGGGGCAAGGGCTCTTTCTTCCTTCCTACTTTCACTCCTCTCCAAACATAGGCACATGGACACACACACATACACACAACTGCCTGGGGAATAGCTATGGTCATGGCTTAGAGAAATTAAAGAATCCAACACCAGAAATGAGATAATACAGAGAAAATGAGCAGAACCGCATCCGCACCCCGCTCCTATGTCTGTGATAAAAGACAGGAGGGGTGCACAGAACCACCCTCCCCCAGCGTGGAGTCAGGCTGCCAATCCGAGGTCGGCTCCTCCAGGAACTTTGCCAGCTCCCACCTTGTGCCTTTATACCAACTTGCTTAATGGGAAAAATTATCTATTCCATGAGTGAGCCAGTAAATATTTCCGCTGAAAAGCTGTGAAAGGTGGGAATGATCCATCCGGAAGCAGCTGTTTGAGTCCCAGAACACCCGTCAGGCCAGCTGGAGTTCCCTTTGTCATCTCTTTGTTATCGAGATGAGGTTGCTCCCTATAGAGGTGCCTGGCTTCTCAAAGGCCTTGCATTTCCAGTCTTACTATATTTACTCATGACCAGTGGGAGTGACTTTGTTTCTCCAGCCAAAGGTGAATGATTATTACAAAAGATGATTTAAGGACTGAGGTGACTCTGAAAGAGAGTCAGGAAATGCAGTAATATATCTCCACTTTAATTTGTTTAGTATCAGCCCCCTCTCCACAAACCAAATATTCCTCTGCTGGTTGTGTTGGCTTTTGACCATAATTTGTCTGCTAATACGGAAATTCTGGTCCTGGTTTGCCTTCTCTTCAAGGGCATAAAGCGGCCGTGTCCGTAAGGAAATCTTGACTTAGAGAAATAGAAAATGCCTTCTGTGTCCTATGATGATCGTGTGCCTGCCCTGGAACGGCCAGATTGTTGCCCAGGAGGGGTTTCCTAGCCCCATGGAAATTGATCCTTTACTTATAACTGCACTCCGTACCTCTCCACAGAATGTGAACTCCAGGTGGATTCATTCGCACACATGCTACCTTATAACCAACATCCACACTGTATCTTAGGCCTAAGGGTAACAATATCTCCCTAGAACAGGAGAAGATCTATATCCTCCATTCCTCTCATTCATCCACCCACTGGGAAGATTGCAGATTGGTCTAGAAATAAAAGGTTGAGGATATGAGACGTCAACAATTAAGCCCTGTCATTCTTCAGGCCGATAACCGCAACATTTCCCTGGTACTTGGTTTTGCCTTTGCTGTACTGTCAGAAGTTCACGTAGTTGCAAGTGACACAGCACTGTCCCAAGAATGGCTTAAATTAATAAGGATGATTTCCCCCAAACCCTTGGTTTGTGTTTCCTTGTCTACGATGGTGTATCTTTGCCACCCCCAACTCTGAGAGAGTCTGGTAAGCTGCGATTTTTAGCCAGGCATGTTGTTACCTTGGACAAAATGAATAAGGAAGTGGTGGTAAGGTGGGGATTAGATTTTGGGTGGGAAAACAGTAGTGACTGCTACATTCCCAGAATTATACATATCTGTGGAATGAGGCCTTAAAATGTGAAGACAAGGCATTGTCAGATCCTAAAATGATAAAACAAAGCTTGGTTGGAAAGGAGGTAAAAAGCATTGTAACAAAAGTCTTCAGACTGAAATTCAGTCCCTTGCTAGGAGGGAACAGCTGCTTTTCTGATAGCCTGAGAAGCAATTCATACTGTCTCCAACCTCCACTCTCATCCTTTTCCCCCAGCGAACGTCAGGGGAGCCGAAGAGAATCCAGTTCAGAAATCACATGGAGGTTGATGTTGCAGGAGGCCCTTGGATCCAAACCTGTCATCAATTGAAGCATGTGGTAGCGTTGTAGATGACTGATTAAACTGGGGCGTAAAATGATGACATTTAGGTGGGGATTTGTCACTCTGTATACACTAGTTGGATAGTATTTTATTCCTTCCTAGATACTCCATGGTGATGGTTTTTTAAAACCTGCTTTAGCTTAGCTGTCTTAAGTTCTTTGTTTTTCAAAGCTCTGGTGTGTGTTCCACCTGAGAGGCATCAGAACTTAATCATGACGTTTTCTTGAGAGAGAGTGCTTACTATGTTTTACAGCATATTTACTATGGTGTTACTTTGTTTGAGTGGTGGCTGCAACTTAGCATGACAAGACTGCCAATTTCACTTTATTATTTATTTTTTCTCTTGCACTGCTCCTGTCTTTTTGGAGGAAATTTACACCTGAGCCAGACTGATAGTTGGTACTCGTGTGAGAGTCATCTCACCCTGTCCTCTGGGAATGTAGGAAATGGAACAACATCAATCTCTTTCAAAACCAGCCAGGTGTTGGCAGATAACCTGTGCCTGTTAAGGAAGGGCAAGGCGTATCTGTGATTCCAGTTAAAAGGTCAAGGCTGCAACTTCAACTCATTACCCTATGAGGTCTTTTTGTTTTAGTTGTCCTTCCTTGACTGGGTGCTTCTGTCAAAAGCTAACCTAGCACAGGTGAGGACCATGGCCTTTCCAAGCCTTCTCTAGCCGTCCCTCCAACGAAGGATCCTACTGTGTGAGCATTAATGTGCTAAAGCTCATTAGGGCTTGAAGAGTCTCAGCTCTACCAGAGGCCGGGGTGTAGTGCCAGAGCTAAGGGTGACACATAGGGAAGAGGGAATCCTTGACAGCCATTTCTTCTAAAAGGCATTTTCCTGCTTGGTTGGCTACGAAAACATGTTTTCATGGAGTGTGTGGACAGCTCTCTGAAACACCTATTTTCTTATTTGTTGAAATTAAGAATCAGGTGTTTATGAAAAAACAGAAATCTGCTTCCAGGAGGTGATTTTGAGATTTATATAGCTCAAAAAAAAATAAAAAAAAAAATAGTAATTTCAGTCACATCTTGAGAAACCTGCTAATCTGAGATATTCAAATATTTTCTTGCTACAGGGGAATCTCTTGAATAGAAATATTTTGGGTGATATTTTCTTGTTTATGTATGAGAATTAGATATAGATCAAATCAAACAATAATCAACCAATGAGCAGATTGTAGTATGTTGCTACACAATCTCAAGTTGTTTACTTAAATGAGGATACTTTCATCTTTAGGTGGTATACTTGGCTGCGCAAAGCGCATAACAACGTACCACGGAGTAGATGGCGTAAACAACAGAAATTTTCTCATGATTCTGGAGGTTGAAAGTATGAGATTAAAGTGTCAGCAGGATTAGTTTCTTCTGAGGTGTCTCTTCTTGCCTTGTAGATGGCTGTCTTTCCCCTGTGTCTTCACATCATCTTCCTTCTGTACTTGTCCATGTCCTAATTTCCTCTTTTTATGAGGACATCATTCATATTGAATAAGGCCCTATCCTAATGACCTCATTTTAACTTAACCACCTCTTTAAAGGCCCTATCTTCAATACAATCTCATTTTGAGGTACTGGAGGTTAGAACTTCAACATATAAATTGGGGGGGTTGGGGGGAAGTACACAATTCAGCCAATAACAGGAAGTATTAGCAAGAAAAATACATTTGCAGAGTACATAAATTTATTGACTCATATTACATGCCCGACAATGGGATAATTGGTTCACATATTATTTCATATACTTCTTACAATGATCCTAAAAACTAGATTAGTAGAATCTCTATTTTTCACAAATGAGAAAATTTGGGCTGAAATATTAAGTAACTTTCTCAAAGGTAAGGGAACAAATTGTTGAAACCAAGTCTGCACGCTATCTTCAGACAGTGCACACAGTATTATTATGCTCTTCTGCAGCTTATCCCAGGGCACAGAGCTGGTTGGCAGCAAATGAAGGCCTCCTAGGTTGAAGTGTTGTATTTTGCAAAAAGCGCTGAAATAACAGGAATTCGTTCCGAGACCATTTCTGTGCCACAGGAAATAAAAGCATTGCAGCTGTGGAATGAGATAGAAACACGACATCCCAGATTGGCTGACGTCAGAAATCAGGTGATATTTGCGGTTCGTCAAGAATATGTCGAGCTTGGAGATCAGCTCCTCCTGCTTCAATCAGGAGACGAAATTGCCATTATCCCCCCCATTAGTGGAGGGTAGTGCTTTTGAGCCACTTGAGAAAGATATGAATGAAGTTGAAGAGAAACCTAAAGATATCATAAAATTCACTGCTGAGAAACTTTCAGTAGATGAAGTCTCCCAGTTGGTGACTTCTCCACTCTGTGGTGCAATATCCCTGTTTGTAGGGACTACAAGAAACAATTTTGAAGGGAAAAAAGTCATTAGCTTAGAATATGAAGCATATCTACCAATGGCAGAAAATGAAGTCAGAAAAATTTGTAGTGACCTTAGGCAGAAATGGCCAGTCAGACACATAGCGGTGTTCCATAGACTTGGCTTAGTTCCAGTGTCAGAAGCAAGCATTATCATTGCTGTGTCGTCAGCCCACAGGGCTGCAGCCCTCGAAGCTGTGAGCTATGCCATCGATACTTTAAAAGCCAAGGTACCCATATGGAAAAAGGAAATGTATGAAGAATCATCGTCATCTTGGAAAAGAAACAAAGAATGCTTTTGGGCAACAAGTGATTAAATCACTTAGGTTTTTAGTCTGCATTTTAAGTTTGGTAACCTTATCTTTGAGTACATTTTGATTTTTTTCTCCGGAAGTTAAGATAGTTTACTGAAGCATGATTTCTTATGTTATACCGGTGAGAAAAGGAGGACGAAAAAAAGCAAAATAAGTGGGTGTCTAACACTGGAACTAGAGATAGAGGAAAGCCTTTAATGAAAAAAAAGGAAGAATAATTTAAACATGAAGAAAGGTGCTTGTGGCAGACCTTTTATTGTATGCCTAAGTTCTAATTAAAACTCGACTCACTGAAGTATGGCCCCTCCTCACTGACTTTGTCTCAGCACCTGTCCCCCCGGACCCCCACCTGCATATCCTGTGATATCACTGTTATTGGGCAAGCATTATGGGAATGTTGGCAGAACTGGAAAGTATAAAAAGTCATTATCGGACAGTCATGATATGATATATATTTTTAGAATCGATATATTTAAAAAATAAGCCAAATAAAAACATGATTTAAAAAGTTAAAAAAAAAAAAAAAAGAAATATTTTGGGTGATATTTTCTTGTTTATGTATGAGAATTAGATATAGATCAAATCAAACAATAATCAACCAATGAGCAGATTGTAGTATGTTGCTACACAATCTCAAGTTGTTTACTTAAATGAGGATACTTTCATCTTTAGGAGGTATACTTGGCTGCGCAGAACGTGTAACAACATACCACAGAGTAGATGGCGTAAACAACAGAAATTTTCTCATGATTCTGGAGGTTAAAAGTATGAGATTAAAGTGTCAGCAGGATTAGTTTCTTCTGAGATGTCTCTTCTTGCTTTGTAGATGGCTGTCTTTCCCCTGTGTCTTCACATCATCTTCCCTCTGTACTTGTGTGTGTCCTAATTTCCTCTTTTTATGAGGACATCATTCACATTGAATAAAGTCCTATCCTAATGACCTCATTTTAACTTAACCACCTCTTTAAAGGCCCTATCTTCAATACAATCTCATTTTGAGGTACTGGAGGTTAGAACTTCAACATATAAATTGGGGGGGTTGGGGGGGAAGTACACAATTCAGCCAATAACAGGAAGTATTAGCAAGAAAAATACATTTGCAGAGTACATAAATTTATTGACTCATATTACATGCCCGACAATGGGATAATTGGTTCACATATTATTTCATATACTTCTTACAATGATCCTAAAAACTAGATTAGTAGAATCTCTATTTTTCACAAATGAGAAAATTTGGGCTCAAATATTAAATAACTTTCTCAAAGGTAAGGGAACAAATTGTTGAAACCAAGTCTGCACACTATCTTCAGACAGTGCACACAGTATTATTATGCTCTTCTGCAGCTTATCGCAGGGCACAGAGCTGGTTGGCAGCAAATGAAGGCCTCCTAAATTGCAGTGCAGCATTCTATTGCACTGATATGCAAATGGCATTAAACAAATCTTGTTCTCACTACTCTGCTTATTAAAAAGGAAGACATCATTTTGCCTTGGGTTAGTTAAGTTACTTTTCAAGGGATAAAGAATATTAAACAGATCGAGATCTTTAAAAAATCATCAATGCTTTGTTTATTAATCAAGGCTATTGAAAGGATTTATACAGGTAGGGTGACAAACAAGCCTAATTTGCCTAAAACTGAGGGTTTTCCCATCATATGGGAGTTTTTGTGTTAAACCTGAGACAACCTCAGTTTTGGAAACAAACAGTTTTGGAAACAGAAGCAGAAAGTACAGAAAACTGTCTCAACAACCACAGAGTCAGGCCTTATAGAGAACAGGATTATCAATTGAGACACAGTGGCTAGAGACTTGTGAGAGACTGAGCATACAAACGTACAATGGCCAGACCATACATAAAAGTAGACCTTTGACCCACAACCTGCAGCAACCATCCCAATAAATCAATCCCTCATCTGCAAAAAAAGACCCAGGAAGCCAGCCTGCCATAAGTCACACTTACTGGACCAGATTGCTATCTCGGGAGGCAACCCAGGAAGCTAAACAATAACTTCTGTAACAATCAGCCCCAAATAGATAGGACTTAATTATTAACTGACCATGTCCCTAATCTTTGTCCCTGCTTCCAACTTGGGACCAACCAGAGAAAGCCAAATATGCACCCTTAACCAATCACATAGGATGCCCTGCTTCTAGTTAGTCCACCTACCGCTTCCCCAGGCCAACAGCCTCCAACCAGGGCACACCTGAAGACTTCCCTTCTTTCTACTATAAAGTTTTCCCATTGCTCTGCCTGCCTTTGAGTCTCTGTCAAAATGCTGGTGATTGGCAGACTCCCTTGCTATAGCTAGCTTAGAATAAATAGGCTTTGCTCACTTTCAATGATTGATGCAAGTCATTCTCTCTTTACAGCAGTGTTCCACCATTTTGGTGACTTAGCACTTTGCTGCTACTGCTTTTACCTACCTGCTGCCACTGGAAACAGACTCTATCACCTTGTGTCTCAGGTTTCTGTTTGCTGCCTTATTTCTGCATCTTGCAGGTTCTCCTCTTTCCCACCAGCTTCATCTCTTTTTGAGTCAAACTCCCTTAGAGAGAAAGTTTGACTGCAATGCGCATCGACTGCCTGGGGAGCATCCTTGTTTTGCATTGTTATGGCGCCAGCCCACTCCCAAGCTGCTGGCCAGAATAGAGATGGCTGACTTTGACTCAAGGGCTTGCCCTTGGCCAACTCGCTGTGCGCATGGTAACATTATCGTGCAGTACAAAGCATGGTAAGTTACGCATAAGTATCATTTCATTCAGAAGGGTTCTGTGGTTATGGCTTCACTGGGAATGTACTTTTATAAAACTGGCCAATAGCAATACCCTTAACCAGAGTTCTGCCTGAAGACATTGGATTCTTACTGAAAAGATATATTTATATTTGAACATGTGAAGAACACATGGCAAATCACCCTTTGTATTCTCCTCTACTTTTCCTGTTTCCAAGAGCACTTTCTCCCTTTATAACTGGAATGGAGACAAGCTTTGAATAAGTGCTCAATCTGATTTTCATTCTTACCATTTGACTACTGGGCTTTCCTGAACAGAAATTCTTGTAAATTAGATTCCAGGTGAACAATGTGGCATTTTCCCACCTTATTGAATGGCCCCTTGCATATGAAGCATTTCAATAAGTGATTTATAAGTTGTTATTCATATGTAATTTTTCCTCAAAAGAATTTGAAACAAAGAATGGCTACTTTTTAATCCATTTTTTATAAAGTTCTTCAAGGATATTTAGTTAATCTTGAGTTACTTGGATTCATTCGTCATTTATTTCTTATGTTTACTGAGTACCTACTATCTTTCAGGTATGATCTTGTATAGATAATCTGATTTCCAAAGCAAAATTATTAGTAAGCTTAAGTTACAAATTACTTTACTGTAGATGCACTGGCAGATGAGTGCTCAGAGAAACACAATTTTAATATCAAAAGATCACAAGGCTCACAAGCAGCCATTTTAAGATGTAATCTTCATTGTCTGTGGAGATGAGAAGAATTCCTAATTTGCAGCACATAACTAGCCCAAATTACTAGAGAGATGAGTTCTAGAAGCAAAGGCATTAAGTTCTGTCTTAACCTCATAGAATATCCCTTAGAAGCCATACAGTTACCTTAATTTTTGGTTCTATAGTCACTAAATATATCACTGGTCATTGTTCCAGATAGTTTTTCTAATGGGAAATACAACTTGCAAACCAGTTGACACAAGCATTTAGTCTTCTTGCCAGTAGTGTTTCTCTAGTGAGATAAAATGTAGGATACAACTTCATATTTCCTGGGTATGATTTGCTTATCCCAAGATCACTCAAACTTGCAGAAAAGTCACTTACTCAGCCTAAAGATCCTCTGTGACCAGAGATGAGACCATCCAGTGTGGGGTGGACATTCCTTTTATGTCTTCCTGTGGTGCTGAGTATGTAGGCTGGGACATGTAGTAAAGATGAATGACACTTGTCGGAGACTCATTTCTGAAACCCATTGGTATTGTGAGTTTATTCTAGATAGACCCAGATAAAGCAGGTCTAGGAACAGAGACTGGGCTGAGGCACTCTTCTGCGAGAACCAATATGGGTCAAACACTCAGAAGCACGGTACAAGTGAGGGCCATGTGTGTGTTGGAGTTGTGGAGAAGTTTATGGGGGTGGGATGAGAGAAAGGGAGTGGGGAATCACTGGAAGTTGGACAAAGGAAGTTTCATTTTCCAAAGTCAAAATCCAGAGACTGGATTCAGAAAACTAGCCCAGGAAAAACCTCTATTTCTTCACGTATAAAAGGCTGAGACAGAGGCCCTACCAGGCAGTTAAGACTTGCTGTTCTCATTTTGTACCATTTACTATTCTGCACAAGATACTGTCCAATTTCAAAATTTCTACCATGAATTAAATCAACTCTTACATCTTTTATGAGTCTTGGTGCAGGGCTAAGAAGCAGAGTATTATTGAGGGCCACTGCTGTGCTGACAAAGCTGTAGCTTATATAAATTCTCTTTTCATCATTGCTAAGTGATGATAGAAGTAACCACTGATAACTGTGTCAGCTTTAAAACTTCCCACCAACTATGGAATGATGAGACCAAATATACCAACATATCTACAAGGGAAAATTCCAGATTGGATGAGGTTGAAAATCCTCAATCTGCCCTGATTCTTTCCCTCCTGTATTTCACCTATCTCTTTGCTATATTACTGTCTCTTCCAGCATCCCAAGCTAGGATGGCCCCTGTCATTCACACACAGCATCCTCAGCCACACATTGCACCCCTCACCCCGTCCTCCTTGTCACTAAGTTAGGAAAATTACTTCATCTCTTAGTTCATCTGAGGCAGGGTTAGTCTTTGACTCCAGCATAGAATTGGCTGACACAGAAAGCATAAATTTCTTCACCTAATCTGACTAAACCTAATCACATGTATTTACTTAGCAAGATACCCCACCTCCGTTCCTTGTTATTGATCCCATTCTGTTTGTATTTGATAGACTAAATTAAGTGGATTTGGAAGAGCACTATTAAAAACATATGATAACACTCTCACCCAAAATAGATTCTAAATATCATCTCCAGATCTGGGCCCCTGGCTGCTCTGTTACTGTGTTCTGGTGTCTTGACTTCTGCCCCCCTTCACTGGCACCTAGGGAGAAAGCCATTTCTCAATGTGTCTGTGTGTCCTCAGTCTTTCTATTTTGAGCCATCGTCATTTCATTAACTCCATTCCTGGAGGGCTCTCTGACATTGGGGCCCTGGATGGTCAGCCTTAGGCCCTCGTCTACTCTGTCCAAGTCGTATGATTTACTTGACATATGTTCACTAGCTAGTAAGACGCTAAGGTTCATTTCAACCTTACAATAAGCTTAGCTTCCTCACCTACTACTCCAAGTTAGCATCAGGTTTTAATCTTCTCATTATTTATCTGTCTTTGATGACAGATCATATCTATCCCTGTTTCTAATCTCTATCCATTATTTGTAATGATGAGGAAAAGAATCTGCTTTTTTCTTTTGGGAAGTATCCCTTTTCATCTGGGTCTCCCACTGAGTTTGAATTTCCTCTCTGAAAGAGGCCTTCAAATCTTAGCTCATCTTGAGAATGGAGAGGCCTTAGTCAGTAACCAAACTCATGTAAGCAGCTCCACTCATTGTCCAGATTCTGCTGGGTGACTCACCGATGAGGAAATTCTGAGATGTCATTTTCTGGAATCTATACCCCCCACTTGTTTTACAACAGCAAAACTATTTTACACTGACTATAAATGCAATAGATATGGTTTCCATCAAGGGAAAAGAAGGCTTAGTAACTATCAAATACAAAGTATTAATTACCCTTAAGATTAATATTGGAAAGAGCTCACAGTCTCTATTTTAACTGTGGCTTTCTTGTTTCACAAAATGCATAAGTGTGGCCTCCCTAAGGTGTTTTAAAAATTATTGACCACACGTAAACTATAGTTCAAAGAATTTAAACAATTAAAATCATCATACCATGATTCAGGAAAAGTAAGAAGTTGCTTTAGAACAGATCAGATTTCTGGCACACATGGTTGGCATCATTTAGACATTACACCTCATTAAGTGTACAGGGCTTTACTTCACCCGTCAGCATACTCTATAATCCTAAGATGTATTTTCTATTGGAAAATTTATTTCTATGATTTCTTATGTTTTTTCAATTGTTTTCATCAAAGAACATTTGCATCGCAACATTTTTTTTCTAAAAAGATGATAGGAATCCATGTTCTGATGAACCAACATAGCAACTTAGCCAAATAGAAACAATTCCGTGTCCATCAGTGTCAGTTGTGACAAGTTTTTATGTCAAAGGACAGCCATAAGTATTTGTGGAGCATAGTAGCAATCAAAGGAAATTGGCAAATGGTAAGGATATGATTTTACATGATCAATTATGTGAGCAGTTCTCTTATTTCTGCTTCTATATATTATAGCTGCATGACAATACAACCAGAATAATCCTTTAGTTCTACTAGAGGAAATAGCAGTAAAAGTCCTGTAGTTGTATTGCCTACCTTGGTTTAGCATTTGAATTTTCTTCTTAGGAAACATGGTATAAACCAAACTGATTGTAACTGAAGATAAACACCCCTGATCGGTTGATGCTCAGACATGACACAGAGCTTACAGTCCCTCTCTTCTGTTCTTCATACTAATTACTTTCAATTTACAATTTTAAAATATGTATTTTATGAGGAACACTTCATGAGACATACACTTCAATAAATAGTATTGGGATATAAAATAATAATAATAAAAAGAAAAAGAAGAGGACAAAAACAGAAGAAAAGAAAGAAATTGGATCCCTATGTCATACCACACAAATAAATCCCAAGTAGACTAAAGATTTAAATGAGGAAAACAAAACTGTAAAACTTTTAGAAGAACAGATATTATAATATCTTGACAAAGTTAGAGTAGGGAAGGATTTCTTAGATGAAAGAAATGCAAACCATAAAGGTAAAGATTAAAAAATTCAACTACTTTAAATACAAGAATTTCCCTTTCTTCCCTCTTCCCCTCCCTCCTTCCTTTTATCCCTTCTTCCATAATATGCATCCCAAAAGTTGTTAGGATCAGAAGTCTGAGATAGGAAGGCCTACCTTGCCCAGGTGGCAGCGTCTCAGAGACGTTGGCGGCTTCTGTGAGAAAGGTGCACCTATTCACCTGGTCCTCTGGCAGCCTGGCACGGTCAGTAGATTGCTTTCATATGAGGACTGACCGTATAAGTAAGTCTTTGAGGATAATGGGAGCCAGGTTTCTCAAAGTCAGAGAAAGAAGTTACAAGCATAGAAAGGGAGAAAGCTAAAGTAAACCATGTCGTCTTCAATATAGAGAGAAGGCAGTAAAATATGTATATGTATAAGTAATTGTATGTAGCATATGCCTGTATTTCTCTCTCTGTCTGCATACACATATTTGCCAGCTCTGACTGCTGAGAAGGCTTGAAAGCAGCAACACCCCGATATCAATTGGCACACCCAGCATCCAGATCTTGGCTTATAAATACCACTCACCATTAAAAAGAACTAGGGATTCTTAGAGAAATCCAAGGGCCGGCTCAGGGAAGTTACGTTAGTCATATTGTGCCATGAAGTAAGGAAAAACTTAAAGAATGATAAAGACACATAAAAGGACAAAGAAGTTAGCTTGAAGGGTCTTCTATTGGCCGAATCCAAGATAATTTGAGTATTCAATAAATAATGATAGTAATGAATTATAGCCTACTGATTTAAATTGAAATTCATGAGTACATATTGATATAAGTAAATAAATGGATACATAAATTAAGAGAAGAGAAAATTTCTTTTCTTTTTATTAAATTTATTGGGGTGACAATTGTTAGTAAAATTACATAGATTTCAGGTGTACAATTCTGTATCACATCATCTATAAATCCCATTGTGTGTTCATCACCCAGAGTTAGTTCTCTTTCCATCACCATATATTTGATCCCCCTTACCTTCATCTCCCGAGAAAAATTCTTAAACTGTTTCTTATAATAAAAACATGCCAACTAATTAATGTAGATGAAAGAATGAAATATCATTTCATCATTAAAATAGCAAATATCATGGTAATAATTCAGGCAAAAAACTTTAATGGAGATAAATGTTTGATGAAGAACAAGATATTTACATAGCTTCAAGATATCTTTCCACAAAATAGTTACAGAATACAAAAGTTTTCAATTAGCAATAATCGTGCCTCGGATAAACCTCATTGGCTACGATACTGCCACTGCGCAAAGCTCAGAATACAAAAGAAAAAGAGTAAATTTACAGTGGCAAAGGATGATAGACATCAGCTTAATCAAGTTATCAGAGTTAGCATAACCAGGAATTAAAATCATGTATCAACTAAGAGGATGCAAAGAGATGAGCACATCATCAATTCTAGGATCACTTATCCTGGTATATTCATCACTTCTATGATAGTTAGGTGATTTCTTAGAGAAGAGTTCCCAAACTTTTTGGTTTTATGACCCCTTATGGGTTCAAATTATTGCGGACCACAAAGAGCTTTTGATTTTAATATTATTGATATTTATAGTATTTAAAATCCAAATTGAGAATTTAAAATATTTTATTACTTTATTTATAATAACAATAATAAACCCATTACATGTTAGCATAAATAACATATTTTAATGAAGAATAATTGTGTTTTCCAAACCAAAAAAAATTAGTGGCATTATATTATACTTTTGTAAATTAAAAAAAAAAAAAATGTCTGGCTTAACTTCTCTGCCTTTGCATTTGAATAATTGCTGTGTGTGATTTTGGTTCAAGTATATTAAGAAAGTCTGGCCTGAAAAAAACATGTAGTTGGAAAATAATTGTGTTTTCCAAACCAAAAAGAATTAGTGGCATTATATTATACTTTTGTAAATTAAAAAAAAAATGTCTGGCTTTATAGAAGACAGCTAACTTCTCTGCCTCTGCATTTGAACAATTGCTGTGTGTGATTTTGGTTCAAGTATATTAAGAAAGTCTGGCCTGAAAAAAACATGTAGTTGGAAAAGGGAAGAATACTTTAAAAGCCTTTTCATATAATTGTGATATCCTTTGATACTCTACCCAAACTTGACAAGTAGCAGTTTTCTAAAGATTTCTTGCAATGTAGAACCTGGGATTATATCATCGAAGTCTTCTTACTCTATTGCATGAAAAGCTATTGGTCTATCTTGGACTTGAAACAGATCTTTTACCCATTCATAGTTTTGTAACATAGTGAATTTGGTCATTTGGAAAATATTGGTTCACTGAGATTTGCAGATTTTCCAAATGTTGACACCTTTCATTATACAATAGTAAATAAACACATCAGTTATTATATCACAATCTAATCAGAAAACTCTTTAAAGATTTGTCTCTTTTTAGGTGCAGATACAAGTTTTCCAAAATTATAAATTTTGTTTAAAAGCTTGAAATTGAATTTTATTTTTGGCAACGAATACTGCCTGGTGTACAGTAGGGCAAATGTTATATTTAGTAAAGAGAAAAGGACAATAAACTTTAAAACATTATCCTCCATACCTTTTTAATACATCTTAAATTTATGTACCATTGATTTTGATGCAGGTGTCATCTAGACCATCTTTTATCCTTAGCTGTGCCTGATTTTAAGCCCACAAACTATTTGATGCAACTTCTCTAGAGAATAATAAACTTCCTAGCCCTTGTTAGGGTTGAGCAGAGAACTCACCCAGCTAGGAAGGAACGTGGGGAGCCACCTGGGAGTCCACATGTCCCTTACACACAATTTGACTATTTCTTTTCTCATTTCTCACCATCACTTTCCATGGTAATTGGTGAATGCAGTTCCCAAGACTCTCCATGTTTCTGCTCAGTGAAATGGCTTACTTCTTCTCAGCATCTCCCTCTGCATGTTAGACACGTTTCAGCTTTCTCTACTCTTTCTCAGTTATCACTAATCCATCATCTTTTCATCTTCCCAAAATTTATTGACAGTCCTTATCTCCTTTCATCTATTTTTTCTTGTGGTTTTAGAATATTTGTATTCTTTTACTGTTGTTTTAACAGGGTTTGGAGGGAGGGGGTAAAAATCAACATTTGTGCTTAATCGTTAATTTTAACCAGAAATCAAGACTACTGCATGAAGAATAGAATTTTCAAATTTGTCTTTCCTTTCATTTGGAACAACAACATCCAAGCCTATCTCATCTTGGATTCATATCTTATATTTCTCTCATAGTGTAAAGAATATAGATAGTCCACTTTCCTTTGACAGTGAAAATGTAGACTTCCTGGTTGTTGGTAAAAAGGTAATAGAGGTGGGGGATATAAAAGTCATTTTTGTGTGTGCTAATTTTTCCTGTAGATTAAAATTTATTTTGGGGTGTGTTCATTTTGTTCATTTTTAAACTGGGTTGCTTTTTTTCTTTTTAGAATCTATAACCTCAATACAAATCCTTTGTTATAGTTAGATAGATAGATAAGATAAGATATAGATATAGTAATTAATATTTTCTGTTTTTTTCATTTTCTTAAAAGTGTCTTTCAATAAATAGAAGTTTTAAATTTTGATGACTTCAAATTTATCTATTTTTCTTATATGATTAGTGCTTCTAGCATCACCTCTAAGAAATCTTTGCCTTCCACGTTTTCAAAGATATTCTTCTATGTTTTCTTCTAGAATTTTTTATAATTTAAACTTTTACTTTTATGTCTATGACCCATCTTAAATTAATTTTTATGTAGATGTGAGGTAGAGGTTGCAGTTCATTTTCCCCCCATATATTTATTCTAGTTTTTCAAGCTCCATTTGTTTAAAAGAGTTTTCCTTACCTATTGAATTGTCTTGACACCTTTGTTGGAAATCAATTGACTCCATATGTATGGACCTACTTTCCAACTCTCTAATATGTTCCATCAATTTCTTTTGCTATACTTATAGTTTCACATTATATTGAGTACTGTAGCTTTATAATAAGTCTTAAAATCACCTTAAAATTTGTGAATCCTCCAAATTTTTGTGCAATCATGCTGGATCCATATTGAAGTCGATTTCAAAAAAATTAATGTTTTGATTAGGATTGTATTTGTAATGTATAGATTAATTTGGGAAAAATCTACATCTTAACAATATTGTATCTGCTGATCCATGAACATTCTATATCTCTCCATTTATTTAGAACTTTTAAAATTTATTTTAGCAATGTTTTAATTTTCAGTATATACATCTTATGTGTCTTTTATTAAATTTATTTTGAAATATTTTATGTATTAATACTATGATTTAAAAATTATTTTCTAATTCTTTTCTGCAAGTACATAAAAATAAATTTAATTTTTGGTAGATTGACCTCATATCCTATGACCTTTGTAAATTCACTTATTAGACCTACTAGTGTTTTTTAGATTCCTTAGGGATTTCTCCATTAACCATCATGTCATCTGAGAATAAAGATGGTTTTACTTTTTCACTTTCCATATGCTATTTTCTTTAGTCTCATGCCTTGTTGGAGGGTTTCCCAGCATTGGCACCACTGACAATTTGGGCTTGTCCTGTGTGTTGTAAAATGTTTAGCAGCAGCCTTGGCCTCTACCCTCCACATACCATCGCCATGTCCGCCCTCTCCTCTCTCCCCATCTAGGTGACTTCCAGCAGGGCAACCTAGTGAAGTCTTCAGGAGGCAGAAGCTGTGAGACAGCTGGAAATGACGGGTAGAAAAAAACAACATGAGCTTGGGAGACTGAAGACAAGAGACAAAGAGGCAAATAGACAACAGGAGTGCTCAAAAAACGGTAACTTGGCTAATATGACTGGAGCCAACTATTCAAGTACGAGGGACAATATCTTCAGGAAAGTTTCTAAAGGTCTGGAAATACCAAAATTAAGTTTAGATTTTCTTCTTTAGGCCAATTGTTTTTGATATTTTTCCTCTCTCTTTCCCTTCCTATTGCAATCTCTTTTTTTTATCTTTCTCTTGTTTATTTTTTCAAATATTGGAGCAGAGTCCTAAAGCAATCAAATTAAATCGTACATGGCTGACTAGCATTGAAAATAGATGAAATCAGAGAAGCCTCATCAAAATGTGAGCTTCTCAGAGGAATCCTGGAACTTGCCACAGGATTGATATTCCCTTTGAAACAGCTCCTGAGGCCTTTCTGTGGTACCTCCTAGGATTCTTTGAAATATAGATACAAATGAGTCGTTCATGAATTTCTGAGCTGAGAAGGCAAGGCTTTTCCTAGCTGGGAGGATTGAGAAAGTTATTTAGCTTCTCTGGGGCTCATTTTCTCTGTTGTAACATAGAGATAACAATACCTTTCAGAGAGGTTGCAATGATGAGAATCAAAGTATTTGGCATAGAGTCTGGGATGTACATGTTCAAATAAATGTAATTGCAACATTAATAATCATGAGGATGATAATGAAAATGGAAACAGAAAGTGTCACCAGGCACCCACTTCCAAATTCTCAAACTCATTATGAGATTTATATTTGCAATTGGATTCTTGGCTGACTTGATACCAGGTTTACAAGACACTTAACACTCAGCAGACACCTCAAAGAGTTACCACCTCCCTACCTGGGTACCTCTGGCTGGTCCTGGGTGCAATTGTACCTGAGGCTCTCCTGAGTGGAGAGATCAACTGAACTTGAGGCTGACTCTCTGCAGTGGCTCTGTGTCCCCTGGCATGCCTCCACTCAGAAGTGCCACTCTGGTGTGAACCGGTGCATCAAAGGATGAAGCAAGAACTCCCTCCTCCCTACATGTATCATGGCACAATTCTAAGTATTTCCTACTCCAGATGGATCCCTGAAGCCAGATAGCTCTTCTCCAGCTCTGGAGCTCTGGGAAAAGCAGCTGGTTGGTTACAATCTTTTCCCTTAAGACTTCTCATGTGTCATTTCATGGCTAATATACATTTGAATTGCATCATAGCTATGTGCATATCATCTGTGAATATTCACCTTTTATAAAAATGTCAATTCATTTACCATTTGTTTATTTATCACTGATATAACAAACCGATATTGATAAGTACCTGATGTGTGCCAAGCACCAGGTGAGGTAGGCATTGAAAATACACTGACAAACCAGCCTGCAAAGTAAGCATCATATAAATGCTAGTGGAATTTTATATATAAATAAATGTGTGTGTGTGTATAATGTGGAAATATATATCTATATACAAATATATTTAATATATATAAATGTATATTTATATATATAATGTGGAAAGTCAAGAAGTCAAAGCCAACTTTTAAATGTGTTTGTGCCTTTCCAGGGTGACTTATGTGGCACTGCCAACGCCATCTGCGCTAAAGCAGAAAGACTACTTAATAGGCAAAAGCAGCTGCCAGCTTAGGCTTCAATGTACTCTTTTCGTTCCCTCCCGGATGACCTGATATGACCATCCTTTCTAGGTAAAGAGGATTCTATCTCCATTTGACAATAAATCCTCAACCTGATGAAAGAGAGGTCAAGTCAGCCTGGCTGACTTTAAGTCACAGGAGAGTGGAATTTTTACAACTTAGTCCTACCTCGCAAAGGCCAGTGTGTCCATCACTCAGACGGGGGAATCCAGGTTGGTCTGGGTTGGGATCTAATTGTTGCAGCACCACTGATGTGAGGAAGGATAATATTTCTAAAATACTAACACATATGACTTTTCCCCTGATATTCTGTGAGGCAGTGAAAGAGGGTGGGTAATTCCTAGGAAGGGGGTGAAGGTGGAGGTGGGATTGGGAATAAGGGGAGTGAAATAGATTGAGATCAAGATTTTCCATTGTTGAAAAATGAAGATTTGAAATAAAAATTAATTTTGTTATAGCAAAAGGTTTAATCTCTCTTACATCTGACTTTGTGGGATAAGAGTTGAAATTACCTTAGAGACTTTTTGGGGATTTGATCTGAAATTAAAGTATCCCAATGCTTACTGCTCTACAGTAGGCAGCTTTGGCAAATTGCTTAATAATGAAAGCAAATACAAGGTCATTCCAAAAAATTAGGAAATGCAAGAGTGCCTAAGTAAAGAGAAAAAGGACTCATTTATAACATTTGTACCCATGTCTTTCCAGTATTCTCTCTGCTTTTTAGAAAACATAATTGAAATTATACAGTATAAATAAATTTATCTTACTGGATTTTGACAACATTGCATAAAGCACTTTTTTTGTCATTAAAAACGTTTATATATTTTTTAAATTAATTATGTTCTATTGTAAAATTTACCCCTGTTCATTGCAGAAAATTTTAAAAATAGAGAACATAAATAGCCCTACCTAGACATTGCTATTAATAGAGTTAGCCACAGGCAACTGTTTTGCCACTAAAGTTTTCATTTTCCTTGTTTTTAAAACGGAGATAATAATATCTTCCTTGCATAGGATTATTATAAGGTAATCATACAAATGTAAAATGCTTTTTGTAGTTCCTTGCATATCATAAGCACATATTTATAATTTTATAGTAATTTAAAAAAATCAACCTCTTCAAATTTTTCTATAACCTGCACTTTTTTACTGAAAAAAAAATCATGAATGGTTTTCGTCAGGATCATTTTCACACGCCAAAAAACATAAATCTGCAATATAATTTGAACAACTACATAGAGTTTCTTTCTAAGACTATACCACATATATGAGATATGTGGTCTACAACTGTGATTTCTAATGGTTGTATTGTATTCCATCATGTGTATGTACTATAGTCTATTTAATGCTTTATGTTGTCCACTTTATGTTCTCTGTTATGAGCCAGCTGCCTAGGGAAATTGCGGCCATGTTAACAGTAATGAAATATATTTCTTTCACTCTTCCAACTTTCTTTTGCTGGGCTGCAGGCTGTCTTCAAAGACTCGTCCTCTCATTTCTAGGAGTCCCCAAGGACTTCATCTGTTTATTTAGTCAACAAGTAATTGAACACATACCAGGTCGGACAATTAAGTTTGCGAACTCATCCTAGAAAAAGTGCTACATACCTCATTGCTGAATATCACTATGGTCGCCTTCAAAGTACTCCCCGTGGGAAGCTATGCAACAACGCCGGCACCTAGTACCCCCTTGAAAGCAATTTTGGAACTCATTTTCTGGAATCGCCATCAGAGCTGTTGTTGTATTACCCTTGATGTCCTGAATGTCATCAAAATGTCTACCTTTCAATATTTCCTTTATTTTCAGGTAAAGAAAGAAGATTTTGGGGGCCACATCTGGTAAGTAGGGAGGGTGTTCCAATACAGTTATTTGTTTCCTGGTGAAAAACTCTCTCACAGACAGTGCTGTGTGAGCTGGAAGATCGCTGTGATGCAACAGCCATGAATTGCTGGCGAAAAGTTCAGGTCCTCTAACTTTTTTCAGGCAGCCCTTTCAGCACTTCCAAATAGTAAACTAGGTTAACTGTTTGTCCCGCTGGTAAAAATTCATGATGAATAATCCCTCTGATATCAAAAAAGGTCAGCAATATCGTTGCAACAAGGTCATGAACTTAATTGTCAGACCTGGTATTACATATTAGGCAGTGCACTGAGGGTACAACAGTGAGAAAAAATAAACACAGCTGCTGCTCTCTTGGCATTTTCAATCTAATGGGGGATCTCAACCAAATAATCACCCAGGGAATCAAACACAAGCTATGTTAAGAGCTATGAAGAAACGTTGGAGCGCAATGAGGACAATGGCAAAAGAACTTGACCTGGGCTGGGGCGCAGGCGAGGTCTCTGAGGAAGTTCCTGATTGAGATGAGATGTGAAGTGTGGAGAAGTTCTGTTTTTAATTTAAAAATATGTTTTTATTTATATACATGTATTTGATAACTTCAAATTTGAAACACAATCAGTATGAACAAGGAGCGCTACTATTTAACGACAAAGATTTTAAATGGGGGAATGGATACTTTAACTGGTTCATATTAACCTCCCCATTCAATTTATGTCTGTATCTTGTATGTGAAAAATTCTGATTTACACAACTCTGTAACTACAGTATTTTCCTAACACCTCATTTTGTAGTCTCAGAATACTTTCCAATCAAAGTGATCCAGATTTTTAAAGATGAAAAATAAGAAATTTGCATTGTAAAGTTGATTAACTAGTAATATCTAATAAATTCACATTTCTTTCCATTACTATGTCAGGAACAATTTACAATAAACACAAAACCTATTCACAATATTAGTCACAATGTAACGGTTCACAGTCTTACTGAGCACTTCTTGTGTTAGCCAGGCCCTACGCTAAGCATCTGAACATGCAACTTCACATTTAATTACCTTGAGGGGAAGTGTCATGAGTCCATATGTTTTTCGCAAATGACCATATGCCACGATGACAGCTTGCACTGAACATTGCGTTCAAGCCTTTAGCTGGCCTTGTAGCTGGTAAATGACTCACTTATATTGTACAAGTTGACCCACTGAAGAAAGGTCGTCTTGGGCAGAAGGAATGACAAGGGAAAAGCTCCGTGGCGGGAGGAGCACTGGTGAGGAACTGGAGAAAGGCCCTGGGGTTGGGAACATGTGCAAACCTGTGGCAATAGTGTACCCTGCATTTCTTTTAAAATGTAGATTTTGTTATTTTTCCAGTATGGAGAGGCCAAAAAATCAGGAGACAATTGCCACTGAAAATATCATTTCTTATACGCACAGATCCCAAGAGGAAAGGGTGCACAGGGAAGCACGAGGGTCCATCAAGAGGCAGAGAGAGTGAGGGAGAAACATGGGCAAGAGCCTTTACTGTAGTTTCTGTGGGAAGGAATGGGCAAGGCAGTGTACACAGCTTAGGACTGGATAGATGGAATGGTTTCAGCAGATTCTGGGGCAACTGTCTCTAGTTGTCTGGTACCTGTCCTGGGTGATTAGGGCAGGGGATGGTGGCAATGAGTGGGAGAACCCAGAGGAGGTAACTGGTGGTGTGAGCTCTGGATTGGTTGGTTTGTCTATGAAAGGCACACTCACAGGTTGGTTGTTTGCTATCTTTAGGGATTAGCTAGCTCTGAGATGGGAGCCCTTCCAGAGTTAGCAAGACCCCAAATGTTAAAGCATCAAAATAAAAAGTGCAAAATAAAAACCTGTGATTAATGCAGCATGTTTGAGAAACATGAAGGGGGCCAGAGGGACTAGAGTGGAGTTAGCAAGGGGGAGATATGATGAGGAAGGATGGTATTTCACAATGTTTCTAAGAGACTTCAGCGAAAGCAGATCTTTCCAGTTTTTTCAGTCCTTTTGCCTTTTGGGCACAAACATGCAACTGGACTGGAGGTCGTATCTAGATGGCAGAAACATCTGCACTCAGATGTGTCCCAGCAACTGAGGTGCTGATACAGGGTTAACCCTGGGTGCCGAGTCTCTTCCTTGGGGATATATATATATTTTTTCTTATGTTCTTTGATCAATGACAGTGGTCCTCAACTGGGAATAACTTTTTCCCTAATGGAAGATTTGGCAATGTATGGAGACATTTAAAAAAAATTATTATATAAGTTTCACATGTATAACATTATAATTCAACATCTGTATACACTACAAAGTGATCACTCCCAAAACACTAGTTACTATCCATCACCATACAACTGACCCCCTTTTCTGTTTTATGCACCCCCAAGCCCCCATCCCCTTTGGTAACTACCAGTGTCTTCTTTGTATCTATGAGTTTGCTTTGGTTTTGTTTGTTTGTTTGTTTTAAATTCCACCTATAAGTGAGATCTTATGGTATTTGTCTTTCTCTATTTGACTTATTTCATTTAGCATGATACCCTTGAGGTCCATTCATGATGTCATAAATGGCAAGATTTCATTCTTTTTTATGGCTGAGTAATATTCCATTTTATACATTTATATATATATCATATAATAGGATTATTATATTATATAATAATTCCATTATATGATATCTATCTATCTATCTATCTATCTATCTATCTATCTATCTACAATCTACATAGATAGATATGTCTATTACATCTTCTTTATCCATTTATCCATTAGTGGACACTTAGGTTGTTTCCATGTCTTGGCTTTTGTGAATAATGCCTTAATGAACATATGGGTAGACTTATCTTTATGAATATGTGTTTCCAAATTTTTCAAGTAGATAACCAGAAGAGGGATTGTTGGGTCATATGATAGCTCTATTCTTAGTTTTGAGAAACCTCCGTACTGTTTTCCATAGCAGCTGTACCAATTTACATTCTCATCAGCGGTGTACAAGGATTCCCTTTTTTCCACATTCTCTCTTGTTATTTCTTATCTTTTTGATAATAGCTATTCTAACAGGTATGAGGTGATATATAATTATTATAATAATTAGTAATGTTGAACAGCTATTCATGTGCCTGTCGGCCATTTGTATGTCTTCTTCGGAAAATTGTCTATTCACATCCATTTTTCAATTGAGTTGGTTTTTTGTTGTTGTTGCTGAGTTGTATGTGTTCTTTATATACTTTGGATATTAACCCCTTATCAGATGTATGATTTGCAATCATCTTCTTCCATTCAGTAGTTTGCTTTTTTATTTTGATAATGATTTCCTTCACTGTACAGAAACTTTTTTTGTTTGATGTAGTCTCACTTGTTTATTTTTGCTTGTTTTCCTTGCCTTTGGAGTCAGGTCCACAAAAACATCACTAAGACTATTATCAAAGAGTTTACTGCCAAACTTTTGTTCTAGGAATTTTACAGCTTCAGGTTTTAGGTTCAAGTTTTGAATCCATTTTGAGTTAATTTTTGTGTATGGTGTAAGACAGTGGACTAGTTTCATTCTTCTGATTGTGGTTATCCAGTTTTCCCAATACCATTTATTAAAGAGAGTGTCCATTCTCGTTGTAAGTTCTTGGATACTTTGTAGTAAATTAGCTGTCCATATGTGCATAGGTTTGTTTCTGGTCTCTTAGTTCTGTTCCATTGTTTTGTGTGTCTGTTTTTGTGCCAGTACCATACTGTTTTGATTGCTATAACTTTGTAGTATAGTTTGATGTCAGGGAGTGTGATACCTTCAACTTTGTTCTTATTCAAGATTGCTTTGGCTATTTGGGATCTTTTGTGTTTCCACACAAATTTTAGAATTGTTTGCTCTAGTTCTGTGAAATATGCCTCTGGAATTTTGATAGAGAGTGCATTAATCTGTAGATTGCTTTGGGTAGTATGGACATTTTAACAATATTATTTCTCCTAATTCATGAGCATGAAATAGCTTTCCATTTATTGTGTCTTCTTCAATTTCTTTCATTAGTACCTTATAGTTTTGAGTGTACAAGTCTTTCACCTTCTTGGTTAAATTTATTCCTAAGTATTTTATTCTTTTGAATGCAATTGTAAATGGGATTTTTTTTCTCTTATTTTTAAGTATATTCATTTTATTGTATGTCAATTATTCCTCAATAATGCTGTTATAAAGAGTCAACAAAAAATGAAATTAGCACCCCTTATGCAGAATGATTCTCAGAAACCTTTTAAAATATCACTCTAATCAGTATGATGGTGAAGATTAGAAAACAAAAACTTAAGAAAATGTAGCAATTTTCCCCAAATGTTTTAAAGTTTTCTTCTGAATTCTCCTTAATTTGGTTGATCAGATTTTTAAAATTACTGCTGTTGTTCTTTTATTTTATTTTTTAAAGATTTTTATTAAAAACATAGCTAACATACAATATTATATTAGTTTCAGGGGTAGACTATAGTTATTCAACATTTACATACCTAAAGAGGTGATCACCATGATAAGTCCAGTAACCATCTGACACCATACTATGCTATCACAGTATTATTGACTATATTCCCCATGGTGTACATTACATCCCCATGACTTATTTGTTTTATACCTGGAGAGTTAGACCTCTTATTCCCCTTCAACTTCCCCCCCCTTTTTAATTTTTCAATTACAGTTGACATTTAATATTATTTTATATTACTTTTAGGTGTACAGCACAGTGGTTAGACATTTATATAATTTAGGAAGTGATCCCCCTGACTAGTCTAGTACCCACCGAGCACTACACATAGTTATTACCGTATCACTGACTATATTCTTTGTCTTTTCCTTTATATCCCCATCACTGTTTTGTAACTACCAATTTGTACTTAATCCCTTCACCTTTTCACCCCAACCCCTCTTATCTGTCATCCCAACACAGCTAGCATCCATCTGACACCATACATAGTTATTACAATATTATTGACAATATTTCTTATGCTATGTCCTACATCCTTTTAACTACTTTGTAACAACCAATTTATACTGCTTAATCCCTTCCCCTTTTTTCACCTACATTCACAATCCTCCTTCCATCTGGCAACCATCAAAATGTTTTCTGTATCTATGAATTTGTTTCTGTTTTGTTTGTTAATTTTGTTCTTAGATTCCACATATAAATGAGATCACATTGCATATATCTCTCTCTGTCTGATACACTACACTCAGTAGAACACCCTCCAGGTCCATCTATGCTGCTGCAGATGGCAAGTTCCCATTTCCTTCCATGGCTGAGCAAAATTCCATTTTATATGTGTATCACCTCTTTTCTATCCATTCATCCATTGATGCACACGCAGGCTGCCTCCACATCTTGGCCATTATAAATAATGCTCAATGAACATATGGATGCACACATCCCCATGAAGCACCATTTTTAGTTTCTTTTGATAAATACTCTGAAGTGGGATTACTGGGTTCTTTATTGTCTCTTCTTATAGCCTTTGTTTTAAAGTCTATCTTGCCTGGTATAAGTATTGCTACCGCAGCTTTTTTCCCCCCCATTTTTATGAAATATCTTTTTCTGTCTCTTTAACGTCAGTCGGTGTGTGTCTTTCAATCTAAAATAAATCTCTTGTAGACAGCATATGTAAGGGGTTTTTCTCTTATCTACTCAGCCACCCTATGTCTTTTGATTGGGACATTTAATCCATTTACATTAAAAATAATTGTTGATAGATATGTAGCCACTGCCATTTTATTATTCATAATTTTGATGTTTTTCCATCTTAAAGAAGTCCCTCTATTAATAATATTGCTTGTAATACTTGTTTGATGGTGATAAACTCCTTTAGTTTTTTCTTGTTTGGAAAGATCTTTATCTGTTCTTGGACTGTAAATGATAGCCTTGCTGGGAAGAGTATTCTTTGTTGTAGGTCCTTGCTTTTCACCACGTTGAATATTTTGTGCCAATCCCTTTGGGCCTGCAAAGTTTCTGTTGAGAAATAAGCTGGCAATCTTATGAGACCTCCTTTATAAGTTACTAGTTAGTTGTCTTTCTCTTGCTGCTTTTAGGATTCTCTTTGTCTTAAACCTTTGCCATTTTAATTATAATGTGTAGATGTGGGCCTATTTGGGTTCATCCTGTTTGGGACTCTGTGCACTTCCTGGGCTTGTATGTCTATTTCTTTCGCCAGGTTAAGGAAGTTTTCAGTCATTATTTTTTCAAATAGGTTCTCAATCCTTTGCTTTCTCTCTTCTCTTTCTGGTACTCCTGTGATGTGACTATTGTTACTTTTGATGTTGTCCTAGAGGTCTCTTGAACTATGCTCATTTTTGGTGGGATTCTTTTTTTCTTTTTGTTGCTCTGATTGGGTATTTTCTGCTACCTTGTCTTCCAAATCACTGCTTCGATCCTCTGATTCATCTAGTCTGCTGGTGATTTCTTCTAGTGTATTCTTCATTTCAGTTACTGTGTTCTTCACGTCTCACTGGGTCTTTTGTTATGGTTTCTATGTCCATTTTTATGTTTTCTATCTCTTTGTTGAAGTTCTCACTGAGTTCCCTGAGCAACTTTATAACCAGTGTTTTGAACTCTATCTCTGGTATGTTGCTTATCTCAATTTCATTTAGTTATTTTTCTCCTGTTTTTTCATTTGGGATGTATTTTTTTGTTTCCTCATTTTGGCTGCCTCTCTGTTTGTTTCCATGTATTAGGTAGATCTGTTATGTCTCCCAGTCTTGGGCAGATGGCCTTATGCAGTTGGTATCCTAGGGGGCCCAGTAGCACAGTCTCCCTGGTCATCTGTGCTGGGTGTATGCCCTCCTGTTATATTTGAGTCTTGATTGCTATTGGCATGTCAGTGGGTGGAATTGACCCTTATGCTGACTGGCTATGGGGTTTGGCCACATCCACAGCCTACATGCTACTGTACAGGGGGCCTTACCCCATTGAATGGGATTCAACCCAGCAGGCTCTGGTGCCTGTTGAGACTGCCCTTTGTGTGTGTTGCTTGTGGGGCTAATTGGGTGGTGCTCTGCTGTAGTCTGAAGCCAAGCTCCAAGTATATTGGTTCTGGGGTCTCTTAGGAGAATCTCCGGTATAGGCCCAGGTCACCCACTGCCGATGACTGGTCAGGGACTACCTGGTAGGAGTTACAAAGCAGTTTGTGGCTATTCACTACCTGTGCTATACCTGGAGGCACATGGGAGAAATCACACTACAAACTGAGGACATCTGCTACCAGTACTGGCCCTGGGGTAGCTCCTCAAAAAGCCAGGACACTCTGAAGCCTGCTGCTACCTGCCAGCTCTCTTAATGTTCAGCCACTGATAGAGACTAATGTGGTATGCAAGTTGGGTGAGGTATGCAAGTCAGGGAGTCACTAGAGTGGGAAGAGTTGTTGTGGTCACCAGGTTAAGGCAAATTATGGTTTGGTGCCAGTGCTGAGCCTGGAGCTACTCAACAAAAGTCTTAGAGCACACCTATAGGGAAAGGGCCAGGAGAGCAGTAGCCTGGCTCTCGGCCCTGCCTACAAGGTCCCTGGCTTATTCCCATGCCCACTCAGACCACCTGGATGCGCCCTCTTATGTAACTAGCTGGCTGTAAGCCACCTTTTTTCTGCATGCTATTTAACTGTTGGGGCCACTCCAGCAGGCGCGAATGCTATTCCTGTGTCTCGACCGGCCACCCTCAAGAATATACCTGTGGTATGAACCCTTTACCTAGGGCTCTATTGTCTTTTTTTGGCCTCACCAAATGCAAGAACCTGCCAGGAGTTGAGCTCCTGCGATACAACACCAAAGCCAGTCACTGACCACCAGGGGCCCAACTCTGACAATTTTCCAAGAAAGAGTGCAATGCAGGCAGGGCTGACTGCTCCTGAAGAAAATGCCTCCAGCACTGTGGGGGGTGGGGTTTGAGTGGAGCAGGATTTCACTGAGTCAGCAGGGTGGAGAAGCAGAGCTCATCAGGTCAATCAGATTCACATTTGTCCACATTGGGGGTGGGATCAACACAAGAAAGATGGCGCCTGCCTGCTGGCTGCAAGGAAGGAGGAAATGCTGACTGCCCTCTAGTCTTCCAGCTGGAGCCACACGTCTCAGTCTAGCCCCCTGTATGTCTCCAGATGCTTCTCGAGTCACCGTCCCTCCTCCAGAGCTCAAGGTGAGTGCCTGCAAATGAGTCTGTGCGTGAGCTATTTAAGAGGACATCCGGGTTTCCTGCTGCCTTCTGTCCCACCGGGACAGTTAGAATCCCCACTGTTTTTCACAGCCAGGTGTTGTGGGGGCCACTTTTCCTGGCACCAGTAGTCCGTGTTGGGGAGCCTGGTATGGGAGGTTGGGGTCCCTTGCTCTTCTGGGGGAAACCGCCATGTTCAAGATATTCCCTCCTGATTCTCAAATGCCACATGGAGATTTGGAACACATTCCACGTCTCCACCCATCTTATGAGTCTCAACATTGCTTCTTTATATTTTTTCTCATGGGGGTTCTGTTTGGCTAGACTTCAGATGGTTCTCCATGTTGGTTGTTCTATAATTTAGTTGTAATTTTAATGTGTTCATGGAAGAAAGCAGGCACAGTGTTTATCTACTCCGCCATCTTGGATCTCTACTCAATGGTATTGTTTTCTTAATTTTTCTTTCTGATAGTTTATTATTAGTATATAAAAATGCCACAGATTTCTGTATATTGAGTTTGTATCCTGTGACTCTACTGAATTTATTTATTAGTTCTAACAGTTTTTTGGTGGTCTGGAGACATTCTTAGTTGTTACAACTTTGTGGAAGGTGCTACTGGCATCTAGTGGGCAGAGGTCAGGGATGCTGCTAAACACTGAAATGTATATGACAGCCCCCCCCTGCCCCGCCCCTGCCTCCAGCAAATCATCTATCCCAAAGTATCAGTAATGCCGAGGTTGAGAAATACTGCCCTAATAGCTACATCCTGGAAGTGAATGGGACTTGGATTTAAGCTTTGACTCTTTACAACAGAAATTTTCATTAATAATCATGCCACAGTGGATATATCATATACATTGTTTTTATGAATCTGTTTTACTTCAAGAAATATCTTATTTTTCTTTTTCCTACATGTTCTCTATTTTTATTTCTGGGGAAGAAGGCATGGGAAGCTTATGTGGAAAGAGTTGCTTAATCTCCTATCTTATAGCATAATTCCAAAGCCCTTTCAACTGCAGTCTTTTGGTTTGTTTGTTTTGTTTATTTTTTGAGTCTCCATTACTTTATGAAATTAAGTCAACTTAGCAAATCTTTAATGACTGACTACCATTTGCTTAATACACGTTAAGTCTCTGGAAATCCAGCACTGTGCCTGACCCAGTGCACATAGGGAGCTGGCACATGAGTACATATTTTATTATATTTTATTCTCCCAGTAGCCCTACAATAAAGGGATTAATATACCTCATCTTACACATGAGTAAATAGAAGATTGGAGTGTTGAATCATGCCTAGGTCAGATGGTTAGTTTGTAGTAGGCTCTGGATTTGAACCCAAGCACATTGTCTGACCCCAAAGCCAATGCCCTTCTTATGGAACTCCATGACTCGTCCCTACTGATGGAAGCTGAGGATCACAGCTCTTTATCCTATTAAGAACTGTGCTCCAGTTGGCTCTTTTAATTTGGGGGACTCCATTAAGCTCACTCAGCTTTCCTCCAAAGAAGTGAGCACAGTCTTGGGTAAAAGGAAAAAATATTAACCATGGGAATAAAGAGCTCTCATAATGGCTTGGTTCTTACTCCACCAGGAAGGCTGGCTTTTGAAAACTTGACTCGTACCTAATTAGTACCTTAGTTGAGGTGCTATAAACTAGCAGAGATCAGTTAGGGATAATGACAATGTTGGGGGACATTCCCTGATATTACTCAAGCTCTGTTTTACAGATTGCTCCTTTTAAACAGCTTTTCATGGAGCCTGAGGTCAGCCCTGGATTTCACAGGAGACGGCAAGGCTCAGTAGCAGCAGGCTTATTCCTGCTCTCAAAAGAAATTACTAATCCTCGGATGCCAGCCCTTTCCCTACTCCTCAGGGTATCTGTTGTATCTCCCAGATTGTCAGTAATTTTAAAAAATATATTATATCCATCTGTATTGTTTTAATGTTTTTATTCCTCCATTATGCCCATATTTCTTCTATAAAGTAAAACATGAGGTAGCTCGGTAAATAATCTAGTAAATACCTAGAATTGTAAGCTATAGTATAGTTTAAAAATAAGGTGCATGAAACAAGTTGCAGAACAGTATATAGGATATGATTTCAACTGTGTTACAGAACGAAAATATATTTCAATGTGAATACAATACGTCTGAACTGAGCCCATGGCTATCAGAGGGAAGATGGGGCTGAAGAGGACCAAGAGTTGTGAGATGTAGGAGACATTTCCTTTTTGGAGGTTTTTAAGTTCTAGTCAATCCAGGTGGGATTCTGTAGGTGACAAGATGCCATGTAGGAAGCTCAGGTCTTATCTATAATTTAAGACACCAAGCTCTTTATTTGTTTACTAAATGTTGTACTTTAATTACAGGTCATAGAGACTCTTTATAAATCAATTATTAGTCTTTCACAAAACTGCTGTACACACCAGAGATCCATACTCAGATTTCAGAATGACTGTATCGTCCACCAAGGAGTATAACACATCTTCCATGCACTAACCTATTACTCTTTTAAGGTCTATGCCCACCTACTTGACATATTTCTGCTGACTCCTGGCAATGCCAATTTTGCTGTAAACATTACAATTATTACCGGGCAAAAATGGCTTTGTACGGTGAGTGTCCTGTCACTACCCAGCAAAAACGAGATAAATCATTCAGTGACTGATCACAGTTGAAAGTAGAGTCAGTAAATCTTTGTAGTGTTGGGCTTGCCAAGCAGAGCTCCCTGGCATTACTCATGTACTGACCAGTTAGGGAGAGAACCTCCAGGTCACACCATTCACTCTGCACCCCCGACTATCTTTCTTCTTCTCATCCAACTTTTTTTTCTATGATCATACTGCAGTCTCTGCTGAAATTTAAGAAAGACTGAAAATCAGGGACACCTGTTGTAGTTGGAAATGACCGTGTGGTCTGTGTTATAGTGGCCATTGAGCCTGACAGCTGCACAAATGCAAGGCCAGTCAGGATCCACTTCAATAGAAGTGTCTTCTCTGTTTGGAAGAAAAATGCCAGCAGAACCCCAGATCCTGTCTGTTGCTGCAGGTTTGTTTGTTTTTGCAGAAAAAAACATTTTCTGGTCTCATTATATATACATGCATACACACGCATTATATACCTGGGGTGCAAAAAACATGTATACACATGACTTGTATTCATCTTTTGTTACCGGTATATACTGAGTATTACAATTTTAATACAGTGTTTTCCTTTCTTAAAATGTGTATACATTTTTTTGGCACCCTCTGTATATGTACATTGATGGTTGGACAAGCAGTTAATTGAAAAAAGTCAAAGTGGGGAATCATAAAAATAACACATGTATATATTTAACTATTTTGTTTTATCTTAAAGCATAGATGTCTATGTTTTTCCAATGTTTAATGTAAAGCCAAGGCTTCATTTGAGTATGGAGTTGTGTTGCTGCCTCTTTGGGGTGAACTGCATTTTCTGACATGCCATGTACAATTTCCAGGTTGGATTCCTTTAAAGTGGAATTAACTCAGAGATACTTCTGAAACAATCAGAGAATAGATTTTATCTAGATTTTTACAATCTTTCCCCAAAAAGTTAACTCACCCATACATACTTCCACAGTAATATTTTTAGTGACTTGTTTTTATTAAGTCTTTCCAAAGCATTCTCTGTAGTAGTCATAGAAAAAAGGACTCTCATTTTGCTGTATTTCACTGGCTTATATAATATATGTAATTAAAAGAATATAATCAAAATAAGAAGTACAATTGGCATTGACTAGTTTGGGGACAAAGTCCAGCTGATTCTTGGGCAGTGAGCACACCAGCTGGAGAGAGCAGAGGGAGGCAGGTAACTGTGGGAGTAACCATAAGCAATGCCCCATTAGCCACAGAGGGCATCGGTCAGCAGGTCTTACTTAATTCTAGTAGAAGGTGAAGTGTAGGTCAGTTTATGGAACATCTGCTGTTTATTAATCTCTTTTAGGTTTTTGCAATACATTTTAAGCAGCATAACCCTTTTGTCAGATGAAACCTTACACAGAAGACCAGAACATCCGACAAAAGTGGAGGTATTCTAGGGGATGGATTCATCCCTCCATATTCCTCCTATTCCCCTGAGGTGGCCCTTAAAGAATATCTGGAATGCCTAGGGCTGTGTGAAGGACAATATGAAAACCTCTGACAGAATTCAATCCTTGCATAATAAAATGATACATTGAGATTTAAAGATACCGTAACTCAGCTTTTCTGGTTCCAAAATTTAAACCTTTGACTACATTTTCTGTCTTATATTTCCCAGGAAACTTGAGGCTGCCTCTCATGAGTCCTTTCTGCCAGCTGGTAATCTCTGTGTGGCAGCCCAAAGGCCAGGAAGGAACATAGTGGAATAGGCTCAGCATGGTCCTGATTCTTTGTATAGCTCCCTGAAATAGACACCAGCATACAACCTCTGTGAATCAGTGTGTGGTGGGCCAGGCATGACTTTCTGTCTGACCTTTCTTCAGGACGGTTACTTTTCAACACTTTGTGGGCCAAAGAGGTGTTTTCATTGCTAAGTACATAGTCCCTGCCTTTGCCTTCAAATTGCTCCCAGGGGAGGTAACATCTGAGCTGGGCTTTGTCAGAAAAAGGGGGAGAGATATGGAAGGCATTCTAGGCAGAGCAAATATCAAACCCAAAGGGCTTGACTTGACTTCAGCCAGTACCATGTTTCAGAAGGAGAACATGTGAGTGGGGGCCAGAA
Source organism: Rhinolophus sinicus (assembly GCF_036562045.2). Classification (NCBI taxonomy): domain Eukaryota; kingdom Metazoa; phylum Chordata; class Mammalia; order Chiroptera; family Rhinolophidae; genus Rhinolophus; species Rhinolophus sinicus. Next base: position 36,449,370 of record NC_133752.1, read on the forward strand.
TCAGCCCTTGTATCTATGCTAAGGAGTTTGGATTCTATCCTGAAGGCCATGAAAATCTATTAAAGGATTGCAAGCAGGATCATGACATGACTGGATTTGTGATTCAGTTGGGTTCCCCTGTTAACACTAGAAGATGAATGGTGGTGGGAGGACTGAAGTCAGGGAGACCAGATAGGAGGTGGCTACAGTGATTCAGGGGAAAGATGATAGAGACCTGAATGAAGGCAGTGACAATTTGATGGAGAGAAGGAAACAGATACCAAAGCATTAAGTATGCCTGTACTTAGAACACTTTCCAATGCTGACTACAAAGCTAGATTAAAGTGGCCAAAACAATTTTGGGGAGCATGAAAGAAAGTGCAGATTTCACATGTGCTCAAGCTTCAGATTCAATTTCACGGAATATTCCAGAGCTTCTAGCATTCCTATCAGGGCTACTAAGTATAGCTGGACAGGCTGTATACTGCACAACTCCAGAATATGCTGCTGACATAGATTGCAATGTATCTGAAACACCTTCAAGTTGTACAACACTAGCCTACTGCTCTGTATGGTTATACGAAAGAAAATTCCCAGAAATAGTCTACATAGCTTCTTGAGAAATGTTATGTGATGTATATGAGCCCTACTAAATAGAAGAGGTAGTGTGAGGCAAGGCCACTAATGGTAGCTTTTAGGATCTAATGCAAGATGGACACAGTCCTTGCTCCACACAGGTGCTGAGAGAAGAGAGGAATGCAGATGGCAGGAGACACTTGGGCAGTTGGGGAAGGACAGAGGAGGTCGTACAAAGCACCTGGCATCAGAACAGACTTAGGCAGAACTTCCACCAATATGGTGAGCCTCTGGAACATAGTAACCAGCTCTGCCAAGGACACCTGGCCATGATGCCCAATTCAAGGGCTCAGCGTATGGACTGCAGAGTAACTTGAAATAGTGTCCGCAATGGCAAGCCCGTCAATATCATGGGTACCTCCATACCAAGAGGCATTTTCTTTCCATTCTATGTTTGGGAAAGACTGAGATTTATGCACCTTCCTTTGTTTCATATTAGCCAATAAGAATGGTAAGTCTAGAAGCAGGCCCTTTGTTCACAATTCATATTGCATGTGAAATATATGAAGAAGTAAATAAATATGTGTACTTGTCTTTCACTATACACTGTCCTACATACAAACCAAATTTCAACACAAGTTTGAAATCTCTGAGAGATGAAATTGCAAAAGAAAGTGTCACATGCTCTGTAGATCATAATATCAATGCCTAACAGTGCCGGGCACTTAGTAGATGCCCCACGAAAGCTCACTGAATTCACAAATTAATGGGTTATGTTAACCAAGCGCTTCTGCACAAATGATCTCATTTGATCCTAACAAGTCTGTGAAGTAGGTGTTATTATCTTCGTTTTATTGAAGAGAAAACAGAAGCTCAAAAAGGTTAACTGACTTAAGTGCTCAAGGTCACACAGCTAATAAATAGTGTAGCTGGTACATTAATTGAGATCTTTGATTGTCTCTACCACTCGACAGCTGCTTGTAAAAGCTTTGGTCTGCATAATTCTGATTTAAAGGAACCTACTGAGAAATCCTCTTGTAAAGAAAACCATGCCTAATGTATACTTTGTAAGTCATTATTTAGGTATTTTTTGGATTTTCCTAGAGTGAGGTTCCATGTTACAAATGATAAATCACTAGTTTATACTCATTTTGAGCATGGAATATCTGCAGCTCATAAAATATTAACGAATGGCTGGTGGCCACACACACACACACAAAAAAAAGAAAGCCAAAAAAAATTAGACTTCTTAATTTCCCCTTTTTGTCCTGTTTATTAGAATCTACTTCTCTCATATATAGCTAGCATTATGTAATGTTTTACTTCTTTATTTTATCTGATTCAAGACTGAAAGATTTATTTTCTAAAGTTGGGATTCTAAGTTGTTTGGTTGACCTGATAAACTAATGAAGTAGAAATCGGTCCGTAGTGGAATGAAAAACCTCCCCCCAAAATCACAGGTATTGAAAACCATCATTGGAGGGAGTCATGATTATTGAGGCTCATAGATTTGTTCTATGTAAAAACTGAAGCAGTTGATTCCATTGGTGAGGGAAGCTGATCTCAGAAAGTTTCACCTCTCAGACATACCACAGAGAACGGGCACTGCCCGTGTGTGGTTTCTCAGATTTCCTTGTCTCTCCCACCTGCATGGGGGCCTTGTGGGCTGAAGTCAGTTCAAAATTTCACCCCTTGGGTGGCGATCCCCATGGCTCCCCCGGGACATCATGTTTTTGGTTCCTGTCCTAACCCACTGTGGAGCTTTGCACACTTGGTGTGCTCTGTCTCCTGATCTTTTTTTAGGTGAGGGTGAACAGAAGCCCAAGGATCAGGTGTTGGCTGCAGAACAGAGATGTTTAGTTTCCATCAAGATCAAAGGTGAACATAAATCAAAAATAAGGATAACACCTTCACCATCAGTGTCAGACAGACAATAAAACAGAACACAATTTTATACTTAAATCAGTAGATATTGTCCAGGAGGATTTGTCTAAAGCAATGCATTGTCTTAATTTGATCGATCTAGTCCAACTCTGGTGGAAGTGTCACATCGTGAACACAGAGCAGTGGGCCTCAGCAGCCTGGCCAAAGGTGGTATTTTCAAGCATTTCAGAGACCTTGATCATGTCTTTGGTTAAAATTCATTCATTCATTCTATCTGGCTCAGAGCCCTTTTCCTCAAGTTAGTTTATCCTAGGTATTGAGTAGAAACTGATTGAATTTAAAAATAAAAAGGGAATTTGCTTAGTATTTTAGTTGATAAAAAGGGGTCCAATAAAATCTAAACATATATATGCATGCATAAAATTTTGATGGAGATGGCACTATATACCCCAGCAAGCAAACTGCAAATTCACAATGGTGTTTACTGAAGTGCACTATATTTAGAAAAGGCAAGTCTGATGAAGCTTGGCTTTGAGAGCCGTTTGATCCTCCCTTTCATTGCTACGTGGTGGAGAGGACCTTGGCGAACCCTGCGTGGGGAGAAATCACCACCAGGACTCCCACTGCATGAACCTCTGCTCTTGTGACCAAACATAGCCCTGCTGTTTCAGGAAGGTTTGCATAAAAGGGATTGATTTTCATTTGATTCTGCAAATAAACTCACTGAGCAAGCCTGGCGGAAAGGAAGAAAATAAGATGGAAAAAAAATTCTTGGGTAGTCTGGACAGCTTCCAAATGCTTCAAGCTGACAGCACAACTGGTTTAATCTGCTTCTTTAGAGCTGAAGGCATACTTAGCTTTCAAGGCCAGAAATTTGGGACTTAATGAGTGATCGCCTGAGATTCTGTTTTTTTGTTTTGTTTTGTTTTGTTTCTGGTAAAAACAAAAAATACTAAAAAACAAGTTATTACGCTTGAACTATTTATTCTGCATTTAAAATGATGGTCCCACTCCTTTACTTAATTTGTTTTCACTTGTTAAAATGCATGACTTCTCTAAGAAAAAATAATTTTGCATCTATTGTTACTATATGATTAAATTAAAAATTTTTAAAGACAAACATTAAAATCAAATTCATCAAGCTGGATCTAAAATAATTGTTATTTATTTATTTATTTACTGACTATTTCTAATGGGTAAGAATTAGTCTTGGTTTAGTCACAAAGATAAAGACTAATAAAACACGTTCACTTGTTCTCAAGCACTCACAATCTAGTAGGGGAAGCACAAATTCACGACTATATAAAGACATATGTTTTAATTTTCATATAGTGCGATAAGTAGTATATTAAAAACATGGGCAAGATGTTGTGGAAACCAGGAAAAGTGGCAATGAATTTGGCTTGGGTGGAGCAGAAGTTTGTTATAGTTTCACATGGATATTAATGTTAAGCTGGGCTTTAAAGAGATACTATCCAACAAGATTTAGAAGCAAGACTGGGGCCAAATTGGGACATATTGTACAGCACTCTCAAAGAGCGAGGCCAGCTCTGTTCAGAGAAGGTGGGTGGGCCAGAGACAGGCTCCCCCAGCTGCTACCACCTAGTCCAAGCCCCCAGCAGCACTCACCTGAACTGAACGCTAGGCTCCTCACTGGTCTTCTTGCTTCACCTCTCCCCCTTCTGTAGAGGTCTTTTCTCCACAGAACGTCAGGATGCATCCCTTCAATATGATGATCTTTACAGAGCGAGCACCGCTTGTATGTCAGGCGCTCTGCTAGACACTTAGAATATGTGAGTAAACAAAACAGACAGAAACCCTTGTCCTTGTTGAGCTTTTTTTCTCATAGTGGGAGACAGTCACACAATAATAAGTATAAATAAGTATATTTTAGACTACAATAGAAAAAAATAAGTACAATTTTTTTTAATTGAGCAGAGAAAGGGTACAAGGAGTAGTGGAGAGGGAGCAGGTTGAAACTTTGAACAGGGTGGCCAGGGTAGACCTCACTGAGAAACTGATATTTAAGCAAAACGTTAAAGAAGGGGGAAGTGTTAGCCATGTGAATAACTGGGGAAGAATGTTACGGGCAGAAGGAACCGCCAATGTAAACAGCAGAAATGAAACAGCAAAGAAGCCATTGTAGCTGGAGCAGAGAGCAAGGAGGAAAGAGGTAAGGAGCAGTCAGAAAAGTACCAGGGAGGGGATCATCTCATGACGGGTCTCTTTGGGTATTATTATAAGGAATCTGGCTTTTACTCTCTGGGAAATGGGTTTGGAACGGAAGAATGACGTGCTGTGACTTATACTTCAAAAAGAAACAACCTGGCCGCTGTGTGGGGTTAGACGGTAAGGAGAAAGGCTGAAACAGGAAGAAAGCTTGGGAGGCTGCACCAGTAACCCAGGAGGGGGAAGATGGGGGCTTAGAGCAAAAGGCTAAGCAGAGGAAGTGGTAAATGAGGTAGGATTCTGGATATATTCTGAGGGCAGAATCAATAGGATTTGCTGATGGATTGGCCATGAGGTGAGAGAATGAACGGATGCAAAGATGACACCAAGGATTTTGCCTGAGTATCTAGAAGATGGAGTTTCCATTTGGCTGAAATGGGAAAGGCTGCAAGTGAAATAGATTTGGGGATAAGGAGTCAATTTTAGACATACGAAGGGACATGCATCTGAGCTCATGAGAGAGGATAGGATGGAGATACTCATTTGGAAATCATTGGTATATAAGTTGTACAGAAAGTACCGAAGTGTACTGGGTGGAGTCACAAAGTGAATGTGTGTGTATGGAGAAGTAAAGAAGACCATGTACTGAGAAAAAAAGGAACAAGCACAAAAGACTGAGAAGGAACAATCACTGAGGCAGGAGGAACACCAGGCACTGTAGTTTCCACATGAAGAATGTTATCAGCAAGGAAGAAAGAATGGTCAACTATGTCCAATGGTGCTAAAGAAAAGTACAGGATTGGCTTTTGTATTTAACAATGTAAGCTTATTGTTAAACCCAAGGACAACTATTAACTCTTACAAGAGCAGTTTTGATAGAGTGGTGAGGGTTAAGCTTAATTGGAGTAAATCATTTGTAGTCTGTGTTCCATAACCATTTCCACAACCTATTCCTGTTTCTGTCCTGCATCTTATTCTCCTGTCTATTTCCCTTGCTGTTTTCTCATTTCTGTCTTCATATCAGGTTTGGATTTGGTTCTTGGCCCCATTTTCATGGTTATAGCTTTGACTCCTTTAAATAATGACTATGTCCCAGTTACATTGCCTTCAGAGGCCTCAAATATGAATTCCTCCCAGCTCTCTTTGACTCTGACCCTTTCTATTCTGACTTTATCCTCATGTTTTACTGCCATTGGATTTGTTCTGGCTTTAGAAAGGACCAGATACTGGTGTGAAAGAGCTTACCATAGATTAGGTTGTTGGCAAAGCTTTCTTGGTGCACAGAATCTACCGAATTTCTTTCTTCCCTTCAACCCAGTCTGTTTCATTTTTCCTGAGGCAACTCACAAAACTGGATGTAACAGTTGGATCCACCCTTCCATGAGGTGAAGACCCTTCATGTCTTCAGCTGCCCATAAAACCTAGTTTCTTTTAGTGGCCACATAGTTTTCATGGAGAGTTCTGTATCCCTAGTAGACTGTCTTCCACTGAATTCCTTTGAAGTGATTTTGGAACTTTCTCTTTTGAAGATCAGCCCATACAGAAACTTCACTGACTTCTTGTCAGGAGCATTAATGTACATCTTATTTGCGTCACTATATGCCAGACTATGTGTATGCTGAATACTAGGGACACGTAGATGAAGGTCAAGAGGATTCCTAATGGATATTTTTGATCCAAAGAAACATAATAAGGAGTGTTCTTCAGGGACGTATGTTGGCCCTTATGTTTGTTATGGTTCCATTTAATACCAAAATGAGGCCATAATGATGAATGGTAGTAGATTCTAAAATCTAATTTCCCTTGAAAAGTAATGGCATGATGCAATAAGAACGGAAAGTTGTTGAATAATGACTGCTAAAGAGTACTATCCAGAGAGAAAATTCAAATGAATTCTCTTTGTTCATGTTCTTTAGTCCAAATATTTTATGAAAGCTTCCTGAAAATAAACACAGTAATATCTTGTGACTGTGGCCACAGTGACTAGGTTAGGCATCCTAATGAAAACAGTATAAAATTTACCATTTACTTAAGTTGACAATGATGGAAAATTTTGGAAGGTGTCTGTGGTAGCCAGCCTCCAAGATGGTCCCCCGTGATCCCTCCCTTCTAATATTTATGCTCTTGTATAGTCCCCTCCAACATTATGATCAATAGACTGAGGCAGAAATGACGGTATATGACTTCCAAAGCTAGGTCATAAAAGGCATCCGGGCTTCTGTCTTGCTCTTTCTCTCTTGAATCACTCACTCTGAGGAAGCCAGATGCCATGTTGGGAAAACATTCAAGCAGCCCTGTGGAGAGGCCCACATGGTTAGGAAATGAGGCCTCTGACCAACTGCCAGTAAGGAACTGAATTATCTTGCCAATGTTTGAGTAAGCCATCTTGGAAGTGGATTCTCCTGCCCCAGCTATGCCTTCATATGTCTTCAGCCCTCTCCAACATCTTCACTGCAACTTCCTGAGAGTTCCTGAGCCAGAACCCTTCAGCTAATGAGCTTCCAAATTCCTGATCCACAGAAATTGTGTGAGATAATAAACATTCATTGTTTGTAGTCACTAAGTTGTGGCATAATATTTTATGAAGCTATTGATAGCAAATACAGTGTCATATTGAAATTTTTGAAGGTACTATGCTTCCTTAGATCCTAGAGTGCTAATAAAATCAACTTTATTTATCTGATCTCTCAATGCACAATTCAATTTCCATTTGAAAAAAAAATATTTCCAAAGTTCTGGGCATTTTACCCTTTTGCCTTGATATTTACCATCATTTAGTGATAGAGCTTAGTGACTCAGAAATTAACAGGCTTTAATTAAACCACTGTCCTGCCACCACCCATTAGCAGTATGACCTTAGGAAAGATGTGCCTCAGTTTTCTTGTTAGCATCATAATTATAATATAAACCTAATACAAAAGACTGATGTAAAGATTAATTAGATAATATATGGAAAACAGCACATTGCGGTCTCATAAAACTTGTAATGATTATGATGATGATGATAGTGGTGCTATAATGATGAGGATGGTGGAGAAGATAAAAATCTCCTTGTTTTCATCTTACAGGTAGATCCCTTATGAGGTAAAAGAACCTTTGCAATTCTATATAGGGATCTCAGTTATTACCCTGTACTTCTTCCTGCATGTATGTAATTACATCGATAATCATCATCATCTAATTTTGCAACATACTTATTTGTCTAATTTCTTCACAGCCTATATCTATAGCCCACAATAAAGTAAGCATGTTACAGGTATTCTCGTGATAGAAACACATACTGTTGAACCAACTAAGGCACAATTTTAGCAATACATTTAATTTTGATGATTATTTACATTTTTATTGATTACTCTTTTTATAGGTAGGTGACCTATTGTTAAATCTATAATGAAAATGCATGAATTGTTCAACTATTCAATTCTTTGTAGAAACATGTAACTGTAACTTTTGCTAAGTATCTGAAGACTGTGGGGTGAGATAAATCTCCATAGTAGGATTAGTTTTAAAAGTTAAATAGAGTTCGCATTATTTAAAGAAGATTAGGGTATGTTTCCATCTTATGGTTAAATGTGACTTGGTTTTCCTTTCCTCATGGAATTTGACAAATGAGGGAAAAAAGACCGACTTGTAGTGTAGACCTACTGATAGCGACAAGTACCTGTAACCTTGGAGCCTTTCTTATTCTCAATTTTATCAAGTTTACAGTAATTGGATTGAACTCAATGACCTATAAAGTCATTCTTTCTCCAGATTTCTACTAATTCTCCAATAGGGAAATCACAAGCTCACTTCTTTCCCCACAAACACTACAAAAGATGAAAGGCTTGGCTGAATCTTTGTTTCTAAATGACTCTCTTGTCTTAAAGGTGAACGCTACATGCCTGTTATATACCTTCGTAGTATCTTAGGTCAGTAAGTCATAAAAACTTCACTAGGTGGTTCCAAAAGGATCTAAACTCATTCTCAGGACACCTGTTGTCATGAGATCAGCACTATAAAAGCAATACCAACAATAGAGGGCTCCCTGTATGCTGGGCTACATTTTAAGCATCTCACATATTTTACCTCCTTTAATTTCACCCCAACCCTAGTAGCTATCGTTATTCCCAGTTTACAGAGTTGCCTGGTGTCTCATTAAGAGTATTCTACATTCTCCACTCACCAGACACAGGGGAAAGCATTCTTACTGTCTCCATTGAGCCATTAATATAGTCGTCTTCCTGTCAGTAACAGTGGGAGCTGAACTGGAAAAAGTTCAGTTCTTCAAAGTGAGAAGTGAGAAGACACATCCATTCATAGCAAAGGGGTAAACATGTGGTCTAGAAGTCCATTCTGGAAGGTGTATATTTTACTTAGAAATTGTAAAATCTAATCCTTCTTACCCTCCACTCCCACAGCACATACAATACACACATATGCAAGGCATTTGCTGCAGCAATTTTAAATAACTTAAATTTGATTGCATGCCACAAGATTGAAATGGGACATATTTCACATTTAGTGGCTTTTTAAAAAGCTCAAGTCCCACACTTAAAGTCAATCAAATGAGTGAATCATTTTATAGAAGAAAGACAACAAATAACTTAAAAATTTGGAAAGATCAGCGCTCTGGCTTGGGAAGAAAAAACTGTCTGCCTTTCTAGATAATTGGATGGGTCAGTGGTACTAGATAGGGGTCTCTTGTGACTATTTGATTTATCTAATTTAAGGTCATTGATATTCAATAAAGTTTTTTCCATGCAAACAACTGGTTCCAAATGGGCTTTTTTTTTTTCAAGCATAGAACAGTAAGCTAGACTTTAAGATAGAACTTAAAGGCCAAAAGTTACCTTTCACCTCTGAAATAGAGAACCTTGAATTCAAAAGCATTTGATTTATGCAAATTAAACCACTCTGTGGGAGTGGGAGGCTGGGAAATACAATGTTATAAAATTATATTTTGCATATATGTCCTTTACTACATAACTGAATAAGCATGCACTCTTTATTATATATTGTACATAATTATGCATATTCACATGTTATACAGAGCTGTATATTATACAGACCTGAAATTAGACTTCATGGACAACTTAAGGGATTTCCAAGGGTAATTTTGACCTCACTTAGCTTTTGCCTTGAGCACAGTCTTAGAAACCCAACCAGCTTGTGACTCCAATGTGAATTAAAATGGCCCTTCAGTAAAGGAGAAGGCCCATGGGATGGATGGATGTCTCCTGGTCCCATGTACTAACCCAGATCTGATTGTTATTAAGGTGAGATCTCTCTGTTAGATACTAGCATTCACCAGGAATAGAGAAGGAAGCAGGTCAGAGTGACTCAGTAGCATTTTTGATCTGTCTGTTAGTTCTTATCCAGAATTTTACAAAAGTTGCTTTAGTCACACTAAGACAACTGGGAGAAAGCTCAAGTGAGAAGATCTTTTAAAACTAGGGGAACATACTCCAAAGTCAGTGAGAGCATGTTTTGTGAGCTATCATATTAAAGTGTGTTGTGTTTAGTTAGAAATGGTTTCCATGCCCATGAGTTTGCTTCTCTAGCTGCTAAGGGCATAGGGAGAGGACAGTTCATCAGAGTTAGTCAGATAAATCTTCTGCACCTGATCTCTTCTTAGAAGCTGGTGCATGGTACTTATACAGGGACTGACTCAAGTCTAATGGAAGGGGATATATGTTTACAGGGACTAAAATAGGAGCACATTAAAGTCAAGGCAGGTGCTTGACGGGGGAATGCGAACCCATCTTTTCAAAAGAGGCTCTGGAAGTTTTTATTTAAATGTTTTCAGCAAAATAAACTGTTACTAGGAAAACATCTTGTTATAAATATAAGAAGGGTCTGCAGGCCTGAAATGTATCTGCCTGATTTCTCCTCCCTTTGTAATCCCACTAAGCCTAGAAGCTCAGCAAGGAAAGATCTCCTTGCACCCTTCATCACCCATGGCTGTGGGCAGCAAATGGTCAACTTTCTGAGCTTAAAGTAAACAGTCTTTCTTGATTAATGACCCCTGCCCTTTTACAGAGATCTCTTTTGGCCCAGGAGGCTCTTGCATGGTAATTATATGCACAGACTGCAGAGGCAGTGACTATTTAATGAAGAGCTGTGGCATACACGAGTCCTGTTTTGAATTTACCTCATCAACTGTTGAGCTGAATTATAAGCAAAAGTGATTACTTTAAGATTATTTATTCTGAATTTGTATTGCTTGATGACATATCTGGAAGTTTGTCTTTGCATTATTTTTAAAAGTTTGTTACTAAGCAAGTTTATAAGGTAAACAAAATAACAAGGGATTAGTTTGCTAACTTTTGAGTGCCAAATGTTTCTAAGGACTTTGGATGCGACCACTTTTAAACAGGTATTAATAATACCCATAGATCATAATGCTTTGATGCATTAGTTATGAATCATTTTTAGCTATTTAATGAGAATTCTCCCTAAATAATGTTGCTGGCTTCTCTCCAGTTATCCAATAATAATAATTAAGTTATTTATTGGTTGATCGATTCAATAATATAGACAAAATATCATTTCCTGGATCCTTACCTTTCACTCAAGTCAACAAAGATTCTCTGTGTGTCTACTGTAAGTCAGGCCCTTTTGTAGGCTTCCAGGACCACATCAGAGAACAAAGTAAATAAGAAAAAAAAAAGAAAGAAAAGGAAATCTCTGACCTTGTGGAGCTTATAGTTTCCTAGATGTTGGCATTAAAACAATAAACAAGTCAGAAAAGTTTTTAAACTCCCTGCCTGCAGAAGGTTTACATTTTGGTGTGAAAGTTGGGCAGTAAATTGGGACAATTTTATAAAGGTAATTGTAATGTAGTACAGTATACTGTACAGGGTGATGGGGTACATGTTCATTCTGAAGCCCACTTTAGACAGAGGAGTCAGGGAAGATCTCCTGAGGAGAGAAAGATTAAGCTAAAATCAGAAGAATAAGAAGAAGCCAGGTATTTGAGAGCCAGCGGGTGGGAGGAAGATTTTTGCAAACATTTTGATAGCCCAAGGCAGGGAAGAGTGTGCTGCTGGAGGAACGTAGAGAGAGAGAACTGCTGTGACCAGAGTTTGTCGTGAGCAGCCCTGGAGACACAGGTAGGAGCTAGGTCATACATGCTTTAGATTTTATCTTAAGTGCAAAGGGAAGGGTTTGAGGGGAGGGAGTGGCAACACTGATTTCTATTTGCAAAAAAAGAAAAAAACAATCCTGATAACTGGCAAATTAATGGCAGAGGGGCAAAGAGGGAGCAGAGAGAGCAGTCTGAAGGCTGTAAGAATGATGAGGATTTGGATGATGGTGACTCAGGAGATGGAGAGTAGGGAATGACTTTGGGATATACTTTGGAGGTTGTTTTGAGAAGACTTATTAAAGAATGAGATGGGGGGATGATCAGAATAAAAGGGAGGAATGAGTTCCCAATTGATAGAAGTGCCACATATTGAGATGGAAAAGACTGGGATAGATTAAGATTGGCTGGGGACAGGGAAGGGTGTTGCAAACAACCACGAGATCTCTTCTTGACACTTTACATCTGTGACATCTATTATACATCTACATGAAAACGTCAAGTGGCCCGTGGGGTATATGAATCTGGAATTGAGGGGCTATGTCTTGGCTAAAGGCATAATGTTGGCGGCCCTTGGCAAATGTAAAACAGCTAAAACCATAGACCAGGATAAGATCACCAGAGGAAAGACTATAGATGACAAGGGGATAGGTAGTCAATGCAGTTTTATTGTGGATTCACTATGTACAAGGCAAACAGGGATCAGTCAAAGTCTTTAATCTCAAGAAATTTATATGCCTGGTATGAGAAAAAAACACATGAAAGTGAAAGTAAGTGTCAAAAAATGGGGGTGGTGGTGAAAGGGGCACTTTATTAGTCCTGAGAGGGCTAATTTCTATGGCATTGAGAACAGGAGTCACTTTTTCATAGTGGTTGTCGTGTAAGGATGAGAGATGGAAGGCTGAACTGAGACTCAAAGTGATTGTGAAACCTCCAAAAGGGGGTGGTTCATATATGTCCTTTTTTTTTTTTCTAACAGAGAGAGAATTGTCAAATTGAAATTCTTAAATTCTCAAAGTGTCTTGTGAATCACAAAGGATTAGAAGCATTGCCATAGGAAATCAATTCAATCACAGTCTTAAAAAATTGGTTAAATTGTAGAAGGTACAGAGAAGGAAGAAGGATATTTCAGAAAGTAGAAAGCATGGAAGACATAAGCAAAGAAACATTCTGAGAAATAAAAATGCCAGGCATGCTTGGGAATGGCTTTAGACTTATATGATTGGGACCGGGATTGGCAGAGAACAGTGAAGAAATTTAAGCTGGACAGTAGGAGGGGATTGAAATGGGAGACAAACTTCAATGCAAACTAAGGAGATGGACTTTCTCCTTTGGACATGAGGAGTCATTGGATTCAATTCAATTAAAAAATATTAAGCATCTGATACATACAAGCAATGTATGGGGTGGGGATGGGAGATGCACATGTAGGGGGAGAAGGGTTAAAATTGTCACACAGCATACCCATAGGTAGCAAGAATTAACTTTTATTCTATGGGTCAAGCCCTGGGCTAAGTGCTTTAAATGGACTATCAAATTTATTCCTCACAACTGTATTGAGGTGTCCCCTATTGGGGTAAAGGGAAGTTAAATTACTTGTCCTCAGTTATGAGACTGGGAAAGGTGGAGTCATTATTTAACTCAGGCAGTGTAACTCCAATGTTCAAGCTCTGGAACACTCTGCTGATGACCACAGAATATCCTGACTTTCTGGTGCAGCCAGAGATGGCCATGCTTCTCATCCAAACTAGGGCTATGGACACCTTGGGAGACACCCGGAGTATACCAGGTATGTGAGGTGACAATAAATGTTGCATATTTTTATTTCAAGATTAAAAAAAAATGTGTGTGAAAATGGACATGGGTATTTATGGTTGTAAAAATCACAGTAAGTTTTAATGAACGTATTTTATAACATGTGTTCAGAAAAGTGAAGAATCATAAGCCTACAGCTCCATACGCTTTTACAAAATGAACGCATCCATGTAACCAGCACCCAGATGAAGACATAGAACATTCCATCACTGCAGAGCCACCACCTGCCCTGTCTGTAACACCATCACCAGGAGTGACCACTATCCTGACTTCTAATACCCGTGATTAGTTTGTCCTGTTTTCGACTTTTATATGAATCGAATCATTTAGTATTTTCTCTTTGCATCTGGCTTCTTTTTCCTAACATTATGTTCTGAGATTCATCTATATTGTTGCATGTGGCAGTAATTTGTTTATTTAATTCACATTAGTTTTTAAAGTACAGCAATGCCATAATGAAATTATTTGCTTTTGTAGAGAACATACCCAAATTTTTTGAGAAAGCAATTTAGTCTTCTTTCCCTTTGGTCACTTTGATGGCAAAGTTTGAGCAACAGAGAAACAAGCACTGAATTGGGGGTCAGGAGACAAGGATTCTAGTCCTCCTCTACTTCCCATGGCTGTGTGATCTTCGGCAGGTTATGTAAAGTCTCTGAAGTTCGTTTCCTACATTAGTAAAATAACAAAAACACAGCTAAAGTCTGTTTGGTCTGTCCCTGTATGAGTTGTCTTTGCTTCAGTTATAAGCTGAATGGGCTTAACTTAAGGAAAGTTAATAGAGGAAACAAAAAATTCGCAAAATAAAATTATTTTTTTCTATTATAAAAGAAAAACGTGTTTATTCTAATATTTCAAACAACACCGAGCTGCATAAAGGAAAATTTAATAACAATTGTTCAATCTTAACTTCCCACATATACAAAAACAATGTTAGTTTGGTGTTTATTCCTATATATTTTCTGTTGATACAACTATATGTTCACTGAATACATTTTATTATTATTATTTTCAAAATGCAATCATACTAATACATTTTGTTCTATAACTTTCTCTTCATGGGAATTCTTTCAAGATCAGAATATATGGTCCTGGTCACTTAATGGCTGTAGAATTAATGTCTGCATAACATGTCATTGCATCCATGCACTGTGCTTAATCAACCATTCCTTTATTGATGGATATTTAGGTAGTTTTCAACTTTTTGCTTTCACAACATGCAGCAAAAACATCCTTGTACATGTATTGTTAAACCCTAATGTTCTTATTCTGTATGATATTTAGAAACTGTCAGGTCATTTTCTAAGAAGTTCCTTAATTTTCATCTTAGTTCTTGAATTTTGAGCAGATTTGAATGTGAGATTTGAATCAAGAAAAGAAATGGGATCTTAAACTTTTTTCACAATTACTCCAAATACTCATAGAAAATAGAAAGCTGAAAAATAAAATATTGAGGAAATCTTTAAAGGCTCATGTTTGAAATCACTGAAGTCTGAAATCAGAAATGTGGGGAGAAGAAATACTTTCCCAAGTAACACAAAACAGAACCATGATTTTAGCCTCCAAAAGGCAATATCAAGAATTAAAGGGCAAAGAAAACATTTCTTTCTAAAATTACAGAAATCAGTCGTTCGTGTCATTCTGTAGATAGGCAGCTGAGTTGACTGGTGATTTAAATTCTGTTTCAACACCAACTTGAAAAACTTACAATAACTTATTAAAGGCCGATGACCTGCTATCCCAGACCAGGAGGCACCCTTCACAAATGCCCTCTCAGCCCCTGCCTCCTGGAGGCTAGGATGACAGACGGTGGGCTTTGGTGAAAGGAATAAACAGTTGCAGTTAGGCGCTTCAAAATGGTCTGTATTACATAGAGGAAGATTTATTAGTTCTGTCAATGTTTCACTTTGAGGCTAGGTCTGGAAGGGATAATTTTCCTTTATCCAGTAAGATCTGAAACACCAAAATCCTCCACCACTCTCAAGAGAGAACCAGATGAAATCTATTGGCAGGAGTCAAGAGGAAGAAGGGGTCTGGGGTAGGGAAAGGGAGGGCAAAATGTCTAGGAGACCACTGGGAGAGGAGAAGGGGATGGAGGGAAACCACAGAGAGCAACCCCTTGATACACACCCTGACTCACAGGGAAAAAAATAAAGAACTCTTTTTTTGCACCACCTCTACCCTGTGTGTGCAGGCTTGAATGTCTATTAAAGTTTTATTTCTGATAGACTCATAGATACAGAGAACAAACTGATGGTTGCTAGATAGGAGGGGGTTTGGAGGCTGGGTGAGAAAGGTGAAGGGATTAAGAAGTGCAAATCTGTAGTCACAAAATTGTCACGGAAATGTGAAATACTCATACAGTATGGGGAATATAGTCAATAACAATGTAAAAACTATGTATGGTGTCAGATGGATACTAGACTTAATGGGGAAAGCCACTTCTTAAATTACATAAATGCCTAACCACTGCACTGTACACCTGAAACTAATATAAAATAATATTGAATGTCAACTATAATTTAAAAATACATATATATGTAGTCATGGGATGTTAAGTACAGCATAGGGAATATAATCAGGGTATTGTAATAGCTATGTATGGTGTCAGAGGGGTAGTAGACTTATTGGGGTTATCGGTCTGTAAATATTTCATCATTATGTTGTTTTGTACATCTGAAACTAATAAAAAAATATAATTTTAGAGATGGCAATGTACATGGAAACATATCACACAAATAAAGATAACCAACATAGCTATTATGTATTATTCCTATGCATTACGTTTAAACTTTTATATGTACTGACTCCTTTGCTAGTGAAAAAAAATGTTAACATTTTATGATGAGTGGGAAATCTGGATAAAGTAATTTAAATCTATTAAGCCTATTATTATCATTAGTATTACTATTTTTAATTAGCATAGCACTAAAATTTACCATCATTCCACTGGTATTTTTATTCAGATGTACACTAACTTAGTAATATAGGAGCACCATTACTATTTTATATTATGTATTAAAAATTAAAGGTTAGAAAATTTAAGTGCCTTAGACAATATCTACCAGACGTTTTTTCTCAAGAGTATGTCTAAATTGCTTCTCTTCTCTATATAGTCAAACTATAGAAATAAGTACACAATTTTTTATTCTTTCTTGAAAAGGAGTATGGTTTATCTCACTTAAAAAAACAAGTTTTATTTCTGGTGGTGAACTCTTGCTTCCTGTCCTTCCAAGTTTTAAGGACACAACTAAGGGGTTGCATCTGCAATGTGCATGGCACATTCTACAGTAACGTGCTCTTCTTTGCACAGGAAGATAACGCTACTTATTCATCCTGGTGGTACATACCCTTTTCTATTCACAGGGATAGTTTCACACTAATCCGGCCACTCCATTTCCTTGGACTCCAAGGTGACCAGCTGGTCCCGTTTGCAGGCAGCTGGTTGAGGCTATAGAACAGCTAATTGGCCAGCAGTGGGAATGAGCCTGTGACCTCCACCTCATGGACTGAATCATCAACTGAGTGTGGGCTTGAGTCGCTCAGAGCTGGGCAGTCAGGGCTCCAGGACTTAGTCACTGTGAAAAGTCACACAGACTACATGTCTTCACTCAACCTCAATTTTTTATCTATAAAGTGAGAATCACAAGCTCTCTCATAGTGAGATGATTAAATGAGCTAAAATATGTAAAGCATTTACCTCAATAACTGAACAAATAGGCACCCTTTGGCAGCCCCAGGCAGAAAAAAAAAAAATAATATGGTACCTTTCCTTTGGATGTAATCCTTAGGTGTGCCTACCTGGGCCATACTCTGGGCCTTAAACAGTGGTCAACAGAAAAGTCTCCTTCATATCATTGAGAGAGAATAGGTGTGCAAGTATTTATGGAAAGCCTTATACAACATTTAAAGTAATCAGAAAATCTCTCCTATTCCCAGAGATTCCTGAGAATGTCTGTGTACCATCCTTTCTCTGACTCCTACTTTGGGTCAGAGTTTAAACCTATCTCTTCACTTCTAGTCTAGTCATCTACATCTGATAAACTTTTCTTTCTTTTGAATGATATGCTTGTCTATCATGGTCCGTCACTGTCAGAGACCAGAAATATAGCCATCTCCTTTTACCAATTGGTGGACAGTCTGGCCTTCATTCTTAATTTCTTTAATCATGTTAAAGTTTTCCATACTATGAGACATCTCACAAGACTTTCAGGGAATGCTAAGAAACGTTCTCTGCAGAGATAAAAATAGTCACATGAATCATTTTCTTTGTTGCTCTTTGAATTGCCATATAAAGTTATCTACCAAATATACCTTGCCTGGTCGAGCAAGTATTCCTGCTTAACATGGGTTAATGCTTATGACATTAGTCACTGTTAATTGCTCAAGAGTTGAGATCAGGTAGGCAATCACTGAGTTCATCTGTCAAAAAAATGACTGTAGTCATATTAAGGAATAAAAGACTCCATGGGTACCAAATGACTGCCAATCTTTTCAATAGAATTGAGCATGTTTCGTAGTAACATATACCACCTAGAACTCTGAAAATGCCAGAGGGCAGGCAGTTTGGGGTAATTGTTTTACTGTACCCTTCAGTTGGTCATTTTTTTCCATTTATGAGTTCTTTTTTTTTTTAATCTTTTAATAGAGCCTGTTCTTTTCCAAATTCTCTGCTTGTTTGGTTTTTACATAGAATATGTGGTTTGAATTAAACCCTACTTTTTAGAAATTGACTTTATGTGAAAAATATTTCCCTACAAAATTTTTCCTACACTGGCATTCATTCATATGGAAAAGAGAAAAGGAGCCACACAGATATTTTGGAGGTAAGTACCTCTTTTAGGATAACCTCTCTCTTTGTCTCTTGGGGAGATTTGGCTAGGGCTGTGCTCTCTGGAGGAAGCAAGGATCTGGAAGTAGATGTCCAGAACTTCAGGCATTAAGCAATTATATACTGTACCCAGTGCATCTGACCTTCCAATGTTATACTTTGCCAACTGTAGGGGAAAACTACTGAAATCTGTCAAGTTGTTATGACAGGCAGGGCCATATGGAAAATGCTGGAAAAATTCCTCCTTAGACTGTAACTGCCTGGATGGGCAGAAACTCTGCCCTCTATTCATTTATGGAGTGTGTATGGCCCACAGTGCTTGAGACAATGGTCAGGATTTATTGTCCAAGGCCTCAAAGCAAAACTAAAGTGGGACAATACTCAGTTTGTCTGAGGAGCCAATTATATCTTATTTCATTTTACTTATAGGGTCAGTTTCCTTAATCCCTGAGTATATAATGTGTACACAGGTTTATGATATGAAGAAAAAGAAAACAAAACCCAAGAATGGCTATGTGCTTTATTTGTGGCCGTGCAGATGAAATTGCCTAGTGGATGCATTGCTCCCTTCTAACTGAGCATCAGGGTGCCATGGAGAGTATTTGAGCATGGAAGTCAGCAAGGCTCTGGAGTATGATGGTTAAGGTTCAAGTTCTGGAGCCAGAGTGGCTGGGTTTGAATTCTGCTTTATAATTCCTTATCATCTCTGTGCCTCAGCTTTCCCATCTATACAATCACTCATCAGGTTGTTACGCAGATTAAATAAATCAATATACACGTATTTAAAAGTTCTTCAAATAGTGCCTGGCACAGAGTAGCACTATATAAGTCTCAGTCATAAGTATTATTTTTAAATTGTTATTATCATTGAGAATCTAGGATTTTTGTGCCATTGAACGTGGTTCTCCATAGTGAAAAGGTTGATTGCAAGTTTTGCAAATTCTGTCCCTCTCTCCTTCTCATTCTTTCATTCCCATCCTCTCTCCCTCCCTCTATTTCTTTCTCTTTCCTTTCTTCTTTTACTTTCTCTCCCTGGTGCTCTGGTTTCATATCCACATTGCGATACTTGATATTTCCAGACTTTCCTTACGTCGTGTTTTTAATAGCAATGATGTGAGCAGAAATGAGTTGTCGTGGGGAAGAGTGGCAGGGCTGTGCCATCCACATCTCAATATGGGAAGGTAAATGCTTCTGTTGTTAGGGGCTCCCACTCCATACCTACCCCCACGCCTAACCAGAGGAAGGAACATTTTTCTGTGCGGGGGTGGCTTTCATGTTGGAAGGGGAAGGTTGATGGTGTTATTTTTGTTCCCCACAAATGTGGATGTTTAAAATAGTGCTTTATTCAATCGGCATAAGTGACACATAGACTATGTATAGTGGTGGAACTGGGCCTGGCAGGTGATGAGGGCCAGATCTCATCAAAACCAAGAGTCGTGGTTCTCCACTGATAGTGCCCAAGGGATCTGTCCTGAGGATGGCCAGCACAGAACCCCCATCATGGGTTGCCTGGCAAATTCACTTGCACAACTACTGATTTGTCTGAAATGGATGTACCTCAGAGCCAGTGAACTAGGATTTTGGCTTTGTTTCCATGGGGCATGCCAGCGGGTCACATTTCCTCTGTGAACCTCCCTCCAAGCCGCACTGTACTCATGAAGGGTAAGTGTGTTCGTTGTTCTTTCGTGCTTATTGGCTTGGTGCCCTGCAGGTCTGGAATTCAGCCAGTGTAACAGAATCAGGAGGCTACAGCTCTGGCTATATTTAATTGGAAGTTTATTGTTTTGTCACGGTTTTAGAAGTTTAGGGAACTTTTTTTGAGTTTGATTGGATAGTGTTGGGAGTTGAAGAAGTGTCCATTTTGATCCGATATGCTCCTTTTTAGAGACTATAATTAAAAGTTTATTTAATGCACCATGTTTTAAGTCTTTGAAAATTGCCCTTTTGTACTTCGAGTCAGCACAGTGAGGATTCTAGAAGGGACTCTTCCTATTTTGAAACAGACATATTACGTTTCATGGAATGTGGCTTTGGGGAAAAGGGGCTGGAACATTTTATTCCTATTAAGACTTTTATTACCACAATACCTCTGATTCAAGATGAAAGAGGAAGAAAATGCATAGTTTTTGAGGCAAACATAAAGCTTACCGGAGGTCCAAGGGCGATTCTGAAATCGTTCTAGATAGTCCTGAATTGATTTGAAATGCAACGCAGAATTTGGATTTTTATTTAAGAGCAAGGGAAAAAACCCATTTAATCAGACTTGCGAGTGAAAGTAGCAGTGAGTGAAGAATAATTTCATATTTGTTAGACGCCACTATAACAGATTACACAGAACACTGGGTTAATTTGAATTAGACCCCACATGCTTCCTCCACCCCCAAACTTCTCCTTTCATCTTAGAGCCCCCTCTCTACCCTCAAGTGTGGTTTCACTATGACTAGAGAATAGACACTAAAAATATTTCTGGAATGACGTGACCCACTCTCGCCCCATCCAGGAAAGGGACAAGGCTTCACAAGAAACAGCACATGCTTTCCTTTCATTTCTGGGAGTCCCAGGGTCGACCTACAGATGCTGCTCCTTCCCTCGCCGATGGCATTCAGACTCCTAGTTGCCGACGGTGCCAGGCAAACAACTGGACAGAACAACTCAGCTACAGGAAGGTGGCCACAGTCTCGGCCAGAGCAGCAGCCCCCGGGCCACAGACCACCTCTGCCACCCCATCCGGGAGCCTTGCCTCCTCCTTCAGTCTTGTCAGGGCCCCGACACAGGGGCTGAAGAACTGGGAGGTGGTAGCAGCAGTGGCAGTGGTGCCTACAGCCTTGGGGCCAGTCCAGGCACGTGGGACCCTGCTTCGGGCAACTCTGCGGCCCCTCCAGGGCCAGGGAGAGACCCAGGACAGCCCCAGCGCTCACCATTGTTTCTTCTTGTCGCTGAAACCTAGGCGAGGCCTCAGCATGGAAGCTGCTACTCCTGAGCTGAATCCGCAGGCCAGACTGAGGGAGGTGGGGGACCGGGTGAGCAGAGCTCAAGATAGCCCGGAGCTAAAGCAGCAGCTGCAGCTGCTGCCTAAGCCATCAACCTCCTCCCAGAGAGAAGTGAAATATGTGGAGATGTGCGCTTCAACTGGAGTCCAGAGGGAGAGTCCTGGGACCATGAAACTTACCCCGGAGCTCTCCCCTGGGGATCAGAGGGACTCTAAAAGTCCCAAGGAGAAAGTCCAAGATGAACCCAGTGGTCAAGAATGCCAGGCTCCAACCCCCCAGAAGGATCCTTCTTCCTCAGAACGCTCCAGATCCCAGCTCTCCCGCACTGATAAGGGCAGCAACTTCTCGCCTTCCTCCTCCTCCTCCTCCCCAGTGGACAAAGCAGAAGGTGGCCTTTCCAAGATGGATGAAACCACCATATGCACAGGGGCTCTGGCCACTTCATCTTCATCTTTGGGCTTTGAGAGTGACAGTGGTGAGAGCGCAGTGAGCTGCCAGCCCAGCGGAGGAGTGGGAGGGAAAAGAGCAGCAGAAGGAGGGGGAGGAGGGGAAGGAAAAGATGGGACAGAGTGCAGGGACATTATTGCCAAGTCTCAGGGCAGCAAGGGCACCCCAAAAAACGAGGAGGCTCACTACATCACCACCCACGAGATCCAGCTGAGTGAAGTCGAGCAGGACATGGATTTCGACGTGGGGCTGGCCTCGCGCTGGGATTTCGAGGACAACAACGTGATCTACTCATTTGTGGACTATGCTTCCTTTGGTGGCAGCGACGAGACCCCGGGGGATGTCACCACCCCGACCGAAGAGGAAGACAACAGCTGCTACCTCAGCACCACTCCCAGCACCAATGCCACCCGGACACCCAGTCCCACCAGCAGTGACCCAGCTCGCCCCAGCGCAGGCAGCAGTGGTCGCAACACCAGCAGCACGGAAGTGGGCAGTGGCCCCTCTGACAGGGGCCCGACTCCCCCACCCACTGGGCCTGGCACTGCCACTGGGCCTGAGCCCTTGCCGGAGCCCCCGGAGGCAGCTTCAGGGGCAGCAGCCGCCGCACGCAGCTGTGGGAGTGCAGCAAGCCAGATCCTCCTATCAATCAAACCGACTTCCCGGGCTATAAATGAGCCTAGCAACGTGCGTGCAAAGCAAAACATTATTTATGCTGCCAAGCATGAAGGCGACATGAGCCTCCGAGTCTCTACAGCTGCTGAACACAATTCAAGTTCACTGAAGCAAGACGGGGCTGCAGCGGTGGCTCAGGACCATGCAAAGAAATTCATCGCTGTCCCTGCTCGCCTGCAAACCCGGTGCGGGGCCATCAGGGCGAAGGAGTTGGCGGACTACTCCAGCGGGGCCTCCAGTGCGGTGAGCGAACTGGACGATGCGGACAAAGAGGTCCGTAACCTGACCTCCCGCGCCTTCCGGAGCCTCGCGTACCCCTACTTCGAGGCTCTGAACATCAGCTCCCGGGAGTCCTCCACGCTCTCCGAAGTCGGCTTTGGGCGTTGGTCGACCTTCCTGGACCTAAAATGTGGGGGTGTTGGAGCCCGAGTGGAACAGAGCCTGCTGAGGAGCAGTGCGGCCTCGGTGGCCGCAGGTCTGAGGAAGGCAGGTGGGGCCAGGACAACCGCAGACCAGCTTTACATCCACTCCAGGAAGTCCCAAACCAAGGCCTTGGAGTTCGTGGTCAGCAAAGTCGAGGGGGAAATCAAACATGTGGAGACACCTCTCTGTTTCCAAAAGCAGGTCCAGACGGGCTCCCGCGTGGTCACTCTTCTCGAACCCCTGAATTTACGCAGTGAGAGCAAAGCCAGCTCAGTTGCTGGGCCCTGCAAGGCCACCAGAGGTTCCAGCAAGGGCCCCGGGTCGGTGTACACAGATGACGGCTCTGAGACCTCTGAGAACAGTAAGCCTGCCTCCCGTGCAGAGGGCCCCCAAAAGAAGTCCAAGTTTGCTTCCAGCCTGCTCAAAAACATCATCTCCAAGAAGATGCAGCGGGAACATGAGTTCAAAATGGAGAGGGGAGAAGTCATTGACACATCCCACCATAACCTCTCCAGCATGTCCAAGGAGCCAGGGAGCACCACTGGGGGTGAGAAGCAGCGGGAGAGGAGCCTGCAGAGACAGAGCTCTCGCCACTCAGAGGCCGGCTCTGAGTACACGGTGCTCAGCCTGTCTGATGCAGGTGGGGAGGGGTCCATGGCCGGGTCTAAATCCCCAATTTTCAAAGCCAGTGCTCCTCGGGAGAACAGTGCAGGCTCTGGCCGAAACATCACAGACGGACACACAGAGGAAGCATGTGAAATTAAAAAGAGTGCATCAGAGACTGTCAAGGGCATCTTCCTCCGTAGTCAGAATAGTGCATTCCGATCGTGGAAGGAGAAAGAGGCCGAGAAGCGAGAAGAAAAAGCCCCCATTGGGAAGCTGAAACTCCCCAAAGGGGGCGACTGGAGGGCTGATCTCGGGGAGATATCTGCAAGCAAGTCCACTATCATGTCTCGTCTCTTTGTCCCCAACATCCAGCAGACACCCAAAGACAAACAGCCAGGGAAACAGGCCACTAAGTACCCTGCTGCCCAGGCCACCTCCACCGCAGTGATCAAACCCAAGGCTCCGGAAATCAAGATCCGGCTGGGGAGTGTGCAGCAGCCAAGCTCAGACTTCAACATTGCCAAGCTGCTCACGCCCAAACTGGCAAGCAGCAGCGCCTCTAACCTCCTCAGGACCATTGAGGACAACACCAGGACGCAGCAGAAACTCTTCCGGGGGGAAAACCTGGAAAAGGTGCCCCACTTCCAGGTGAGAGACGTCAGAGACAAGTCCAAGTCTCAGGGTCCCCTCCACCAGGTGAGGGATGTCAGGAAACTCATCAAAGGGTCAGGCGATAGCAGTGACAAGGGCAGTGTTACCCCAGAGCAGGGTCTGACTGGGCCCAAAACCAGGCAACTGGCTGCTGCAGCTGGTGGATCCAGATCCCTGTCCCCCATGGTGATTACATGCCAGGCCGTGGTGAACCAGAGGGAAGACAGCATGGACCGAGAGCTGAGGGAGGGCCTGGGCAAAGGCGGCAGCAGCAGCAGCGGCTTGAATTCTTCTTCGCCAGAAGGGACAGTCTTGGTTCACAGGGCATCTGGCAGGCTGCCTGTGGCCACCATTGCCCCCAATAAGCCTGAGCAGGGTTCATATCTGCCTGTGCTCAAGATCGTCTCCAAGGCTTCTGCTCAGAAGACCCCAGAGAAGGCCAAGGACGAGGAGGTCAGGGAGGAAGGGAAAGGTCCTAAGCCATCACGGAATGCCCTGGAGAAGCTGACGGCGGCCGTGAGGTCCATGGAGGAACTGTACAGTTTCAACCGGAACGAGTGGAAGCGCAAAAGCGACCCGTTGCCCATGATAACGGACAGCCATGTCCTGTCGCTCATCGCCAGCGAGGAGAGGGGAGGGGCTGGGGGTGCTGAGGGCGACCCGGACAAGCTGGCCAAAAGGCTGGGTGAGGTGGGAGAGCGGGGCACGGGAAACAAAGGCGGAGTGGTCCTGCGAGGGGGGCCCATGGAGCGTCTGCAGCGGAGAAACTCCAACCCGAGCGCCGAGAGTGTGTCTGCCAGAGCTGCTGCCTTTGAGAACCTGGCCAGGGAAAGGCCCCGGTCCCTCTATATTCCCCCAGTCCACAAGGATGTGCAGAGAACCCAGCCGCTGCAGCCCCTCCCACCCCTCCCCAGCAACCGGAATGAGTTCACAGTGAGTGCCAGCAGCACCCAGAAAACTGGGGGTGTTGCTGGCAAGTTTCCACAAGGGCTTTCTCCAGAGAGTCCTTCAGCAGCAAAGGGCATCAAGTCTCAGGGACTCCGGTCCCTCAAGATCTCTCCAGCCACCAGGGCACCTGTGGGGGAGGTGACCAATAGGAAAAATGGCAGCAATTTGGAAAAGAGCAATAGTGACTGTGAGAATTACCTGACTATCCCTCTTAAAGGAAGTTCTGCAGCTGGGGAACTTCCAGGCAGGCCTGGGGCTGGGAGGGAGGGGGCACCAGCCTCCTCAGTGGCCACTCTCTGCAGCTTGCCTCCCCTGAGTGCCCGCAGTCAGGTCCCCAGTAGCCCCAAAAGCTCCCATGTCAGTGGAACCAGCCGGCCAGCTTGGCGTACCAAACCTGACAACCCACGGGAGATGGTAGCTGCCCCCACAGGGCCACAGAGCCCCGAGCATCCCCCCACTGCCATCTACCACCAGCAACCACTGCCCTTCCCCCTGCAGGGGGCCCAGCCCCAGGTCCTCTGCTTCTCCCCACCTGGCATGCCTGCCCAGGCACCTGCAGGCTCAGCTTCCGTCCCCACAGAACCCTTCCAGCAGCCTCAGCCTCAGCAGACCCAGCGCAAGATGCTCCTGGATGTGACAACTGGCCAGTACTATCTGGTGGACACACCAGTACAGCCCATGACCCGGAGACTCTTTGACCCCGAGACAGGGCAGTATGTGGATGTGCCTGTGACCTCCCAGCAGCAGGCTGTGGCTCCCATGTCCCTCCCTGTGCCTCCCTTGGCACTGAGTCCCGGGGCCTATGGACCCACCTACATGATCTACCCTGGATTTCTGCCCACGGTGCTGCCTGCCAATGCCCTGCAGCCCACACCAATTGCTCACACTCCAGGGGGCAGTGAGCTCTCCCAGATGGCTGCAGAGCCCCCCAGCAAAGAGGCAGCTTCAACATTCACCGAGGCCCCATACTTCATGGCCTCTGGTCAGTCCCCTGCCTCCTCTTCCTCCTCAGCGCCAGCAGCCACATCCCAGCTCGTGGGGGCCAAGGGCTTCGCCCAGCTGCACGGCAAGCCTGTCATCAGCATCACCTCGCAGCCCCTGGGGCCCAGGATCATTGCCCCTCCTTCCTTTGATGGCACCACCATGAGCTTTGTGGTGGAGCACAGATGAAGAGTAGTCACCAGGAGCAGCTGCTGGTGAGTGTGACTTTGATAATCAGGTTTAAGGGATTAAGAGCAATCCTGTTTCTTTGTGTTTGAAGTAGCAGATTTACAGCAGAGGAAGCTGTCTAGAAATGGGCATTTTGGATGGTTAGAGAAAAACCCCATCCAAACCACTAAGGAGCTAATTTTCTTGCCAAGCTTCCTCCTCTCTCCACTCCTCTGTTCCCATGGCTTTTCCCCCTTTGACGTTTTCAAATTGCCTGAGTGTTTTTCTCACCTGTGAGTAGGAGGGAAGTGAACCTTGGATCTGCCAGGTTAGCTTTTGGTGAAGGTTGGCAGCGGAGAGAAACAAAAACCCGGTCTGGATTTCATGGAGCGAGACTCACTCTGTTCCTGGCAGCCTCAGTGGCAGAAGGCAGAACATCCTGAGAGATCACTGGGAACAGCAGTTAATCTGGTTGCTCCTCGGAAGTAAGGAGAGTCAAAACCTGACATTTTCTTCTTATGAGGTTTTTAAAAAATCTGCAGAAAAGCTTCACTCCCTCGTCTTCATAGTCCTCTTGAAGTATCTTATACAAAGAGACTGATTTTTGAAACTCTTGGTTTTCTATTTTCAGATGATCAGAATACTTTTTCTTAGCTGAGTTCAAGGTTTTTAAGGTCACACACACACACACACACACACACACACACACACACTAGCACACCCTTGACCTCCATGAGGGAGGAGAGCTGCTGTGGCTCCTTGGAGGGGGCTGCTGAGTTTGATTCAGTCCATTCAGACTGAATCCATGACTCACAGCTGGCAGTTCCTACAAGGCATTCGTTTTCATATCTGCATTCTCTCCCTTCAAAAAGAAACAACTCCCACTTGCCCCCTCTAAAGGAAATAAGACAAAGTCGATTCCTAACACCTGAGTTAATCCAACTTCACAGACAGGAATCCTTGATAGGTTTGTCTGAACCAGGACATATCAGGTCACACACATTATACAGGGGCAAACTTCAGCTGTGGGTGCAAAGATGTCAGCACTGTGGAGACAAATTGCCCTCATTCTCCTGTTCTCTTCACATTAGAAAGGATTGACATCATAAATGTTTCTTGGACTTTCACTTCTTGGTAAGATTATACCTAACCAAGAAAGGAGATGGAGAGGAGAGAAATTTTTTCTATTCTTGTAGGAAAGAAATAAGCCATTTCCTTTCTAAACTGAAAAAGAACAGAGCGACTTTCTTTTCATTGTGCAATGAAAGAGCCTACATTAGGAAGTAGGATCGTTAGATTAGAATCAGAGCTTCTTCTCACCAACTGTGTGTTCTTGGGCTGTAAACTCTCTAGCACTCAAGACACTCATGTGTCAATAATATCTACTGCTCAAAATGAATGTCAGATGATATAACAGAGTATAGCAACTTACAAATCTTTTTAAAATTAAGGGATTGTTACTATGCATTACATTTATTGGACTGCAAGACAGCATTAGGCCACTGTTCAAAAATCCTTGGATCTTCCTCTAAGAATTCAGGTGAAAGCACAAGCCTCATTTTACTTGCACTCTAGAAACAGAGGATTTGAATTATTTTTCTCCAAGAGTTTACCACAGGCGCTGTGTGATGAACACAATCAAGGAGGGGGAGGATTAAAGATAAATATAATGCATCTTTTGTCTGATGTAGAAAATAAAGCCAAACATTAGTATGCACGTGGAAGATACTCAGAATTGGAGAATTCGTTTTGCAGAAGGAAAGGAGTAGCCTCTAGACAAAAGCGTTTTAATCTTCTGGACAAGTGGTATGTTTACCTAAGGCTATTTTGGAGCAGCTAATCCTGTGAGGCCTTTTTGTGAGCTGTGGAGGTGCAGAAGCAAGGGGAAGGGAGGACAGGGCTGGGAGGAGGGGGGAGCCAGGCACAAGCTCCTCGTAGTGTCTGTCCGCTAGGCAGCTGCCTTTGGCCTTTCTCCTGTCTGCTGAGTCTGGAGAGATTAGGCCTGGAGTTGTCTCCATCAGACCCAAATATAAATCAGAGCTTTTAGTATTCGAGATTTGAACCGTGATTATTTTGAAAGTTTTTCCCTTTTTGAAAGCACAACCTTTATTTTAGTCCACAGCCCTAAAGATAGAAGGCGAAAGCTGGCCTCACGATTTAAGGAGACTGGTGATAAAATAATGATTAGCTTTTTGTGTACAGGAAAACATATAATTATGAAAACTCAGACGACTAATGAAAATCCTTCAAAACTCACCTTCCTGAAAGTTCTATGCCACTTGCCAAAGAAAAGTCAGATACATAAAGAAGTGTGTAGTTCTTTTCCTTGTGAGAGGAAAAAAAAAAAAAAACATTGTTCATATATATCAAAAATTCCATTGTACACACTCATTCAACTGATGATCATACACTTAGTCCTTGTGAGAAGTCTTGGAAGCTGATTTCAGTTCAAGATTTCCTTTGAAAACCAGACGTATCCCAGAGATTTCCCTTGAGGTGGAGTACGGTTTTTTGGTGCCCCTTTGAACTAAATCACATAAATGAATTGATCCAATCACATTTCACAGAGAAGAAAACTGGGGCTTAGAAAGAAATGGTTTTGCTGAGGTTCCCAGACAGTGAGAGAGCCAGGACTGTGGAGCTGACTCTTAGCTCCTGGGTCACACTATGCTCTCTGCAGGCCACTCTGTGTGTTCCTCAGTTGGAGGCATGGGAGCAAAGGGAGAATGGCAGAGGACTGCAGTGAGCTCTGAACTTGCAGCCAGGAAACCAGGGATCTAGTTTCTGCCTCTCTGGACATTTGTAAAATGAATGTTTGAATAAAATGCACTAATTCCCTCATTCTTTCAACGCATGAATTACGTGTTTACACTCTACCAGCCACAGTGTACTCTGCAGTGACTATAAACCCCCATGTGACCGACTACGGTCCCATCAGCCAGGAGCTACCCTCCAGCAGGAAGACACACATTGGACATACAGAACTGCAAAACCAGTGTTCAAGTCCTGTCTTAACCTTTAAGATTCCTTCCAACTCAAATAATAAGTATTTCATCATCTATTTTTAGCTGCATGTTGTAACTGGGAGCTTTGCTTTCTCCCCCTGTATATATTTGAGCATAACCAACTGCTGTTATCTCTTCCTAATTATTCTGTTACGAATGTCCCTTTAGTTTTGTTTTTATAGGTGGGTCTTTCCCACTTCTAAGAAGATAATTAGTAATGTAGTAGACTTTATTATTATCTAGTACATCATAGATTGTGATAAATGGATGAGGCTGTTTGTAGCCGGTGCCCAGTGGCCAGATAGTAACAGGAACCCATTTGTAACACACCAGTGGTTTAGGCACACCAGTTGCAAAGCTTCACTACTTTCTCTTTTTCTGTTAGGACTATTCTGTTTTAGATCTTTGTTGTTCGTTCATTTTTGTTTTGAAAGTCCCCGTTGCATAGGATCTTTGATGCTTTTTCCAGTGAAATTATTTTTGTTTTAGTTTCCTGTCATTGGAGGCATGTAGCTATATTTTTCCTTCTCTGATATATTCACTTTCATGCTTTCTCCTGCCCACCCACATATTTTTGTTTTAGGATTTTAGTTGAAAATTGATATTAAATGCCATTTGCAAGGGCAGAAAGATAAAATAAATATGTAATACTAACAAAAAAAATTTTAATTGCCATTATGCCTGCTCTGCAATGGGTATTGCAATTATTTTGTTTAATTTGAATGGTGTTTTTTTTTTCCTGTGAGGCTTTATCCATTTGTTTTTTCATTTCTGAGTGTGCTTTATGTTGCTTCAATATGTCAGTCTTTCTTTTCTCCTTACTTCCTTGGAATTATTTCTACCCCTGAATAGAGCCTCACAGGTCAGCAACTGAAGTGGAAAGAGAAAGGGGGCTGGATGCAGGTGATCTAGTTTTGTAGAGTGTTCTAAGGGGCCCCTACTGGGGTCCTTAGATCGTCAAACCCCATCCCCTTGTGGTAGGAAACTGGAGCTCAGAGAGGTTAAGTGGCCCTTCTTCATTCAGTGTCCCTTTGGGCCCTGAATCATCCCATACCAGAGTCTTTTTTCAGTTTGCTTTTTTCGTTGCATTCCGGTCCCCTACTCCTTTTCTCCCCAGGGTCACTCTTATTTGGTGGTCCTCCTGCCAGCGTCTGTCCCAATAGTTGACTTCCCCTCCCTTTTTTCCTCTCTATTTGTTTGAGAATTTACTTTCTGTTTTTTGCTTTAGTTTATTTATTGTGATTTTATTCCTTGTTGTGGTTTCTCCTTTCCCATTCACTTCAAGCTGATTTAATTTACCGCCCCACCTTACTTCTCCCCTTCTCCTTCCTTTTTTGTTTGTAGTTTCTTTTTATCACAGCCTGGACAATTTAAAGGGCTGGCGCTTCCTGCCAGCTCCCTCACCTGCATGGGCTTTGGATCTTTATGCAGGAGACCAGGTGGCTGGGCTGGGGCCATTTCATTTTCACATCATTCCATTATTACATTCCTGAATTAATTCATCTATTTCTATTTTTTCCTGACTTAGTTGTTACTTCCTCTCCCAATTATTATGCTGGGGGAACCAAAAACATGTATATGCATGACTTGTGTTCCTCTATTGTTATTGGTATATATTGAGTATTACAATTTTAATACAGTTTTTTCCTTTCTTAAAATGTGTATACATTTTTTTCCCGCACCCTCTGTCTATGGCTGTTGTTTTATTTTATCCTCTTAATATCTTTTTTTTACCTTTTCTTTTCTCCCTTTCTCTTTTCTTGGATTGTAGCTTTCCTCTAGCTCCTAATTTTGTGCCTTTCTCCACAATTTTATTGCCTTTATTATTTTCTTCTCTACCCTCTATAAAAATGGAAAGTAATAACTGAGGTGTATTAATCATTTATTATATACCAAGACTTAACATCATGCTGTCTGATTCCTAAAACAAGTAGGCACTACTTTTACCCCTATTTGACAAATGAAGAAATAACTTCATTTGTCAACAGATCAACTGGAATCCAGGCCCTTTGTGCTCCATGGCAGTGCTCTTATACATGGCCCCTTGTTTGCCCCTTCTCTTACTCTCTGCCCTCCAGGTCTCAATTCCTTGTTGTGAACTGTCTCCCTTCCCTCATCTGGGAAAAAGGGAAAAGAATAAGGTAAGAAATTGACCCAGAATCTGGTAATATCTAGCATATACTATGCCTCCATGTGTGTTTTCCTTCTGATTGAAAAATTAGCTGTCCTTCATTATTAGAACATTTTGTGTCCCAAAGAGAAATCTGAGCCAGTGTCAGCACTCCTAGGGGCTGTGGATCCCAGCGGTGGAGTACAGGTAACCCCTGTATAACACAGTTGTTAGGTTCCTTAAAAATGCCGTGTTATGTGACTCCGTGTTATACGAAACAAAGAACTAGTACAAAAAAGGGGGTTAGGTTCCAAAAAATTTTAAAAACACACTATTATGTTTTTATAATTAAGAGAAATATCTTTATTAAAGCAATTTTCCCCAAAAGTATAACATATTAATATATATTAAATAATGTTTTCTTCGTCATCACTACTAAGCACCATTAACCAAGGGCATTTTCTTTTTGACAAGATATCTTCATCCTCTGAAATTAATACTCCACGAACAAAATGGATTTAAAATTCTAATGTATTTTAAAATTCTGCAATCAAATCTAATAGGACATCCATGCTCGAATGAAAAATTTCAAATGAGATATCTTAAAAGCTCTTATTACATTCTGTGTTGTTCGGGGATTTCCCTAATTTCAAATGAGATATCTTTTGCTCTTAGAAGCTCTTATTATGCTCCGTGTTGTACGAGGATTTGTCTAATTCTCAAACCGCATTAGAGTGACACTATTCTAGGATGTCGTGTTGTACAAGGGTTTCCCCCAATTCTCAAACTGTGTTAGAACGAAACTGTGTTCTAGAAGTGCCACGTTATATGGGGCTTACCTGTAATTGTGTGTATATATGTGGCAGGGCAGGTGTGGGATGTCCACCTGAGAGTGGGATGCCCCTGGATGCCAACAGGTTCATGCATTTTTGTTGGAGGGGAGTACTGTGGTTTGACTCAAGTCCAAGAAGTCAGGAAGCACAGGCCTAAATTCTTGTACTCTCACTACTCTGGATGCATGACTTGCCCTCTCTCAACCTCAGTTTTCTCAACTGTAAAATGAGGATACCTTGTAGAAGTGTTGTGAACATTCAATTATAAAACCATTACAAAGGAAAAACCGAATAGTTCACGGCACGTAGTAAGAGTTCAATCTGCCTTGGAGACTGTAACCTCATGAATGCCTCAGGAACCCCCACTCCCCATCTCGCAGGGGCCTTCACCAGAGCAGAAAATCAGACCTTATCCTTGCAGACTCCTAGGGCAGTGTCAGGCCCTTGTATCCAGGATTGCTTTATATTTCCCAAAACAGGAGGCAATGTCTACAGTTCTGCAGTCACCTTCGAGCTGGCTGATCTCTTGGGGCAGGTCAGTTGGCTGTGGGTCAGAGTCCTCTAGTATCCCCCAAAGCTTTCCAGAATGTTATACAACTCGGGCCCTAGATTGCCAGCTGCATGTAGTGATTTTCCTCTCTGTCTGGGCACAGTCCTATGCGGAGCAAGGGAAAATCTGACCCAGCATCCCTGCTGAACTCTGTCATGTGTTCAGTCCTATTATCACAGGAAGTCACCCAGGCCAAACTGCCTGGTGACACAGTGTAGTCACTGACCGCTCTCATCTTTACTGACTTTTTCACAATCCTCTGGTTAAACTGGTGATTTTATTATTTTATTCTTAACAGGAATTAGAGCAACTTTATTACTTTCAAGACTTCAAATAAAATTCCTCTCAAGTTGATGTAAGCAGAAACAATGCCCTGTGAATGAATGGAAAGGCAATGTCTGGACTATGGATTCTGAAAGTGACGCCAGTAGATTGTATAAACAGGTTTCTCCTCTGTTTCTCAGCCTGCTCCCACCGTCCTGGAGTGCCCCCGGCCCCCTCTCTGTTCTCTCTCTCTCTCTTTCTTCTTCCCTTCTCTGTGTCTTTTCATTTTGCTCAGGGAGTCTTTGCAAATCTTGCCTCATGATGGAACTCAGCCTGAGTTGTTGTCATATCCTTGGATTGCACTGAAATGATTCTTCATAGTCTTCTATTTTCTTCTCCACCTCTTGTAATTATATTTTCTTTTGCTGTTGCTACTTTACATGTCCTCAGGTAGAAAAACTTAAATTTAGCAAATGAGAAGTCTTTAAACCCACAACAATCTCTTTCATCTTGAAGGTCATTCCTTAATAGAAAATACAGAAGAATAAAATACTCAAACATGGAATATATCCACATGAAACCATAATTATTCTTATAGACTTTTTTTAAATCATATATTTAACAGGTCCGTTTCTAGATGACAAGATTAAAATGTCCCTTGCTGGCTACTCTGATTATGCAATAATTGGTTAGCTAACTATTACTAGATACTTCTTGAAGGTGATTTTTCACATGATAGAATCTTCTTAATCCCTCACAAATATGACCTGCAGGCCACTCTGTTTTAGTCTTCATAATATTATGTTCAAATATCAACTCTCAAGTGTTAAAAAAAAAAGTTATTTAGTCACAGTTCTAGAATACTATAGAGAGAGGAAGTCTGCAGAAAGGGCTAATTTTCAGTTAGCATTTGAATATGTCAATGCTTGTCTTAGAATGGGTTTAACTAGGTTTAAGTTCTAACTAGTATATTTCATTTTAAACCAATGTACTAGATGAAATTCCACGTAATTTAGATAGTAATCATTCACTTTACAAGATTCTCAGTATAGATTTCACTCATTTAACTAGATTGCTAGCTTACGCTAAATTTCATTTCAGCATGACATACGTATTACCCTGTTTTATCTCTTCTATGGATGATTTCGATGAAACTACACATTTAACTCAAATCAAGGTTCAAAGAGAGGTTCCACTTTAAGTACTTTCTTCAAGTCAGTATAAGGTCTAATAAGTTCAGAAACATCTGCCAAATACATTTTAAAATGTGAATGTCATCATCATTAATATTGAAATCAGCCA
Source organism: Rhinolophus sinicus (assembly GCF_036562045.2). NCBI lineage: Eukaryota > Metazoa > Chordata > Mammalia > Chiroptera > Rhinolophidae > Rhinolophus > Rhinolophus sinicus. The sequence goes on from NC_133752.1 coordinate 36,483,640, forward strand.
AATAGTTAAATAAAATGTATTTTGATGTTTTTCTTGCTTCTTTAAAAGTGAGATTTACTTTTAGAACTAACAATCTGTTCTTTGACTATGTTTATTTATAGGAGCAAGACAGAAAGACAGACCTCTCTTCTTTAATCTGAAGGTTGTATTATAACAGCACCAAGAATTCATCTGAAAAACTTCCTCTACATGTGTTATTCTTAGTATTTGCTTCTTATAAACCAAGTGTGTAAGTTTCTATATTTTCCTGAACAACCCTGTGTAAGACAGTTTGTGTTATTTTAGTTTTACTAGGCTGATTGAATGGTTGCATTTTTCCCCCTGTAAAACTATTTCTTTTTACACTTAAATACAGGATATACGCATTCTATTCATCTTTCCCTCCTTTGGACTAGACAACAATCCCTTAAGTTTTTTATAGTTCAATCAAACCATACAACAGCATAGGTTTGGTTGTATTGTAAACCAAGCCAACAAACCAGTAATTTGGATCATAAATCTTGTAGGTCCTTGGAATATATATAAGGACTAGCTGGCAGAATTATAGCACATGCTTGGATTTTAAATATGTTGGGTCTGTACTTTGAATCATATACCAGCCAAGCCTAGTCATTCTCCTGATTATATTCTCCATGTTCTTTTCTTGGGTTTAGCATGATTTCAGATGTGATGGTGAAAAATAGTGGTGTTAACCTTTATGCTTTAATTTCCCCATTTTTACAGTGTCATGACACTATCTGTTGCCTTAAAATAGAATGACTTAAAATACTGAAGAGCTAGTGATTTAAAAGTAAGCCTTTAGTCTCAGGAAGGTATGAAATATTTATTTCCCTCTAGTAACCCAACCTTTGTTAAGTGTGTACAGCATTTTTTTTTTTGGTCTTTTTCAATGATTCCCGTCATAGTTGCATATACTCCTGTCTCTCACAGATTGTTTGGAGTCTGACGAGTGACCTGTTTGGGGTGATAGAATAGCATGTAAGCTCTGATTCAGTGGCTCTGATTCTCTCCAGCCCTCGCCATACCAATAACTGCGACCTAGGATTACATCACTAGTTCCTTAAGGTTTTAAGAGATGTTGAAAATCCAAATCACAGAATTTTTCATGAACAGTAACTATTGACTCAGTTGTAACCCAATTCTGAAGGTTATTTTAGTGAGTGTTCACAGTGAGTCTGGAAGAGTTAATCAAACAGATAAATATTTAGCTTGTCAGAGTTAATGTATGTCAACATATATTTGACAAATGTTACATTGGCATAGTTCTTACTTTAAAAAAGAATACCTTGAAGATTCTCCCAGGCTTTTTTATTTAAGGAATCTCCTCTTATTTACTTATTTATTCAAAGGTAAAGCATTCTGGTAATTTTTTAAAAGGCCTTATTTTGATTTTAGTGGTCATCAATATTTGGTTTCTGCTTAAAATTGCTTTTTGAAACCACAGAATTTTGTGCTATTCATGACTGAAGTTGAGACTGATTTTTGTATGGTTTATGAAATCTCATTACTTTGTAGTTATGCTTCTTATTTCAGACTCTATAAAAAAACAACTCAATTTCACTTTCAAGGCCTTCCTTAAAATAATTTTTTATCTAGAAAATTGTTGGCTAAAAGAAAAGTTTTGAGGGAGAAATAATTCCATTCATCATTGGGCTCATGGGCTATGTAATGGAGTGATGTCTCTGAGACATGACACATGAAATATGAAACAGCCTCTGTGTATGGAAAAGATGCCTTGTACCATATTAGGAAAAGCATTATTCCTTTGTCATAGAGGCCCTTATACCCGGGTACATCAACAGATTCACCTCAGAACATACTTAATTTTTCACCACTGGGGAAGTACATATATCAGCCCTTCCTCATTTTCAGTAGAGATCGGCTGGGTGTGAGATCACTTAATACTGAAACAAGAAAGTAGAATCAATTTCGAGGATCTCAAACCTATAGTACTCAAAACAGTGCCATGAATTCTCAAGTATTAGGTTGGTGCAAAAGTAATTGCGGTTTAAAAGGTTAAGAATAATTGCAAAAACCACAATTAATTTTGCACCAACTTAATATTTGACCATATCTAGTGAAACTTATACAGGATTTGGGTGGGTAGTACCACAATTGATAAGACTATTTTAAAACCATGTGTGACTTTTAGGAAAATCCAGTAGTCATGTTGAGTTGTCAACTGCTTGCCAGTTTTTCAGAGACTCTCCTTCCCGAGAAAATGTGGTCAAGTTTTTACCTTCCACTGGTCTAGGGGCTCCATTTTTTAATTTATTATTTATTATTATTTATTATTTATTTAGCACCAGTAGATCTGAGCCTTCAGTTCTCACACTGAGGTAAACTGAGACAGAAGCTAGGAAAGAAAGGAAAATGTCTCATTTTGGGGTCTATAAGAGAGGCCACATCCTCTGAGGAGCTTCCAGGAGGTAGTAAATGCCTAAGTGGTTAAGAACGTAACCTTAAAATAATATTCTATGAATATGACATCTTCTATTGGTAATTTTATGGTTCTCTATTTCCTTAAACCATGCAAAGCTGCTGGGCCATTTACTACCTCAAATGACAGGGAGGAACATTTTAAAAGACATGAGGTAAATCCAAATCCTCATTGTCATTGTTATTATCTCTTGAGGTCACATTGATATTTGAAAGAAGTGGTTGTGCCCTTCCTCTTTCAACCAAAGTTAAGTGGAATGAGAGTTTATGAACCTTCCAACCCACAAAAGTGTTACCCTCACAATGTCCCTTTAGCTACTGAACTACCCTTTTATGTTTTATGTACACAAAACTATTTGTAGCACAACAAGCATGTAGCCTTTCCTAAATAGCACCTTGAGCTTGAATCTACTTAGACTTGTAACGCCATTTTCTCTCAGCATTACAAGTGTGGCTCAGTTTTCCAGAGGAACCACAGGGCATCGTGTGTTGGAATCTTAACCCATTTCCTCTTTTTCCTTGTTGGTTAAATGGTCAGGTTGAAACATGCTCTATTTGAATTGTTTTTGGAAAACTGAACACATTTGTAACCAGTATGAAAATTTAATTCACCAGAATGTGTTTTTTTTTAAAGCACTCATTGAAATTGCCCTCAGGATTGAATAAAGCTCAGATATGCAGTTAGTGACTTAACTTATAGGCTCTCTGTATGTCGGTATATGTCTGTGTGTGTATATGGCTCTCTATATACCATTGGCTAAATGAGTTAGAACAAATTACATTTTGGCATCTCTGTGATAAATCTCAAATGTTAACGCACATTTCAAATTCATCCTTCTATCACTAGGAAATGCCTAGTGATATAAATTTATTTTTCTTAATTTCAGATTAGACTTTATCATCCTTGCCTCTTAAAGAAATTTAATGCATTTTAATTATTTTCATACTTTGTGTGTTTGCTATGAATTGAATGCTCATGCTACCTGAAATAATACTTTGGACTGCAGGACAGTACTGATTCCTAAGTAGATTGACTATACTCTCATGATAAGTATATATATATATGTGCATGAGAAAACACATTCAATTATAGTCTCTGTGTTTAAAAATGATCATGTATACATTTTCCTATGTGGTGCTTGAGGAGTTTCATTCTACAGTTTACAAGGTGTAGGTTTGCACCCCAAATTCTCAGGGTATGTTATTTTACCCAATACTTGAAAGAAAAAGGTGCCCTGTATCTTACCAGTACTGTTGAGGGGAAAAATTATGTGTAGGTTTGGTTTAGAAAACTACTTATAAAAATCAAATTCATAAAGTATGTTAGGCTTTTACATAATTTCTAAGGAGATATACATATAGATATGATATATATTTTCAAGAGACTGTTTCTATATTCTTAACTAACTTCTGGGTCCTAAGTAGACCTCACAGGTGCATAAAATCATTTAAAAAAGCATGTAGCATTTGCTAAATTGTATCTTGAGCTTGAATCTAATCAGAATTTCAGACTCTGGTTCTCTGGGGGAGAGGGAGAAAGCATATTTATCTGTGGCACACGTGATGACAAGGCCCGGGGTGGGGGGATTCTGAAAATTGGTCTTGCTTGTATGCCCCATGTCTCCGAAGAGAACTGAACATTCACGGAAGTATTTTAAGCTGTCAACATTCTTGTTTCATGTTGCAACTAGAGCACATTTTTAGACTTATTCCTATTTAATTCATAATGGTGCAGAATAAAACACATACATAGCACATCTAATTTGATTTTTTTAAAGTTTTATAATTGCTTTTTACAAGCTAGTGTTAATGGCAAAAAGTCCTTTCAAGGGCTCCCTGAATTACCTGTAGTACCTGAATCTATTTCTAGCAGGTGGTCCTTTTTTTCCCCTCTCCCTTTGAAGATGTAGTTTCTTTTTTTACATTTAAATCATATTATTGTACAGTAAAGACAATGGTGGTTGAAAAGAACGTGAAGACTGAAGAAGTTATGTCCCAAACAGAGGAGAGTAAATTGTGTGATGAATGGAGAAAGACATTGGATAATGCTGAATTATACCCCTGACTATGAAATAAGCCAGTGGTAAATGGAAAGAATGTGAAAAATTGAACTGTTCTCAAGATAGAAATCTTGGTGGAAGAGTTCCTACCTGAAGTCTGATGTGACTCAATTATAGAATGCAGTGAGCTTGGCCAGTGGGACTATGAATCTAGCCCCACATCTCTGAGAGTTACTCTCAGGGTATTGCATATGGAGAAAACTAGGACTCTGTGAGACTAGCCTACATACCTTAATTGCCAGCATTTGTAAGTGGTTGTGCAATCTTGTGTAATGGTCTTTTATTTTGACTCTTGAAAACAATATTTTGTTGTTGTTATTGTTGTTTTCCAGTAAAAGTAACTGCAAAGAAAACATACATTATTTGTCTTTATTTTAATTCAGAAACAAGCTTTGGACATTTTCATTTTCTTCAATCTTGTAACTAAAATCCTTCACTTAAGTAACATACTCTAATGTTTCACACCTAGCGTTGTATTAGTTTTCTATTGTCGCCAGAACTGCAAAGTTAGTGGGTTAAGACAATGCCAATTCATTACCTTAGAGTTCTGGAGGGCAGACGTCTGGAATGGGTCTTTCTCGGAACCCCTAGTATTTTACCTGCCTGACCAAAGGAGTGTAAGTGCTTGCATCATTACGTAGAACTGTGAGGAGAACCTGCCAAGGTGTGCAATGCTCCACTGACACCAAAGAGACAACAGTGTCCCTGAGAATCCACGCTGAGGCCCAGGAAAGTTCTTCTAGTGACCCCCTTCAAAGCCTAAATATAAGAGGCACACATTTTGGAGACTTAATGCACAGTGAGGATCAATGCTATAACAGGCCCCTTAAGTCATTATTCAACTGAACTCATTATAAACCTTAACACTGAAGCCCCAGAAAGACTTGAACCGACATTCCACATCGAGGGACATCTAGGATTCCTCACATATGTCCCGGATCAGGGGTGAAAGGGCAAGAAAGAAAGTTGAGGACAGTTCCAGGCCTATATTTTCCTAAGTCACCTCTTGCTGCCAGCTCTTGTTTCTAGTGAATTCTCAAATTCCACTCTCCATCTTGCCTCTAGTGTGTACTGTTTTACTCTGCATTGCGTTACCCGACTGGACTTCATTGCAGGACACGCATCCAGCCCCGAGTATTCCTGACTCGAGACTACACGTGTGGCTGGACTTTTCTGAAGGTTTAGGGTATATGGGATGGAAATTAGCAGGTGCAGCCAGCTAATTTCATATGGCAGCCAGCTGCATTAGCAAACTCCTTAAACCTGAACTGCTGGTATATCTCTGCTTATGCAGCTCCGTGCCGTCTCTGGCACTAGATAATGTTCCCTGGTTGTTGAATGCATTTGTGCTCCAGCCATCATCCCTAGTGCTAGAGCCCTCTCCCTCTCTTCATCCTCTGCTTCCTCTGTTCCGTAGCTTGCTGGCTCAGAATCTTCTAATTTCCTGTTATTTCTTATATAGAGCAATTTAGCCACCTATTGAAACCTTGCTAATGCATATCCATTAAACTATGTCCAGAAGACCTCACCTTCATAAACAAGCATGGCCATTGTCCTAGTAATGTATTGTTGAGAAAGAATCCACCCCAAAACTTAGTGGTTTAAGACCCACAAAAACCATTTGTTTAGCTCATGAATCTGTAATTCACGCAGGGCTCGGCATGGAAGGTTCTGTTTCACACAGGGGCTTGACAAGGGCTTGGAGAATATACTTCCAAGGTGGCTCACTAACATGACCAGAAAGTAGATGCTAGCTATCAGCTGGAGTTCAGCTGGGCCAGCCAGGAATCTCAGGTCGTCTTCAGCTGGGCTTCTCCATGGGCAGCTTGGGCTTCCTCAAAACATGGTAGCTGGGTTCAACAATGAATATCCCAAGAGCAAGCAAGCAGATGCCACCAGTTTCTTAAGGCCTAGTTCAGAACATGGCGTAGCATCACTTTCACCAAACTCTATTTGACAAGCCATCACAGAACCCAGATTCAATGGCCAGGAACATGGATCCCCGCTCTCAATGGAAAAGTGTCAAATAATTTGGGGACATGTTTTAAAATCACTATTCATTAAGGGGGTATTTTTAAACACATACATTTATAAAGGGAACTTTAAAATCAAGTCTTAGATTACTATAGGCTCAAAGATTCTTGAAAGACTCTAGAATGAAACTAGTATATATAAGGTTTGGTGGGCATGTATTTTTGTGTGTTGGGCATATGTTGGAGTCTCACAAGGCAGAAATCACTGTTGTATTTCTAGTGTGGAGGCAATCAATGTTCTTTAGAAATGAAGAAAAGCCTACTATATGCCAAGTGCTCTGATTCATGAAGAGGTTAGGATTTCAGGAAGCCGCTAAATATGGTGAGAATGCCTGATATGCTGATGAAGCTAGCTAGTCTAAGCCTCGTCAAAGGCATGGATATTGAAAGAGGAAACTGGCTACCAGCCACAAAGAGATCCATGCCAACAACTCAGCATGGGGCAGGCAGGGAGCAAAGAGGGCTTGGTGTGAAGAGACCAGGGGAAACCAGAGCAATAGCAAGAAACTGAAAGTGAAGAAGCTGTTTAATTGTGCCAGAAGCACAGGGGATCTTCTGAAGGGGCCGGTAAGGGAGGTGTGTAGGGCGTAGCAGCACAGCCAAGCCCTTTGATATGAAGTTTACCCAACAGAAGTGGTATGAAGAGAGGCATTAAAGACATAGCAAAACTAATATGTTCTTTTGCTCTTTTTAGTCAAGTTGAAACCTGACCAACAGATGGTTCCTTGAGTGAAGTGTTCTCTGAAGGTGTATATACCTTCAGTACTACTGGATAGAGAGTAAGAACAGGTTTTATTATATAACGTATGTATACTCGTACATACAGACAAACACACTAGATATAGTATTGCAGGATAACATTATTATGTTACATAGATTATTATAATGTGAGCATTATAGAGATAAAATATTACCTTTGGCCTATAGTTAGCATTCAAGAAATATTGACTACTATAATATTATAGCATTTCTGTTTCTGAAAAATTCAAATTCACTTCTGTATAGGTTGCTTAAAAATACTCAAACCAATTTTGGGGGATATCTTCTATTTATAAAAATAAGGCATATTCTTTGAAGGAAATTTAGAAAATGTTAAAATGTTCTGAATACTGAAAAGTAGGGAAAATTCTTCATTACTCAGAGAGACCCACTATACAGAGTGTCTCTAGGACTTAATACTTGTAAGTGTATTTGATACTTTACATGGTATTTTGTAGTCTATTTATGTGTGTCATAAAATTAGAAACCTATCTCCTTATCTTTCAGTGTTCTTATAGAATGGATTTTTAACAGATGAATCTCATTTCCTCATATGGCTGTATCATAACATGTTTAATCAATGTCGTATTTTAAGTACTTAGTTTTTATAGTTTTGGGCTATGAAAATAATGCTGCAATGAACATCTTTGAACATAAATCTTTCCAACCATTTCTGATTACTTCTTTGAGATAAATTCCTCTAAGTAGAATTACTAAATAAAAGGACATGGACATTCTTAAAACTTTTGACATATTGGATTTTGAGATGTCTCCCTACCTCTCATATCCCAACCTTGCCAGCCCCAAACATGCATGCACCTTATTTAGAAACTTTATATAGTTGACTCCCTTTACCCTCTTCGCCCATGTTGTGTAAGATGACTGATTAAATCAATAAATAATTTGTAGGGAAGGACTTATTGTATATGCTTTGGCTGGATTTCTTCCAGTTCCCTCTCCAAACTTCTCACTACCCGTTGTGCCTCTGGTCTGTATCAGTAGGCATTGTTGAGTACCATAGGCAGTAGATCAGAGGCAGGGAAACAAAAGGGAAGTCAGGGTGTTTGTTTCCATGGTTCCCTCACAGTGGAGGTGGTGAGGCTACTTCTTCCCCCTCAATCCAAGGCCATAGCTCCACACAGCTTGTGCTGTCTGGGTTCCAATGGTTACTCTCTCCCTTGACCTTTCAGGCTGCCTAGTGTTATGAATTTCAGGATGCTGCACCATCCCTTGTTTCCCTAAATCCTGCCCTCTTCTTTATATAGTTTATTGAGCAATTCTTAAATTACCCAGGTTGGATGTGCTGTCCGTTTCATGTAGAGACCTTGTTTCCTGCAGGGACCCTGACAAAGAAAGAGAACTTGGCCACGAGAGAGGTGGTGACTAAAACTAGAAAAAAGTTTAGACACAGATGTAGTATTCTGCTCAAGTCCCGAGGAAGGATAATGACTAAGCTGGGAAGCAATTTTCAGGTATTTTCTTTGTTCTCAAAATTTTCTCCATTTCACTTATGATGTGGAATCTCCTTATTATTTCTTCCAAAAACATACTTATTTTATGGCTGAATTTTAGATTCATTCCATGCTTCCTCATGAAAACACTTATCCTTTCCTCTTGGTAATCATCACATTCACAGAGAACAAAGGCAAAGGAATTTGGTAAAGAAAGGATTGGTGAAATCTGAAGTTAATTTGGGCATGTAAAGAAATGGATGAAAGTCATGTTATTACAAAATGTGACAATAATTTTTATAATGTGAAAGTAGTGAAATTTTTCTGATAAGCCCATAAACAAACTTGGTAATCTTCCTAAGTTCAGAAAATAGATTCACTCCATGAAGTCAGAACATAAAATGTTGCTTTCTTCTGCAGTTCTATAAGACCACATGTAAAAAGTTACTATTAGTGAACACTTATTAAGTGCTGACTCCATGCCAGGCACTAGCCCATTACCGCACTCCATCCTCACAACAACCTATGAGAGCTCCTCATTTTACGGATGAGGAAGCTGCCAGGCTTGGCGGTTTACATAGCAGCAGGATGTGGAAAAGGTGAGATTTCCGATATGCACAAGTATCTTACTCCAAATTGCCCTCGCTGTACTCCTCCATTTCCCACCTTCCTGGATGCTGCATGTGAGAGGTGGCGACATCCAAGTCAAGCAGTGAGCGTTAAAGAGGAAATGCCACTGTGCTTTCCAACTAGTTGCAAAGTAGAGGCAGAAATAAAGTGCAAACAAACCTGACAAATGAGAGCAAAGCTGATCATTGATAAATAAGAACATCGCTCACTACACCGCTAATATTTAAAACAACATTGATGATAGCAGAAATAACATTTATTAAATGCTGCTGTGTGGGGAATTAGCTCAAACGGTAGAGCACTCACTTAGCATGTGAGAGGTAGTGGGATCGATGCCCACATTCTCCACGTTTTACTGCTGCCACTTCGAATCTCCAGATGACAATCTCCAATGCTACTGTGTGCTTGGCACTGTATTTTACATTCATTATCTCAACAAATCCTGAAAACCACTCAGTGAAATAGAGGTTATCATACCTATTTTAGAGATGACAATTGATTGAGTCACACACCCAAGATCATTCACCCAGTATGTAGTGGAACTAGAATCCCAAGCCAGGCCTCCCTGTCCCCTTCCCTTGTTCCCCACTGCCTCTTAGTTGACAACTAAATTGATGAGGAGCAGTGAAATTTCAATCAGTCTGAATCTGGAACAGGTTACCTCAAGTTTTGCTTCCCCTCCCCGTGCAGGAGGGCATTTAGATTATTTAAATATGTTTTAAGCTTTCAGCAGCCGGGCGGTGGGTAGTGTGACACTAACACGCAGAACACGGCAGTCATCACTCATAAGCGAATCACTGCTTTACGCGTCACAGAAGCAGCTGTGATGTGTTAACCATCCCATGGCTGAGGTTCCTTAGCCCACGACTCTTCAGCTTAGTGCCCTAGATCAACGTGCCTTTGCTGCAGCATGAGTATCTTTACAGATGCTTCTTCTAAGGCCAGTGCCATCACCAACGGCACACCTCCCCGGCTTCCAGTTTTTGATTCCTTTCTCTCTTCTCAATAACAGAACAGTAAGGACCCCAGTCCCAGAGCTTTATGAAAAGTGGGCTTAGAGCTTGTTTTTAAGTTTACAGGTCTTTAAGGGGTTCTGACTGAGGTTAATTTCAGTGGCTCATTTTCCACAGGGCTCTGACCTCCTATTAGAGAATCTAGCCTGTTCCAGAGATCTGCAGAGACTTATTTGTGTATGTGTCTGGGCTCAGGTAATTGGCATGAACAGAGAAATAGGGTATTTGAAATAAGAGAAGACAAAAGCAATTCAATAGGATTTCCACATATTTATTTCATCACACATCATTTTAAATTTACAACCAATGGTAGGCTACCTAAGTTTCCATTGTGTGTGTGTGTGTGTGTGTGTGTGTGTGTGTGTTTAATGGACAAATGAACATATCTATTTTGGGTTTATGATTACAAACATGTATATCTGTTTTAATAATAAATGTTCAAAATACCTCTTTTAATTTGTATAAATATAATCTTTTCTTGATTTTATATGTTACAAGTTCAAATCCATCAGTTTCTCAAAGCAATATTAAATTATTTCAGTCATTCTGGCTTTCATACAGATTGTAGTCAAACAGACTGGAACTTCCACCACAGAACAATTGAATGAAAGATAAAACGATGAATATATGATGATATCCCTTATAAAGGACAGATATCTATTATAAAGGACCACACTGCAGGCTCAAAGAGACATAGCACAAGAAAAAATAAAATGGAGTTTCTGTAAGTAATATTTTTAATTTTTATGTGCTAAGTCCATTATTTTTGTAAGGCAGAAGGCAGGGGACGGACTATGTGGTCAGCAAAAGGACAAGATGGGATATTGTAATTCTGTGTGGTTTCTATCTGAATTCTTAGTAAAACTAACAACAGAAGAGAGTAATATTAATTCTTGAAGCTGGATGACCAAAGTCTTTAAAAAGTCTTGTCCCTTACTGCCCCGTCTCCTTCCACCCTCTCTCCCCGCTACCCACCCCCACAAAGGTCTGTTTTTTCCTGATTGAGGAATATGTTTGGTAGAAAAAAAATCCATGTTTAAGGTTCTATCAAGGGCTACACACACACTGATAAAAATTATTGTAAAAAAATGAGGTCTTTTCAGTGTGTATTTTGCTTTTTTGGTGTTTTTTTTTTTAATAAACAATAGTTTCTACTTAGGGCAGAACTCTTCTCGCTGTATCAAATGGGATTTGGAAGAGGTACAAAAAAACTAAGAATATTGCTAAAAATGTCACATATTTTGGCTCAAAGTGACATTGTGGGTAGTATATTGAATAGGCCCAAATTTGGTCATTTGAGGGATTTTTTTATAGCTTTTTACAAAAATCTTAAATACAAGTAAATATGTAAACACCGTGCTCTCAGAGAGCAAGCACTTAGGCATGTCACATTGTATCCCTTCTAGGGAGATGGATGCAAGTGAAACATCACCAATCAGTTTCAAAACCAACCATTGGAAGTATTCTCAGGTTGAGGGGGGAACACCACCTTGCACATCTCAGAGTTCTCTCGGTGGAGAGGGAATTCAGATCCCGCTACTAGCCTTTCTTTCCTCTTCCGTGAGACATATCCTCGGCCTGTGGACAGCCTTTCATACTTCGTCTCAAATTGCCTGTGTAACAACAACAACAATAACAAAATTACACACATATTAAAGTCACCTCACACTCTTCACAGCCAAGTTATTAGTGTACACTGGAAGCTTCTGTTTCAGAGCAATTGGAGAAAGGATATGAGTGCCAAGGACTACCAACTTCCATGCCCGTGAATAGGGCGATTTTTCTCTTCTCCTTTCCTTTTATACAAACAGATACACTTCAAATGCCTGGAATGTGGAAGTCTGCCATGCATTTTTCTGGAATGAAGGACTAAATTTCTCTCAGCTTTTTGAATATGCTGTGAAGCTTTGCAAGCCTTGCTATGTCTCCCACCCTTCATTCCAAGAGCCCCACCTTGAGTACACTCCCCTTTTGAGTAAGTAGCAAGTCCAGCTGGATTTAAGATGAGAATGCTCATAGGGAAACATTCCCAGAGCTCTGGCCTGAGTGAAACATGAAACCAAACCAGTTAGCCATATGCCTGAGTTGGTGGTCACTGCATTTTGACCGTTGGAGGTTGATTTTTTTAAATGCATTAATGGAACTTTATTCCACACATAAATTAGGGTAAATTAACAACAGCATAATATTCTGATTATAATCCACTATATTGTATTCTGCAAAAATATAACCAACTCATATTTGTACTTATGTCATTTGTGCATTCCTGGTATGGATCAGGAAACGTCAGTAATACAAAGAAGGTGCTCAACTCGGGCCTACTTATCAAAAGAGATGATGTAAGATATGGCTTGCTGTTTTAAGTATACAAATTGCTTTCATGGTTAATAGTGTGTCAAGGAAACGTCTACAACAGAAGAGTCATTGCCACCTAGACCTAAAGTGTTCTACTTCCACGTGACAGTGTTGTTATAAACATGGTTACAAGACTCAAAGGACATGGTGTAAGTGAGAAGCTCTAGAGTGGAAGAGGTGCTGGGAAAGTAACATGGACAATTATATATTAGGCTTTTGAGACACTAAGAATTCTACTGAAAACATTTTTTTTTTTAATTCAAAATCCCAAACTCTGAAGTTTGAGCCAAAGCTTAAACAATGTCAAGTTGCTATTGTATGGATTACCTAAAAACTGTGAATTCTATTGGGCTCTTAAACTATGGTAAATAATTGGAAGACGTTTTGTTTTGAACTTCCTGTCCAGGAAACAATTGTGAAGACAGCCAATAGTAAATACGCATCCAGTATTTTTGCTGAAACTACATGGCAATTCTTATGATAAATCAAATCCCTTTGTTTCTTTGATAAATTATTTCGGGATAGAATGTGATATTATTTCCCAAATGAAATGAACTAGTCATTATGGTTTTTGGTATCTTAAAAACTGATTTTCTTTAGCTTTATCAATTATTCTTTTATTCATTTAAAGAAAATTCATGTTTCACCTGGATTTTCACCATTTTCTTTTAATTTCTGAAAATGTATGCTCAAAGTGGGTGCAAGCTCCTGGTGAATTGGGGATGGCCCTGGAACATTCCACAAGTGCTGCTCCTTACCTGAATGGAGCTCCATCCCTGTCCATCTGCAGGCAAACTAAGAATGGGTACTGAGAAAACTGCACTGTGGAGATAAACTCCATGCCTGCTTCTGTTTCTGCACTGATTTCCAGGCCAGCTTTCACAAAAGAGGAGTCCACGGTGATGTCACCAGTTATTACCACAGCCAACCTAAAGATTTGGCAGAAAAAAAACTGTTAATACGCGTTTAACTGAGCTGAACTAATAGCTATAATTTCACAGGGTCTGAACTCATAACGCTGAAGACTGGAAGGAAATACTTATGTGAGTAATATGTGACTTAAATGTGCTAGAGTTCTCTTGGTAACCAGGGCCTGATTAGTCCCGGAGGCTGGGCAGGGAAGGTTTGCCCTTTCCCTGAACCATCCCCAGCCTTCAATTCTAGATGTGAGAATGAAATGTCTATCGGGTACTACTGTTTGGAATAAGCATACCAAGTGCCAAGATGAAAATAGCAGTATGCCTGGAAACTGGTCTTCTCAGGAAGTCAGAAATACCTGAGTTATCTTAAAAGAAAGTCTAAACTCAGAAGGAAGACAGCTTATGTGCATAACCATTTTCTTGGTTTCTCTGTTGGCTTCTATGTAGCTATTTTAATTCCACCTTATTACTTTCTCCAGAGGGTCTCTAGACACGTAAGTCTATGGTTGCCAAGATATTTGAAAAAATGTTGTGTCACAAAGAACCATTCCTACAGTAGGGCATGTACAATGGGTGCTCCAGGAATGACGGCTATGGTGGGTTCTCCAACAATTGCCCAGAGGACTAGATAGACATACTGGGTTGACTAGGGAGAGTGGCTTGGATGAAAATGAAGAGGAGAAACAGTCCCAGTAGAAGGTTTATGTCTTGGACCACTCTAATTTAATTGTAGACTTTAAATGAGATTGTGGGAAGCGACTCTCACAATTAAATCAGAAGTGTATGTCCATGCTTTTTTGATAGGGATACTCAATTTTGCTGTGCAACTTAAAACACACCAGCTGCTATTGTTATCAGTGTACAAGTAGGTCACAGGTGGTATCACTTAAACCCCTGAATACCTCATTTTACCTTTTAATAGCTTACACTCAACAAAAGCTTAAGTGGTATTTTTTTAATTTATTTTTCAATTACTGTTGACATACAATATTATATTCGTTTCAGGTGTGCAAAACAACGTAGTGATTAGATATTTATATACCTCACAAAGTGGTAATCCCAATAAGTCTATTACCCATCTGACACTGGACTGTTTTAAACAAACAAATGGGAAATTGAAGATAGATTGGCTACCCTGTAGATATTGCTAGATTCTTAGGGATACTATGTCCTTTTTGAAAGTCCAGAGTTTTTGTTGTTGTTATTACTGTTGTTGATTTCTTTCTGCAAAGAATTCAATTCAGTTTAATTTGGGGAAACTTCTATCTAGAAAATATTTCAGAAAGAGGAAACAGATGACTGATTCAATGGGAAGTGCTAAACTATATTGCTGATTCCTCTGCTCTGATGGCATGCTCCATGTCTCATTCTTTGGTTCCTTTAGTAACACCATGGGCCACCTTTCACATTAAATGTGCCACCTTTTGACTGTCCTCAATTTCTTCATCCATAATTCAAAATTTTTAAAAAGTTAATTTTATCACTCCTATATCACTTCTGCCTCACCATATTTTTAAATATCCAAAAAAAGGTAAAAATCAATTGCATTTCAATTTCCTTTTCTTTGGGGTTATAACAAACAGAAAAATAATTATTTTGATTATTACACTGGTTCAGAGACATTATTTTAGGATCAAAATAAAATACTTTCATTTGAACTGACAGGTAGATTAGAAAAACTAAAGGAGCTGAGAACATTTTTGTTTAGAAAAATGAGCACTAACAAAAAAACTTAAGGACTCTTAATGTTTAATACTTAGATTCTGCACAAAAGTGATCATTTAACTTTTATCCACTGAAGACAGAAAAAAAGATTTGAAATCCCAACAAGAGGGATAAGCTCCAAAAGTTTGTTTCAAAGTAAAATTTCCTGACAGCACTGTCAACTACTGAAGTGGAATACCAAGAGAAGATGAACCTCTCATCCACTAGGCATGCCATCAATGGAAGTCTTTAAAAATCAAGAAGATTCTTGGCTGAATTGTATTAGGTACTGACCTGCTCATAAGAAACTATGGGGATAATGAATTCCCGTGGTTACTTCCTATTCTGTGCTTTACTGGTTACAAATAGAAAGCATAGATTTTGAAAAGTCAGAAGGTTAAATAATTCTGAAAACATATTTCTACAGTTCTTTGCAGAGTATTATATGTATGCTTACCGATTTTTCACTCTAGTTTTTGACTCACGATACCACAGACTAAACTCCATTGCACCAGAAATATCAATGGCTAAAGCACCTTGGATGTCCATATTGGCCTTCAGGCCAGATTGCAACTGAAGCTCCTGGAAGCAAAAATATATAATAATAGTGATAATAATCACAATTAGCCAACCCCTTTCCAAGGCACATGGAACCTCTTGCTACCTGGCTAACACCATCTGAGCTGTGTTAATGTTAGAGTCTTTCTCTGGGTTTGGAAACACATTCTAACCTTGATCATTGGAAATAGATTATTAATTTGCTAAATTATGGAGTCAATTAAAATACTAAAAAAGTGAAGTGACAATTAAGAAGAGTGTTTTCTTTACATCACTGCCTCACTTTGGGAGGGAAACGGTTCTCAAAGTGTGTGTGGTCCCCTGATGAAAAATATCAGCATCCTGAAAACTTGTTAGAAACGGAAGTCCCATACCTACTGAATTAGAAACCCTGAGAGTGGGGCCCAGCCATCTGTGTGATAATAAGCCCTCGTGATTCTGAGGCACCCAAATTTGAGAACCAGCAGAGTAGGAAAAATGAAGGCGTCTCCATCAGGAATCCAGTTGTGGCTTTGGGGTGGGGCAGAGAGTTTGGGCTGGGTGACTTCTTGAAGTTCTTTAGCACTTTTCTAGTTATACGCAGTGTCAAATACAGACAACCGCATCCTGCTGGCAAATGAGAAGCATGATAAAAACTGCCAGTGCAGCATAAAAGCCACAGGAACTGCCTAGATCAAGCTAGGAAAGGAAGGCAAGGCAATTTAACTAAACCTTAATATCGTGTTGTTTGACATTTGGAATGACATCAGATTAACATGTTGAGTCCAACATGAACTTGACAGCATATTCCAGAGGGACAGTACTCACTTACAAACATATTCCCTCCTAAGTAATTTTGTAGTTGTCTGAAATTCACTGTTTGGTGCTGTTTGCCAGCATTTCGCCTTTCAGTCTTGCAGTTTCTATGCATGTTAGCTTTGGTGATGTCGGCTGAAAACTTCATCAGCTGGATTGGAATCAGAACACTTGGGGACAGTATTGGAAATGGTAATGGTTTGGGGAAAAGGCTCCGTATCCTTAATGTTGATTAGGTTCATGACAACTGGCAGCATGACCAACTTTATGTAACTGCCCTACTCACACCACACAAGCTGTGCTTTGCCAACTAAAAATGTCATGATTTCACTGTCTAGAAAGGATCCTGTTGATCTCCTTGAATTATCTCCACTTTTCAAAAAATGTGGCAGGGAATGTCACTCAAAGAACTTGGCTTACAACCAGGTATAAAAAAAAAGAAAAAAGTCTGATTGTGGCATGAAGCTTCCTTCAGTCTGAAAAGCACTTGGATGAAAGCATGAGATTCCCGACACAGAGTTCGAGACACATTAGGAGAGAGCCCTAAGGATACTTACAGCTACTTTCAGTCTAGAACAAATGTGGCTGTGATAGGATGCAGGGGTTGTCTCATGCATCATAACTAATATGAAGAAACACAAATTATCTTGAAAAACCACAATAATCATGTTGAGATTTAACCTATGCTTATGAACTGCAGGAACAAGATATCAGAGTTCTGCATTTGCACTGTAACTGTGATTGGTCCCAAATGAGCCCTACTGTGTGCCCTGTCTCTGAAGCATTTCTTTCTTTGTATCTTCTTCTCTGCTCCCAGTTTGAAAAATTATAATCTCGTTAGTCCACCCAACCCAGCAGAGGTCTGTGATGTGGACTTTGGCCTTCGGCCTTCCTACTGACCATACATTAGGTGGATGTCCCAACATACCAAGTGCCATGGAAAAGAACATTTCACAGCTATTAGAAAATGTTCCTTTTGTAGGGAGGGAATATTTCCACTGCAATGTGGGTTTTGAGGAGTGCCTTGGCTTTCTGGGAAGATTCCATTTCTCTCAAGCACAGGGATCATGGAAGAACTCGTATGTGTGGTCACAGAGGAATTTTCTTGGACCTCCATAGACAGACCACTGACCCCTGTAGAAGGGACTAAACCACAAAGTGCAGTGGTTCTGATTTTTCAGGGGGGAAAAATAAGAGCAACTATCAGTTTTTGAACACAACTGCATCCTAAAAGCTCTACATTTGAAATTTCATGTAATTCCCATTCTAATCTTACATGGTAGGTATTGTATCTGAAAACTGAAAAGAAAAATCAGGCTTGGAGGCTACATGTGGAGCCAGACTGTCCTAGTGGTGGAGACTATTCTACTTCCATCCATGACTATCATAATATCATAACTGTCTTTGTCTCCTGATGTACAAGGAAGCCTGCTCTGAGAGACATTGCAAAAAATTTGTTTGACCCAAAGTGCATATTTATTTAAATTCTTGCCTATGAACTAGAGGACCAAGACACTGGAGCTTTGTATATGTAGCTACTGTGGCCTCTTTGATCTTTTAGTTTTGGTTCCAAAGATGTTTCTTATAGCCCAGACACTGATATTTTCACAACTCATCCCATTCCTTCCATTCAGGAAAATATGTTCTTTGCTGACTAAAGAGGATCTCCCTATTAAGCTGACTTTATCAGGCATCCTTTTCTGAAGAGCAATACAATTAGCCGCAAACAGAGACAGAGGGGGCAAAGAGTAATTCCATCTGCCCTGGTAGCTATGACAGGCCATCCACTGCCAAAATTTCCTTCAATGTCAGCACTTGACCTAGAGTGGTATGTGCCTCTGAAGCTGGAATGACATTATTGGAGTGCTCTGTAGAGCAGGGAGCCTCAAACAGCTTATTTGTATAATATCCCCAGATCTGCAAAATACTCCAATCTGAAATTTACAGGCATTGGATTATAGTTAATAGCTTGGGGATGATCTTTCTCTTAGACTATATCTTAGGTGTCCTAGCTTAATGAATAGAAAAATCTTATAAATTAATCTAGATCAGAGGTTGGCAAACTATGGCCTGCAGGCAAATCTGGCCCACTGGGTGTTTTTGTAAATAAAAATTTTTTGGAACACTTCCACACTCATTCGTTAATATATTGCTGATGGCTATTTTTACTCTACAATGGCAGAGTTTAGTAGTTGCAACAGAGACCATGTGTCCCGCAAAGCCTAAAATATTTACTTTCTGCCCTTTACATAAAACGTTTGTTAACTCTGATCTAGATTACTACTTATATTTGCATCAAGTTTTATACCTGGATTCATACCATTAGGCCTTGTTGATGGGTAGCTGAGCACATACAGATGATGTTGAACTGTTATTATACCTGTCTTAAAATGTGAACTACATCCTCAGCACTCATGCCTTCTTTAGAGATTCTTTCATTAAGAATGAATCTCCCCAAAGGTAATACTGCAAAGGAAATGTACAGTGTATAATTTTGATATAATTTGAGAACTATTTTCTCATGTGACCTTGAGGATTGAGGGATATGAAAGGCACTGCTTGTTGTCCTTCTTTTCATTCATATCAATAGAAACATAGTTTCATTCATAGTGTCAATTCAACCATTGTCAAAACTATATTTACCAGCTTCTCTTGCAGCTAGAGATATCCCCATGACACAATTTTGGTCAATAACAAAAGGGCTTCCTTTTATAGATGCTTATCTTTAGTAGGAATAGATGGTGCTCCCAGAGAAGTTCTTAAAAAAGAGTCAGGCTCTATTGTCCCTGACCCTTCTCTTTTTCCTTCTTGGAATGAGGAAATAGCGCTGGAAGTGCAGCAGTCATCTGATAATCATGAGATGACAAGCAAGAGGTTAAGAGCCACAAGTAAAGATGGCTGAGCTGAGGGAAAACGAACCTGGATACTGATAATATTTTAGGATTTTTATATTAACACCTACTTCCAAATATTTGTTACATGATAAAAATCAAACTATGTGGTTAAGCTACCCTAGATTATTTTGTTGTTGTTATATACAGCTATCCTGAATTGTTATGAGAAATAATAAAGGTAAAGAATTACCATTAACTCTAACCAATCATGTTTTGGAGGAGTTTTAGTAAAATCTGATATTTAAGGTCTCTCCCGGCTCTTAAAATCTATGATTTCATAACCAGAACCCAAGAAATGAGAATCCTCAAATTATATGGCAAAGAACAACGCTGGTAAAAACTTCGAATCATTTTCCAAATGCCTCACTTCATTAGTAGAAAATCTTTGTTTAAGGTTATTAAGTAACTGCCCAAGAGCACACAGCAACAGTGGGGCGAAATTCAAACCTAGGTTATCACTTATGAATTTATTAAACCATAAAAGCAAACTTCCTAAGTAAGTCCCATAGTCTAAATTTTAATCCAATCTCCTCACATATCTCTAATATTATTATAAGTATGAGTTAAAGTACATAGTGATCACTTTAAGGATTTCCCTTAGGATCCTTATTTAGCAAATATTCCATTTTTTATATTGGTATGCTTAGTAAGGCAGGAAACATAGCAAGTCATTTAAAAAAAATTAAGCATCAAATACCCAAACTCAAAGGTTATTCAGATAAACGTCTGTTTCTCAAAAAATCCATTGAGGAAGACCACTGTTATTCCATAGTATCTTGGGTCACCTAAAATTCTACTGCACAGAAGATAGTATTGTCATACTTCAGTACAGTAATGTAAGATTTGGGGGTGAGGAAAATTGAAAATCATTCTGAAGAATGCAGTCCAAGTGAATGCAAGTTCTCCTATTCTCTACTAATGAATGAACCTTTGTAAGATTCTGTGAACGTGAGAGTTTGGGGCAAAGAGTCTCCATGAAACATGTGGTTGGTGTCAGTGGTTGTTTGAGCCTCTACTAATTTGGCAGGGTCAAAATGATGCACTCTATGGCTCTTCATCACTGTTGTCATGATAAATGTCCTCAGTAATTTATGAAACTATGTGGTTTAACTACTGCCTTCAGAGTAAATATCAGGAAATGCCCAGGAAATATCGGAGTAAATGCCCAGGTAAACTAAGTGGATGGGTAATGGCATCTCTGCTGTCTTGTAACCTAGCTTAATTTCTCCATAATTTCTTGTTTATGTTAGCATCAGTATTTTCTCTTTTTTTCAGTTGTATTGAGATATAATTGACATTACATTATACTCATATTGTGTCAAATATTTTCTCTTTTGCCTCAACAGTGAGGAGTTGTCTTAATCATCTAATAAAGGCAAAATAAATCCCTGTTTACCTATAGCAAAGGAGAAAAGGAGAAAGGGAAACAATACCAAGAGGCTGAATGCTTAGAATGTGAGCTCCAGGATGGGTGGAATTTTGTCTTATGTCCCCCAAGCACAAGGCACATTTAAAATGTGCCTGGCACATTGTAGGGATTTAATAAATATGTGTAGAATGAATGAATTACCTGAGAATGATCTATTAGCAGAATAAGTCCTTTCACCACACTGACAGGGTCGCTAGATGCTGACAGCATTTTGGACATCAAATCACTGTATCCGTTGAAAAAAGTGACAGGTCTGAGCTGAACATCAAAGAGGATGACTGACAAGCCGGCATAGGAGTCAAGGTTCTCCTCCCCCTCATCGGGAGTGGCAGCAATTAACGCCTCCAGTCCTTGGGCTTCAATGACCACCTCGGGAAAAATGGATATAACATTCATGACGTAAGGTCTGTGCCTGTTCTGTAAGTGATGGTGAGCTACAGCCAGAAATTTCCTAGGGGTCAAAAACTCAAAAATCTGCAGCAGCTAGGCAAAACGAAAACACAACACAACACAACTCTATGCCTGAATATGAGTTAGTTTTCTTCATTTAATCCTCACAACCACCCTTTGGGGGTACATATGATTTTTATTCATGTTGTAGGACTCAAATTCTTCTGTCTGACTACAAAGGTTGTGAGCTTTCCATTTTACAGTGTCATCTAGAGACTCTTAGTCTCTCCAGGTCTCATACATAATGAATTAGCTATTGTGTAAAGCCCCTACAAGGAGATGGAAAAGTGTTGGGAAACTCACCCTAAGGCTGCTACTATGAGAGGTGTGGAACTCTCTAAGCCATGACTCACATCTTTCCATATCAACCTTTTATCTGTAGCTCAAAGGAAAAGTGATAAACACCATGTGGGGACTCACATCTTGATCTCTACCATACCTAGGAGTCCTACATTTGCTTTGTCCCCTATGCGCAGCCCCTTAACCACTGGGTGTTTGGCATTTCAGAATGCATGTCAGGAAACAGACGTGATTCCTCAGGAAACAAAAGCATGGTATTCTGACTAGACTTCTATCAAAGGGTGTGGTAATGTAATATTGATAGGAACTCAAGTTCATATAGCACTGGATCATTGTTAAAGCTTAAATAATTTGAGCTTATTTAGAAGGGTATAATTTGCTACGCATAAAACCTAAAAAGAAAGCATATTTCAAAATTAAGAAGCCTTTACAGAGTGTTACCACATTTTAGATAAAATGAAAGGGATGGAAGTCAGCTAGTTGTTGAATACCTAGCCTACACTTTATTCTTTTCTCTCCTAGCAGTATTGGGAAACCATAGATTGACTCTTTAGAGAGCCATGTTCTATTATGAAAGCTTTTATTATGGGGAATCAATCTCTTCATAGAAACACCCAGAGAAGGAAAACAGATTCTAGAATTAAGTATCTGGGACTTCAAGGAATACATCTGTGAATAAAAATAACATATTTTTTAAAACACATGTGAGAAATACTGGCACGATTTCAATTTTGTCAATATTTGTACCTTTGAAAAGACAAATAGATGTTTGGCAAGTCCAGTGAATCAAATTACTTAGGTTTCTAGTTCATATTTGGAACTTCCTCTGGGATTATAAACCTCTTGCAGATGATACAATCATGGGTGACATATTACACAAGTCACCATTAACTTATGCATTCTATAGTGTTATCATCAGCATATATTTTCTTTTGCCTCAACAGTGAGGAGTTGTCTTAATCATCTAATAAAGGCAAAATAAATCCCTGTTTACCTATAGCAAAGGAGAAAAGGAGAAAGGGAAACAATACCAAGAGGCTGAATGCTTAGAATGTGAGCTCCAGGATGGGTGGAATTTTGTCTTATGTCCCCAAGCACAAGGCACATTTAAAATGTGCCTGGCACATTGTAGGGATTTAATAAATATGTGTAGAATGAATGAATTACCTGAGAATGATCTATTAGCAGAATAAGTCCTTTCACCACACTGACAGGGTCGCTAGATGCTGACAGCATTTTGGACATCAAATCACTGTATCCGTTGAAAAAAGTGACAGGTCTGAGCTGAACATCAAAGAGGATGACTGACAAGCCGGCATAGGAGTCAAGGTTCTCCTCCCCCTCATCGGGAGTGGCAGCAATTAACGCCTCCAGTCCTTGGGCTTCAATGACCACCTCGGGAAAAATGGATATAACATTCATGACGTAAGGTCTGTGCCTGTTCTGTAAGTGATGGTGAGCTACAGCCAGAAATTTCCTAGGGGTCAAAAACTCAAAAATCTGCAGCAGCTAGGCAAAACGAAAACACAACACAACACAACTCTATGCCTGAATATGAGTTAGTTTTCTTCATTTAATCCTCACAACCACCCTTTGGGGGTACATATGATTTTTATTCATGTTGTAGGACTCAAATTCTTCTGTCTGACTACAAAGGTTGTGAGCTTTCCATTTTACAGTGTCATCTAGAGACTCTTAGTCTCTCCAGGTCTCATACATAATGAATTAGCTATTGTGTAAAGCCCCTACAAGGAGATGGAAAAGTGTTGGGAAACTCACCCTAAGGCTGCTACTATGAGAGGTGTGGAACTCTCTAAGCCATGACTCACATCTTTCCATATCAACCTTTTATCTGTAGCTCAAAGGAAAAGTGATAAACACCATGTGGGGACTCACATCTTGATCTCTACCATACCTAGGAGTCCTACATTTGCTTTGTCCCCTATACGCAGCCCCTTAACCACTGGGTGTTTGGCATTTCAGAATGCATGTCAGGAAACAGACGTGATTCCTCAGGAAACAAAAGCATGGTATTCTGACTAGACTTCTATCAAAGGGTGTGGTAATGTAATATTGATAGGAACTCAAGTTCATATAGCACTGGATCATTGTTAAAGCTTAAATAATTTGAGCTTATTTAGAAGGGTATAATTTGCTACGCATAAAACCTAAAAAGAAAGCATATTTCAAAATTAAGAAGCCTTTACAGAGTGTTACCACATTTTAGATAAAATGAAAGGGATGGAAGTCAGCTAGTTGTTGAATACCTAGCCTACACTTTATTCTTTTCTCTCCTAGCAGTATTGGGAAACCATAGATTGACTCTTTAGAGAGCCATGTTCTATTATGAAAGCTTTTATTATGGGGAATCAATCTCTTCATAGAAACACCCAGAGAAGGAAAACAGATTCTAGAATTAAGTATCTGGGACTTCAAGGAATACATCTGTGAATAAAAATAACATATTTTTTAAAACACATGTGAGAAATACTGGCACGATTTCAATTTTGTCAATATTTGTACCTTTGAAAAGACAAATAGATGTTTGGCAAGTCCAGTGAATCAAATTACTTAGGTTTCTAGTTCATATTTGGAACTTCCTCTGGGATTATAAACCTCTTGCAGATGATACAATCATGGGTGACATATTACACAAGTCACCATTAACTTATGCATTCTATAGTGTTATCATCAGCATATATTTTATTTTACCTCAGACTAATTTCTTACATACTTTATTCAGCAAAATTAATGGAAAATGAGTTACCTGGCTACCATGAAGATGAGACTTCCCGAGGTACTGAACGATGTTCAGATTACTTCTCCTTAAAATGCCAGAACCAGAGTAAAGAATATCAAGGCCGTAAGTAGCTGCCGAATGGGAACTACCTAATGACGAAAACAGAAAACAACAAAAACTATAATTTAATGACAGTTCCAGCAATACTCAGCTGGGGAGGGACATGGAAGAGGAACCCCTTCTTGGTTTACGTACGTTGTATGTAGCCAGTATAGAAAGAAGAGGATCCACTCCTGGCAAAACGGTCATAATTATGAGCAACCATTTCCTTCAGAACTCGACGAACCATTTTGCTGCAACATGTAAAAGGAAAAAGCTGCACATTCATTGTAATGGCTGTTTCCCAAGTTAGATTTGGAAAAAAACCAAATCCTCAGTGGAAAAAAAAGGAGGCCAAATGTTCCTCATGATGCTCCAAGACTGGGGAGGTGCCAGCTGGAGTGCTAGCATCAGGATGAGGGCTTTCCCCTTCATCCTCAGATATTTGAAATTTAGTTTGCTATCAAAATGAGAGCAACATGAGGCCACTCAGCTATGAGATTGCTTAAGCTGGTGGATGGAGACACCCCAGGAGTGGGAAGCACATGTTGTTTGAATCATCACGAGTCTATTGTTAAATAGTATATACTTTTAAGGAAAGCTGTACCAAACTGAGGAGGTTCCCAATATTTCTTTAAACATTTGCTATACCCTCTAACGTTGTTGTCACTGGCTAATGATATATAACAGTAAATTTCTAGAAATTTCTTCTGTTTATGCCGTTTTCAATTAAGGAAAAATCTGTTAGACCCATACAATATATAAATCATTGTCTCCTCTAAAGTAACTCGTGCCTCTACCTCGTCTACCTATGAAATAGTGCTGAGATCTTTCCATTCCTAACTACTTAACCCTAATCATATCAGTAACTATAAAATTATAACCACACAGCAAAAAATATTTTTTTAACCAACTAAAGAAATCTGGACTTTGATCTAAGGTAGAAAATTGTCAAGAGGAGGAAATGGGTACCTTATATGATTCCTCCCCCACCAGTATCAGTAAGTTATAAGATTTTAGCATGGAAGAAAAAAAGATGAGGAGGGTCATGACAGCTGTCCTCAAATATTCAAAGGGCCTGCACATGGATGCATAATTTTTCCTGTTCTGCTTTCTTGGGGGATAAAACCAGGGCCTATAGAAAGATTTCAGTTATACAAAGTGAGGGTGAGTCTATGAACAACGACACAAATTCCTCCAGAGGAGGTGATCCTCCTGCCACTGGAAGGGTGCAGGGAGAGTCTGGACACCACCTGCCAGGAGGCTAGACCCCTACATAGGAAAGAGATACCAGGCAAGATGGCCTTTAATGTCCCTTACAACGCTAACGTTTTTGGTTCTCAGAATCTGACCCACAGTATTTGCGATGGCTTCCTCGCCTTTCCTAGGCTGCTCCCTAGCCCACTGCCTCTTCTTTAGGCCCTGAATCACTAGGTTCACAAGACAGGGGAAGCAAATCCACCCAGGATCTCCTCCACTGAGTGTCCTAAGAGCAAACAAAGCAATAGAAGGAGAAATCAGATCCTCAACTAGTAATAGATGGCTGCAGACGGACTGTTTCTTCTCTCCCTCACTCACGCTCCTTTCTTCTTCCTTACTTGTCCTGCTCTTCTCTCTTTTCCACTCACTTCCTGTTTCTTTTTCCTTCATTCTTCTTATTTCTTGTTTTCCTTTCCTTCAATTTTTTACTGCCTTTTTGGGTTTTTTTTTCCATTTTCTCTTTATTTTCCATCTCTCCCATGTCTGTTTTCCTTTTCAACTGGTAATGCTCAAATTTGATCTTTCCTGAGGTAGTGCTCTGCATGTAACTCAGGGAAAATGGAAATTTCTTTTCTGGCTCTCTGTTTCATGGAGGAGGGGTAGAGATTTTGAGGGGAGCTACTTGGAAGCGAGACATCAGTGAATTCAGAAGAGACTTGGGAACTGGCAAGAAGATGAATCCAGGAAGGGTAACTGAAAGCAATGAAGTCTGCCGGTCCCAGTCTTCCTATCTTGAATAGTCCTTAAACTGGGTCATGCCTACGGTTTTAAACGTAAATGGTAAATTTACTTGATCTGTGATAAATGAGGCTTTAAAGATTTCGAACATTTGGGAAGTTAAGATGACAGACTATCAAGTGGGTCTGTCTAGCACAACCTAACATCATTTTGTTGTGCTAGTTATAAAAATAGTCCTATTAAAAATGTAGTCGGATTTTAAAACATGACTAACACTTGGCAATATATATTTACCAGACTAAACAGGAGACCTAGAGCAAAAATCGTACCCAGAATTCCAAATCATAGTGCCAAAGTGAAGCTGTTTTACCTGGTCCACTATACAGTTCTCTTATAGGAAATTTGGAAAATTCTTGGATCTTGTGACACAACCCAGCGTAACAACCACACCGTTAGTATTATCCACATGTGTACCACACAAGTATACAAATAAGTCTGAATCAGCAGAGAGTTAGGTGCACCGTATCCTACCTTGCAGGCATTTCAAAACGTAGGATGTCTTGAACAATGGCAAGCATGTATTTGTTCATTTCTTTGGGGAGCTCCCCAATAGACAGCAGGATGTTCTTTACTTCCATGTAGGATGGATTGTTATTTAAAATGATAGTAGCAGCAGTAGTGCGCACAGTCTTTTCATGAACTTTATGATTCTGATGGTATATCCTGTTCAAAGTCTTCTTTACCTGTTCATAAGACGTTCAAACTTAGTGCACATCTAGATTTTTTTAAACTGATAATGTGGCAGGCAGAGTCAGTGGTCTTAAAATCCACATGCATTCCTACATTTCCCAGGTTCCTTTGCAGTTAGGTTGGGGCCATACTTCTGGCTAATGGATTATGAACAGTATTGCTTTCAGCAACTTCTGGGCTGAGTCAGTTAAGAGTTGGTAGGCCTTCTCTGTCTCTTTCTTCCACTACTGTAGTGAACTTAGGATCACATTTTTCCTTACCTGTCTGAGGCATAGCATGAATGAGAAATGAATTTTTGATAAGCTGAAATTTTGAGGCCCCTTTGTTATTGTAGCATATCACGATGTTACCTAATATAAATTTTTAAAGACACTACTGGCATGTGGCAATGGGGCTCTGGGGAGAGACGGCTACATGAACTCACATTTCCTTACAGGGAAGTACCTCAGACTCTTCCCTTCTCTTTTGTTAAATTAATAGACTTTATTTTTTTAGAGCAATTTTAGGTTTCATAGAAAAATTGAGCTGAACGTACAGAGAATTCCTTTATACCTCTGCTCCTCATCGCTCCCCACAACAACACACATAACTTCCCCCTCTATCAATATCCTGTACCACCGTGGTCATTTGTTAATTTGATGAACCTATACTGACAAATCATTATTACTGAAAGTCCATAGGTTACATTAGGGGAATGTTTTTTAAATAATGCATTAACACCAAAGAAAATTTGCCAAAATAATTGCATTCTGTGGCAACAAATAATTCCATTAGTTACCAGCATTGCCTTGTTGTGATATGCTGTGTGTAGTGTTTTGTACTAGGCATTTATAAATATTTCTTTCAGTTCTACTTCCCTTTGCCTTTTTTCTATCTCCCCCAAATATAGGCCTGTTCTCAGGTGTTTAGGAGTTAAGTGACCAACTTAAGCATAAACAACTACAAAGGGAAGAGAGGTAGAATTTATATGTGGGTCTGTCTGTCTCAAAAGCCCCTGATCCTAACCATCATGCTTTGCATCCTATCAACTTGGACACAAAACTGGTGGGAAGGTGTTTAGCTGCAAACTGGAAACATCATTCTCAGTGCGCAGTTTTTCTTGAGGTTTACCAACATTCTCTGCCTTAATAGAAGCTGAATTTAGACAGCTTCCTGAAAACGTAGCTGTAGGAACCAATACAGTAATACTTAAGCCAGGATATTTCAGTGTCAAAAATTTAACAGCATCTTAAAACTTATGGAAATAAAGATATTTCTGAAAATACTTTGTTTCTTAAAATAAGAGGCTATGCCTTAATATTTATGCTTCAGGATATAAGATATTTTCTGTTCAAAAGGTGAGCTGCTTCAGAACAACCTTAAATCCAAGTTAAGAGTCATTTCTAAACAGGAAAGAGAGGTTGGTAGTTTGAAAAAAAAAAAATAGGGCGACTTCAAAGTTGTTTGCATTTGACTTGTGTGTAGGCCTGCTTTTTTCCTTTTGTAAATTTTGCAAATATTCTTGGGGAAATTACCTCATCTGTTATGAAAGGGACATCGTATCTCTGGAGACTGGTGATAGCGAGGTGGCTGATGGACCCGTCTTCTGCCTCTGCGTACTTTAGCAGGAGTGGGATGCCTTCCGGAATCAGGGCATTCTTCAGAGCCAGCAGGTACATCATGATGTCCTCTTTTTTCTCTGCTTTCTCAAGTCCTCCCAGGATTAACTTCTTGGCTTCTACCACTGCCTAAAAAAATTCACATACTACCTCAGACATATGCATAACCATGCATTAAACAAGGCTTGGGTAAGATTGGCCTCATTCTTGGGCCCAAGAAAACAACTTAAAGGTTTAGAAAGTTTTGCATTGTGTGCCCGACTGAGGTACACATGAAAATGAACAAGTAATGCTTGATAAAGGTGTTGTGTTTTTTATAATGTATACATTAACATATTCTTAAGCAATGAATATAAGAATAGACATATTTACTTTTGAACACATTCTGAATGTATAAAATCCTTTTAAAAATTCCCTTGTGATTGATTCATAAAACTGCCCATTCATTGAATTTCTAAAGCAATGATTAGATGGTGCCTAAGAGGTGCCACCTACCTTTTGTTAGGTGACAATGGGTGAAAGGGAATGAGACATCTCTGAGAATACTTTTAAAATAGAGTTTTGACTTTTGAACCATTTTAATGTTTCATATATTCAAAAAACAAAATAAAATCAACAAGGATGAAAGACTGCTAAAACTGAATTCAAACAGAAACAAATGAACATAAATGTATATCAAATTGGTAACATAACTAAACAGGAG
Organism: Rhinolophus sinicus; assembly: GCF_036562045.2. Lineage (NCBI taxonomy): Eukaryota > Metazoa > Chordata > Mammalia > Chiroptera > Rhinolophidae > Rhinolophus > Rhinolophus sinicus. Next base: position 36,513,258 of record NC_133752.1, read on the forward strand.
AGAATGAAAAAGAATTAATCCAAGCAACTTTTGAACATAGAACTCTGACTGTATACCTTTACTGGAATATATTTTACAGACAAAAAGAACAGGGATGAGGTCTTGAATCTTATTTAGTCAGTTTATTTCTTGTAGTGATATTGGTCTAGCAATTCCAAAAGCTTTTGTGTGCGTTTTCGGATTGAGTGAATGAATGGTAGATTGATGTTCTTGAAAACCAGCGTTCTCACTGTGACAGAAGGATGAAATAATTATGGAATGGGAGAAGTAGAGAGAGAAAACCCTGTGATACTGGATTGGAATTAGAGGTAGCAGTATGAACTCACCATTTAATAAATATAAATATATGTAGTTTGCCCATTTTAAGAGGCAAAGGAACTCAATTAGTAAGAATTAAAAGAATTTAGGAGTAAAATGTCAGATGTCTGCAACTCACTCTCAAATGATTCAATCAAAATAAAATAAAATGAAATGAAACAGAATGAAATCATGCAAATACAGTAATATGTTGAAAATTAGTGCATCTAGATGAAAGGTATACAAATGTTCATGGAATTATACTATTCTTACAACTTTTCTGTAGGTTTGAATTTTTTCAAATACGAATTTGGGGAAAAAAGAAATTAGGATGAAGGGAAATCAAAATGTAAGCAAAAACCAAACAGAAAAACGAAATAGGGACTTAGTACTCAAGAACGTGTCTCGCTGCCATTCAGACTGCCATAGGGCTGTAGCTTTCACGCTACTAAATGCTGAAAGGCTATAACACGTGATAGGATGGCAGGTACCTTCTGGGCAGTGTAAGTATTGTGTGCTCAGTAGACACCTTAAATTTATACTTAGAATACATCATTTTTTTTCTGATTGTATAGCTTTGATTTGGGCAAATGGTAGATGAGTAGCCCAGAGCAGCAAGTTTAAAAGAAAATTTGAATACTTACTACAGTCCATTTGGTGGCCAAGTCTTATTATTTTCAAAGATGCATTTTTTTTTTTTAAAGGTTGCTCAAAAACAAAATAATTGAGCGACAGTGATAGTGACTAGTTCACTTTTTAAAGCTGTGACGGGAACTAAGCTGTCCCATTATCAAAAGAACGTTAAATTTAATCCTTTGTTCAGTTTCCTCCTTATGCTATACACATCCTCTGACTCATCCTATTCTCTCCCAAAATTTCAGCCGCTTTCTTTTACTGGTGTTCACTCTTCTCTGGCCTGCAGATGGGTATGGTCACCTGCCTGTGGCCATAAGGATTTCAAGCTTAACCTGGTGGCCCAAAGGATTTCATGTTTAACATGGCCAAAACCAATTAATAGATCTACCCTCTTCCTACCCCCAAACTAGGTTCTACAAACTTTCTGTAAGTGGTGGACATCACCATACAGCTAGTACACTAACCTGGAAACTTAACAGTTGCCTAGATTCCTACCTCTTTCCCATTTCCCACATTCCATCAGTGGGGACTCCACCTCCTAAATGGCTCTTGAATCTCTCTCCTTCTCTCACCATACTGTTCCTACATTAATCACAATTTTACTAATTCTTGCCCAGGTTCTTGCAAATCTTTCCGATCAGATTTCACTGACTCTACTTTAGCTGATACTCAGGCAAGATACCATTTTGCTTCTTTCTAAATAAAACATCTGAGTATGTCATTCACCTGCCTAAAAACCACACTGTTCTCCCTTCTCTGTATAGAATGAAGGCCGGACTACTTACCTTGTCATCAGTCAAGATCCAGCCTACCTCTCTTCTCTCTTCCCCCCTTTTCTGCATCTCCACTCCCACTTATCTGCCCCACAAACATATATTTTGTGCTCCAGCCACACAGAATTTCTCACTGTTCCCAAGCATACCAGGCACATTTTGACTTTAGGACTTTTCAGACATTGTTGTTTTTCTCTTAGCGTCCTTCATTCTGCACTATCTCTTCACCTACAAAGCTCTTCTAGACTAAGCTCAAATATTACTATTTTGGTGAAAGCTTCCCCAGCACCCCAAACAGAATACTTTGTTACACCTTCTGTAGTCTCAGAGCACTCTTTTTATATTTCAGTATTATTGTATTTATCTGTTTGCACTTGATAAACAAACTAGGAGTTCTGTGAGGATAGTAAAATATTTTATGTATCTTTATATTAAGGGATTAATATCATATCTCGCACAGAATAAATGATCATCAAATATGGCTGAATGGATGTTTTCATATGTGAGGCTTGTCTTTAACCAAGATATTTGACATATGATTGCTGAAGTAAACCAGCTACTCAAATAATTATGGAAATTAGAAAAATGTAAGCAGTCATAGTTCTTTGATGTCATAAAAATTATACAAATTTGATTTCTGCCAAGTCTTAATAAGCTGTTACTCAGACGTTGTCAATGCCTTTGATGTTTTTAGTGATCTTCTTCATAGCTAGTTTACATTCTAGTTATGAGTTGCCTCTTTTGGAACTATTTGGTTTCAAGAACATTCTGTTTGTTGTTTTTAATAGCAAGCAGTCAGTAAGCAAAATAATATAGTGATGTCTTTTGAAGATTGAAGAAAAATGCTGACTAGAAGCTGGTTGTATGATCAATGTGGACAGAAAAAAGACTGGTTTTATATAGTTAGCATCTTTAATATATTTGCATTATAGAAAGATGGGCTGTGTTGTATATTAATCCACTTGGATTTTCCGTATTTAGTTATGCTTACAAAGTGAGGTTTTGTTTTCTTTTATTTTAATGAGAAAGATGTTAAAATTGATAGTCCACTCAGGCAAGTGGAGAAGCTTTGAGAAAATGAAAATAAAAATAAAATATAAAGTTCTAAGTACTTAGAAATAAATAATTCCCACCATCAAAACTCAAAATTGCTAACCACAATTACTGCAAATAAAGTTCTCCTCTAGAAGGTAGCCCTAGAGTCTAATTATTTTTCTAAGAACAAGACTGTACCACACATACCATTCAAACTTAGTACAGAGTGGGAACTCAATAAATATATATTGATGGGGAATTAATGGACTATTCAGTTTTTAGCAAGTACTTATTGAATATTACCTATGTACAGGTACCATTTTAAGCAATTTGTGTTGAACTAAGAAAGATCCAATTCTACATGGAGTTTAGAGGGAGACAGTAAACAACAAACATAATAAATAGCTGAATTATAAAGTATGTTAGATGACAGTAATTGCTATGCAAATAGGGAAAATAGAGTAAAGTGGATTGGGAGTGCCAGTGGTGAGCAGCATTGTGAGTCTTAAATAGGATGGTCTGGAACCATATACTAATTAATATGACATTGGATTCACACTTACTTTGAGTTTGCAGCCTTCGTTCTGACACAGCTTCCTGACCAGGGCCCCACTGATGATCATAACGGTTTCTCTGATGTCATTGCTCCCAAAGGAACCTTTGAACTTACTCTATTAGCCAAACAGGGATAAAATAGGTTACCAAAACATTTAAACATTTCCAAACGACATTTTTAGTTAAGAAGCAAAGTAACCAGTGCCTGAGGAAATTGATGTTATGTTCCTAAACTTCAAACTCAGAATTTTACTTTGGAGACACTTACAAATTCAATATCTAACTTTGAAATGAAGAATTAATAGAATCTCCCCTTTCCAGATATTCTTAACATGGATCTATGAACTCCTTAGAGGTTTAGGGATTGCATTCACTGGGTCAGTAAACAACAACAACAAAAAAAAACTGTAAAATTTTACGTATGGGTGAAAAGGAGCTTCAATGTTATTATCAGATTTTCAAACAGGCCCATTTGCCTTCCAAAAAGATGATCCACATTTGACTAGATCATCAGTGGATAAATGCACTTTAAAAAACTTTTTGGATCCAAGAGAAGTCTAGCTTGTGCTCCCAATATAAATTTTTAAATATTGGAAGAACCGCATCTCTGCAACATACTGTGTATTAAATACCATGAAGATTTTTGAAGTCAAAGCAAATCTTTTAAAATCAATTTTTGAAGCACAACCAAGACTTCTCGCTTCTGAAATTTTGTCCTATGTCATATTATATGATAGGCGAACACAATCTTTAAATTTCCATAAAGTATAGTTTGTATTATTTAGAGGAATTGCAAAGAAAACACTATGTAAAATAATTTACTGTACAGTTAATGATTAATGGAAAGAAAATAGTTCAATAGAATTTTAATATGAATAATCAGAAGGCTCTAGTGCTCCTTTCATTTTGACACAAATAACTTTTAATTACTGCTTAGATTTTTAAGCGCTTTTTAGCAGCTGAGAGCCTTTATTTTCACAGTATCCATTTGACTTACAATAAGGGCTCTCAGGAGTTCTTCATCCGGATGGGAGGCAAATCCACAGGCATAGAGAAACCTCTCCTGGAGGATAATGTTACTGTCACTTTTGAAATCCAGAAAGTCCAAAATAGCATCTAATGAGTCTGGGGTCTGAGCAGACGTGACAGCATCCACCAGCTGAGGCCTACAAAAAAGGCGTAGTCATGGATATCAATGTTTAGGGTGTTTTAAAAATTATTTTAAATTTCTACCACTTACAGAGTCTCCATTGGTTTGAGTTTCCTAAAGAAGTGAACATTTTTTCATTTGAACAACAACAAAAAAGAATGACTTCCTCAAAAAGACCTCCCCCATTTTATTTTAAACCTTTCCCTTAACTCCCCTGTCTTTCATTCACTGTATACTGAGAATATACAAACCAATTTTATTATATTATATTACATTATAGCCAGTATTATATTATTATATTACATTATATTATATTATATTATACCTAGTGTTATATTATAGAAAAATAAGAACGGGTCTTATATTAATTTTTGCTCCAAAAGACGCATTAGAGCTGATTGTCTGGTTAGGTCTTATTTTCGGGGAAACAGGGTCTTTGGCCTGGTTTCATCCAGTGTTTTTCAAACTCTTTGGCTCACAGAATCCTTTCCTACTGGCTTACTTGTTAATATTCTGCAAATTACAAGATCCATACAATAGACACTTTGGAAATGTTACATTCCATCACCCTGCTTTTCTTACAAGAAATAAAAGGAATTATTCTCTGTATCTTACAGTTGTTTAAAATGAGGCTCAGAGAGGGCTAAACGTAAATGACTTGCTTGAAGGTTATAGGCTATTTGAAGTCAGAATTGAAAACTAGGTCTTGATTTTAGTTCATTCTCATATTCTTTCCACTACACTATTATATGTGTGTTACACTGTGGTAGAATATTGTGTAAATAATCTGACTTAGGAAATAACACGAAGTCATCCAAATTATTGCTGCCTTAAGAGTTTTAGAATACAAATAAGGTTAAGTTTTAGTGTAACCCATATTCTAAATTATAGTTAACTTTTGCACTTTTCTTGTAAGTATTTTTATCTTTGAAATAGATAAGTCACCCTACCAATCAATATATTTTAAAGTTCTATAATTAAAACAGAGTCTGAAAATTAATGATTGTGTATATCTTTTAACTTCTGGTTTAAATATTTATCTTTAAAGAGCAATCAACTTGTGGTTAATCATATGGAATTCCTATCAATGTTTTTAATGTCTTCAAGGCAAGTAAATAACATACAATCAAGAAGAAACAGACTTCTCAGGAAAACGGCTAAGTTCTCTTCTTGGGTAACTGAGTCCTTTGAACTCCATGACTGCTGCAGCTTCTGCTGTGTGTGTGTGTGTGTGTGTGTGTGTAAATCCATCAATTGCCACTTTTGATTATGTTAATGGATGGTTTTCACTGTCAAATTAATTGAGCCATGTTCTATATCTTGAATTAGGATAATTAGTATCATATATCATATAGCTGAATTTGTATTTGTAGACAAATTCTTTATTACAGACCAAAAACCCTTGTAGTTACAAAGTAAATTTGAGAATTAAGTCAACTCTCTTAATCATGTAAAATGAATCACTCTTTCATCAAATATCTAAATAATGTACGGTTTTTTTCTCCAGATTTTTTTGGCTGTTTATCCCATTTCTCACTTTTCTGTATAAAACAAGGCTTTGATGGGGATGATCACTGAATCTTTAATAAGAGCACATTTTTCAGTTGAAAAAGTCATACACCTTTTTGTTTTTATAATCATCTCTGAAATCTTTTCAAGTGTAAATTAACAGCTCCGGGAACACAATTTCGAAACCAGTAAGACATCACGTGCACCATGGTATTATGATCAAGCCTGCCCTCCTCTATCTATGCACACATCTAGACCTGATTTAAACTCATAAACCCTCAAAAAAAATGTTCATTCTGAGTCACTGTTGAAAACTTGTTATTGCATTTCACCATTAAATCACTGCATTGCAGCATAACTGTTCAATGAAAAGGCAAAACAACAAAATAATTGATTTGGAGGTAGGGCAGTTGGTAAGAAGGAGGTTTTTCTTGCTTAATAAAAAAAAGTAAAATAAAATAAAATAACCCAGAAATGCTTTCCTACAGACAACCTCACACAACATTCAGGGAACTTACAGAATTTCCTTCTTTTCAGCCTTTAGGATTTGGAGGATCTCTTCTTTCGTCGCAGTCCTGAGGTGCTGAATGAAGGCTAGGAAGCTCCTGATAGCCTCAGCCTTGGAGAGATTGTCAGGCTCCAGGTGTTTTCTGATGGACTGCCAGTGCTCCGAGAGCTGCAAAACATAGCTGCAGGCTCATACACCATTCATCATTTTGAACATCCACACTTACAAGGGGTTCTCTGCCCAGAAATAAGTTTTTCCTTGTATCTGACAAGCAAAAGAAGCTTCTGGTATCTTACCTCAATATACCTGATTCTCCCCTGCCCATATCACACTCCTGCGTCTCTCAGAGGCAAATTTAAGCCTGCTGACCTTGTGTAAGATTCTTCTGTAGAAGGACTATTTTTGTTTATTACTATTTAGCTCAAAGGATCTCAGGCATCTGGGCATATAGGTCATTCTATGGCTACACCAAGGGAATTATACCTGAGGCCAGGTTTTGACTGCCATAGTGAAATTGTGCAAACTTTTCATTAACAGCAGGATATTTTGGAGGGAAAAAAATTAGAACTGCTGAAGAATTGTGTCAGGTTTCTCATGTACCGGAAGTTCACAGAAAATAAGCTTTTGTAATAATTTGAGCTCCCTATTCTAGCTCTTTATTTTATTGTTTATATGAAATGCCATGTTTTACTTAACTGTCTGAACTGTTCATTATTTATGTTTATATTAAGTAGAATAGCATTTAGATAAGGTCATTCTCACATACACTATTGTTATGCTATTATGCTTTTAAAAATAGTTCTAATTAATGACATCATTTGGCTTTGAAATAAGCTAAAGAATTTATTTTTCATAGTTCACTACTTTTCCCCTGGTGTGAAGAACGTGTTAAATCCCATTAGCGACCTTCAGATCTGTAACTCTGGGATAATTAGCATGCTACCAGTTTTTTAATTATTCATTCCCTCTAATAAGCAATAGACATATTTTGTTCTTTTTCAAATCTCTTTTGCTTATCTAATTGTAAGAGGATATTGCAAAGAAAAATTCCAGCTGTACTTAGCTAAGGATTTACTGGGTCATTTCTGAGGTCAGAGAGCATATCAATGTGAAGTCAGATTTTTTTTTTCTTGAAGTTGTTGCAATAGTGACATTATAATGAAGTTGGAAAAGTAAATACTTCAAAGACATCAAACCTTCCTACAATAATGAAAAAATAGTTATCAAAAATCTTAGATGGCTCATAATGTTTGATAATATGGGTAGAGAAATTATAGTTCACAACATAAGAAAACATGATTGGTTTCATTAATCACTTTCCTAAATAATTTCCCTCTCATGTGACATAGAAAATGATACTGGAACGTTAAATGAGATAAAAGAAAAACAAATAAAAGAAAAAACAAAGATAGAGAGTGATGATTTTCTGTTTAATTTTGGTTTTCCCTTAATTCAATTTTGGTATATTTGAAAAACTAGTATGGAATTAGTGTCTTGTACTTTAAGCAAATTATTGTATTAGTTCTTGATGATTCCACTTTTATAAACATTGATAATATCCAAGGGAAGAGCATTTACTGGTAGCTACAAAAAGGGCATGAAACCAAGGGTCTGCTCTCCTGACAAGAGGTTAAATATTAGGAAATACTGGACCTTAGAGTCATTTCTGTGGCCATATGTCACAACTAATTCATGCAATAAGTGAAATTTCTCTTAGTTGGGTTAAAAAGGTTACAATATGATCTACTCTTTGCTTTTGGGATGTGCTATCTCATTTCTGGCTATAATTGCAGGGAAGGTTGGGCTGGGGTAAGGAAGTGTTCCCTAATCTAGCCAAAGAGCTGGTATCCTTTTTTAGTCCTCACAGCAATACTCAGAACGCTGGGCTCAGTAATGCATTTCTCCTGTGGACATATTGCTCCTAAGCGGCAGAACTTGCAGGATTCAGACCCTTGTGCACACTCTTGATACCATGTGCTTCCCCCAATGTCATCAGGCCCTTATTTCCCCTGTATTCTGGGTGATACTTTTAAGAAGCGGCCCTTAAGTCATATCATTTTTTTATTTGAGATGAGTGGACGGTAATTATTTGTTAATTACTGTGTTATGCATCATCTCGGGTGCATATATTAGGCTACTGTCACTAAAATTCATTGGTGGCTGGTAGTTCACAAAATTAACTGAAGTTTCCATTGGAGACAAAAGGAAAATAGAATTTTAAGCCATGATTGTTCCCATAATTGGCCACACAACACAATTGTTCACACTTACAGAAGAGCACCCTTTACACTCGCTCTGGAAGACCTGCCCCACAATGGGAAGGGCCTCGTACTTTGAATCAACTGCTTTAATTACGGTGGCAACTTGCTTTCCAGGTATCAGTCTTGGGCCTGCTTCAGTGGTCTTCAGCTCTAGTTTCTGCCTGTATAAATAATCAAGGAAGAGAAATATCACATGAGCAGCATTCTATTGAGTGAAGAAGCTACTAATTGCTTTTTTTTTCAAACAAGATACTAATTTATTCAAGTTGTTTAAGTCTCTCATGTCTTTCAAGCTATGACATCTCCAGCAGTAACAGAAACCTCAAGACAATTATGACATCTTTCTAGAGCAGAATGTTATTTAATGATTGAAAATTTAACTCTGGATTTTCAAAATATAATGACGAGAGAATTCAGGGAAGCCAATTTGCCTAGATGCTGAACAAGATATGTAATGTCACCTCTTTTGAATTTAGCCCCGCTTGCCAAAAATGATATCTTCAATGCAACCATACTCATATGTTATTTATTAACTAAGACAATTAGGAAATCTTATTTGCCAAAAATAGCCTCACTAATATTTTTGTCTTACATGCTCTTTTAGAACTTTGTCTCTTTCCCATCAAGAAATAAGAGTCTACATTCCTCTACATGAGACTGGGCAGAACTCTGTGACTGTCCCAACTAATAGAGGACAGAATTGACACTATGTGACTGGTAAGGCTAAGTCATAAAAGAGAATTCAGCTTTTGTCAGGAGTGCTAGCAGCACATGTACCTTTGGAGACCTGAGCTGCCATGTAAGAAACACCACGTGGCGATAAAGAGAAATGCATGAAGAGCTTCAATAATTTGTGTCTTCCCAACCCAGACACCAGAGAAGTGAGGGAGCATCCTTTGAACCAGCTCTGGTCAGTGACTATTTGCAACTGTATAACAGACACCAAGCAAGGCTTGTCTAGTAGGCCAGGGCAAGCCCCAGAATTATGGGAGAGAATAATAAAATGAATGTTGATTTTTACACTACTAAATTTGGAGTGGTTTGTTATAGAGCAATGGAAACCTAATAGACCTGATAAGTAATTTAAAATATTAATTTATTTGAAAACCATAATAAAATACAAAATTCTACCCCAGAGAGACTTTAATACAATTTCAAGAATTTATGGTTTAAGGCACTTCTCCCAGGTTTTACATTCATTCCCCTCTGACATGAGGGCTACTTCAGAGGAAATATTGAGAAGCAATGGCTTAAGATATAACACATTTAAGACTAAAAAATGTTCTTCTAAATTAAAATCTGAAAATAACACATACTCTTAGATTTAAAATTCCAGTTCTTATGCCTGTGAGAACTATTCTGACCAGAGAACTTTTCTCAAATTGAAATAACAAGCTTGAATATGTAAGTACTATAAATCACGTCAAAAATTCTGTCACACATTTTACTATGAAACTTTGTATGTGTTTATTAACAACAACAAAAAAATCCTGAAGAGAGAACATCCAAATGCCACCACTTTTAACCCTAACATTGAAAACATTTGACAGAGAAATTAGAAAATAAAATAGAATGAATCAAGTAGATTGTCTTTTTAAAATTTAAATTCTATTCAGTGAACAATTAATTTTTAATGAAATTCTATTAAAAAACATTAAGTATTTACTATATGCCATAATTGTTGTAGATAATGTGAAAAATAAAAGATGAGCAAGATATAATCATTGCTTTCAAGGAGCTCACAGTCAAAATGAGGAAGCACTATATACATTTAAAAACCAAGTATAAAAATATATTAAAGAAGAGTAAAGAAAATTAAAATTTCAGCATTGTCTTACTTTGATACTATTTTGCCTGCAATGGTTTGTAGAAAATTCAGCCCAAAAGCGTGTATCTCTTCTGCCAGCACAGCTATAACAAAGCTGTCTTCTATCTTATAGGTAGTGACAGACGTGGCTTTTGAGGTGACACCCAAGACCTAAATAAGTAAGTAAGTAAGTAAGTAAATAAATAAATAAATAAATAAATGGAGTTGTAAAATATAATCAGCTTTTTATGTTTGGATTAAGTCAAACACTAAATTATCTTTTAATTTTCTTTTTTTTTTTTTTTTTGTCTTTGAATTTTCAAAGGCGCTTCCCCTTTACACTCTCCCCCACCATTCAAACTTATAACATACTACAATGAGCCTATTCGTTTGATATTATGTGAAACTATACCCTAAACTAAAAATTATAAATGTTCCCAAATGATATCATTACCTTATTCTTCTATTATTTTAAATTAATTTCTACAAAATGCAATCATTTGGATGCTTCGAAGAAATGGTTATCAATCATACCTGATTTCGGGTTGTAAATCCAGGCCTTTCTATTTTGCATGAATCCAAGGCCTTAGTTTTGGTCACTTTGTCTTGATGAGCCTGGTAGGTTACTTTACAATCCCCAGAGATGTCTACCTAAAAATAAAAGTCAAGGTATAATTTTGGGGATTCTCACATGGACCATGTGAATTCCAGTGGGAATTGGTTTGAAAATCTCGGTCCCTAATATGTCACGGGGAGGGGGGGGGGGCTGCTTTTTTGTCCAGGCTGACAAGATAGGAAGACAGAAAGAACTCAGTGTTTCCTGCAGCATGTGGGTTCTTTTCCATCCTCTGGCTGAGTCTTACTAGTGCCTTCTTATTGCCCAGGGAATAATAAAGGATTTTCTACTTCTCTCTAATGTCTAATAAGAGTTGGACAAATAGTCTGGTCCCAATCAAAACCTCTGGTAAATGGGTAATTATGTGGCAAGAGGAGTTGACTTTTAATGTTATACCTACGCTATGTGTGTGAGAGTGTGTGTCAGTGTGTACATGTGTGTGCACTTTGACTAGCTGAGTATAACTAGAAATCTTTAAAAATATGTTGGATTAATTCAATTTATTATAAGTCACATCAGCAAATGGAGTGTATGCAGGTGTATCCCAATACAGACTCTGTTTAGCTTCTCTAAACCTTCCCGCTAGACTCTGCCAGCACCACACCCAGCCTTCATTGTAGCAAGCTAACTAACATTTCCTTGGCTAGGCCCTCTATCAGATTTTCCTCACCCATTCCTGGGCTGTCTGAATTCAGATTCAGCTCTGCTTTTGATTCCAGGTGTGGTACTGGGGGAACCACTGAACTTCTCTAGTTTAACCTCAGTTTCTTTGTAAAATGATGAGGATTGGCATAGACCAATGGGTCCCCAAACTGGCAATGCATCCAAATTGTCTGAGAAAATTTAAAATACAGATGCTCAGGTCCTCCTTAATCTATTCAGTCAGAAGCTCTGCAGTGAATCCTGGGAATCTATATTTTTAATACTCTCCCCATGGGATAGGGATGCATAGTGATGCCACTAAAACTCTCCCCAAGGTTTTCTGCACCTCTATCCTTCAGTCGTTCTATAGGTCTTCTTAGTATAACTGAGTCGAACTCTCTTTACCCTGTATCTGAGTACACATTGGTGTAAATGACATATGTAAATAAGACTTTACTTACATTACAAAAGGTAAGACCCAACTTACCTTTTCTGATCATTATCATTGTAGTAACATTTTACTGACTTTCTGCAAGTAGAAATCCATACGAACAATTTTGGTAACTCTATTGACAAATAAGACTCTGGATTTTTAATATTAGTTAAGTACCTCATTGGTGGTTCCAGAGCTTAACTGCATCTGAAATAGGCTAGCCAGGCCTCTCTTGAGATTTTCTATGGCAACTGGCTCATTTTGATATGAGTAGAAGTTTTTGACCTAAGGGGGAAAAAAAAGACAAACATAAATGAAGCAAAAATGCATCGCTTATTATCTTTGGTTAAATAAGTGGCAGGAAAGGTCAGATTCTTACCCCTACCAATTCTGGGAGAAAGGGATTTGTTACTCCAAAGCTGGGATATCTTTTGTTGTGAAAAGAAGCTATTTAAATTTCTATGCATAAGAAGCTGGACCATCAGAATATGAAATTTTGGGAGACTGACAATGAAGGTTCTGAACATGATGGGCATAACATACGGAAGGAAAGAGAACACTGGTTTAGGCTGGGATTTCTGTGAAAACAAGGATTGCCCAAGGAAGAGAAATCAGGAACAGTCTCTTTGAACATGTCAATATGTTCTCTACCTGTAACTCTGCTTGAAACAAAAACTAACCAGCGGTTAAAATAACAGCAGAGAAATAGGGTTTTGGAAGAGCATAGCAATCACCACTCTGGACACTGCTAAGATAACATAGCCACAAAGGGCCATGATAAGGACCCAGGCATGGCCATAATGCCCATGGAAAAAATTCCACATTGGACTTTCTGTGGCCCTCCAGAGCATTCACATTGGCCTTAGATCTGAGGAGATAGTGAAAGTTGGAAGATTTCAGGTGGAGATTGCTACCATTGCACGGCCTGCTCCAGGGACTGCTTTGAGTTGCCCGTTAGAAGGCAGGAAAAAGAGGTTGGAATGAGGAGGGTGACTGTGGTTTGACTGCAGTAGTAAGTGGCATATCATGGTTTTATTTCATCCTTGATATTATAGGCACAGGGGTAATTTAGCTCATGTTTAAGAAACAAGGATAAAAATACAAAGAGAATTTTCTGGAAAGCAGTCTGTCATTTTTCACCCTATATTAACTCCAAACACATCACACGATTTAGAAATAGGGGATGGATGGAGCTTCTCTAAAAATTCCCAAGGTCTATGGTAATTATAGCTGAGCACTTCTACCAGAAATATCCTGAATGCCTTCCTATTTTTCTTGAAAGCCAACCACAACTTCTCAAGTAAAACAGAAAGTTCATTAATTACACAATGAATTCAATTAATACCAATCTGAACAATTCATACTATGTGGAAACTCTCTCATACCCTTAGAAAAAGATAATATTTTTCCTAAATATTCCAAACGTCTCAAATCCCTGTTTTTATTTTCCACATATACTCTGCCTAGTGACAGATTTACTAGGTACTTTATCCAGCGACAATCAATTTTAGTCATGATACTGGACAAATCTATAAATGTTGGAATTGTGCTTGTCCAGGTTAAAAAGGAATTGGAATTGTGACCTCAGCATCTGAAAATCCATGGCATCTTCCTCAAACAAATCACTGACAATGTCTCAGATCCAAAGCTGAGTTTTGTAAACTGGGTCTTCTTACTTTTTAGGAATTACAGTGTAACTTCCTTTTCAAATATTTGGGAGTATGATATTTCCAGATATCATGACTATTAGAGGTTCATAACTGGATCGCTTGCACCCAAGTACAGTCAGAAGGGCTCACTCAGTAGCAATGCTCACATGCCTATGGACTGTGACGATGTTAGCCTGAGTCTTAATTACTTTAGAAAGCAAGAACAGCCATCAAGTGAAAATACTTGTACCATCACCGGTATTCTCACTTTCCTTCTAGGCTACAAAATGTGCCTGAACTCTTTATAAAGTTTGATCTAAAATGTCAGGAAACCTAGTTCTCAGATTTCATCCTTGGACTATGCATAAGACTAAGTACTTTTCTATTTCTGGCCCATTTCCATGGATCTAATTTTGATATTGACCACTAGGTCACTAAGAAAATGGTGTTAGAGACATTTTTTTTTTCCTGGCAGGCTAAACAATGTAAACTGTGAGACATAAAGAAAATTTCTTTTTCATTCTTTCTATTAGTTTTTATGATTACCCTAGAACTACAAAACTGGACAACTCTCTTTTTCCTTGATTGCTACCTTCCCTTTGTATGACTGGTACCTTTGGGGCATAAATTCTGTCCCCTTAGCGCAGACCACTGAGATCCAAAGTGAAGACAGCACTGGTATCCAAATTAGCTAAGTTGCAAAACTGTTAGAATTGAGCAGGTCTTCAATAATGAAAAAAATAATAATACAGTCAGAACTTTGCAGTTCAATCCATGTGCTGTCACAGCAGTAATCTTAAATTCATTATTTCACAACAGGAACTGAGTAAGTTTTATTATATTCAGGCTATAAAACTGATTTCTTCATTCAGTTTGAAATGAGTTCTGAATATCTGAGAGCACAGGACTCTTATCTAAATTCACAGTCGCCAGAGCTTCCAGAGAGAGGCAGTGGCACAACCTAGTTACAAACTCAGACTTTAACCCACGGAAACCAAACATAGAGAGAGATGGGTGAGTTGTGGGGAAAAAGATAAAGTGCCTCTTCCAGCCAAATTTTGAAGGTCCATTTCCCTTTGTAATCAGTAGGGATTATCCATATTTTTTCCTTAGGGAGAAAATGGTTCTATACAATTCCCTTAATTTACACATTCTTTAAGAATAAGAGAAAGCAAAATTCCATCAACTGGACAAACCACAAAATTAAACAAGAAGGATCCCAGTAAACAGAGATTAGTCATTTTATTTGGTCTACTCAGCTGGAGTTATGTCTCTAAACGTGTCTGTGATATGCATCTAAGACAGAACAGAGCTAGGAAATGGAACCCTGGAAAACAGACAAGTGAAAAAATATATGAAAAACTACATTTTCAAGGTGTCACATTTATTTTGGAGGTTCAGTGTGTGTGTGTACAGAAGCCACACTGCCAGATTCAGAAAGCAAATCAATGGCTAGAAATAACAAAATAAAAGGTTGACTCAGCAGCCACATGGTCTATTTAATCAATACTAACAGTGAAAACCAGAAATGAAAATCTGGTAAATATCCAGTTAACTGGATTAGCATTTCATGCCGAGAAAGAATTCATGCTATAACTTGAGGCATCTTTTGGTTGTCAGTGTTAATCAACTTAACCAGAAAACTGTCATGTTTACAACTTCATTTACGATTTGTAGACAAAACTAGAGTCATGTCCAAATACACACAGGGGAGATGAGAGGGTAGGGAAAAAAGATGTATCTACGTATTTTAATGGGCTCTCGTTTGTAATGTAAATATAGGAGCTTAAAACAGGGGCTCAGGAAAGACAAAAAATACGTGTTGATGAACATCCTTGAAATCAAAGAAATTTCAGGCCGTAAAACTTAATTTGAGCCTTGGGTAGAAAATGTTCTTCAAGGAAACTGTCGATCAGCAGCAGTTCAGTGTTTCCTTTCATAATCTCTCTCGTAGTAAGCTGAAGTGGGAGTTTAAATAATGATCTTTCTGAGAGTCATGTAGCTCTCAGTGATTTTACATAGTTTCTTAGTCCTCAGGGACATGTTTTTTCCAAAGTACTTTATCGTATCATTGAAAGATAGTAGTACGATGCACTTTAACCTGTGGCTATAATAAATTACCACAAGTCATAGCTCCTGTATAATTGGCATATTGGAGTCACTGAAATAATGATGTGGCAGCTCCAACCCAGCCTTTGAACAGTGAGGACACTGAGTCATTTGTGCGTGTGTAACAAAAGACTTTGTACTCAACTGCTATCCAAGGGGCTATAAAATGATTGGTTGTCATTAAGACTATAAATGCAATTAATAATTTATGGGCTCGAGTATTTTGCCACATTGGAAGGCCAGAGAAGGAAATAACAGTATTTAGTGTTGTTAACAAAGCTGTGCCATATGAAAATCAAGTGAGTTAACAGATATGGTGAAGAATAATATAGGAACATTATAAGTCAACCAAAGAGGTAGCATTTTCCCAAACACTTTCCAGCTAGAAGATAGTATAACATAGTGGTTTCCAGCATAGATTCTAAATTTAGACCCTCTGTTCTAAATCTCAGTTCTACCACTTGCCAGTTGTTTGACCCTAGGCAAGTTTCTTTACTTCTCTTAACTTTGGTTTCCTCATCTGTTAAAGAGGATGATAAAGCAGCAACTGCTTCCTATGCCTATATGGAGGATAAAAGAGATAATTCATGGAATGTCTTCAGTCAGTCCAGGAATTGAGTGCTCTACATTTTAGTTATTATGAAGCAAACAGTAAAGTTAGCAAAGCCTTTCTCAAAGTCCAACTCATTTTACCTCCATATAACTTATTTGTTCATTCCTTTAGTTTACAAACATTTACTGCCTTCCCACTATGAACAAGGTGCTGAATATATAAAGACAAAATTGTTGCCCATGAGAAGTCTACTCTGACTGTGAATGGCAGAGAAATAAAGAGAGGATTACAGTACACTGTGATAAGTGCTTAGATAGAAACAAGCCCAGGGGAGTACAGGGTTTGAGAGAATGTTGGGAAAAGTTCCCTGGGACACCAAGTCAGTCCGTGCAAGGCATCGTTCTGGGTGTTGTGGGGAGGAAGACAGTGGAAGGGCATGAAGGTGAGTGGAGGGCTGGAATATAACAAGAAATGGGAATTTTCTCTACTGAAACCATAATCTAGCAATGAACACAAATGATCAAAAGGAAAGTGACAGGACCATGAATAAACTACAAAGTGCAACAGGGTTCTAAAGAGGGCTGGTTATTTCCGACTGGCTAGAAGAGTGTGAACTTCCTGGAAGAAAGGTCCTGCGGGCAAAACCTGAAGCGTGGTAAGCATTTTGACAAGTGGAAAGAGAAGCATTTTTGAAATGGTAATTTCATATTATGATGAAATGGTAATTTCATCATAAATGGTAATTTCATAATAATCCTTCGTGTGAGTCCCTTTGTAGTACTTTATGTAAAATCGTGCATCATGATGAGAAGTATATTATATGTCTGAAATTTATATTTTAAAGTATTTGTTTTCAGCTTTATTTTGGATCTAGAAATTCTGAATCTAGAGAAATTTTAGAGACACGTAGAGTTTTAACTATAAGAGTCCCTTTCTATTTTTCTACTTTAGTTCCTAAAATTGACTTTTCATCTTTACTAACGCATTTTTAAGCATATCAATGTAATACCTATACTTTTTATAAACCCACATATGTAATGCCTAATTCATTGATCACAACTGCTTCTCAATTCCAAACATATTTAGACCATTTTAATAGACTAAAATCAAACTATAAGTAATGTACACTTACAGAATTTTCTGAGCTAATTTTCAAATGACTATAGCATTCATTCATTACCTTAATATATAAAATGCTTTTCAAAGTCATACTTTTAAAATAATCTCTCAACGCTTTTTTAAAAAATCAACTCTACCTTAGAAATGCCATATCCTTTCAAAATCTTCAGTTTTGTACTCTAGCCAGATATTGATATTCCTCTAACAAGTTTATATCACTTTTAACATCACTTATCTAAGTTAGATAATTTAATTCTCATAATTTGTCTACTTTCCTGAATTTATCCAATCATCTGTGATGAAATTTTGTTACAATATCTTTCTAATCCTTTCTAATGTAATAAGAATGACACTTTTAATAATCTCTCTTATCAATAAAGAAATACTTGGTTCTATTATAAAGAATTTCATAAAAATAGGAAACATAGACGGCTAGAAAATTAAGTGAATTGAATGCCTTGATTTACTTTTGAAACAATTAGCAATCTCTATTTATTTAATTCTTGAAAATAATTTTATTTACCATGAAAGTAGCGACAGCATAATCACCTGAAAATAATTTATCCTGAAGGAAAGAAAATTATGAAATTGGAGAAAAGAAGATGTGGGACCCCCAAAGTCACTTTTACCTTTCCATGGACTAGATGAAGGAGCATAGGTCTTTGTAAAGCTTCCAGGTTTTCTTTTCTTATGATTTTGGATGGATTTTTTCCTTTGAAAATGCTCTTATCTCCCCTCTTCTGATTCACATTTTCGACATTTACATCCTGTATCTGGAATCATGGAGAGAAACATATTAGAAAATCTTTCTATATCATCACAGTCTCTTAGAAAATAAAATGGTAAAGCAATGAACAGGGTTGGCCATAATTTCTTCTGTTGTTTTTCAATTCATGACTAAGAGGGTCTAGCCATCAACTTTAAAAGAATGGAGAAGGTATTCAAAAATTAGCTTTTTGAATTATGCAAAAATACTGATACTAAAAGAAATACGTGACTTCAAGTTTGTAATAATTGTGACTAGAAGATGGCTCTTTTATGCCATTGTCACATTTCTCATTCATTTTGAACTGTTGCTATTTGCCTGATATATTCACTCTCTGTACCATTTGTTGGAAAGAAATCCTGACCCGTTGTACTTCATCTGTATATACGAAGTTAAACATGAACAATCTGATTATTGAACAAGGAGGTACAGAATGTTTTCTGCGGAATACTGTTCTATTGAGAAATGGCTCAGAGAGGTAGATGAAGTTTTGATCCAACTTGGAAAATATAACAGCTGTTAAGAGACATCCAAAGAAGCAAAGATCACTTGTTAAATGTATTGCAAAGACACCTCATTATAAAATATAACAGCAACTACTTCTCAGTTACAATGAAGTAAATTTTGGTCCTGTATACTTATTTCACACGAACATGTAGAGGAATAACTGACTTTACTAAAGAAATCTATTGCTTTTGGGTCATTGAAAAGCAAATATGGAATCATCATATAGTAAAATTGGTTGAGATCCCAAAGGCATTTGACCTCCTTTCTCAACCCATAAATCTAAAGCATCATAAGTGGCCAAATACTGTCATGCAGAGGAGCACCTGGTTCTTTCCTCAGGAAGAATACAGAATAAGTTCACCCCTTCATTGGTAATTCCACCTTTTTTTCCCCAAGAAACTCAGGAAAATTGGAAGGTCCCAATTTATCTTTTCTTTCAGTTAGAGTGGCCTCAATTGTTTTTCACATGACATGGACTCTTGACTCCTCACACCCAAAACATTTCAAATGGATTTTAGTTTAACGTGCTTATTAACATGACATAAAGAACTGGACATCACACTCCAGTTACTCACCAGCATACGCCTTCTTTTGCCTACTTCAACAATTTGGAAAGGTCAGATCACTTCTGATTAGCAATAACTTCAAAACTGTAGGTCTACTTACTTTAGTGATAGAGAAACTAAATGGAAATACAACTAAGAACACAAGAGCTGTCAAATGGTATACTTCTCAGAGACTTTGCTGACATGTAACGTTTGCCGCTTTCTGGTAGAAAATGCCCACCGTGATTTGGATCAGTTGGTCATCATCACCATCAGGATTTCTCCACAGTAAGACGACGTCCACATTGGATGAAATTCTGTAACCCACACTGTCTTGCAGTTTTCCTTTGCCCCGATTAAGGAAAACTTCAGTGGAGTATGTGAGTTTGTACAGTCGGTCATTATTTAATGAGAGACCAGTTGTGTGACCTGCATAAAGATAGTGACACAAGTCAAGTCTTAGTTGTCAGGCATCCATCAGGCCAGAGACTATGCTTTCTTGCCACCAATGCATTCCTCATGTAGCACAGTGGTGCCAAGTGGGAGCTTAATAAATATTTGCTGAATGAAAGATAGTTCTACTTCTCCATTTGCTAAAATCATTGGCTTTAGCAACAAAAACTAACAAACAAATAAGCTTCTATTTCAGAAACCTTAGTTTGTATCCCTGGTCAATCAGATTATCTAAATATTGCCCTGGTTGACTACAAAATATATTTTTTTTAATGTCATTATATTGCCTTTAATTATATGCATATGATTTTTTCCACTCCAGCTGGATTAAAGTATAATGAATACAATTTTAAGTAGAGGTTCAGCCTGGGATTGCTTTGTAAAATTAATCAAAATAATTAGTAATTAACATATCATTTAAATGCAATGGATCAATGCCAAAGTAATTTTAGAGGTTAGAAGACAATTCCTTAAATTGGATATTTGGAATGAATATTTGAAGAATATCCCTCTAATGAAATTTATTCTGTTCATTTAATCAGTAAACTTTTAGTACAAAGGTGCACTTCAAGGCTACACACATGTAAATTTAAAATAGCTCTTTCTGAATAAAAGAATGTTTCACATAAAACCTTAGCACAGACTTTAATTCGGCAGGGCAATTTAATGTTTAATAGGATACATGTCAGTACTGTGAGCCAAAAAAAATGACATATGGAGGAGTTCACACACTCTTCAATTCAGTTTAATTTAACCCCCCAAAAATATATATATAAGAGTAGGATCAAGTCTTTCCTAGAGATGACTTGAAGTTTATGGTTATACAAACTCTTTTTTGTATGTTTTCTATCTCTAGCTCTCAGGAGGTAGTCAGAAAATATTTCAGTCTATATTGTTCCTCAGCGCTAATGAGGTTGCATTGCCTAGTCAATGAAACTAGGCCACCACAACATTTTTCTCCCCCTCAAGAAATATTCATAAGAGGGCAGGGACATGGAGGAGGTTGAGATGACTAGGCCAGAAGTGAGGCAGCTGAAAAAGGAAGTGAAATTACTTTGCAAAGTCAAAAGTTAAAAAAAAAAAACTCTGAAAAATCTTTGCCATCTACTGTCTCCATTACCTACTACAACACCTACTGCCCTGAGGAAAAAATAGTCATAATACATTGTCTCTAATAAATGAAGTGTTTTATGTATATTAACTTATTGAATCTTCACAAAAACCTAATGGAGTAGGTACCATTATTAATCTCATTTCATAGATAGGGAAGTCAAGGGGCACAGAGATTACACATTTTATCCACGATTATTCAGATAGTTGTGGAATCAGGACGTGAACCCAGGCTGTCTGGCTCTAGAGATCATGCTCTTACCTATACTATACACATCGAAAACTTTAAGTAAAACTCTTTTCTATTCCTAGGGAGTGAACTAGGAATTCATTCATTTATTCATTCATTCAACAAAGATGTAGTGAGCACCCACTAGGTGGTGGGCACCTTTCTAGGCTCTGGAGTACACCAGTTAACAAACAGACAAATTGTCTATCTTTGTACAGTTCATATTTAAACGAGGAGGAGATGGACAATAAGCTTATATATTTATAAATTATGTGACTATATGAAGAAAAATGAAACAGAAAAGGGAATGGAGATACTGAAGGAAAGACCTTTGTGAGAAGGTTAGATTCTGGACAAAGGCTTTAGGCTAACCACATGGATATCTGGGGGGAAGAGTATTTCCTTCCCCTCATCCCACACTCCTACCTTGCCATCCTCCCCACAAAGGGAGTAAGTTGAAAGGCCCTGAGAAGAGTTCATGCAGGTGTAATGGAGGAATGGCAGGGAGGCCAAAAAGGCTGAAATTGAGTAAGGGAAAGACACAGCAGAAGGAGACGAGGTTTAATAGGTACCTATGGGTGGCATGAAGACTAGGAGGGACCTTTGCATAGACTTAAGAGTTTGAGTAAGATGGGTGGTGAAATTATACAACCTGACAAACTTTCCAAGACAGAGGATGAGGAAACAAGCAGTAGGAATCTGGAAAAGCCAGAAGAAAGAAGTGTGGGAGTGTATAGACACACACACACACAACCCAGACTATGTCCAAACACCAAGTCAGGTAGAACTCCAGGTGTGAGATACAGAAGGCAGAAAGTGTCAGGACAAACCTCGAAGGAGATGAAGTCTGTGACTCCCTCTAGCCTCTCCTACCTCTCTACCATTTCTACGTTTTAACTGGTGACACTGCTGCAGGTTCAAGCGTTGGCTTTCTGGCCAGGAAAGATAGTTTGACCAGAAAGGCCCTTTTTTATTGACACCTACCAAATTCCACATAAGGCATAAAGGAAATACATCTTATCTAATCCTCACAGTAATTCTGAAAGGTAAGCATTATATGACAGCTGGAAAAAAAGCTGACTTTGCGCTCAACCCAACGTAGCAGACATAATGCAGAATTTGACATTTAAATATACTGAGATCCAAGTTTTGTGGACTACAAAAATGTGTCTTCTGATTTAAATAACTATGAAAAGTTTTTAGGAAGGTAGCCTTTCTTAAATTCCAAAGCTTTCCAAACTACCATGTTGTGCATTTTTTCTTATTTTTATTTTACTAGTCAGAAGAATGTAGATCAGTTTGTAACTATGACTTGGAAGTGATAAAGCACAGGAAAGAATGAGACTTGTTCTCTTAAAACTTTTTCCTACCTCTTTTAACAGGAGCTAAAAAGCCTAAATGGTTCAAATAAGTGCATTGTGTGGTAGTGTTGTCCCTGTTACCCTTTCTTCTTTGATAAACATTTTTCTGTTTATGTTGTTCCGAGATCTGGCAACACTGGGCAATGGGGTCATGTTCTATTGATATTGTTGACTTAATTTCTTTCTTAGCGTGTTGCTCTTTAGAGTATGCAGAACAGCACTTTTTGAAGCTGATGTTAGATAAAACCAGGAGAGAAATTAATTTTAGCCCCAAAAGGAGTCAGTACCTCTTCATTGTGTCCTTTCAAGTGCATCTAGAATTTTTAAATGACTTAAAAACAACAAAGCTCTTCATTTTGAACCGTTTAAGAAATATCTGAAAATATTCATTCATCAAACTTAGATGAATACAGTAATAGTACAGTTAACTGGCTTAAGCAAGAAGATAAAGTGGAGGTAAATTAAAGGTGAAGTTTAAAGAAACATGCAATAGTGATAAGAATGACAGGTAATGGGATTTAGGATTCTAAAATTATAAGAAAATTATAAGGCTGGAAGTAAAAGAGTAGGATAAGTGGGAAAAAAATGGAAGATGATTAATATGAATAAACTGAAAATTATAAGTAGGACCAGAGACTGACAGAAAGACTGGAAGTGAAGAAACAGTTCATGTTTATAGGTGACAAGATTAAATAGTAAGTTTATGTGTGTTATCAAAAGCAGAAGTACTATAAAGAAAACCCGAAGAAGGCACTGAGAATAGACCCAGCGGTACAAAATATGATGTGGAAAAAGTAGGGAAAACTTGAGTCTTTAAAATGTTCACAGTCAGCATCTCTTCCACACAGACCCTTTTCCATATAATCCTAGTTCCCTCCTCCATTCTCTTCACAGTCCAACTGGCACTCAACATCCACCCAAATCTGGGAATTTGCTAAACAGTTTGCTAAAACAATTAAATTTTACATGAGTTTTGAGGTGATTCACGGGTTGCCACTATTTATAATGATCTGATTTTAAAGTAAACTTTTCACAAGTAGTTTGCTTATTAAATGTCAATCATTACAGAGGGCAAGGAATCAATAATGACATCGTGGTACTAGAATACAAAAGGTTATCACATCTAGGTAGAGAGAAAGCTGTCAAGTCCTGTACTTTTCATTTATGGTATTTGGCATAAGCAGCTTACACCATGAAGCTAATGACTAGGTTTGGGGCCTTCACTTGCCCAGGCTCCTTTCACGACCTTGGAAGGGGCTAACAATGTTACACATGCCGTATCTTTTTTCAGTAGCATTCACAAGAACAACATGTGTTTGTAATCTTTTCTCAAACATGGCCCTGAAATTACATAAGCTTCAGGTTATAAAAATCTGGGTTTACCACTGAGCTGTACACAACAAACACTAGCTGTCATCTTCTAAACCTGTGTGACAGTTGTGTGCGTGCGTGTGCATGTGTGTATTTTTAAATCTTTATAAATACATGTATTTGAAAATATCAGGTTATCTAGTTTTCTAATTTATAGAGTGGGAAAAAAAAAAGCCTACAGTAACTACTATATCTCAATTATTTTTCTCAAAATAATCATGGTATTAGGTTTGATATTATGGCATATAAATCACTCATATTTTAAATACACAACAGTTTATTTGACAGATAATAAAACAGTAAGCTCTCTATGTAATAATTCTTAGTCAGATATAATTTACAAACCTTTACTTTTTCCCCATTAAATATTTTGTCATCCAAGTAAGGACTGTATTTTTAAATACTAAACATTTTGGAAAATTGGTGAAAAATATTGTCTTTAGTTCAAGAATCTAAAGTATCGTTTGCTTAGGTGAAATAATTTAAATTTAGCCCTCCATTTACTGTTCCAATAACAAAGATTATCTTTTCCCTTCACATGGAAATTTTCCATGCAAAAAAATCTTGAGACAAACTTCACTTTTTGATCAAAAGCCATAGTTATCCAAAAACTGGTTTAGAAGTTTACCAATGAATTATTTTATATCAATTACTTAGAGTACACAGTTATTAAAATTGGACTTTATCATACTAAGTTATGCGTTAGGTCAATTGACTTTGACAGTGGGCCCTCTTAAGAGACGCTAAAAAGTGATAACTTTACAGGTGAAACATTTAGGAACCCAAGGAATGTATAAATGTTCATTTAAAACAAGATTCCATATTAATACATTTCATGTACCTTTTTGAAAATACTACTTGTATTTTGTGTTTTTTCTCTGAAATGTATCAATTCATGTTTTTTTAAAATCAATTCTATCTTAAAATAGAAACGATAACTAGCAACACTTTTTCCAAAGATAATAAATCTTCTTTCTTAAACCTACATCATGTAATTTTATTTTCTGTAATTTACTAACTTGATAATTCTATCACTTCTAAATAGTAATGGAATTAAATACATGCTTTACCATTTCATACATAATTCTTTGGCAAATCAAATGCCCTTCTCATTGGGTCTAACTCTTCTTGATGTCACATTGCTAAGCAACTAGAAGGAAATTTAAGAACTGATTTTTAAAAATCTTCTTTTACAACTCAAATGAAGGAGCTACACTCAGTGAGTGACCAACAGCAGCAGGTAACAATAGCTGGCATCATTTTCTCCCTTTTAAAAATAGACCATAAGTGAGAAAATGAAGCAAGAAGCCCACTAATCTGAGGGACTGTAACTAAAAGGAACTTCTGTTTCCTTAATGTATGGAAGAATTTGAATTAGGTTTTCATTCTAACCTAGTCATGCCTTCACAAACATTCCATAGTTACATGGTTTTGAAGATGGTTTAATTAGAAACTCTTTCACTATTTACACACACACACACACACACACACACACACACTCACACACTTTCCCCTCAACAATTAAAATTAAAATTTAGCAAAAGGCAATACAAACTTACCTTTAACAGAAGCTGAATATGAGGAAATGAAGCAGAGGAAAAGCACAGCAAGAAGAATCATATTGACTAGCCACCCTCTAATGCATCCAGTTCCCAGCAAGAAGTCACTGAGAAGTGGACTCTTCTGATGGCAAGGAGGAAATACTCCTCTTCAGAACCTGCAACAATAATGTTTATCTTTGAGGAAAGGTCAGATTCCAAACTCCAATATCAGGACCTAAGTTCACCAAAGGGCTCACTATTAATGATTAAACATAGGTGGGCTGTAATTTTCAGTCTTTCACTCTTTAATTTCTTTTACTCAACAAGGAAATTCAAAAACATTTTCACCTTTGAGAGCTAAATAAAATCAATCTACCTTCTTGTGAATTCAAAGTACTGAGGGACATTCAAGGAAAACTGGTGGTGATGCTTTTCTGCTCAATCATCATCATCATGCCTGTGTTAAATGCCTGTCTTCATATTTTACCGCTTTATGTGGCAGGGTGGTGAGGATTTTAAACTCAGCTAAACTTCGTTGAATTTTATTATGTCTTGTATGTTCACCTTTGAATTTTTTTATACTATGTGTACGCTATTAGAAAAGAATCACTCTGAATTTTAGGGCTTAAATTGTAAAATTTTAAGTTGTACCACCACTAATCACCTCAAAATAGTGTTACAGTAGATAGAACTTTCATTTCTGAACCCTAGATGATTCTCCTTATGTGTGAAACTATATGGGGTTGTAGCAAATTAGCATTGTCCATTATTAACATGCTAGCAGGCCGATTGAGTAAACATATACCAGGGATGCCAGAAAAATGTATACACGACTTGTATTCATCTTTTGTTATCAGTATATATTGAGTATTACAATGTTAATATAGTTTTTTCCTTTCTTAAAATGTGTATACATTTTTTGGCACCATCTATATACATACATATACAGAGGGTGCCAAAAAATGTGTACACATTTTAAGAAAGGAAGAAACTGTATTAATATACACCAATAACAAAAGATGAATACAAGTCACGTTTGACTTCTGCAATTGCAAGAGGTGCTCAAAGTGGTTACCATCAGCGTCCAGACACGTCTGATTACCGTGAACTACTGCTTGAGCAACGCTGACCAAAGTGTTAACTTCTCTTAAAATGTGTATACTTTTTTTTTTTGGCACCCCCGGTATATACACACACAGGTGTTCATATATATCATAGTAGACCTCTAGCTATGACAAGGAAAACTTGTCCAAGTCCCCAAAGTGGCTGGATGGAGTCCCTCATACTTTCTAAATCCCATTTCTAGGAAGAGATTCAGAGGGGCAATTCCAGCCCTTAGCACTTTTGCTACAGGAAATTACTTAGGAACTGTCTCTAGAATTAGAACAAATACCCTAGTATGGCTAAGGCCACGCTGACTGAACCAACTCTTATCCTTGGAAACTCCCACAAGAGGCCTGATATGTACCAAACTTACTAAAATGAGGTGGTTTGGGTGGCATGTGGGATTGTTTTGGCAAAGGTGAGAATAAAGTGCTGGTGAAGAGCTATTTGAATTAACTTGAAAATACTTAAGGCCATGTTTAAGTATAAAATGTGTTCTTAAATCTACCCTCGTCTTGCTCAAAATTATTTTCTAGAATCCTGACCTTCGGCTTAAATTTAGACCATCCAGGCCAACTTGATAGGGCCACAAAATGAAATATAAAATGTTTTAAAATCTTCGAAGTTTATACAAAGAACTGAAAGATGAAAATTGTCTTTATCATTGAGATGAGAACTTCATTTGCTATTATAAGTTTTGTATATAAATTATGGCTAAAGTACCTATACAAAAATAAAATGTTTGGTTGTAATTATCACCTTAAAGTTATAAGTTTTCCTGGGGTAAACAGAAAAGGCCATTCTTAGAAAAATACCTTTGTTGAAGAAATGTAAGTTTTTATGAATAGTAGGTATTATAAATACAAGGTAATGTGAAAGTCTTTATTGCTTTACATTTGAATAGATTTCTATGTTCCCACAATTTCTGCATTACATACATAGGGATATGAAGCCATTATAGTCACATCAACTTTACATATTTATTTAAATTAAGAAGTAGTTTGAATCTCATATGATTCAATGAGAACTGTCTTTTGTATTTCCATTTGAGGCTGATAGTTACTTAGACCTTTAATGTTTGTGATTAGACTAAGTGGTGCATGATATGTGTCTCTTCGGGTAAAGTACCATTTGTTGTCAGGTGTTTACCAGAGTCCAACCAATAAAAGGCCTATCACTATTGCCTAATAAAATAAATGCTGTTTCATTTAAGCATTTGCTTTCCACTAGAGAGCTCCTATATATCACTGTGTTAGTCATTTCAACATAAATTGTTGAAATAAGACTGCTTCTGTTGATAATAAATAACATCATCCTTTTATATTTTGCTTGTAAGTTTTCCTTTTTACAAAGTCATTTGAAGGACTTCAGATTGTTTCACCAGAGATGAAATAAAAATACCAAACTCTTTTCATATTCAGTGAATTTTGTGTACCAAAGAAGAGGCATTCTCTTCTGTTGCTTTTTGATCAAGCAGAACAAACTTTATACAGTAGACGTGGGAGATATCTCCCAAAACTCATCAGCTATTTTACATGGTATGTGAAGCAAGACAGAAGCATAGCACAGCATAAAAACAACAAGAGCTGCCATCTACGGAATGATTACTATGTACAATATACTATACTAAGCACTTTACATTTTTTATAGTATATCCTAATGACAATCATTTTACATAATAGAAAAATAAGGCTCAGATTAATTTAGTAAAATGAGTTAAGAATTACAGAAATACACCTTGAAACTTAATATTCTCCTTTACTTAAAAAGTATTAGAGGTAGAATGTGGAAAAAATTGATTTCTCATGGATGACATAGAATTATTAGTTGGAACTGCCCTTTGATTCCATCAGAATTTTGTATGGAGGCTAACAGAGCACTTGAGTATTGTGGTTAGGTGTTCTGAGCTGCACTTACAGAGGGAAAAACTGATCTGTGCTGGCCAGGTCAAAATCAAATAACAGATTTTACAACAATGCTATTGCAATGTAATTCCACTGGTAGTACATGACACTGGAATACTTGCTATACTAGTATTTTGCAGTGATAAATAAGAGGCTATGAAATAAAGATTGATGACTAATTCCAATGTACAGTGGTGTTTCTGTTAATTATCAGAGGTTGTTAGAAGTTAACTCATTTTTCTTGATTAGAAGATAAATGAATTTCACCACTATAAAGGCTGGAAGAAAATGCATTACCCTACTAGATATAGATATAGTAAGTCAGGATGTATGATAGCTATAGAGGAAATAAAAAGTCTTTATAACATCACAACACTTTATCCTTAGAATCAATGGGAAAAAAAAATTTCTTAGAGGGGCACTTCAAGTTATCCCTAAGTGGTCATAATAAAATCTAATAGTTTTCAATTCAAGGAGGAAATTAGCATTTTTTAAGAACTATGAAAAATACATGTTAGGTTAAGAATATTCTTATGATGTGTTGAAATGTTTCACACCATGGCAAAGATATAGAATACATATACTATTTTAAAGGTATTGTTTAAGAATTCTGTCTGATAAAATAAATACATACTAAATGCCTTTCCTTGACAAGAGTAAACTTGAGATTTAGGTTTGAAACATTTGGAATCTAAGACTCTCCAAAAAGGATAGTGATTTTTCCAACAACCAAAAAAAATCCTTATGGGTCAACAACAGTCACTCTAAAGGGAATCTAACTTTACATTACCTTTGGCTACATGTAACTGAATTTCTAGCATTTAAAGGAGAGGATTCATGGCTTTCTTTCAGTAGATGAAAGAGATGGCTCTTTCTCTCTTATTTTGTAAAGAAAACAAAATTTAAATTTTGATCAGAATTATTTTATTTACAAAGACAGTCCAGAGATTTCCCATACAGCTTGCACTGTTATCCCTATTATTAATATCTTACATTAGTGTGGTAGATTTAATAAGAAACCAGTATCAATACATTATTAGCAACTAAAATCCATACTTTAGATTTTCTTAGTTCTTATCTAATTTTTTTTTCTGTTCCAAGATCCATCTATGATATATTATATTTAGTTATCCTATCCTTAACCGCTTCTTGGCTGTGACAGTGATTGACTGGGTTTATAGGTTTCGGGGAGGAAGACCACAAAGGTGTCATTTTCATCACATTATATCAAAGGTACGTACTATCAACATGATTTATCACTGTTGATGTTGACCTTGATCATCTGGCTAAGCAGAAATGTCAGGTTTCTCCACTGTAAAGTTACTCTTTTTTTTACTTTCTTTCCATACTGTACTCTTTGGAAGTAATTTGTGTAGCCATGGAGTAGGGAGTTATATTCCTCCTCCTTGAGGGTGGAGTATCTATATATTTAGAATTCCTCTGCATGAGAGATTTTTCTCTTCTCCATTTATGTATCATTTATATCAGAATGGACTCATGAATATTTACTTTATATTTTGGGTTATAATCCAGTACTACTTTGTTTCTACAGTTTTTCCAGCTCTGGCCACTGGGGGCTCTTGCAGTTGGCTCCTGTGCTCCTTTGACATATCCCATCTCTGTGTGTGCATGCACTCTAAAGCATTTCCTTAATTTTAGGCACTACAAGAGGCTCCAGGTTTATCTTGCACATTTCCACCCCAAACCTAGAATCAGTCATTTCTCCAAAGAGCTCTTGTTCCTTTTATTGGAGAATGGTATTAGAACCAAGATCTGGGCACAAAGTGTGCTATTTCTACGAGTCTTCCAACCATGAACACACAGTATCTCTACACTTACTTAGATCTTTTTTCTTTCATCAGAGTTTTGTAGTTTCCCTCATATAGACCCTGTATGTTTTGGTAGATTTATACCTAAGTATTTCTTTATTGTTTTAAGTTTAGAGCTCCAGTTGTTCATTGATGGTAGATAGAAAATCAATTGACTTTTGTATGTTAACCTTGTATCGTGTGACTTTGCTATAATCACTTACTAGTTCCATGAGAAATTTTTTGTAGTTGATTTTTGGGGATATTTTTACATAGACAATTATGTCATCTAAGGACAGTTTTACTTCCTTTTCTTTCCTTGTCTTATTGTACTAGCTATGACTTCCAGTATGATGTTGAATATACATTTTATGAAAAGTACATGTTGAATGTACTTTTTACATTGCATATTCTTTTCTGAGTTCAGTCACTCCTCTTCAAATCTTTTCTCCAATCACCTTATTTCTGAGTTTTTCTGTTTCATGTTGTTCTATCTTTTTCATTTTACAATTTTCTCGTTTTGAAATATTGTTATACTTTTCATTTGCTTTTCTTCCTGCTTCATATTCATTTTTATTATAATAACTTTTAATAGGACTCAATTATGATCCTTTTTGTGGTATATTTTTTGGCTAAATGTTATTCTGTACTTTTAAGAGAGGGAAGTGGGTAGAATAGCTTTTCAAGCCTCATGGTTCTAGTTTCCTTTTGGTTTCATAAAGTGATAAATATGCATCTTTGTCATTGCTGAGCTGTCCCCTTCTTCACTTCCACATTTATCTGGACCATCTTTTTACCTTTGCCCCTATTGTCCCTGTCCAGTTCAATTTGAATTCTACTCCCAGGAGTTTTTTCTTAGTGTTGGGCTTTGTCCAAGAAGGGCGCTTAGATTTAAGTCTTGAGAGTTGATAGGCCCCCACACCCCTCTCACACTTTCAGATCTTCCTGCTCATTCCTTTGTACTCACCTTGAAATCTGCCAGTTTTGCTGCTCATCTCATACTGGACTCCTCTTTTTTCATGAATATCTGTTGGGAGTTTTGGGGTCCTCCCATTCTCATAGCCTTCAGATGCTATGTTGTCTTCCCACTACTTCCTCCTACACAGATGTTAATACTAAATTGGTGGTTTGTTCCCACCCACTCATAGTTTGAGCTTTATAAGGATTCTTTTTCACTTAGTTATGTTGTAGCCATGAGCTGGGTTTGTTGTCATTATTGTTGTTTTGACACGAGTATCCTCCTAGTGCTCTACCTGTTTGTATGAGGAGATTCAGACTACACTGCCTCCATAGTCATCTTTCTAGAGTCTTCAATATTCATATATCATCCGGGAGGGGAGTGAATGAGGGATTTAAAAAAAAACAAAAACATTTTAAACTTTTTCTGTATTTTTGAAGGCTTAAGTAATTAAATTAGTGCTGACTGCCCAATGTTCCCAGGCCAAACATTTGGAGAGGACACGTTTTGTTTAGCCTACTCAGTATTTAAAAAAAAAAAAAATCACTGACAGCACTTAAATACCAGGTTTCACATGAAAGTTCAGATTTCTAGCTGCTTTTCAAAAATTGAGATCTGATGTCATTAGGTCCACATTCCTAGTTGGAACTTGTACCCTAATTAAATAGAGAATGTGCTCCCATGTTTGTGACACTTTACTCCCAAATAGCTTTTTCTCTTTTGTTACCGTCTAGTCCTCATAACTATTATAGGTTTGTAACCATGGACTAACATTTTTATTTCAACCTTTTATGTTGGCTTAAACTACCAAATATGTGATGATTTCTAAATCTGTTTCTACTTAGATGTCCCACAGACTCCCCAGAACCCACATATTAACAACCAAATTATTGTTTTTCAAAACCTATTTTTCTTCCGCTATTCTTTAAATAACCCAGTTTAACACAATCACATTCCTACAACTGTCCAAATTAGAAAAACCTTTAGGGTTATTCTCTCTTCCTTCTTTCTCATCTGACTCATAGCTTTTCAGTCATGTGCCAAACTATGCCATGTCTTTGCTTTTACTGTTCCCAATATTTTAAATACCTTTCCCTTCTTCATATCTGGAAAACTCCTATTTACTTTCCAAGATGGAGCAAATTTATTCAACTTCTGAAACTATGTCTCCTGTCTACAGGAGCATTTAGTTGCTCCTTTCCAAATACAAGTGTCTTAAGTATATTTTATGTTATATGGTATTTATTTTCTGCTGGTTCTCCCACTAGACTAGGGATTCCTTAAGGACAGCAATTATGATTTAGTCATCTTTGTATCAAAGTACTAAGACAAAAAATATGGAACTCAATAAACATGTCAAATAAACACATGAATTTTACAAATCAATGAAAATAAGATTATTTCATATCATGATTTTACCTTACTGTACCTTTTATATGCTTCATCTTTAGTAAACCCCCCCCTCCATTTTGTTATTTTTTGCTGGTACTTCACTTTAAATCTTGCACCATGACTATAAAGTGGCTTTGTAAAAAGAAAACTTATTGACCCCACTATTAAAACATAAGGGTTTTTTTAAGTACATTAATTTAAAAAATATAACTAAGGGTGCCAGGTATTAACTCTGAAAAAATATAAAATTATTCATAAAACAGATCCCTGAGGGGCAACTGCACAGCTGTTAAAAGATTTGTCACATCACTATCCCAACCTGAGTTTAAGGACCTACATATGAGGAGCTACGTATCCAATTACTAGTCATCTCTTAGCTACTCTTTGCCCTGATATGGAGGCAGCTGAAAAAAGATGCCCTACTAACAAATCGGAAATAGATCCAATACTCAATTAAGAGATCTTTCAGATCTGAGGTGAGAAACAGAGTGACCCACAACAGGGTAACAGCTGACATAGTTTTTCAAGAAATATTGGAGAGTTTCAAGCAACAGTGACTTAATTTTTGTGACCAAATTTAGATAAATTTCAATTCTTTTAGAAAACTCAAATTCTTAATTTAATTTTTATTCATTGAAACCTTTAAACATGTTCAAATGTTTTCAAATATCAAGAATAATTTACTTCAAAATTGTTTCCATACTGAGATAGCAGTCTATTCATCGATTCAAACTTTATTTTTATTTTTAAATTCTGCAATAATCACCTATGAGAAGTAGGACTGAATAAAAAAACTAAACAGAAAACTACAATCTATGGGATTATGCTTCAGTTCTCCCTCAGTTGACTTGGTTTATATATAGCAAAAAGATTACATAAGGTCAAGTGTTATAAACAATGAAATGTCACCTGATGTTTTGCAAAACAGCATTAGGAAAAATAATTCAAGGAATGAATGGAGAGTAAGATTTCCGGCTGTAAGCAAGAAAAAAAGGCTTAAATATTCTAGATTAAAACTCATCTTATGGGGAATTTGACTCACTTTTTAAATTTGATTGTCCATTTGAATTGTGTAAAACCATGTGATATTCACAACCTTCTTCCGTAAAAATTAGTTTGGGCACTCCTGCTTTCATGTTCAACACAGAAGAATTACGAGCCCTTTGCATTTTTAATTTTTAGGAGTAGGAACGTCTTACCCAACCCCAAGACCCTCACAGAAAGATATGAATGAATACCCGCATAACCTGAATGTCCGCAGATACACACGTGCCTGTAAGTGGAAAAAGAAACATCACTGTAACCAGCTCCCTCTACGAAAGCCTTAACTCCTGACCCCGCCCACATACACTCCCTCCCCTCCCTCCCACTGAGGGTCTGGTTTGGGCGCAGGTCTATGACGTAAGGCGTAACGCCGTAGCCGCCTACGTGCAGCTGCCGTCCCTGCCTCTGGGAGTTGAAGTTTCCCAAGGAGGACTGGGGAGCGGTATCTAGAGCACTCCAGAAAGGCTCTCTGCGCGTGGTGTCAGGTTCCTCGATAACTCCTCAGCTCGGTAAGTCTCCTGCAACTGAGCCTGGTGCTCGCCTACCCTTTGGTATCCTTCGGGCGCAAAAAGGGTGCGTGCCAGTGCCTCCCTCCACTCGCACCAAGCGCTTCCGGGGAAGAGGGGAGTGGGGCTGTGGTAGTGGCAGTTGTGACATCAGACACGTGCGCCCCCGCGGCCCTCCAAGAAGCTCCTTGATTGGCTGGCTGTAGCTGAATCCCGCCTCTGTAGTGCATCCTCCCGGGCATGGCCTAATTGGCAGAGTGGGGCGAGGCTGTGCCCACCCGCGGTGGGGAGGTTACGGTTGATGTCTGCTTGGGGATCGGGATGCGGTTCCTAGTATGTGAAGAGTGAGTTTCCAAACAACGAAGGGAGAGGAGAATCCGACTCTGAAGGGCCGAAAACCAGTTCTGCCACTTGGTAGCTAGAGACCGTGGGCAAGTCGCTTTCCCTCTTTCCACCTGCCTTGTCTCATTTCTCCTACGAGGGGCTGACGTAGCCGCGCGCTCTGACCTGCGGGGAGCCCAGGGGGAAGGTGCTGCAGGTGCTGTAGGCTCCTTGGCGGCGAGCTGAGGACGATTTTAAGAGGACCGAGGTGTTACTTTATTTCACTGAAATATTTTAAGCGTTAAAATTCGGGCATTCATGTAGACATACAAGGATAGCAACAGATGATTTTCTTACTTTTTGTTTGTTTTTAAAATCCTCCTCGTCTTCCTATCCCATCTCAACCCTCTGCCCAAAGGGCCTGGCAGCTGAGCCAAGTGCTCTCGCTACTGCGGATTTGGCTGGCTTGTTTTAAAAAGGATTTTAAACGGGTGTTTCCTTTTCTTTTTCACCAGAGTCAGTTCTCCTTCCATCACCATATATTTGACCCCCTTTACCGTCTTCTACCGTCCCCCTCCCCCCTTACCCTCCGGTAACCACTGAACTATTTATAGTCTGTGTCTGTGAGTTTTTATTTATTTGTTTGTCTTGTTCCTTTGTTCTTTTCAGTTTTGCATTCCACGTATCAGTGAAGTCATATGGTTCTCGACTTTTTCTGTCTTACTTAACTTCACTTAGCGCAATAAATCTCAAGATCCTATGATAGGTTATTTTTTAAAGAGGTGAAAAATATTAGCCAAGCAGAATTGAGGTTGACTCTCACTTAAACCATAGTTGTCTGGGAACAAGTAAGGACCCATTATAAGGTGACCTAGGAACCTGGAACTTCATCCAAAGCAAGAGAAATTTTGCCCTGGAGAGGCGTGGACTTGGGCGTCTGGCAGATCTGGGTTCAAATCAACCTAACGAGAAATTGGGAAAGCTTTGGTTCTCAAGTCTGACCCTTGCGATGTTTATAGGGATCCAAGATCCTCAGATACCAAATAAAATAGCTGGTTATTTTGATGTTTGCCCAGGATAGATAGAATAATGGTGAAAAAATGCCAACTCCAGAAGGACAACATCTGGGTTTGGACCCACCACTTCTTGGATGCATGACCTTTAGAATCTCCGGGTATTTCCTTAAAACCTCCTCTCAGGTCATGTAATTCCAGTCTGTAGTAATTTAAGCATTCGTTTGGATCTTTCTGAAAGGGAGTCTGTGTCATAACTTAAGACTTTTAGCCATATCAATAAAATCCATAAAAGTGTGGGGTTTTTTTGTTTGTTTTACTTTGGCCATTTACAGATTTTGATGTGTGCTCTCTCTGCTGAAAGCTGCTAGGAAATGGAAATACAAGGAATATTGAAATATTTTTTAGTGTATTTGTACAACGCCAAGTGGCCTTAGTCATCTTTATCTAGTTTTATAAGGACCACATGACACTACCTATTTCTGTGACTAGACGAACCATTTTTAAAATTCTATGTTAAAGTAAACAATTTCACACAAATACTTCTGCAGTTGCTACAAAATATTCTTAAATATTTGTTAAACACAGTTGAATGAATGAAAATGTACTGTGAGAGCATCACTGCATGTGAGGGAGGAATGCAAAACTCTGCCATGGAGTTTATAAACTGTGGCCCAAAAATAAAGCAAGTGTACCTAGTAAAACACTGTATGTTTGTTAACGGGCAATCCGAACAAGCTAGTACATAGTGAACTGCCTATTTACTATAGGCAGTGGAAGTTGGTATCTATCCTTGTATGTAAAGTGTGCTGTAAGCAATAATTTATAGGATCTCAAGCTAACATCTTTTTTGTGGTATTCCATGCCTCCATGTATCTAGCTTAATCAAAGCTTTAAAAAATTCACTTACTACAGTGCATTTTTGTAATTGGGAAAAGCTTTAAAAATAATAATAATGTTGACTAGGTTATGACCTTGCTATATGTTTGGTAGTCTGTTTAAAAACATTAGTATGGGGGCGGCCAGATGGCTCAGTTGGTTAGAGTGCGAGCTCTAAACAACAGGGTGACTGGTTCAATTCCCACATGGGCCAGTGAGCTGCACCCTCCACAACTAAATTGAAGACACTGACTTGACTCGGAACTGATGGGTCCTGGAAAAACACACTGTTCCCCCAATATTCCCCAATAAAAATTTTAAAAAATAAGTAAATGAAACACTAGTATGCAGAGATAGGCCAAATTACATGTAACTCAGAATTCTTAGATAGAAAAGGCGAAAGCTCCCCCTGGTGTACATGAGCTGTAACATTGCTCTACATAACATTTTTAAATTTTCGTATAGAGCCAATCAATACTTGCAGTTTTTAAACATAATAGAGAACTAGCAGAAAATGATGCCAATGATGGATGGAAATAGTCTCCCTTAAAATATTATTGTTTCATGATGAGAGCAGTTTGTCTCCTGTGAATTTCAATTGTTCTTTTAAGTTTGCATGTTTAGCTTAATGAGCAGGTTTAGCTTGTTTTCACCACCCTAGATTGTTATAGATGCATGCATTGCTGGTTTTTATTTAATGCACTACCAATGGAAACGAAGTTAAATAAAGATGATCCTGGGGATCACATTCATTGTAAAAATTTTTTCTAATCTTTTCAGGTTTATTGAGTTTCCTGTCTCCCATTCCTTAAATTCTTACTTTATTTTCCAACTTTAAAACAAAAATTAATGAATGCACTCAAGGTTATACATTTATCTTCAATTACCTTTTGCCTGTATTTCTCTCATTTTGTAATTCAAGTCTTTTAACTGCTCTGACATCATTTTCATTCTATTTCTCTGAATTCGGAGTCAGATTATCAGGATGTTTTCTAATCCATCCAATACCTCTTAAACGCCAGGTAATCTGAAGTTTGTCTCGTGTATTGAAATTTTCGTGTCCTCATTTCCAAATAGGTTCTTTATCATGAATTCTTGTTTTGCTTTTATTATGCCTGCTTTTCTGTCCCCATTTCCTGTTTTGTTTTTGTGGTTCTTACTCTATGATCTCTGAAAGGTTCCAGCCAAATTTATTTTAAAGTCATTTTCACGTCACCCTATTATTTTCAATTTATGTAGAATGAGTTAATCTGATTGTTGATTTTTTTTTTATCATTTCTTTTTGTAATTTTGCTTTGTAGACTCATCTTGGCTGGAATTACTACTTCCCCTCTCCAAACCACCTCTCTATTACTGATTTTGTGGTGCTTCCCACTCATGGCCCTTCAGTCCATAGTAGAGTTTACATAGGTGATTCAGAATTCTAATCATTTAGTGTTATAAGTTCATGCCACCTCAATGGCTTGGCCCAGGTTGTAGCTGAGAGGCTGTGTCTTGCTTCCTTCAGATTCCTCTCCAGTACTCAGCTTCGGATAAACTTTTGTCTAATTTTACCTGTTTTCAGGCTTTTTTCATGGAAGGAGGAGCCCCACCCCCAATACTAGATTAAGGTTCATCTTAAATTGCCTCCCATCTTCTGTCTTGTATTATTATTTTTCTCCCTACTTTAAAGCTAGAGAAACTCCCAGCTGCCTTTGCACAGAAGACCCAGCAGGAATAGTATCTATTCTAGTACTTGTTTTGGGTTTTGAGAGAGGCTTACCTTTTTTGTTTCCCCTTTTTATATTTTATCACCTATTGTCTAGTATTTCAAGAGTGGAAGGCAGGGTGCCTCAAACCATGAGCTGTTGGCAACCATCTCTAGGAAGTCTGTCCCAGTTTTTGATTTAGTGGCACAGGAATAAAACGAGCTATTTTTTCCTCCTTTCTTTCAGTGACACAAATGTCAGTGCCCTCCAACAGCAGGGTTGAAGCAGCATAGCTTTTATATTCTTTAGAAACCCTCATTTTCTAAATAAGATTTGGGATTCTGGGAGATAGTAGAGTTAGATCTGGGATGAAATATTACCTCCATCATGTCATTCGTCTATTCATTCAACAAGTATTTAGAGGACCTACTCGCTAAATTTGTTCTAGATGACTGGTTTCTTAGGAATTGTTTAATAGCTTTGTAATTAGGGGCAAGTTATTTAACCTCACTGTGCCTTCTTCCTTTGTAAGGTAGACATGATTCTTTCTACCTCGTAGGGTTGTTTTAAGGAGTAAATGAGGTAATTTTTTTAAGCACACTGAGAATTAAATGTTTGCTATTAATTACTATTTTCATTACTTTTTTATTAGTTTCAGGTACACAAAATAATGTAATAATTAGACATTTATCATTTATATCCCTCACACAGTGTCAACCCCCCTCCCCCATCCACTATCCCTCTTGACATTCACACCCAGCCATTACATTTTCATTACTTTTAAAAATCGTTTGTAATATCATATTCACTCATTTATTTATCCCACCAATATGTAATAAGAATCTGTTAAGTGTCAGGCACTGTGTTATTACTGGCAATATAGCAGTTGGGCAAAAGCAGGCATCATCCCTGCCCATATGGAGTTTCCAGTGGAGAATCGAATTTGAGTTGTCGTATCTAGGAGGTGTTTCCCCAAACTGAGGATACAATTTCCTTAGTGGTGTAGGGAAAACTTGTGAACTCTTACTTGGTTTACCAGATGATTCTTTCTCCTTCTTAGTAATTTTGTGACCTAGTGAAATGCCAGGGCTTTTGCTGTAGCCCACAAAGCACATACCTTAAAATTTCTTGTCTTTTCAGTCAAAATTTGGTACTTTCTAAGTTTGTTTAGTTATCCCATATGTCTTGTTACAACATTGTACTTTTAAAGACATCAAGAACCATATAATAAAATTACTGCTTAAATTATGTTCAGCAAAGGTTTTGTCCTTCTACTAGCTGAATTGTGGAGATTTTTCTTTTAGATATGATGATACCTTCTCTGCACAGACTTGTTAGCTGTTTAAGAAGAAGGAATCGTAGAATTTTCTTTAAGAACAATAGAATGTTTGCAAGCTTCATGCTTAGTCTTTGGTAGGGATAAATACAGTTTTAAGCTTTGGGTTAATTATCTACGAGAAAAGAAATCTCAGTATTTCTAGCCCTTTTCACTGATCTGGAGGCAAATTCAGTTATAGGCAATAGATACTGTGTTTCCCCGAAAATAAGTCTGGGTCTTCTTACATTAATTTTTGCTCCAAAAGACACATTAGGGCTTATGTTCAGGGGATGTCATCCTGAAAAATCATGCTAGGGCTTATTTTCCGGTTAGGTCTTATTTTCGGGGAAACACAGTATATAGATGAGAGTAGTTAAAGCCAAAAAAAGATATTTGAGATTGTCCTAAGCGTTCCACACTGATTATATAATCAACTTATGCATTTTGGTTTTTAATTATGACTAGAATGGGATATTTACAATTGTATATTTACAATGAAATTTATTGGGGGAGGGCAACCAAATTTGTTTTGTGCACTGCTCAAAATATATAAATCTACAGCATATCTTTTGTCAAAAACCAATTGTGAGTGTCCACCTAGATAATGAAAGGAACATTTCCATCATACTGTAGCATTAGAGACAACTGAAAACAGGTGCTTTTCATCGCTTTTTAAAAATAATATTTTTATAAGACAAAATGTTTACATTATAAAATTTAGAAAATGCAGAAGATCATGGGTAAGAATTAGACATGTTTGTGTGTATACTTTGTAAAACAGAATTGGACATAGTATATATTGTGTTGTGTTTTTTTATTTTCTGATTTAACAACAATTTTCTTTTATCAGTAAATAATTTGTGGAAGCTTGATTTTTACTGGCTTCTGAGTATTCTCAGCCATGTTATAGATGAACTGTGATTTACTTAGTCCCTTTTGCTAACATTCAAGTACTTACTAATTTTTCATTGTTACATATAACACTGTAGTGCATGCAGTAGTACCCCCAATCCAGTTTTGATTTCCATGGTTTCCGTTACCCTACAGTCAACCACAGTGCGAAAATATTAAATGGAAAATTCCAGAATTAAACAATTCATAAAGTTTAAATTGCGTACCATTCTGAATAGCGCGATGAAATCTAGTGCCATCCCACTCCATCAAACCCAGGAGGTGAATCGTCCCTTTGTCCAGCAGATCCACGCTGTGTATGCTACCTGCCCATTAGTCACTCAGGAGCCGTCTTGGTTATTAGAGAGAGAGAGAGACTAAATTCACGTAACTTGTATTACAGTATATTATAATTTTTCTATTTTATTATTGTTATTACTCCACTGTATCTAACTTACAAATTAAACTTTATCATAGGTGTGTATGTATAGGAAGAAACAAAATATATAGGGTTGGGTCGTATCCGCCTTTTCAGGCATCCAGTGGGAATCGTGGAATGTATCCCTGCAGATAAGGATGAGACTACTGTATACCCTTTTGCATTAATTTTATGTATATTTCTGATTCATTTACAGGAATTTATTCTAAAGAAATAAATTATTCGGTCAAAGGGTATCAACATTTTAAAGCTCTTGAAACATAGATCTGTGTAGCCTTCTGGAAAAATTGTGCCATGACAACCAAAAGTATATGAAAGCACGCATTTCATCACATGATCTTTGCCAGTAAATGACATTTAATTTTCTAAATTTGCATCCTTGTGCATATTGACACAGTTTACTCTTTATCACACCTACTGGTCATTTTGCTTACTTTTATGTGTGTTTATGAATCATCTGTTCATGAATTTTTCAGAGGCATCACATAATGTCATCTGAGACGTTGCCAGCATTTATTGAGACTTGTAATGTTGAAAGAAAACAAGACTTAAGTGAAGATCAGGAGGAGAGCCAGAAACCAAGATTAGGTAACGAGTTTGAACCAATATCTAAACGACAAATGAAGAAGCTAATAAAACAAAAACAATGGGAAGAACAACGAGAACTCCGCAAGTATGTTTCAAAATGCGTATATTCTACCCCTGTTCAGAAATATGGAATGTTGGACGTTTCCTAGTCCTTTGATACCTTAAAAGTAATTGTGTTAATTAAAATAGGGGCTGTGTATTGTTAGCCAACACTATCAGTTGGCTGTTAAAACTGTATGCTTTGAATTTTTTTTTTAGCAGTGTTGATAATTTTACACCGTCCACTTTTTCTCACCCAGAACCTATTATGAGTAGCAGCACAATTTCTGAAATAACTGACTTAGGAAAGGGATATAATTAGCATCTATGTCCTAGATATGGAACAAAAATAACCACCACAGGAAGATCAAATTTGGGCCTAACATTGACTTTGCTAAAAGAACTAATGCAGGTTTTGTTGAGAAGTTAGGCTGAAGCTGTTACTGCATAATGCCAGAATTTGCTGGGAGAAAATAAACTATAGCTGATGCAAATTAGAGAAAAAGTATATGAGATTTTTTTTTTTTTTCACTAACGATTTTACTTTGCTTTTTTCCTATCCCATATAAATGTTGCTTGAAAATCCTGTAGGGGAAGAATGATAAAAGTAAATTTCATCAGACTGTATTTACAAAGTTTTCTTAGTTTAGTCTGATACTGATAAAATTAATTTATCAGTATATTTAGGATTTGTGTAAAAAACATTATAATGTTTTTGCAAACTCATTTCCTTCCTATCCAAAGCGTTTAGGTAGACTATATAAAGTTGCTGGCATTTGACCAGTTTTGGTCCACAGAAGTGGCAATTTCTTGTGGTTCACTCAGCCAGCTGATTTAAAAAAGTAATTGTCTATTCAAAAGAGTCTTGTAAATATCTCAATATACAAATAACAACAGTTATTTCAATTACTAATTTTAGACAAAAGCGGAAGGAAAAACGCAAGAGAAAGCAATTAGAGCGACAATGTCAATTGGAATCAAACTCAGATGGAAATGACAAAAAACGTATTCGAAGAGATGTTGTTCACAGCACACTTCGCCTTATCATTGACTGTAGTTTTGACAGCTTGATGGTATTAAAGGTATCGTGAATCATTGTCAGAAAAATCCTGTAGGTAAACTAAGCTGAATAATTCTTACTTTAATATGTAATATCACTTTGATATAAATTTATGTATTAAAATGCATCTTAAATCAGGTTTTTCAAAATCTGTGCCCGCTAAATTAAGCGAGCTAATAAAATGCTTTTATGTATCTGCATATGCACATGTATATGTATTGACATAGGGAGACAGACACCGTAATTAGATTATAAAACTCAGTATAAAACTCATGAAAGTCTGTGTTTTTGTTATTTATCCTAATCAAAAATAAGAAAATAAGAAATATGATTGGCTTAATATAATTATTTCTTATTTAATAATTTGAGAAACCTGGGTGTTTGAACAATGCTAATGAAGAGAACATGCTTTAATTACTTTCCAAACCATTGGTA
Source organism: Rhinolophus sinicus (assembly GCF_036562045.2). Classification (NCBI taxonomy): domain Eukaryota; kingdom Metazoa; phylum Chordata; class Mammalia; order Chiroptera; family Rhinolophidae; genus Rhinolophus; species Rhinolophus sinicus. The sequence goes on from NC_133752.1 coordinate 36,556,180, forward strand.
AGTTATGATAATAGTAATAACATGGCACTTTTTTTTCTTTTGCTGACTTTTAAGAAGAGCAAATGTTTTCATGAACTAGCATTTTAAATGTATACAAAATATGAAATAATGGGTCATTTACAGAGTATTGATTTTATTTACAGTAATTATTTTGTTAGTGTGTAAGGAAATTGAATGGAAATTATTAGAAATGACTTGTATTTCAAAAGAAAAATATGTACTTGTCTAGTTATCCCTTCTGCTTATTCCGGGCCACTAAGATTGTGGAACAGCCATAGGTGATTTTGAAAATGCTGCTTTAAAAATTGCACTCTTTTATAGGACATTAAGAAACTCCATAAGCAGATTCAACGATGTTATGCAGAAAACCGACGAGCACTGCATCCTGTGCAGGTATGTGTCAGGAATTTAAAACAGATTCCAGTTTCCTTTTAATGTCTTCATTGGGAAAAGGCATAGATAATCCCAACTGCCTTTACAAGAATCTTACAGATAGTCTTCCTTAGAGAACAGAATGCCTATTTGAAACGTTTTATTTTCTACAAAAATAAACTATTTTAAACATTTTTTTCACATATGTCATTCTCAGTCACAGCTCAGGCATCATCAGTCTTGTACACGTTTGCTCATTGCTATGTAGTCACACATCTTCATTAGAGGACAGACACACACTTTTATGCCAGTTTCTCAGCTCTCATTCCTTCCCTTCTGGGGGCTGGGGGCACTGCCTCTGCCTGATCGTGTGCTATGATGCTGTGGTTGGTAGGTTTCTTTCTACTTAAAGGATTTGGAGTCACTGATAATTTTTAAGGGTATTTCCTTAGCTCGAGTGAGGGAATGCTTTATGAGACTAGTTGTCTGCTGTTGAAAGTAGGGTCTTTTTCTTACTGAATTTGATTGAATTCTGGGAGACCTAAAATTAACACTAGCTGACTAGTGTTGAGAACCAAGAACTCTTAATGTTTTTGGTTAGGTATTTTTATCAAGTGATCGTAATATTATATTTTTACATTTTGTATTCTTCTCACCCTGATTAGACGTGAAATAGGTGTCAGGGTTTAGAATCAAAGGAACCTTATGAAGACTTTTGACTAGTAAAAAGTAATGGTGATGGCAAAAGAAAGGGAATGAAACTTGACAGGAAAGCAGGTAATTTGTAGGAAAGTAATCAGTTGAGAAGCAGAATATAGCGCCTGAAAAATGGGATGAAAATGTAGATGGAATAAGGGAGTTAGTGGGTTATGAGATACAGAAAATATGTCATTTCTATGACAAATTCATTCTTGTATGTTTAAAGCATACCACATACTTATTTTTCCTAGAATGAAAATATTTTTTGTGTTTCATTAGTGATCAGATGAGTGTATGAGGGAAATAAAATATTGTACTTTAATATAGTCTTTTGCTCTCTATCTTTTATCAGTTTTACCTGACAAGCCATGGAGGCCAGTTGAAAAAGAACATGGATGAAAATGACAAAGGATGGGTCAACTGGAAGGTAATAAAAATAGATTAACTCTCTCAAATTCCAAGTATATTTATGCTTAAAAGTCTACATTTTTAACCTAAACTCTACATAATGCTATTCGATACAAGAATAGGCAGTCTCCAAACCCTGAGAAGCTAAACAAACTGAGATATCTGTTAGTTTGTCATTGAGCTTTTTAAATCTCACGTGCTATTTTTTACCACCAGTTTTTTAAAAAGGACAGATTTTAAAGGTCTTTATACAGTCTCTACCCAGCAAACTAGCTATACATTATTTCTTAAAGTGAAGTCACTCTAGAATTTGGAAATGTGCTTGCATTCTGTTTCTATGTGGCTATTAAACTCTTGAACTGTGAGTGGTCTGAATTGAGATGTGCTATAAATGTGAAATTATACATTGGTACAGAAAAAAAGAGAATGTAACATATCTCCTTGAAATTTTTAAAAATATTTGTTATGTTTTGAAATGACAATGTTTTGGGTATATTGTTGGTAATACAATGTATTATTAAAATTAATTTCACTTATTTCTTTTCACCTTTTTAATGTGGCTACTTGAAGATTTAAAATTACATATGTGGCTCACTTTTTTTTTTTGGTAGGACTAAACCATTTTCAGTCATTTGCCAAGATGACTAATAGATTGTTAGTTTAGTAACAATCCCTGAAGAATCCTAACCTAGTATTCAGAGAAATAACTGGGTCATTCCTGTACTTTCTTTTCTTTCTCAAAGCCAGTTTTCCCCATGACAACTATTCCTCTCACACTAATCCCATAATGACTGCATTTATTTTATTAATAGCCTATTTTTAAAGGCTTTTTTTAAGTTTTAAAATACATTAACCAAGTTTTATGATCATGCATTTTTTCCCTAAGAAATAATATGTTAGAATAGGCGTACTTTCAGTTATTTTGTGGCTTGTTAAATTTATTATTTATGCCACCAGCTTTCCAGAGAGACATAAGTTCAATGGTCTCTAATTTCAGTTCCCTCTTGGGGCCTGAAATTAAGCAAAGGGATCTAATTTAAAATGTAGCATTTTCCAGAAAAGTGGCTATTTATTAATCAGTAAGTTATACATTTTAGGTGAGAGGTCTCCCGCTTAATTTTTTTTTTCTTCCCTTAAAGATTATTGGGTAAATGTCATCTGAGCCTGGCGATGCAATTTCCTTTATTCTGTCAAGGTAGTTTGCAAAATTCTGACTGCCAACTGTTGTTTTGTACCTCTGACCTAACAATTTTGGTGCAGATTTCAAATGTGTATCTTTGTAGAAACAGATGCATGGAATTTATTAAATCTATAAGCCCTTTCATTTTGATAATTCATGTAGATGGAGAGGAAGTTACTGGAGAAAGCATTCTTTGGCTGGAAAACTGTGTGAGAAAATATGTGACAAATTGCATTTGTTTTGTTGGAACGGAGATAAATTTAGAAAGTTAAGGTTAGTCCCATATTCAGGAAAGAGTTACTAAGTTAAGGAGTTTGAATCTTATCCTACTGATAAAGATAAAACATTGAAAGTAGTGTTTTTAGAAAATGATTCTGCCATCAGCGTGTGGAACTAAATTGGAGGGATCTGAGGCTAGAGACAGGGACATAACATTAGGCAGCTACTTAACTAATTGAGGTGTGAGGTGATAAGGAGTTGAAAAAATGCATGGTAATGACATTATTTCAAACTTTCACGTGATTCACTTCTTTTCAAAATGACTGTTAGCCAATTTTCCTCAAATCCTATTCATTAATAACATCTTTCCCCATGTGTCTCAAAGGATATCCATATCAAACCAGATCACTATAGTGAATTCATAAAGAAAGAAGACCTGGTTTATCTTACATCAGATTCACCAAATGTACTGAAGGAATTAGATGAATCAAAGGCCTATGTGATTGGAGGATTAGTAGATCACAACCATCACAAGGTACTATTAAGTTTTTATTTTTGCTTTTGCTTATACTTAAAATTGATACCTCATTTTTCTCAATGGGAGTAATAATACTTCTTGGTGTTAATAATAATACTGATGATAGCTGATCTCTATTGAGTACATACTGTCTTTCAATCACCTTTCTAGCTAAGCAGAGCATTTCACATGTATTAGTTTGCTTAATCCTCACTATAAACCAGTCAGGTCAGTTCTATTATTATCTACATTTTACACGTGAGGAACTGGTGGCCTAGAGAAGTTAAGTCTACAATCAATAGCAGTAGAAGGTAGAGCAGTTATTTGAAAGTGTGCAGATTGTTCCATAGCCCAGATGCGTAAATGATGTGCTGTATTGATAGGAAATGATGCTGCTAATCAATTTCTAGGCCACTGGTAAAATTTATAACAAAACTGGTAAATTTATATTTTAAGTATGTGATTCTCATGGAATGTGTTTTCTGTTATATCTCTACTTTTGTCTTTTTCCACCTTTTTATCCTCATTCAAATGAAAAATTACTGAAATATACTTTCTAATAACAAACATCATTTTGTACTTTGCTAGCTGTTTTGCAATATGCTAAGTTCAACCCAGCTAAAGAAAAAGCATGTTTACTAAGTATCTGAGGAAATACTGTCAGCAGAATAATCTGAAGTAATCCATTATGATGTATTATATATTATATTATATTATATAGCACCACTATGCCGCAGAACTTTCTTGCTGCAGTGCTGGAAATGTTTATCTCATCCTGCTCAGTATGGTAGCCCTCTGTCTATGGAGCACATGAAATGTGTGCAGCATAATTGAGGAACAGAATTTTTAAAAATTGTCATCAGTTTAAATTTAAATATTCCCATGTGTCTACAGTTGGACAGAGCAGCTCTATAGCATCAGAGGGAATTTTATCAAGATGATCTTTAGCCTTTTTATTTTTTCTTAGTGGAAAAATTCTATTTTGTTATTTATGTAGAACCAAACTTTTTTCTTTCATGTATGTTTCTCTGAACTAAAACAATTTTGTATTTAAAAGCACCCGCCTCGATCTGTTATTAATTACTTATCCCTAAAATATGCAAATTACTGGTTGAGAAGGTGAGTTCTTTCTCCTGTACTATGTCTTTTGGCTATCTCAGTTCTGGTTAGACCCAGGCTTTAAAGATTTTAATTTTGAGAAAAGAGAAAATTCATATTCAACATTTTTTTTTAATTGACAGAAAGGTAAAAATTAAATTTATAGGAAGTTTTTAAAGTTTTTAAATTCAGCCTTTTATTTAATTTGTCTTTGTTATTGTGCATCTTAGTGTTATGTGATTGAAACATAGTTTTGTCTGTGTATCTTTTACATTCATGGGAAAAGTAATGGTGCTTTTCTCGGAATTCAGTTTGAGTATTTTAAACTGAGAGAAAGGCAGTGTGGAATGGTGAAAAGGTATTTGAGTCAGGAGGCATGAGCCAGGTTTTCCTATAGTTCTTCCACTGAGGAGCTTTGTGACAGGGCAGGGAAAATAATGTCTTTGGTTTCCTCACTTGTAAATTGATTAAAACAAATACCCTGAACATTCTGACTATACTAATTGTCAAGAGAATATGTCCACGTTAGCAGTTACACACACACACACACACACACTTCTTCAGATAATGTTCTCTGAACTAAAGTGTTTTCTAAAAATTATGTATTCTGTCATAGACTTTGTTAAAATTACGTAATGTTCTAGTCCAAGTTATAGTGTCTTTGTTTTAGGGACTCACATATAAACAAGCATCAGATCATGGAATTGATCATGCACAGCTCCCCCTTGGAAATTTTGTGAAGATGAATAGTAGAAAAGTTTTGGCAATTAATCATGGTAAGCTATAAGGGGAAAAATTGAAAATATACCTGAGTGAACATTGTAAAAAATAACATTACATTTACGTTTTGGGCAAATAGAACATACATACCTTGGTGGAGATAAAATTATAAAATGTAATCATTTTTACTTTGTTTCAATATGGAACTAATACATGCATATTTTAGAAAATTTTAAAAGTGCAAAAAGTATAAAGAAAAGTAAATAAACTATAATTTCACTGCCCAGGGATACTTGGTATCAACTTTTTGGTGTGTTTCCTTCCATTTCTTTTCCTATGCATATATAATAGTATTTATTACATAATTGGATTCTTATTCTGTTGCATAAAATGTTATTAATTTGGGGCATTTTCCTCTCATTTATCATTGTATTTTTCCATGTCATTGAATCATTAATGGCTATGTAGTATTCTATCATCTGAATATATAATAATGTAACCATTCTCCTGTTGTTGATTTTTTTTCTTTTTACTATTATAAGTAACATTGTAATAGATATTTTTGGACCCTAAGTATTTGGAGTTTTGCTTTTAAAAGCTGTTTTAGTAGAGATTTTTGTTAGTATACAACTGTTCATTGGGCACGATAGCAGGATCTAGGGAGTTATAGAAATGAACTTGCTGATTCAAGGACAGAACTTCTTCTAAGACCTTTACTAGATAATGGAAATGACTTTTCCATAAGTAATCAAGATTAACCCTTCAGCAATGTATTAATATGAGAGTACTTTGGCAACAGTAGTAATATTCTTTACCTTTAATGTGAAAAAAAATCAAAAGCAGGCAAGATTCTCCCCAGAGTAAGTGGCTCTTTATAGGACTGATAGAAGAAATGTAGATTAATCCTAACATTTTTTGGCCTAGTTTTATATTAGAACATAAGGATAAAGAAATGAAAGGGATAAAGACTAGAAAGGAAACAAAGATTCTCTGTTGATTATAATTGACAAGCGATAATGCTGAACCTCTGAGAGCTTAAGAACTGAATTGAGGAGAAGCTAAAGAAGAGGTAACATGAGAGCTTTGGCACGAGTTGGCTTTGACAGCCAATAGGAGAAGAAAGTGATCAGAACAAAATAATTATTAGGACACGCTAGCACTCTTAACACAAAAGCAATATATTTTAAAGTACAGTATACAACATTGTGTTGAACTCAGCTAAGAAATGTAGAGTTTGTCTTTGTTTCAGTGTTTGAAATTATTCTGGAATACCTGGAAACAAGAGACTGGCAAGAAGCATTTTTTACTGTCTTACCCCAGCGGAAAGGAGCTGTTGCCACAGACAAAGCCTGTGAAAGTTCTTCCCATGACAAGGAATCTGCCAGGGTTGAAGGTAGACTGGACAGTGATTCCAGTGAGGAAGAAAATAGCAGAAACGAACTAGATTCACCACATGAAGAAGAAAAGCAGGATAAAGAAAATAGCACTGAATCTACAGTGAACTGTATACCACACTGATGTCGTCTGTTTTTTTCCTTTTGGTTTTTAGTTTAAGGAAAAACTAGGAGAAAATGAGGCACTTCATAGAATATTTAAATTGGAAAAAAAATTCATTTTCTCTTTTTTCTGTTGTGAATTTTTAAAACTTTTTTTTTACACCTAAGTAATATAAAGCCCTTGTAAGAAAGCACTTTTTGTTTTTGCATAAAATTTAAATGTGTAATTTTTAAAATAGTTTTCTAAGCCTCAAATAAGTTTTTTTTGAGAATTTTACTCTATTGGGAAACCTTCATTCTCTCATTTACTGTATTGTATCCTTCAGTGCCTTCTGACCTTTCAGTTTTATTATTTTATGTTTATGTCAATGTCTTTCGGATTTATTGCCTACTTATTTATGGAGGCAGATATTTATAAATCTCCTGTAAGTGTACCAAAATGTTCTGTATGGGAGGTTACCTTCTATTTGCGCTTTTTTATTGAATTTAATAACTTTAAAGGAATATAGTGATTTTAAGAAGTATTGAATTGATAAAGTCAATAATTTATTTCTTTTGGACTATGGAGCCTGTCTCTGTTTTTCCTTTGTGATGCCTTTTCATGGTTCTAAAGCAATCACTGAAGAGTTAATCCCTTTAATATATTTTCTTAATTCAAATACTGGTGGTAAGTTATTTCAGTTACAAAATTAATTTTTCAGGCTAGATTATTTTTAAAAGGCTGTTGAAAGATCAGTTCTGTCTTTACCTAAATTTAAGAAGAAATATCTCTCAGCAGTTAGCTTTTCCTTCCATGTACACTTTTATTAAATATCTGTTCCTTAAAATAAATAAAGTTAACTTTATATGTGCATCTGCCTACTATCATATAATCATGCTAATGTAAATGTACATTTCTGTAAATAATATAAGCGTGTATGAAAATATGCATAATTGTATATGCATATGCATACATATGTCCACATCATGTATAATTCTGTTATTAGTGATAAACAGGATTTAGTTGCCATGTATATGTATTATTTGTGTGAATGGTTGTGTTGAACAATACTAAGGAATTTGGATTTCATAAAGTGCAAATATCCATAACTAAACATTTGTATAAGGACATTGGCAAGGGAAGGAGATGGTTCAGTTTCCTACCAGTAATGTAGAGCAATTGTCTAAAGTAAGCAATTGTTTTGTCACAGCTACAGTAGGACTTCAGAAGCCTTCACTGAGTGGATAAATGAAGTTTCTGTTTTTTTTACTCATTGGCATCTCAGATTATATACACATTTGGTAGGAAGTTGATTGGATTTAGTATTGATGTTCAAAACTAGCTCTTTTCATTGCTTTATTTGTAGTAATCTATTATAGTTCTCCATTTAAAGTAAGGTCTGTTAGCAAGATATATAAATAAAGAAAAGCCCCTACAGTTTTAGAACAACAAAGCTATGTCTTAAGTTGTATTTTTCAAAGGTTCACGTTTTTCTGAGCAAATACGAGTATGGTTTAGTAGCATGAGATATTCTGCTTTTTACTTAAATTATTCCATATGGAGTAGGCACAATTTAATTTTGAAAGATAGGGAGAAATTGTTACAGGCATTATATAGTTTAATTTTCACTAATTATAAAAGCCCTGTGTTAGTTTCATAGGGCTGTCATAACAAATTCACACAAACTGGGTAGCTTCAAACAACAGAAATGTGTTCTCTCACGGTTCTGGAGGCTGAAAGTCCAGAATCCAGGTGTCAGTGGATCATGCACCCTTCAGAGGCTGTAAGGGAAGAATCGTCCCCAGCCCCTTCTAGCTTCCGGTGGTTGTCAGTAATCCCTGGTGTTCCTGGCTTGCAGCTGCTTCACTCCGGTCTTTGTTTTGTCATCATACGGCCTTTTACCCTTGTCTCCCATGCCTATGTGTGTGTCCCTCTTCTTATAGGATAACGGTCTTCGGATTAGGGACCCCCACATCTTAAACTGATTGCATCTACAAAGACCCTATTTCCTAAAAAGGTTACATCCTCAAGTACTAGCTACTACCGGTGGGACTTGAACACATCTTTCAGGTGGACACAATTCTATCCTCTACAAGTCCATATCTTATTTCAGCTATTAACAACAAGAAAGCAAAGATTACCCTTAGAAATAACTAATTTCTGAGGTATTTAAAATTGTGGTTTTTTTAAATAATAGTGATTTTTTTCTTAATGTATTCTTTTCTCTCAACACTGTTTTGGTTTATTGAGGTTCCTTATTATTTAAAACTTCAGTAATGGTAAAGTCACTTGTATTGGAACATAATAAAAGTAGGGAATTCAGTTAGTGTTTAAATAAGTGCCTCAAAAGGAGATATGTCTGCAGAAATAATAGGATTTTCTCTCTTTGTTTAAAAACCTATGATCTTTATAAAGCAAGCTCATTCTTAAGAGAAGGGGCAGTCTTCAGACTGATTTTCCAGAGATCGGTGTGTTGCCATCTAGGAGTATTTGAAAAAAACTCGAAATTGGAAAAGAAAAGAAAAAAAGGAAGTAGTTCTGAAGGAATGTTTTTAGGAGATGAATGAACAATTATGAAACCCACCAATTACTGACAATTATAAAGTAAAGTGATATTTCATTTTTGCATGAAAAGGGTCACTGAGATGCTGTAGATAAAAGGCAAGAATTGTCCATAGAGCATGGAGAACATGTACAGACAACAGTTGTAAAAAAAAGAAAAAGGCAGGGATTATAATTAATGACAGCAGTGGCCTATAGTGCTCATTAAATTTTGATCTCAATTAGCATAGAGATGTGTCTCTCTGTTTTCCCAGCTCCTTGCCAAACACGGATAGTAGACAGTTACAAAATGTGAAAAAAGGAATCAGTGACAATCACATGATAATAGTGGGAAGAGTAGGCTTACATCTTGGCACTGCCACTTGTTAGTTATGTGACTTTGGGCAACTTATTCAACCTTTGTAAAGTCTCAGTGTCCTCATCTGTAAAGTGGGAATGTTATCCCATTTATCCTGTCTTAGGGTTGAGCAATCAGTCCGTTTAAAACCAAGCATCAGCTAACTTGACAATACATTTTCATATTGACATTCCTTTAGTTTTTGCCTTATTTCCCTTGTTTCTCACTCTTCCTTTTTGACATTGCCTGACTAAAAAAAGTAGTAATATGCTTTGTTTCACACTCTACTCTCTGAGGAACCCAGGCTTAGATAAGATTTTTAAAATGCAAACTTTCTCAATTACCAAAATGAATATTCATTAAAATATGGAAATGACAGATCATTTAGTGAATCACTTTTTTTAAATCTATGAAAACAATGCTAATATAAATACAGTAACCACACAAGACCAAATCTCTCTCCTATCAGCAAGTATAATACAAGTGGTCTAAAATCACTCAAATTGGATTGTACAAAAGCTCAAAACTTAAATATATGCTGTATTTAAATAAAGTTACTCAGCAATGTTGAAAATAATAGAGAAAGGCATTGGGCTAATAAAAAGAGAAAGAAGTCACAATTTTAACATTCGATAAGGTTCAACACATTACAATTAAAGAAGGACATGTTGTAATTTTCAAGAATTCAGTCCTTAGTGAAAATCTGACAGTTATGAATATCTATGCATCAAATAGCATAGTATTCAGGTTCATTAAGAAAAAACGTAAGGAATTTACATGAGATAGTACGAAATGCATTAGTATAGGAGACTGATTCATACTTTCCAACCTGTGGCAGCTCAAGTGGACAAAGATAACTACATGGGAGATGTAAATGTTATACTTAATAAGATATATCATTGATATATGTCAAGTTCTACGAGCTGAAAGTTTTCAGGTGCCCAAGGAAGTATCTATATGAGATTTTCCACAATGGAAAATTGGACCCTAAAGTAGATGCAATATAAGCAACTTCTCTGACAATAATACCTTAAAGTATAAAATAAGCTTGTGGAACAGGAGAAAAGCCTTATCATCTGGAACATTTTTATTTAATGTCAGATAGTCTATTGAAAAATCAGTGTTAGAGATAAAGTTGGTCGTGAATTATAAAATTCTAAACTATGTTTACACAAGACTTCAAAATATATGAATCAAAATGGACAAAATTACAAAGACCACAAAACTACAACATCTACAATAATGATTGGGAACTTTTAATAATATCTTTTTAATTGATAAATCAAGCACAAATAAAAATTAGATGGGATATATAAGATTTGAAGAACACAATGTTCTAATGAATATATAACTTTGTACCTAACAATTTTAAAATTCACGTTCTTTTCAAATTATATAAAAAATTTATATAATGTTACCTTCAAGAAAATCAGAGGTATCATTTTACAGGTCACATCTGACTATAATGCAATTAAATTATAAGTCATTTGAAAACAAGTTTGAAAAACATCGTATGTTTGACAATTCAAAACAAAAAATCTCTTCTAAGCAACTTCTGGGTCACAGAAGAAACCAATGAAAATTAGAAAAAATTCAGAAGTAAATTTAATGAAACAATATGACTATAAATAAAAATTACCAAAAATAGCAAAACAAAAAAATTTGCAACCCCAAAGAATTGTATAACTAAATTGATTTAGTATTTAAAAATCTAGGGCCAAATGTTTTATGGGCATATCTGTGAGACATAGCAAAAGCAAATAAATCATCTTACACAGACTCTTTGTAGAAAATTTAAAATGAGGGGAACCTCATTTTATGAAGCTTGTTAACTGTGCCATTCAAGTCATATATTTTCGCATTTGTTTTTTAATTAATACGGTAATTAATTTTACCATCTTAAATTTACCATCTTAATCATTTTAAGTGTATAGTTCAGTAGTACTAAGAATATTCACCTTGTGCAACAGAGCTGTAGAACTTAGTATCATGCAGCACTGAAACTCTATACCCATTAAACACTAACTCCCTTTTCCCCTCCCACCAGCCCTTGGTAACCACCTTTCTACTTTGTTTCTATGATTTTGACTACTTTAGATATTTCGTATGATGGAATCATACAGTATTTGTCCTTTTGTGACTGGCTTCTTAATATATTGTCCTCAAGGTCTATCCATGTTGTAGCATGTGACGGCATTTCCTTCTTTTTAAGGCTGTATAATATTCCATTGTATGTATATACCACATTTTCTTTATTCATCTGTCGAAGGACATTTGGATTGTTTCCACCTCTTGGCTATTTTGAATAATACTGCAATGAACACAAGTGTGCAAATATCTCTTTGAGCTCCTGCTTTCACTTATTTTGGATAGATACACCCAGAAATGGGACTGCTGGATCATATGATAGTTCCATTTTTAATGTTTTGAGGAACTGCTATACTGTTTTCCATAATGGCTGTACGAATTTACATTCCCACCAACAATGCATGGGGTTCGAAGTTCACATCCTTGCCAACACTTATTTTCTACTCTTTTGATAGTGGCCATCCTGATGTGTGTGAAATGATCTCTCATTGTGGTTTTGATTGTATTTCCCTAATGACTAGTGATGTTGAGCATCTTTTCATATGCTTCTTAGCCATTTGTGTTTTAGAAATGTCTATTCAAGTCCTTTGTCCATTTTTAAATAAGGTTGTTTTTCTGTCATTAAGATGTCGAAATTTCTTATATATTCTAGTTATTAACCAGTTATGAACACATGATTTGCAAATTTTTTCCCATTCTGTAGGTTGCCTTTTCACTATGTTGATTTTTGTGTGTATGTGGCACAGGAAGTTTTAAAGTTTGGTGGAATCCTATTCATCTACATTTTATTTTGTTGCTTCTGTTTTGGCATCGTTCAAAAAATCACTGCCCAAATCCAATATCCTGAAGTTTTTCTTCTATGTTTTCTTACAGGAGTTTAATAGTTTTAGATCTTACATTTAGGTCTTTAATCAAGTTTGAGTTTATTTTGTTTATAGTATAAGATAACTTTATTCTTTTGCATCTAGAAACAAGTTTTCCCAACACCATTTATTGAAAAAGACTATCCTTTCCCCATTGTGTAGTCTTGGCACCTGTGTTGAAAATCAATGGGCCATGTATGCAAGGGTTTATTTCTGGGCTCTCTAGTCTGTTCCATTTGTCTATAGATCTGTCTTTATGCCAATACTACACTATGTTAATTAATGTTGCTTTGTAGTATGTTTTAAAATTATGGAGTGTGACACCTCCAACTTTGGGGTTTTTCCCTTTTTTTTTTTTTTAATTCAGGGTCCCTTAAGGTTCCATACAAATTTTAGGATGGCTTTTTCTATTGGGATTTTGATAGGGATTGCATTGAATATATAGGTATTTTTGGTCAGTATGGACACTTCAGCTATCTTCTTCCCCTTCTTCTTCTCCAATTTGTATGCTTTTTTTCGTTTCTTGTCTGATTGCTCTGGCCAGAACTTCCAGTACTATGTTGAATAGAAGTGGTGAGAGTGGACACCTGCCTTATTTCTGATATTAGAGGACAAGCTTTCAGTCTTTCCCTTGTTGAATATATTAGCTGTGGGCTTTTCATATATGGCTTTTATTATGTTGGGGGTAGTTTCCTACTATTTCTAATTTATTGAGTATTTTTTACCATAAAAAGGTATTAAATTTTGTCAGATGCTTTTTCTGCACTGATTGAGATGATGGTGTGATTGTGGTTTTGTCCTTCATTTTGTTAATGTGGTTTATTACATAGATTGGTTTTCAAATATTGAACCAACATGGCATTCCACGTATAAATCCCATCTTAAAAACGTATGCTAATAAATGAGAATGACTGACTATAACTACATTAATAATATTTAAGTTAAGGCATTAGAAAAATAGTGAACCTACAGGAACTAAAAGAAAGAAAGGAGATATTAATGAAATAAAAAATAGGAATATTATAGAACATAGCACTAAATCCAAGACCTGTTTTTTTAAGTAATAATAATATGTAAAAAGCCATTAGCTAATTGAATGAAAAAAATTATGAATACATAAAAACAAGATTGTAATATAAAAATAGGAATTTAGAGTTGTGGGACAAGTCTGTCTCAATTCTATGAAAATAAATTTGGAAACCTGGATGTAATGACTACTTTTCTAAGAAAATAAAAATCTCCTAAATTGATTCTTCAAAATGCAGAAACTGTAAACAGGCCAGTTATCATAAGAGAAATAAAATTGTCAAAGGGGCTGCCACTCCCAGAACACCAAACCTTCATGGTCTGATAGGTGAATTTTACCAAGTTTTCAAGGAAAAGGAATCTGTAATGCTATTGCAACCTCTCCATAATAGAAAAAAAAAAAGGAGAGAGAGAGAGAAAGCTTTGTTATTAACTCTATGGTGTGAGTATGGTTTTGATACACAGTAGTAGTGCCTAGTGGTTAAGCACATAGATTCCACATTTTGAACCAGTCACTAAACCTTTGTGTCAGAGAATTAACTGTTCGCTAAAACCCAGTTTTCCTTTCCATAGAATATAGTTGTATTAATAACTGGCATGATTCCTACTTAAGAATTTTGTCAGCCCCCTTTCAGCCAGACTATCTCTCAACCATGGGATGTGACTAGAAGTGATGTTTACCATTTCAAGGCCAAGACTTTAAGCAGATGTGCCCTCCTTGTGGAAGGCAGAATAATGTCCACCATTCACAAAGATCCGAGTCCCTGGAACCTGTGATATTACATGGTAAGGGGAGTTAAATTGCTAATCATTTGTCTTTAACGTAAGATTATCTTGTATAACTTAGATAACATCCAAGCCAAATGTAATCAGAGTCCTTAACAGGAAGTTGGGGGCAGAAGAATCAGTATCAGAGTGATGTGTTATGAGAAAGACTCAAACCGGCCATTGCTGGCTTTAAAGATAGAAGCCATGAACCAAGGAATGTGGGTAACTTCTAGAAGCTGGAAAAGGCAAGAAAACAGATTCACGCCTAAAACCTCCAGAAGGAATGTAGCTCTGCCAAGGCTTTGATTTTAGCCTATTAAGACCCGTTTCGGACCTTTGCCCCCAGAATGTTTACAGATTAAATTTGTGTTTAAGCCACTAAATTGGTGGCAATTTATTACAGCAGCTATAGGAAGTTAACACTTTCCTCCACTTCTGTTCCTCTTTTGCCAGCAGGATGCAATTGACAGTGAAACCCTCGGTGATGGTTGAGCCACAATAGGGCAGGATCCTGGGTCTCTGAAGCACCAAGTAAAGCAAAATCATTTGCTGACTGAAAGCACACACTTTGGACTTTTATGGGAGATATAAACTCTATTGATGACATTTGTTACAACTGTATATCCCATCCCAACGAGTAGAATTCTGTGCCTCAGTTGTCTTATTTTTAAAAAATAAGAATAATGATAGTAGCTACTGCAAATAATTACTGTGAAAATTAAATGTTACCATATCTAAAGTGCTTGGAATGATTCCTGACACACAGTATGTGAGATATAAATTTTATCATTAAGATTGCACAAAGGCACATACAAACACACACAATTTATACTATCTCTTGTGAATACTGAGCAAGCGTTCTAAACAATGATTGGCTAATTGGTAGGTAGAATCCAGCAGAACACCAAAAGAATAATAGCCATGGCCCAAGATCGGTTTATTTTAAAAATACAAAAATGTTCAATATTAGGAAATTTGTTAATATTCACAGTTAGTAATGAGTGGAAACTAGGTCCTTTCTGGTTCATAAGTTAGGGGTAATTTTTATATTTTTTTGTTTTTTGGAGGAAGATGAGTATATATCCATAATAGCCCAACAACACAAACATTTATTATAGATTGCAAAAATTAGCTCAGCTGCTAAAATTGTTTTTTCTTCTCTATCAGAGTTTTGGGCAGGTGTTGAATTGTAACTACCTAATTCTGATTATAGATGACTTCTCTAGTATTATGGCCTTATGTACTAATACTAATAATGCAAGACCGGAAATGTAGTATATAAATAAACATACTTCTTTTATACATGGCATTAAAATTAGCTACAAATAAAAATATTGTCTCCATTAATATTTATTTGGTAGCATTATATTCAAGTGCTTTGAGATTTACATTTGCCACCAGATAGAGGAGCTGTTGATTCCTCAATACCAAACATTTTTTAAGAAATAATTTGATATTGTAACAAAGTGAAACTCATGTTTGTGAAATAATTAGTCCAGGCTGGAATTTCTACCTTTGATATGTTATAGGAGAAAATGCTCTTTGGGAAGAGAGATTGTATCCTTGTTGGATACTCCTTGCTGTCATTGGTTTTGCTGCTGTGCTCTCCTGCGTTTTAGGCCTGGAAGGAGACTTGGGTTCGCTGAAATATTCTGCAACAGGTATTGTCATCTTATTTCTTCTTATAAACACTGGAGGCTTGTACTCAGCCTCTGAAATAGAAAAATATCTAAATAAGACCATAAATGAGACATCAAACGTAGCTTCTGCCATGTTTTAGTAGCAAATGACATACAAAAAACTGTATGAAGTTTAGGTGAATCAAATACACCCAAAATTCAAAAAATAATCTATTCTCATCTTTCTTAACACCTGCTCATCAATAATGAGTTATTTGTTCTATAACATGCAGATATGTTCTTTACTCTTAGAATCAAATATTTTGGTAGGAATGAATGAGAGCTGGTGACAGGTAAATGCGATGGGTAAGGATGGGACCAGTGAAAGAAAAGAGAAGGACCTATAGCCATGACAGACAAAAGATAAATAGAAAAGCAGGTTAAAATAAATTAATTATACTCATGAGACCTTCCCAAGGCCTACACAGTCACCTCCAAAGAGTAATAAGGATTTGGGGAGATGCTGAATATCAATATTAGAGACAAAGGGGTATGATTTGGGTATTCTTATATAAAACATTTTCCAAATGTCAAGACGGTGAAATATATATGGGACCAACAGGTAAAACATAAAATTGAGTGATAGAAACTATCACTGTCAGAAATTTATAGCCCTGGGATGAAGAGTTTGGTACAAGAAGTCAGATACCTTGGAGTGTCAGAATAAGGGGATATTTTCTAATTTCTAAGTTATACTTATTATTGCGTATTTGCAGATAGAACCTCTTTGGGGTTGGATAACCCCAGTGAAAACTGTTGGGGTCTGGAGGAACTCTAATTGATTACCATGTCATTCCTGGTAGAAAGGGAACTTGTAGAAATAACAAGACAGACTTTTTGTTTGAGGCTAGTAGACAGACTTCATAGTTGTAGCTCCAAAGTCATTGCCCTGTAGTACTTGTTGCTATGCTTGTTTTAAAGCTAGGAGCTGCCAACCCCCACCCACCCCACCCCCGCCACACCCCGTCCACCACCACCCCCAGGAATGTTTCAGTTGGGCTATTCTGGACCAATGTAGGACTTTCCACAATTCTTGATTCTTCTTGGTCCAAATTGTAAACTGAGGTTGGGCTTCTGGTGGGGACACAAACCTGTTCCTTTCCGTTGTACTTCAGCCGTCTTCTGGGGCAACTGCTTGTGGCTAAGTGCCATTTTATTGTTTTTCTCTGGTTGACTTTGTTTCTAGTGCAAATCATTTAGCTGAATGACAGTTAAGCTGTGAAGAACCAAAACTCTGAAGTCACTGTCTTTTTGTTAAATCATGCAGGGCTTCTGTCACTAGACTGGCATGACTACACCTGTACTTCCTGTGTCCTGCTGTCTTGTTTCTTAAAGAGTGTCTGTCCCTGATGAGACACTTGACCTTCCAAAACAAAGTTAAATTTATGTCAAATTTATCTCTGAGAAATTCAGCAGCTGCTGTCCCTTAGAGTAGCTGAAAATCACTATTGTGTTTTACTGCCTTTAAAAAACCATAGAAGCTTAATATCTGTGTCCCTAACTAGTTAGATACTTACTGATTTCTTTAAACCAACTCAGTAATTACCACAAACTGTACTTAACCTTTTGGTACTTCCTTATTTTCTTCAGATCCTTGACTTGACGATCTAAATCAATTGGAGAAAGAGAAAATGAAATTCACAAACACAAACAAGTGTTTTCTATAGACTTCACCATTATCACATAAGCTAAGTTTTATATATCTTGATATCTTTATATGTCTTTATATATTTATATCTTAAATATGCTATTCCAATTCTTTATTTTTCAAAGCAGACAGTATTAAACGTATTTTCCAATGGAAAATTCTCCTGACTTTGAGTAAATATCTAAACAGTATATCATGTATTATTCGCTAAGGTAGAGAGTCTGACCTTGACTATCTTACCACATTCTTTCACCATGATGTTATATATAAATACATATTTTTTTCTGTCCTTGTAGTTACAAGGTTTAGGAAGAATTTCTACTGAAATAATTTCCAATTCCCTTAGTAGTTATTTTTCCCTCTGGCAGCCCCCAGGGATATGTCAAAGATAATTAAGTGAAGCAATTTAATCGTATTATTCTATACAAAATGAAGTGATACTTGTATGATATGCATTTAACAAAATATACAATGATGATACAATGTTGTTTCCTTTATAGCTTTTTTTTTTTTTTAGGTAAACTTAAAAAACTATATTTTCGTAGATTTCTGGGTGGCTACTCTTGCTTTGCCCGTAGTGGAAAGGGAACTTTCCTCAAAAAGAAAGCTTGTTGGGTGAGGAAGACGGCCCCTGCAAAAATGCTCTGAACGATAGGGTTTAGAATGATTCTCATTACATTTATGAAAATGAAAGAAAACAAGTACACATTGCTGTCATTTACTGAAGAGAGGAGATTTAAAACCTCAGCGCGTTTAGTGTTTTGAAAGACAATGAAAAGAATTCAGTCTTTATGTACCATATGC
Source organism: Rhinolophus sinicus (assembly GCF_036562045.2). Taxonomy (NCBI): domain Eukaryota; kingdom Metazoa; phylum Chordata; class Mammalia; order Chiroptera; family Rhinolophidae; genus Rhinolophus; species Rhinolophus sinicus. The sequence continues at coordinate 36,574,644 of NC_133752.1, forward strand.
CCTCTAGGTGGCTGTTATATCTAATTACCTGGTGAGTTGATGTCCTTCCCTAGATGTGGTCAGCACTTTTGATTTTGCAGGTGAATTTGGGGGCGATTTAACTTTGGGTGGCTTGCCAGTCTCTGCTACTGGTTCTGGTGAGATGTTTCTGCGGAAGTGTGTCAACAAGTGTATCTCCGCCAGCTCAGCATGAATCAAAGCTGAGACCCACTCTTTTTCTGATTTAAAAATGGGGGGGGCACAAAGGTTGTAATTATAATGTTGGCTACAAACACTGAATTAGTTTTGTTTATCCAGCACTACAATGCGAAAGGCTGGTAATCTTTTTCGATATATTAATACTTAAGAGTTACAAGTATGTCTAGAAAGGTACATACCAAAGTATTCATTGAAATAATGTTTGTGGTAATTTTACTGATTGTTGTTGTTCTTTTATTTTTTTCTGGTTCAGCTGTTTTTTTCCCCCAACAATAAGCACTTGTTACTTGTGTAATTTTTTTAAAGTTACATTCTTCAAAAGGAAAAACAAATAGAGAAGAACTAAAGACTCCTTACTTCCAAATACTTCTCAATTGGCCTGCCCAGTAGTCTTGAGTTCCTGGGGTAGAGTACTATTTCCAAAATGCTCCCATGTGAAAACATTGCACTGTCCCTAACACACTGGTATTTCTTAACTTTGATTAATGCAACAATTCTCAAAGAACAGCCCCCAGACCATCATTATTAGCATCACCTGGGAACTTCTTAAAAATGCAAATCACCAGGCCCCACCCACCTCAGAAGTTTTTCCTCGGTCAGTCTGATGGCCAGTGTGGTTAGAAGATAGCTGCTCTCTGCTATTTATGATTGTCCTATTTAGGACTGGCATGTGTTTTCATGGAGCAGGCCAGGAAGGGCCTAAAGGAGGCTAAGAGATGACCGAGATGATGGTTTTGGTGGGGAATTGGCAGAGCTCTTAGCATCTGGAAGCATTATATTCTAGACAGGGTGAAATATATGTGGGTGCTACTGCCATCCATACCAAAGGAAGAAACTGGCTCTGGCTTCAGTGTTCACAGTAGGCCAGAAGATATGCTCAGGGAGAGCCCTGGGTGTGTGTGGACTTAGGAGAAGAAGCAGAAATCAGTCCTGGACACAAGTGTTTCTTTCATGTCACCCAAAGAAGTTCAATATGAGTACAGCAAATTTTAGGTCATTAAATGACCAGCTTGCATGGTCATCTCCTCTATATAGGACTACAAAGATTCTGATACTGAAACATTGTAATGTGTTACAATATATCTTTGCAAATAGAGTAGATTTGGATTTCTTCAAATATTGGCACATGCCTAGTGCCTGACAATAAAGTACTCAGTGTTTGCAAATGCTTAGTTTAATCTCACCTTTTGAACTTGCATGAAGCAGCCACTGTCGAACTTCTGCCAGAGAATCAGTACGTAAAATGTTACAGAGCCTTGCCAGAATCTGACAGAGAATAGTAGAGTTACATAGTAAGCAAATAAATAGTACAAGGCTCATAAAGTTCCCTTACCTTCCCAAATGTCACTCTGTGCACAGTGCTTCATTAAACCAATTGGGACTTTAGCTTGGGAGCCAGTGGAATCTTTAAAAAAAAAACAATGTCTCCAATACAAGTAGTATGTTATAGTTTAGGTTAGGCAATGCAGTATTTCCCCTGTTTTCTCTGTTCAGTACCAAAATCTTCCGGAGGAGCCATTAATTTTTCTTCTCTTGGGGAATTGATCCTTTCCTTCTGTATCATGAGGTTCTAATGGGGATCTTCCAGTCATTGAACTGTCCTTATCTGAACTGCTTCTCTCTATAATGGGTAAATCCAGCTGGATTCAGAATTGTTCCTCAGCTGAGCACAGTAATTGACCCAATGGGAGAGGAATATAATTCCATTTTGTCACTCAGAATCCTTCCTTGACAATTTTTTATCAGGAGGTAAGGGCCGAAGTGTGGATGATACAGGAGACATATATATGAAATAATTCTAATAAAAATGAACTGTAACAAACATTAAAGTGCAAAGTATTAAGCACATGCAATGATGTTTCCAGTTTGACCCCAAACTGTGCCTGCTGTTGGAATTTAGGCATATCTGAAATTCATACCTGTCTCCTGAACTTCAATCCTATATATCCATCTGCCTAGCGGCTGAATGCATTTAGATATACTATAGTTACTCTGAACCCAAAATATCTCAAACTACACCCCCATCTTTTTTTCCTAAAACCTGCACCACACTTACTGTTCTCCTGGTTCCCCTGTCTCAGTGGACAGCACCAGCATACGTTGAATGTATGGCCAACCCAGACTCTGGGATTCGTCCTGGAAAGTATGTTTTCTGCAACATACTGCCAGACAACGAGGTCAGTAAATTCTTCCTTCTGGATGTTTCTCACATCTCTCCGTTTTTCTTTATCAGCACAGCCTTGATCCTGTCTAAGCCATCATCAATTCTTCCTGGAGCTACTGCAACATCCGTTTTCCTAGACTCTCTGCCTGAAATCTTTTCTTAAAATGCTATTAATTCAACAAACATTTGTGTCTGTCATTGATCTAGATGTTGGAAATATAGAATTGAAATTAAAGGACAGAAAAATTCACTGCCTATTGAGCTTTGTTATATTGTTAAGATTCTTATCCTCAATAATGTCATATCCTGAAGACATCAAGTTAAATTTGCTCCTAATTTCACATTAAATCAATGGCCATGGCAAAAATAATAGTAATAAAAAGAACCCTGTGGCATTCTCTAGGCCTCTAATGGCATTTTCATCAATATAGTGATTGCACATTACTTTCAGCTTCTTGTAACTTGTACATCACTCATTGATCAACTTTGAGAGCATATAATTATCCTGTTAGTGAGAGGAAGTAGAATATGTCTTCCTAGAAAGGCTCCTCCTTGCTCTTCATTGAGTTTTGTTCTAGAAGGTAGTAAATACATTGGCAGGTGAGTTTGATCTGTTGAAACTTGATTTTAGGACTTAGGAATATAGGTCTAGAGCAGCCCCTACCTTGGGGCTAGAGTACCCTCCTTTTTTTTAAGGTGTGATCTTTCTGAGGTCTCAACTGACTTCCTGGTGTGTTCAACAAGGTCTCTTCACTCTGGTAAATCACAAGCCCAGCATCTGTAAGCAATGTGCCGCCTTCCAGTAGCTGCCTCCTGCCTCGTCTCAGAGTCATCCTCTGCATGTGCAGCTGATGTTGAACTGAAGACTCATAGAACCCTTTGCAGATTTGGGGAGCTTGTTTTCTCCACAGATACCTCTCCTTTAATATCTTAACTCGCAAATTCCAACCACTTCAGCAACCCCAGAGTCTGAACTGTTTTCTCTACGTAGTGAAACTGTTACCTTTGTTTGGGCTCCACTTTTCTGTGCCATGATTCAGACCATGCCCCAGACAAAAACGTGGAAATCAAATTGTTTTCCTTCTCTCAATAGTCATATATTTGTATTGTCTGTTGCCCAAAACTGCCCGAAAACAGTTTCTTTATATGTTTTCCCCAATTATATAATTGTTTCTATCAGGAGGCTAAGTCTTGCACCCAGTCTGTCGTTTTGGAAGCAGAGGATCTTGCCTACGATTTTTTCCTCCTCCCAAATTAGTTCTGCACGCGAGTATTGTATCTATAGTAATTTTTTGAAAGTACAACTCTGACCATGTCATTCTTGTATTTCCAAAGTGATTCAGTATAATTCACTGCTTAACATTCTTTGTTGACTTCCCACAACACTTTCAATGAAATCTGGACACCTCAGTATGGCTTTTAAAGTACTTCCTTACCTTAGTCTCCAGTGCCATCCTCTTTGCAGCATTCTCTCTGCACTCTCTGCAATGGCCATTTTAATTGCTTTTAGTTCCTTGAATAAACAATGCTCTTACCTCTTAACCATTAGACAGAAGTTTTCTTGGCTAAGAATGATCTTTTCTGTACTTCTTTTTATCTTCTAATTATACCTTAAACCTTCTTTAGGCTTCTTCCTCCTTGAAGACTTTCTTAACTCCCAAATCTCCTCCTATATGATTTTACAACACCTGTACAATCCCTCTCATAAGCTCTGTGAATGAAGGAACCAACTGTATCTCCAAACTATAGTATTTTGTCATTTTACTTAAATACTTATAGAATAAATGAATGTGTTTGGCAGACTTTGGTGTCGATAATAGACTATTATTTCTGTACATTCAAGATCTTTGGGAGGAAGGCTGAGAACAAGATCCTAACTGCCACCGAATTCTGTTTTCCTTTAAAGTAATAATTGTAAAACTACATGGTTTTTCGTACACACCCCTGCACAAATATTTCTTGATTACACAGCCCATTCAGAGTTACCAGCCTGGGTAATAAGAAATTGGAAGATAGGTCAGATTTTTTTGTGGAAGGCGTAGAGGGATGAAATGCCACCAAGATGAGCTCATATTTAGGACTCACTTATACAAGCCAAAAAAATTTAATAAGACCTATTTTTTTTCACTTTACTCCCTCTCCTTTCATTTATTTAACAAATAGTCAACAATTATTTGGTAAAATGCCATTCTGTGTGTGTCAGTTAATATTTTTCAAGCAAAGTGATAAGTGCGGAAGAATCACTTGTGAACAACATAAGACAAGATCCCTTCCTTCAAAGAGTTTACATTTTAGTGGATTTTGTATTAATTGATACCTAGTTAATATCTTTAAAGTGGAAGATGCTTTTGAGAGGAGAACTCTTTAATGGATGCCCACAAGGTGAGTTTTACAGGATCTTGGTGGTCTATTGCTGTGCTCAAGGAAGCAAGACAGCCTTACGAAAACTGCACTCAGCTCATGGTTTGGTTCAGTTGAGGGCCTCCATGGTTAGCTGATTTTCTACAGTTTTTCCTTGATCTTGATAGAACTTTTCTTTTTAATTAATGTATTCAACATTCATTGAGTACGTATTTAATAATTCCTAGGTGCCTAGCACTTATCTAGGCACTGAAGATAAAGCAATACTACTAAGACAAGACAAGTATGAGATTGTGTAAAGACTTAAATTTTAGTGTGAGTGGGGTGAGGAGGCAGAAACAATATTGGGGGGGAAAATGAACATCAGATATGGCATGTGCTATGCACAAAATAACAAAGGGCAATGGGATAAAGAGAGACTTAGGTAGCTACCTTAGATTAGGTGGTCAGGGAAAGTACTTCTGAGTAAGTGATATTTAAACTGAGACCTTACTGAGAAGACGGTGACCACTGAAAGGATCAAAGAGAAGAGACTTCTTAGTAGGGGAAAACCCGTAAGGAGGAAATGAGCAAATTATCGAAAGATCAGTGATGCCAGAGTGTAGTGGGTGAAGTGGGCAATAATTCTGAAGACTCTGTGTAATATAAAGTCTTTAGCCATAATTATCAGGAAATCATGTATAACACAAGTCATAGCTGTAGATATTATCTTTTATTGTCCTTCTTCGCTTTTATTCTTCCCAATTTTAATCATCGGCATAAATTATACCCAATGATACTGTTATCCTTTACTTTTAAAATAGCTCCTTATCAGGATTATTCAGTAAGAACCCTTACAACATGCGCTGTTATTTGCAATTGCTATTACGGATACTTATTTAAAACTTCTATCAGAGTCATCATTATAATATTTTGACCCTTAATTCATTGTAGTGGGTCTTACAGTGAGGGAAGGTGGAGGTTACCAAAAGGAACTAAAGAAGGAAAACAAAGAATAGCAGATGACAAACATCAACTGATTGACTTACTCTTGATTATATGTCATTCTCAGAAATAACTGTGGCTAGAGAAAACCTAGTAGTCTGATATGATGAATTACCATTAATATAACTAAGTTTATAACCTCAGGCAGAGAAGGTTTAAAGAAACAGTTTTCCACAGATAAGAGAGAGAGAGATGAGTGTTGATTGGAGGAATCTCTGCACATTAAACTATGTGAAGAAAATGTATAGATAATGGCTAGACATCATGGAAAGTGCCTCTGAAGCATTCTGAAGATGATGAAGACAGACATTAGAAGAACAGGGCCGAGGTTGTTTGGCCAATGCCAAGCATTTCATTATGTCTAAACCAAAGGTGGTGTTGCTTTAAGAGTGCAGGATTTCAGGGAGAAGTAAGACTGCAAATGAAAATAGGAGTAGGCCTTGGATTTCAGGCTAACCAATGTTAAATCAATTCAGTTGTCAAATGGGACCTACCAGAGTTTTAAGGGTGCTACAAGATGTGATTGTTTTTATTGTTTGTTCATGCTGTTCCCAAGTTATGGATTAAATAAACCTGCCTTACTTTGATTTCCTGCTCCAGATAGTTTGGTATGCGTACGGTGTTCTCTTTGGCACCGGTCGTGGTATTCAGCTCCTCTGAAGAACAACAGCCAGCAGTAGACCATGCCTTTGGAGGTAAGGGTGGGTTTTTCACCTTCATTTTTTCCTAAATCAAAGACACAATACAATCAATATATGCTTGCATCCACTTATATTTTGCATAACAATGAAATGATTTAGAATAAGAAATATTGTAGCAAAATGAAAGACATACATACAAGCAAAATGAGGTTCGTTATACTCCTCCCTTAAATATCAAATTTTAAAATATTTGCCTTTGGAGACAGAACAAATAGTAATACATTATTTACTTTTTGTGAAACCGTTTTAAACCCTTGGTTGAACATTAAGATAATAATTTTTAAATGTTTACTATGTAACTTTGATTTGTATCGATGGTTCAGAAATAACAACCCTCTCATGACACTTGAGATTTTCTGTTGAGGTGGGAAGATTTGTCTTTTATGACTGGAAAAGACAGCTGAGAGGTTTTATGCTGTATCTGAGAAGCAACTGCATGGTGTGAACTGTTGCTTCCTGGCTCTGCTAAATGTCAGCTGAGAGCTGGAGAATTAGAGAGGTAAACTACATTAGCTTTCCTTGATTAGTTGGAAGAAGAAATAGAAAGTCTGTTTTCTTGTTCTGGGAGGTAAATATACTGTTTGCAATTTAAAAAAAAAAAAAAAAGGTTGTAGGAGCTTTTAAGTCCAGGAAGAATTATATATCTATGTGCCTATTCCAAGAAAGGTTTTTCATGTTTAGAAGTGAGTGATATGTAAAGACACACAGAAGCTGGTGGCTGAATGAGTCAACAACCAGGGACTGTGATGATGGGAATTGATAGAACAATGTTGACATTTAATTGTTGACGTTTACTGAAAATAAAGCTATATTGTATTTAGATGCATTCTTTTGTTAAAATTTATTATGTAGACTTCTTGTTTTGGGGAATAGTAATATACTTTTTTGTTGTTATTGTTTAACCCTCCCACTGAACACAACTAAAAGGTCAGATTAAAATTAAAAAACAAACAAACTGTCAAGGACTGAATAAGATAGGAGTTAATAGATCAAAAGTGATGGGGAAGTGAGAAGCCTGAGGTATACACAGTGCAGCAGCCATTTTTGCCCGGAGGTCATTGTCTGACCCAGGAAAATGAGAACTCTCCTTTTGACTCTCCTTAAGGTCCTGAAAGACAGGACTCAACGTTCAGGACCCAGATAAGAGCCACCCAAGGACTGTACTCTCAAGGCGAAGGTGACCTAGAAATGTAACAGCCCTTGGAGAGATATGTATAGCTTGAGATCAAGGTTTGAACTTGATTTAAATAGTTCTAGGCTGGTAGGGCCTCTGGGTTCCTATAGAAGCAAGTGCATATTTTCTCTGAAAGAAAATCCATTTGCCATGGACTTCAGATTGCCACAAATATTTTTTCACACACAGTATCTAGCAATTGAGCTGTGAGTCAAGAAGAAATTATAACGCAAGTTAGAAAAAGTTTTAACTTAATAATACTGAAAATGTTATAGTAGCAAAAATTATGAAAGCAACTAAAGGAATCCTCAGAGGGGAATTTATAGCTTTAATATGTATGTGTATATGAGAAAGCTAAAAGAAGCTAGAAAAAGAACAATAAAATGAAGTGTGTGAATAGAAAGAGAAAAAAGATAACAGAAGTCAACAAAATAGAAAATGTTCAATATAGAAGAAAAAAATTAGTTCTTTGATAGACTAACAAATTGATAAACTTCTGTTGAAACTGATCAAGAAAAAGACACAAATTAACAAAACTGATATGTAAAACCATACACCTTATAGATCCTACAGATAATTTTAAAAGAATATGAGGATATTATATAAAACATTGTCAATAAATTTACTGACAATAAATAACATTGTCAGTAAAACTCTTAAACTTCTAGCTGGATACACCAGGAAAAAAAGAAGATACAAATTATCAATATCAGGAATAATGTGAGAGCATTTCTACAGATCAGATAATCATTAAAAGAATATTTTATGATTGACTTTATATCAGTAAATACAACAACTTAGATAAAATGGACAAATTTCTTGAAAAACATAAACTACCAAAGCTCACTAAACAAGGAATAGATAACTGAAATAGCCTATATCTATGAAAATGAGAAATTTAATTTGTAGTTAAAAATCTTAAATCAAAGCAAACTCCAGCCCTGATGGCTTCACTGAAGAATTCTATCAAAGCTTTAAGGAAGAAATACCAATTCTTCATAAAATCTCTGAGAATATTAAAGAGGACTTCTCAACCTATTCTATGAAGCCAGTATTATGCTGATACTAAAACCAGCAAAAACATCACAAATAAACTGCAAATATTCCTTATGAACATAGAAACAAGAATGGTAAACAATATCTTATGAAATTAAATATATAAAAGGGAACATGACCGAGTAGGTTTTTTTCCAGGAATGCAAGATTCATTTAACATTTGAAAGTTAACCAATCAACTTTACCCTATTAACAGACTAAAAAAGAAAAATAATGTGATTATCTCAAATAGACACAGAAAAAGCAATTGACAAAATCCAACCCCCATTTCTGATTTTAAAAAAAAAACAACAAAAAAACTCTCAGAATGGAAAGGAATTCCTTAGCCATATAAGGGCACTTATGAATAAAGTAAATTAACGTCAGACTTAATGGTGAAAGTCTGAGTGCTTTTCTCCTATGATTTAGATAAGGCAAGGATGTCTGCTCTCACCAGTTCCATTCAGCATTGTACTAGAAGTTCTAGCCATCATAATAAAGCACAATAGAGAGATAAACAGTATGTATATTTGAAGCTATAATAGAAAAATTAAAAATGTGGGCTTCATCAAAATTATGAATTTTGCTTCAAAAGGTACAGTTACAAAAAAAGTAAACCTCAGACTACAAGAAAATATTTGCAAAATGTCTGTGTGACAAAAGATTTATACCTAGAATATATAAAGAACTTTTATAACTTCATAATAAGAAAACAAACAACCCAATTTAAAAAGTAGACAAAAGATTTTAACACACACTTTCCATAAAAAGATATATGGATGGCAATTAAGAATATGAAAACATGTCAGCCTCATTAGTCATTAGGGAAATGCAAACTGAAACTACAATGAAATACCATTACACACCCACTAAATTGGCTAAAATAAAATACTGGCCACACTAAAGATGTTGAGGAAAGGAAAGTCTTATAACTATTGCAAGAACATAAATTGGTATAACCACTTTGAAAAACACTTTGGCAGTTTCTTAAAATTCAAACATACACCTACTATAAGACCCAGTCATTCCACTCTTAGGTATTTACCCAAGAGAAAAGAAAATGTCCATACACGGACTTGTACACAAATGTTCATATCACCTTTGTCAAAAATTGAAAACAAGCTAAATGTCCATCAACAGGTGAATGGATAAACAAATTGTGGGATACCCATACAATTGAATATTCCTCGGCAATAAGAAAGAATGAACTATGGAGGCACATTACAACATGGATGAATCTTAAAGTAATTATGCTGAGTTAAAGAAACCAGATTAAAAAAAGAGAACACATGTGATTTCATTTATATAAAATCCTCAAAATTACATGCTAAATCTTTAGTGATAGCAGATAAATGTTTGCCCATGGGAGGGACAGGGTCTCGAGGAAACTTTTGGGAGTGATGGATAAGTTTATTCTCTTGATTGGGGTGGTGATTTCCCAGGTGTGGATATATATTTGTCAAAACTCATCAACGCCCGTGCTTTAAATATGTGCATTTTATATCATGTTAATATACTTAAATAAGGCTGTAAAAATACTGTCTTTTCAGAAAGGTTTGTGAAGAAAAGGAGAGGGAACGATAGAAGTCAAACTAAATAGGTAGCTGTAAATAGTTGTTTCTTTACCTTTTTAATTACTAAGGGATTCTCACTGGAAGTTTTGAAGCACTCCTTGATTTTTCTATAGGGCTCTGAAATGATATTGAGGAAAAATACATTTAGATCAAACCAAAAAATTTCTATCACATGCCATAAATGACATCAGTGGCTTAAACAGATGAGAGTACTTCTGAATTTCAATTAAGGGCAACTGGGGATCTGTTTATAAGTATCCTGTTTCCCCGAAAATAAGACCTGGCCAGACAATCAGCGCTAATGTGTCTTTTGGAGCAAAAATTAATATAAGACCCGGTCTTATTTTACTGTAAGAGTGGGTCTATGATATGATATATGATATGATATGATATGAACCGGGTCTTACATTAATTTTTGCTCCAAAAGATGCATTAGAGCTGATAGTCCGGCTCGGTCTTATTTTCAGGGAAGCATGGTATTAGAAAACCTGCAGGTAGAATTATACTACAACAACATAATAAAACATATTTATCTTACAAAACTAATTCTTTGCCCAGGAAGATGATATAAAGAGACTCTGCAAGAGCTTTCTTGATCTGGGTAAACTGATTTTTAAAAGTACATATTTCAGTGTAAGTCATGTTTTTCTCTGATTTCTATCCATATAACTGTCACTTTCTCTAATTAAAGAGACTGTGTGCCGTTTGCCCTGTAGACAGAAAGAGAAGATGTATGCTGAGTTCTTATTACGTTCTGTATTTTATTTCTTGCTTTATCAGTCTCTCAACCCTACCCATTTCATTCAGTCATCCAACTAAATCCCCCTACATTGCCCTAAAACCACTTAAATATTTACTTAATTTTTCTTTACATTAATTTAAAGATATATTCTGTGTAAGTGATACTGTGTCTTTACTGAAGCCATAGTTAACACAAAAATTTTTTTTAAAACATGAAAAGATTTTGTGTATATACCTAATGGTAACTAAATTCATTACTTAGAGTAAGGAGAACAAAGTTATGTGTGTGAATTTATTTAATGTTTTTTTTTGTGGGAAACAGAAACTACTCTAGCTATTTTAAGCAAAAGTGTAAATAATACAGGGAATTAGTCGTTTGTAATATCATTGGAAGGGCTGGAACAGTGAACTGTGCTCTTGACCCTTCACAAATCATTTCAAAAACAGCATGTTGCACCTGGCCCACCAAGGGGCCACAGCCTTTATCGCAATCAGGAGGAAGGGGTGCCATGAAGTCATTGCCACTTCAATTGCTGTCACAACACCCGTGAGGCTAAGATTAGGCATTGGATCGCTGCTGCAATCAGAAAGCTACCATATCTGCTGACTTTGCCATTTGACATCTATAAATCCAGAAGCTGAACACTGGGATGTTGTAGGAAATAAAAGAACAAAAAACCCACATCTCCAGTCATGCTTGATAGCAAACATCAACCAAAAAAATGACCTTAGCCCCACATCTGTGATATAAATTTTACCATATGGCAACACCTAGTTTCCATCAAGGGATTCTTGCAAATGTAATTTTTAAGTTTCTACAGTATATAAGTAGGGACATCAGAAGGAAGATGGAATAAGTAGGCTTTGATTCTTCATTGCTAGTGGAAAGGAGGGAAGAGGAACTTTCAAAAAGATGAAATGGGTGAACAAGGCTGAAGACCTTAGAATGGAATCATATAGTAAGTACTCTATTAATGATCCCTCTTATTGTTGTCTATTGAAAGCTATACATTTTACCACATTACACCAAAATAATTTTCATGTGCCCTGGAACTTTTAATAATAGCATGTAATTGGATAGGGCAGGAGAAGGAGAACTGGATGTAATTTCTGCCATCCAGAATTCCTTCTATTTTACCTTGACCTTTAGATTTTGCCATGCTGTGCTTTTTTTTTTTTTTTGTATTAGTTTAAGGTATATAACATAATGATTTGACATATGTATATATTGCAAAGTGACTATCACAATAAGTTTAGTTAACATCCATAACCTCACATAGTTACAGGTTTTTTTTCTTGTGATGAGAAATTTTAAGATCTACACTCTTCACTTTCAAATATACAATACACTCTTGTTAACTATAGTCATTATGCTGTACTTTTGATGAATTCCTCGATTTCAATTCAGTAAGCATTAATTCCTTAATGAAATTGTTTACTAAAGTCAAGGCACTGTGCTGGAACCTGGGGAGATACCAAGAATAGCGAAAACACAGAGCTCTGATCTTAAGGAGGTGACTGTCCAGTGGGGCAGATGTAAATATTAATTCTATCCCTATTGCATTTCCCCCATTCACTTTTTGTCTGAAGTAGCTTCCCTATCAATGTTAGCTAAACGCTCACTTTTGGTATCTCTTAGCTACTTTCGTAGGGACTAGAGACCAGAACCACACCAAATATGCCTTGTACATGATAATGTTAATAATAATTATTACTATTATTATTATTATTAACATTTTTGAACTATTGAGTTGAGATTAGATGAGTGAAAAATTTTTGTAATGAATAACCTATTTCACAGTGAGAAAATTTCATGACTATTTAAAAATCACTGCAGCTATATTAGTAATCATACAGCTTTTTTACCCCCTGATAGTTGGCAGGAGGCCTCAGGAAAGAGTTCATCAGTTGAGAGGGACTCACCAGAATGAGGCCGTGGAGAGTGTACCTTGACCCTGACTGGGTCTGGTGGGCCTTCTCTGACTGTGTTCTCCAGAGCTGCAGTGCATGATGGATGTGGTATTTCGTCCTTCTCCAAGTGGTTGAACTGGCCAACACCCCACAATGTTCCGAATGAGTTTTGATCGTCATTCACAGTACAGATCGGTATGTTATTCAAACCTAGGTGAGTAAGGATAAAAAGACCAAACCACTAGATTAGGTTTGGGGCAGGTTTTCTTAGAATGATCAGTGATTTCCCTCCCAACCAGATAGTGTTAAATATATGTAAGATGTCCGACTTCAAATTGTATGAACCAGTGCTAGTCATTGAAAGTCACTGTAGCAAATTAGTCTTACTACATGCTTCCGTAAAATGTTCTGCCATCTTGTTAGCCTTGAGAACCATACCCACATCTTTGATCTTGGTCTTAGAGTCAAGTGGAGTAGATCTGCCTCTATCCCAGACAGAATTCTCATTTCTCAAGTTTTGATGATGACCAAGAGGGGTTATGTTAGTCCTCTTTGTGAATACCAGATTGAGATTTTTGAAAGCATCCAGAATGTCGTGTGGCAAGGCCTCTAAAAGACATACACTGGCTCTTATTTTGTACTGGCAGAAGGTAAAAAGCTGTTGGAGCCAGGAATAGGAGACAGGCTAAGATAAATTCTGAGGGCAGGAAGGAAGAAATGTGGGGTACAAAAGAACCTCCTTCCTCACATCAGAGCCTTGCAGGTTCATTCCCTCTCCTACAACAGCTGTTTGCTTTTGGCTCACATATTGATTTATAGACAGGTTGTCTTTTCAGTTCCAATGCTATGTCGTGTCATATTGGACAGCTGAGGAAATGGGGACACACAGGGCATTGCTTTGTGTTAATCAATGAATTATGAGAGGTAGTAATGGATGGCTGCTTTGTTCCACAAGAAGTGGCACAGGAAGCTTCTCAATAGTGTGTTTCATAATTGCCCATTCTTCCAAATCTCCTTCTAGTACCATTGGTCCATGCCCTTCTTATCTATCTGCTCAAATGACATCAAAAGGTATTTGATGACAACCTGTCTGAAATACACCCCAGCAGGCTCTGTCCCCTTATGCTCTTTTATTCTTTCCATAACAGTTGTCACCTGTCATATGGATTTGCACACTGCTGGGCTGAGCTGCGCTAGGATATAAACCTCATGAAAGCATGGATTTTGTCAGTTTCATTTGGGGCTCTATTCCTAGAGTCTAGAATAGTACCTGGCACAAAGTAGGTGTTCTATGATTATTTGTCAAATGAATGAGTAACATAGCCAAATATAAAGCTTTTATTTAGTATAATACTTTGAAATTCACTGATAGTAACTAGTTCCAAATAGAAATGGGACCAAAATTTTAAAGACAGTATCACATTTTATCATTTTATCTTAAATACCTGGGTTAGCAATTGGCCCAGGTGCAGAGTGAAAAATTGATTATCAAGTGAAATATATAAAACATTAACACAGAGACAAATCAATGGGAAAAAAATCCCTATTTTCTCTGCTATCTCCTTTAATTAGTAAAAGATGTGTGTGGGGGGGGCTTTTTTTTCCTTCCATCCCTACTTTTTTTTCAGCTTTATTTTCCTTATTCATTCACACATTTTCCTTTCTGGTATGTATATATAAATATACATACGTGGATCTATATCTGAACATAAGTAATAAGAAAAAATTCAGATTACATCTATCTGAAGAGTTAAGAAAGAACTATATAAGAATGCATGAAGGGTCAAATAGAATGGCATTTTAGTGACCTCAGAATCAAATTGGAAATGTTAAATGATTTAAAGCTACTCAGAAAAATATTAAATTCAATCCAGCAGTGAAGGAGGTTAGGGACAATTTTGATGGGCGTTTCATTAACTTCCTTGAATATATAGAGGTTTCCTGTGTCTGCTTATCTCTTGTGTTTTTCAGAGTTCTGTTGGGGGTTCTTTGCTTTCTTGGGCAGCAACTTGATAGTTTTAACCTATATGCCTCTGTCTTTTAAATCTATTTTATAGCCCCATCCAATCCTTAGGCTCCAAGTCCTTATATCCGTTTAGCTACTTGGCCATTTCCTCCTGTATGTTTCATCAGCACATCAAATACGTGTTTAAAATGAAGCTTATGATCTTCTCTCCAACATGTGTCCGTCCTCCTGAATGCTTAAGACTAATTGGATGGTGCACCATCCAGCTAGTCAACCAAGCTAAAACCTAGCAGTAATTTTAGATTTCTTACATTGTTTCCATTCCCCAAATCCAGTAAATGCCAAGTTCTGCCTATTCTTTCCTTAATATGATATATATATATATATATATATATATATATATATATATATATATATGTATATATGTGTATATATACATATATATATACATTATACATATATATGTGTGTGTGTGTGTGTGTGTATATATATATATATATATATATATATATATATACACATTACTGGATGTATATATATATATTTGGGGTAAAACCAGTGAACAAACTAGCTGTAATGTTCCTGTACTGAGTGTGGGTTCCAAGCACATGTTGACTTTTAACATACCGTGTTCCCCTGAAAATGAGACCTAGCCGGACCATCAGCTCTAATGCATCTTTTGGAGCAAAAATTAACATAAGACCTGGTCTTATTTTAATATGATATAAGACCAGGTATAATATAATATAATACTGGCTATAATATAATATAATACAATACAATACTGGGTATAATATAATATAAAATAATACATAATACTGGCTATAATATAATATAATACAATACAATACTGGGTATAATATAATATAAAATAATATATAATACTGGCTATAATATATAATACAATACAATACTGGGTATAATATAATATAAAATAATATAATATAATACTGGCTATAATATAATATAATACAATACAATACTGGGTATAATATAATATAAAATAATATAATACTGGAGCTGATTGTCCAGCTAGGGCTTATTTTTGGGGAAACATGGTAGCTATTAATAGTCAAAATAAAGCAGCTGGCTTCTCTTCACTTTTTCATTTCAATTCCAGTTACTAAGCTTTCTAGAAATTAGCAGAAAGATGTCCAAAGAAAATTTTCTATTTAGTTGAACATATATTTCTTTGTGAACATATATTACTATGAGCAAGCCTTTTGGTAGGCATTATAGGGGATTTGAAGACATAAAAGTGTGAACAGTTCTATACTGCTTTGTAGGTATAATTCAAGGAAGAATGTGAAATAAGATATAGAAGAGTTATATATCAAGTACATTCAAGTATTTGAAGTCAGAAAAATATTATACTCAGTTTAGTATTTGAAACTTGTGAATGGTTTAATTTGACTAAGGTCACAGTAGAGTAAGCAGAAAGAAGTGCCAAGGTCTAAGCTATGAGGGACTCCAACGTTTACTGCAGAATCAGCAAAAATAAAAGCTGGGAAAGAGAAACCACAGAGGTGGGGGGGGTATTGGAAGACATGGTGTTACAGAAACTAAATTTAAATTTTGAAAGAAAGACAGGGAAGGAGAGTGTGGGAAAGATGGACGGAGGAAGAGATGAAGGAAGGAAGGAAATGAGGAAGACAAGAAAGAAGGGAGGAAAGGAGGGAGGGAGGAAGGAGAGAGAGAAAGGAGCAAGAGAAACGGAGGGTGGGTAAAATACATGCTTCACCAGGGCTGATATTCAGCGCGCAGATGTTAGCATGACTGTGCAAGTTGTTAAAATACTGAAATACTTTCCTACAGTTTGCTCAGTTGCTGCCCTGAGCTCCCTGATTGGCCCCTTTGGCGCTTCTTCAGGCCTTTTTCCTAACAATCGAGTTATCCAAGCATGAAGGTGGGGCACAGAGGGTGCCTGCCGCCTCTGCTCTACCTCCAGGGCTGGCATCTGGTCTCCACAGTCAGTGCCTGTGCCTGGGCAGTGGTTAAATATTCTGAGTAGTACACCAGAACCAAGTAGCCCAAGTGTAGAGGAGAGAAACACATTCTAGGACTTGAGTCACCTTACCTTTGATGTGGCAGACCCTTCTGGGATGAGGCGTATGCCTGACCAGAAAACAACTTTCATTTTTCGCCATCATATGGCTGCCTTTGTTCTCAAACTGAAGAGCAGACGTCGGGGATTTGAGGCTCATGTTCATGGAGTGTTGTTTCCCCGTCTCCACTGTTGCCACAAAATGTCTTGGGGGTGTACCTCGTTAGCCTCACTTCCACTTCTAGCAGTGCTCAGACCCTGAAATCACAGAATGACAGTTACTCTGACAAGGGGTTCTCAACATTTCCTGACACAGCAAACATTTCTCCAGCTTCTTTGTTTGCACTGAATTGTTTTCATGTCAAAACAATGTGAGGCTCTTTTACTTGCAGTCCAAATTTTTGTAAACACTGAAATCAATATAGGCATGAGTGGAACAGAAAAATATTTTCCCTGGAAAAATCAAAACATTTGTGCGAAACTGAAAGTATATTCTATACTTAATTGAATTTAAGTTCACTTTGTTGGCTTACCAACATAAAAACACATAACGTTGTTACCAATTTTGGTATAGTAAATTAAACTGATAGCTTTAAAATACCATACCTACAAATGCGCTTTACATTAAATTAACTTTAAATGAGGACCTTTCATTATTGTACTTTAAGAAAGTCAACATCGTAAATTTGTGTCATGTTCTGAGAGAATGGTAAAACCTGAAGGAGAAAAAAATCCAATAGCAAAAGAATGATATTACATTTATAGATGATAAACTGGAGAACCTTTGTCATGTTGTTATTTGCCGTATTCAGTAGTATGTAATCAGGTTCCCTCAGTCACTCAGCATCATTTATTAGATATGTACAGTATCATAGGCCTAAGGGATAAAAGATAATATTATGACTCTTGGGGAATTCACAATCATTTGGGAAAGAAAATTTCTGGCTTAGGAACATAGGAAAGAGTTATTTAAACTTTCTTAAAAATGGTATACTTGTCTTGAAATTTAAGGATGTTTTTTCTGAGGTTTGTTGTATATTTCCTATCTTACATGGAAATCGTTTTCATCACAGCTGTATTACGAAATATACAGTTTATTTCTAACCATGGTAGGGAGTTTTTCTGGTCTGAACAATTTTCAGTGTCAAAATATTTCCATATTCTAGAAATTGATCTCAAGAATTTGTTGGGGCAGATATTTTTAGTTCAATGACTATCTTTTTAGACCACAGCAATCTGTATTCAAGTTTTTCATGAATATACTCAGAATGTATGGTATATTAATTATCAGCCGTGTTGCCACAAAACATCTGATTTTCATAAATTCTAAAATTGTTCTAGGCTGAATAAAATATATTCCAATATTTTGAATTCAGAAAATACTATCATCTAACAATAAAAATATTTTTATTGTTACTTATGAAGAATGAGGAGGTAGTTCTAACCTCTTTGTGAAAATCAAGCCTTAGACGTACTTGTTTTTCTTTCTGTGTGGGACCTTTTGTCAGTAAATTCATTTTTTATCTGTGTTGGGGGGAAAAGGTATAGTAGGCAGTTTGGAGAGTGAAAAGGATGCTGAACTGGAAATAAAAAGTAGGATTTATGGTCCCAGCTTTGCCATTAACGAGCAAAGTGACCATGGGTGAATTGTTTTATTTCCTAGATTTTGGCTTGCTCATCTGAAACCTGTAGGTCATTACATGTCCACTGGAATACTCAGCTTTTCTACGTTGTGTGTCTTCCCCATATCAATTCCCTTAGGTTAATTTGAAGGATAGTAATATACTTTAAATTCTGATCTAAAAGATCAACAAGCAAACAATGCAGAGAATTCTTCTTTCTCTTATGAAAATCACAGTGCAATCTGAATTCACCTTGCTCTTATATTTTAAAAGGTGCTATAGTGCTTACTCTTGGATTATAGAAAATTTAATAATCTGATGTCATGGTTTTTATTGTTTCTTTTGGAAGTTTCAAAATAATGTTAAAGGAATAAAGGCAATATATAAATATTTTGTCCACATATATCATTAAAAATTCTACAAAATTCATAACATGCATTGTGTACTATTGAAAGTTTTATTTGAACTTAAATTTTCAGAAGTAAAGTAAATAAATAATTCAGGACTAAGTTTTACTTTGATGTGTTCTAACAAGTGATCCAATAATAACAATAAAAAACAACTACCTCAAGTCTGAGGAAAAGTAAAACTATGTTTTGCTCTGTGACAGACACTGTTGAAAGAATGAAGAGTCAAGTCACAGACTGGGAGAAAATATTTGCAAAACATGTCTGATAAAGGACTTGTATCCAAAATGTACAAAGAACACTTAAACTCAACAGTAAGAGAATAAATAGCTTGATTAAAAACTGGGCCAAAGATCTGAACAGACACCTCACAAAGATCATCAGATGGCAATTGAGCACCCATATGAAAAGATACTCAACATCATTTGTCATTAGGGAATAACAAATTAAACCAACAGTGAGATACCACCATATACCTTTTAGAATGGCTAAAATGCAAAACACTGACAACACCAAATGCTGACAAGAATTTGGAGAAACAGGAACTCTCTTTCATTATTAGTGGAAATGCAAGGTGATACAGCCACTTTGGAAGACAGATTGGCAGTTTCTTACAAAGCAAAACATAGTCTTACCGTATGATCCAGCAATGATGCTCCTAGGTGTTTACCCAAAGGAGTTGAAAAGTCATGTTCACACAGAAACCTGCACATTAATGTTTATTCATGTTTGCCAAAAACTGAAAGAAACCAAGGTTTCCTTCAATAATGAATGGATAGATAAACCATGGTACATTCATATAATGGAATAGTATTCAGTCCTAAAAAGAAATGAGCTATCAAGCCATGAAAAGACATGGAGGGAACCTTAAATGAATATTGCTAAGTGAAAGAAGCCAATTTGAAAAGGATACATACTGTATGATTCCAACTATATGACATTTTGGAAAAAGCAAAACAATGGAAAGGGTAAAAAGATTGGGAATTCTAAAGGAAAATGGGGGAGTGGTGAATAGGTGGAGCACAGGGGATTTTTATGGCAGTGAAACTAACCTATACTTATACTGCTCTATGCTGTAACAGTGGATAAATGACTTCATGCATTTGTTGAAACCCCATGGAACAAAGCAGAGTGAACTCTAATGTAAACTATGGACTTTAGTTCATAGTAATGTACAATATTGGTTCATTAATTGTAACAAAGTGCACCACACTAATGCAAGATGTTAATAACAGGCAAAACTGGGCAGAGGTTGCAATATATGGAACTCTGCTCAATTTTTCTGTAAGCTTAAAAACTACTCTAAAAAGTAAACTATTAATTTTTTTTTTTAAATCTACCTTAAGCCTGAAGAAAAACAAAACTATTTTGGTTACTATTTTTTTTACATAATGAATAGACTTTAATTTTTCAATTAAGTAGTAATCCATTAGTTTTCCTGAAGAGCATATGATGATAGAACAAGATATATTAGTAAACCTTTCCAAATTTTTGTTCACGAAGCATTACAAAATGACTATTTTTGTTTCCTTATGCCATTTCCAACCAAACTTTATTTTCTTTTTTAAATCAGGAAATTAACCTGAATTAAAATTAGTAGGAAGACTTAACTCTAATTGTGCTATAACATTATAACATATCATCTTTTTTTTTCATTATCAAATGCCAGTGATTAGTCACTTGTACATAAAAGTAAAATATAATCAGGGTTAAAGATGATCATCTTAAGGACCCCTGGAGAATCCTTATGACCACCAGTATTACTAATATATATATTTTTTAATTTATTGGGATGACAATTTTTAGTAAAGTTACATAGATTGCAGGTGTACAATTCTGTTACATCATCTATAAATCCCATTGTGTGTTCATCACCCAAAGTCAGTTCTCCTTCCATCACCATATATTTGATCCCCCTTACCCTCATCTCCCACCCACCACCCCCCTTACCCTCTGGTAACCACTAAACTATTGTCTGTGTCTATGAGTTTTTGTTTCTCATTTGTTTGTCTTGTTCTTTTGTTGTTTTTGGTTTATATACCACATATCAGTATTAATAATGACCTACATCTTACCCTTCCACCTATTGCCTATATTGATTTCAACACTTTAGTTGACTGACAATTATTGCCCAATGATTTTAATGGACATCTTTCCAAAGTTCATGAATTGGTTTGGAATAATATTTCTCTACTAAGATTTCTCTTTCTAACAAGCATTGCTTTTGGACTATAACTTTTTAAGATTTATAAACTCAGAAATTAATGAATTATTCTTTCTCATACTAAACGGCAGATTTTTCCCCCCAAAAAGACAAGGGAAATATGAAAAGGACATATTATTAAAATAAGAAACTAATAGAAATGGAAACCAGGAAATAATTTGCTTCTTGATAAATACCCGTAAATATTATCTTTATTGGAGAATCAGAAATCTCATTTATTTTGCAATGAAGTGAGTAAAAATTTTTCTAAACAAATGTTACAGAAACCCATCAATGCAAACCTGGTCAATGTATATCATGGATAGATTCTATAAACTAAATCAGTTGTAGTTATTTGTACAAATGTGCCGTGGATTGTTTACTGTGACCCAAATTCAGTTTTGTGATAATTAATAGGTATGTCAAAAAAAAAAAAAAGGAAAACAAAAAACACACAGTTGTTTCCAGTCTTTTAGCTAATAGGTATTGGTTATATTAATATAATATAGATCAGCAGTTCTCAGACTGTTTTCCTCACCATGATACACATGACAGATGATGCTGACATGGAAAGACACATTCCCATCACACGTCCAGATTTTTAAAAATGCATCCCCAAATTGTGGAGAAGTAAATTTTTTCAAATTTTTTCACCAAAAAATTTTTTCAGTCACCACAACTATGGTGTGTCTGTAACTGTTGCTCAGAAGAGTCGTATAAACAGGGTCTAACTCCAGTCTTTGCAGTCAGGTAAGCATATGGCATTGCAGCTAATGCCAGAGATCCTGTTAGAGAATTACCCTTCTTTGTATTAATAATTCCTTTTAAAAACCAAACAATTTGCGAACATGAGCATTTTACTTATTATTAGTAAATATCTATGGTCTGGGCTCACTACCTGTGTGTTGCAAAACCTAGGCTGAGACCTCCTGACTTAGAGGATACACCCGAATGATTTGCTGAGTGAAAGTAGCTGAGTTCCATTTATAATTCTATTTTAATTGTGACGTTAACATCTTGCTTTCACTTTGAAGAGAAAAAGAAAACCCTGTATAGAGGTAACTCTGTGGGAAAACCTAATTATAATTACCATCCACCATTCAGGGAATTGTGTAAGTACTTCTGGGAGCAATATTTCCTTTCCTATAGCCTCTTGATTTTACCTACGTATTAGTAAATTATTGAATTTCATTTAGGCTGCATAACACAAAATCCTCAAATTAGGTGGTTTTAAAAGCATGATTAATCCATCTCCTCCTAACTCTGGCCATTGTTACTTAGAAAATACCATGCAAATCTGTATTAAATACTAATATTCTGGGTCCAAAATAGCACATATGTTAAATTTATACTTACAAAAGGAGAATACTACATCTGATCAATGAACAGCTGAAAGTTGCTTTATAACTTGGGATGTAAATATTATTATTTTGATGAAGGCTGAACCATTTTGTGTTTGCAAATCCCTTACCCTAGACTGCATACCTGTGACGGGCCAGCCGCCACGAGTCGATCAGTACCTGAATGGGGGAGTGGGAATGAAATAAAAGACACACACAAATGCTAATGCGGCCGGTCTTCAGTCATGCTAAAGCCCTGAGTTTATTATCTCTAACCAATATATACAGTTTGAGTACGTGCAGTTAAACGAAGAAGATATGCATTATCTCAGTGAAAGTAAATCTTTCCAGCTTCAACCTTACTTTGACATAGAAGATACAAGGTCACTGAAACTCACAAAAGTAAATATCTCAAGGAGACAGAACCTACCAATTGTCCAGAAAGCCCTTAGTTTTCTGTGTCTGGGAACTGGCCGTTTCCACCACATTCCTCAGCAGCCGTTAGGCGCTTCTCAGATAAGGCAGAGACAATGTTATGGGGGCAGAAACCGAGCCAGTCTGCAAGGTTCAGGGCTGCAAGAAACCATGGCTCCCCACACATACCAGTCAGACCTTCCCGTGGCTTCTTCCCCGCTCCATCTAAAGGAGACTTTCTCCAAAGGGCTTCCTTACTCTTCTCTAAAGGACTTCCCACCATCCTCCCAGCCTCGATCAGTCTATCCCTCCCTCTCCTTAAACTGTCTTCATAGTATGTGTCACTCATTGACATTATTTTTTTATTTATTTTTACTTTTCTGTGTGTGTTTTCCAGTTCTCTCAGTGGGATGTAATTATCAAGCAGGCGATGATGTGGTCCAATTTTCCACAATATATGCTCAGTAAGTATTTATTCAATGAAGTTAAATGTTTCCCACAGAATAAATGTCTTTATCCCATAAACTTAGCGTATTTTATTTGTATGCTCTCCTCAAAAATAGATAATGTGCTTTGAAAGAAAATACCCCATTTCCTCAAAGCAGGCTTATTTGGCTTTTACATAGTCTTGAAAAGAAGATGAACTTGAGGTCCATTAACTAAATTATACCTAAAATTTTTGAGAATTATTTTAGTTAATGAATTTAAAATTGTACCTGAGGACAGATTTGAAAGAAGGTGATCTGGTTGACAAGAACTCAAGGCTGTTGATATCCTCCAAACATCATAATGGGTCTGTACTAAGTTGTCCTAGATGTCCTTAAATGTTTGCACTTGAGATGGGAAGTTTTAATTGGCAGAGACAGCCTAATTTCTAATGCTTCCAGAAGAATACAGCTGTCTCCCTCTAGATTCTCCCACTCTTGCTCCAAGGAGCCTACGTGGTTCCCTGGTTGTTAAGTTACACTACCTAGCTTAGCAACGTGGTAACTAACATTCCTTAGAGAAAATCTGAGTTCCAAAACTTCTCCACCTGTCATTCTTCTCAGAGCTCCACTTACCCACAGCTTGACAAAACCACATGGCAGCAGTGACTTTTCTTAGTTTTAGACGTGTGATAGAGTTGGATCAAGTGCAAAAGAAAGAGATAGAAAATAAATACTAATTTTAATCTTATTAATACTCCTCCCCACAATTCTGCGTAAAGAACGCATACCATGCAGATATAATCAAACTTAACTCATTCAAAACCTAGGACAAGAAACTTAAGAGTGTGAATGATTTTAAAGATATCCGAATCAGCCTGTTCTAGGAGTTAGGATGCTTATTCTGACAACTTGTTCAACAGCCTTGAAAAGAATTGAAATGTTAATTAAAAATTATAAAGAAACATTAATACAGTGAAAGTCATAAAATTGCCTGTGAAAAGTGAAGATTAATTCAGCCATAGTAATTCCATATATGCACACACATAGTACATATACATGTGCTGTAAACTATCAGGGTTTTATACACTGGTGCTCCCCAGTATTTTTCTTTCAGGCCAGACATGATTTTTAATTTCTGAATTGCAGTCTCTGAAAGCAATGTAGACAATTTCTGAAGGACAAATACTAATTTAAAACAATGCAAGGATGGAGACTCATTTAGTCTGTTTTCTTGACTCGTCCCCCAAATTAAAGGCTCAACATCTCCGCATGCCTGTAACCCATTCAGGACCTATGCCACACAACTTTACTGTATTTTATGGGGCCGGGGGGTAGGGGGGCGGATTTAAAGGATATTTTAAGGTAATTTTGGTATTTTGAGATTTTCATTCTACACTTTGTATCAGTTGGGAATTTGTTTTACACAGTAAGAGACTTATTTCTCCCTCACATGAAAAAATTCAACAGTCCATAGTTGGTATGGAAGCTCCCTGGTGTCATTATGGACCTAGGCTGGTTCCACCTTTTAGTTCCATCTTCCTTGATGTGTGGCTACCCTTCTTGAAGTCATCTCTTGTCCAAGACGGTTCTTGAAGTTCCAGTCATTCAAATGGCTTCTGTATTTCTAGACATCGAATCCGTAGTCCAGGCAGAAAACAAGAGGAAAGGGAGGTAAGGCAGACATGGCACATGCTAGCTGTGTGCTCCCTCCATAAAACCATTTCCATGAGTCCCAGACAATAGTCTAGATGCATTGATCACTTCTCGCGGCAAGAGGGTGTAGAAAATGTAGGGAGAGGGGTTAGGTACTAACCAAAGAGAGAGAAAATGTGTATCTGGTTATGAACAGCAATCTCCACCACAGATTCTGACATTCATTCCTAACCTCTGTGTAAACGGTATCTACACTCTATGTGGTTGTACCTTTCCTTAGAGAGGGCTGAGGCCATTATAGGGCGACATACCTCTGGCTGTGTAACTGTGGCTCTGTTGTATTTCCTTTATGAAGACCTACGGGGACCTGTCTCATCTCATTACTAGAAAATAATGATACAGCTGGTTTGTTTGAGCACAGTTTGCAGTAATTCTGTCAGAACCAAGGGACACAGGTTGCTCTGAGACACTACTCATGGCAGCACATATATCCTTGTTGCCTTGGTAACAAACAGGCTACCAGTCCCAGACACTCTATCATTTTCAGCAAAGATAGAAAATAGGTGGAGACATTTCTTAGAATATGTGCATACATTTATGAATGTTGACTAGTGTTTTTTAAAACACTGTGGTAATGACAAGCAGGGCACTCCAGAGCATGAGATAGGGCGGCCAGGATGAGTCTCCCTGAGAAAGTATTAAGTCGAGATCTTCAGCAAGGCAGAAAGTTGGGAAGGACAGTCCAACAGAAAACAACCAACATTTTAATTTGAAATGAAAATTTGTTGTCCTCTCCTGTGTGCTGCGTTATACAGTAATGGAAAGTGATCATCCATTGTGAACTTGGTTCCACATGCCATCCCAGCTAATTTAATCCTGAGAAAGGGGCCCTAAAATGTTATTCTGGCATGTGCCTCCTTGTGAAGAAAGTTTTTCAAAGCTCCAAATAGCCAATACCCACCCAATCCTGACTCAAGCCTAATTCAAAGAAGACATGACTGTGTGTCAAATTCTCTTTTCACTTGATTCAAATCAGCATGTTCATAAGTATAGACTTGATGTAAAAATCTTAATCCCAGTCTTAATTTCTATACATTTATATCTAAAAGGCAGACTCGAGCACATAAATCTATGTCATCTCCCAGCTTGTCCATGAAATGTTAACTGTCCTAAATGCAGTGTGGTATCTTGCATTGGATCCCTGAGCAAAAAAGGCCTAGATGGCATCTTCTTTGGGAATTACCCGCTCCTGATTTTGTTTTCATATGCTCCACTGAGGTGTCTAATAGGTACCAGGGAAGATGGTTTTAACTCAGCCAGATAATAATAACACAATAATAGCATGTTTTTAAGAACTTGTTTTTAAATACTTGCTTTCAAATACTTGTTTTTAAATCAGAGTCAGTGCTGTATTAAGTACTTTATATGGATTATCTTGCATAATTTTCACAACTCTTTGAGGTAGATGTTATTCTTATTAGATATTATTGTCAGATAGGGCAAAACTAAGGTTTCAAAAGGTTATATAATATTCCTCACATCATGTGGTAATGCTCTCAGGGGTTTACCTCAAGTCTGTTTGAGGCAAGACCTGTGTTGTAACCACACCTGCATTCCTAACACAGCTAACAAGGATTACCTCAAAAAGGGGAGCTAAAGCTCTTTCAAACCCTAAGCTCCATGATAAACTGGGAAATGTGATGGAAATACTTAGACATGCATTCTAAACCTGTTCTGAAGTTTTTAACATTTAACATTTTTAGGGAAGCCCTGTGCACCAGGCTTACCCACCTGAAATGTGGCTAGTCTGACATGAAACGTGCCCTTCCATGTAACATATACATGGGATTTTAAAGATTTAGTACCAAAAAAACTAAAATATCTAATTAATAATTCTTATTGTTGATTACACTGTGAAATGATAACATTTCGAATAGATCAGGGCTATTAATATTTATTTCACCTATTTCTTCTTACTCTTTTCAATGTAGCTACCAGAACATTTTTAATTACATATGTGGCTTACATTATAGTTCTATTGGGTAGCACTGCACAAAACCTGGTTTTGTGCCTCTTTAAGCTTGTCTCAGTGGCAAAACTATGCTGTTTCTCACATGAATTCTCTTTGGCAAGACCCTTAATATTTCAATACTGAACAGGAACAAAGATTTTCCTCTTCACTGACAACAGACTTCAGGCAGATCATTGCAGTAAAAAGATGGTTTGACAACTGTTACAGCAGGTCTTTATGAAACTTAGATTTGATAAAGGCTTTCCAAATTTCCTAGAAAAAGAAGCTGGGCTAAGGATCAAGGAGGCATGTCTCCAAGTGCTCAGCTAAGCATTAGCTAAATAACTAAGTTTCTGCATTGTGTAAAGGAAAGCTGAAAAGTAACAACATATCTTTAGATTGGCTGATATCTAGTAATTTGGGAGACAGTGCAGACATTGTGGGAATTTATCTTTTCTCTTTATCTTTTTAAAGATAATTACAAACCAATGTTCCTATTTCATTGGCTAAATTAGGAAGCCATTTATATTGACAAGTTCTCCTTTTTGGCAGATAGATTAGATTAGATTAGATTAGATAGATAGATAGATAGATAGATAGATAGATAGATAGATAGATAGATAGATATTCATAATGAGAAGGAAAGTTGCAGAGAATACTGAAGCATTGACCATAGAGCAGGCGTCTTCTCTGTGTCACACGTGTAGATGACCCTGAATGGGGGGAGTAGAGGAGGCTCAGATAGAACACTGTGCTTAGCAAGAGAGTGCTGGTTGATTCCTTTTTTGTTGTGTTACATACTTGTAATTCTCCTGTGTTTATAATAGTTTTCATTTGTGACTAAGGAAAGAGTGAACGTTAATTTAAAATTTTTGCATTCATTATTTGAATAATTTTTATTTTGGAATAATTTTAGATACACAGAAAAGTTATAAATATAGCACAGGGTGTTCCTGCATTCTCCTCATCCAGTTTCCCCTATTGTTAGCATCTTCCATTACCATAGTACATTTGTCAAAACTTAGAAACTAACATTGGTACATTACTATTAATTCCAGACTTTCTTTTCCACTGATGTCCGTGTTTTTTGTTTCAGTATCCAATATAAGATACCGCATTGCATTTATGACAGTTAATATTTAATGGACAAGCTGGGCAATGACTTGTCCTAGGTAGTGATTATGAATTTTTTTTAAAAAAGCTTTATTGAAGTATAATTGACACACAAAAAAAAAAACTTGCATGTATTTAATGTATATAATTTGATGAGTTTGGACACATGCATACGCCCATGAAACCATCCTCACAATCAAGGTAACAGATGTAGCCATCACCTCCAAAAAGTTTCTCATCCAGTTTTGTTGTTGTTGTTGTTGTTGTTGTTGTTGTTATTATGGTAAGAACATTTAACATGAGATCTATACTTTTAACAGATTTTTTTTAAGTGCACAATACAGTGTTGTTTCCTATAGGCACATGTCGTACAGAAGTGCTCTAGAACTTAATTCATTTTTTTATAACTGAAATTTTACACCCATTGAATAACAGCTTCCCATGTCCTCCTCCCCAGCCCCTGGCAGCCACCATTCTACTCTCTGCTTTTAAGAGTGATATTTTTAGTTCCCTCCTATAGTGAAATCATGCAGTATTTGTTCTTCTGTGATTGGCTTATTTTTCTTAGCATAATGTCCTCTGAGTTTATCCATGCGTTCGCATATGGCAGGATTTCCTTCTTTTCAAGGCTGAATAACATTCTATTGTATGTATATACTACATTTTCTTTATCTATTCATTGGTTGATGGCTACTTAGGTTGTTTCCATATCTTGACTATTGTGAATAAAGCTATTTAAAAAAATCCATAATTCCTACCTTGGACAAGTGAGAATATCCCAGAGAAGACGGGATCCTCTCATCTAACCCTGTCACCTGAGTACACAGGAGAAAATTCACCCATTACATTAGCAAGTTAAGATCTGGGAAAGGATAAAACGTTAATGTGACGTAGGACTAGTGTGTTTTGAATAGTCATGTGACAAAATACGCAAGCCTGGCAAAATGGCATAGAACCTGGTGACCAGTAGAGGGGATTGCCTGAGGAGGACAGTGCACCCCAGGGTGAGAGGGTGGGACAGGTGAGGGCAGGGCAGGCTGGAGTGTGTGTCTCTCTCCCACACTAGACTGTGATCCTCTGAATACTGGGGCCCGCACCTTCCTCATCCTTGTGTTCCTTACAGTGATTTGCACACAGCAGCACAGCACATTCCGCATGTCGGTTGACATTCTGACAAGGAAGTGTCCTAGAGAAGAATTTGATAATAGGAGAAAGGGGAGGAAAGCCTGAGACAGGCAGGGCAGGGGGAAGGTGTCAATGTTGAAAGGGGAGGAGTGGGGCAGGCGGTGACAAGAGAATGAAAGAGATAGCCAAAGAGCTGGCAGTGACAGGAAAGGAGGTAGAAAGGAGACTGAGAGGTGGAAGAACCAGTTAGTAATGAACAAAGAGAAAAGGAAGCAAGGAAAGTGCAGAGGTTGTTGCTGGGTGAGCATGTCCGTTGGTTCAGGCTGAGGAAGTCAGTTCTCCCAGAGTAAGTAGGGAGTAGAAGATAGAGATGGTGCCCACGGTAAATGGCCACTATGTATGGTGCTTAATCTGTGCCAAATCTTTTACCTCCATCATAGCATCTAATCCTTAAAATTTTCCCGGAAGTAAGAATTACTATCTACAGAGATTAGGAAATTGACACTCGGAGAGAGGAAATGATTTACCCCAAGAGCAAAGGAGTTGAACCAAAGTTCACCAGATTCCAAACCAGTGCTCTTACCCCTGACCAGTGGACACTGAGCTGCTGGCAGGCCTCCAGGCCTGAACTCTGCCCAGCAGTAAGAATTGATAATGCTGTCTGCATGCGGCAATGGGAGTGCCTCCTGAGGACAGTGCAGGGTTTTGTGTGACTTACAGCTTTCTCTGCGAACTCCGTATGTCATTGCAGTGAGTGAGACACCCTTGCACTGGAGCTCTGACTCAGCCAGTTACATGTGACTTAATACTTGAGCACTTGGCCACTATCAGTCTCTTTTCTCATCAGAAAAAAAGGGATCTATTGTTTTGGATGCAGAGGGCCTCTGTAAAGTTCTTAGCACATAGCCTGCTCAATACAGGGCTGCATTGTTATAAATAGCACAACCTACTTCCCCCATGGACGACTCCATAAGCCTTGAGTCTGCACTGATCTTGTTAAACAGTGGGCAGACGTTTCTCCCAGTCCCAGATGCCTCCTGCTTCCAGCTACTTTGGTGTCACAGGCGCTGTGGGGAGAGCAGGACTGGGAAAGCCAGTGGAGGGACCAGAAGAAAATAGGGACAGGAAACCTGAGCTTCTGTGTTAAGGTCAGAACACAGGAAACATGGCCGAATCAGAGGGGAAAGGTTTGGAAGGCTGCAACCAGTTTGGGGTTTGGGATGGACACTGGGTAAGTGTGCCTAGATAGACACTGGATAAGTTTAAAATGGAGTTTGACAGTGTAGGGAAGGTTGAAGCAAATCTTGAGAGGACAGGCAGAGTACAAGAGCCAAACAGGGAGGTGAGGAACTGTCCTTGAACACGAGGCAGGTGCTCGGTAATATCGTGGCTGTTCTTTAACCGTGTGGCAAAGGTTTGGAGGTGCCTCTTGCAACTACATTTTGTCCCAACAAGACATGGTGGGTGGGCTCTTAAGCCCTACTATGTGCTTCTCTTATTTTTTGTCGTTGTGTTGAATCTGACTTCTTTATGACTTGGCATTGTGTTAGTAAAATTCATCCATTTTGTTGGGAGTAGTTATAGTTGAAATTCGTTTTTGTTGGTATCCCATTATAGACTATGCCATAATTTATTTACCTCTTCTTATGTTGATGGACATTTGGATTGTATATGCATTTGGCTATTTTGAATAATGCTTCTGTCAACATTTTTGTGCATGCATTTCTATTGAACACATATTTATAAATGGATTGCTGAGTCATAGGTTGTACATCTTTAATTTAGTAGATATGGCCAAAAGTTCTTCAATGTGATAGTATCGATTTATGTTCCTCTCAGTGATGTGTAAGAGTTCTAGTTGCTCCATATGCTTACAAACACTGGGTATTATCAGTCTTTTAAAATTTTAGGCAGTTTAGGTAATAATTAGTGATATCTAATTATGAATTTATTTATTTATCTGAGGTAGAATTTGCATATAATGAAATAAATATTTTAAAGGTATACAGTTCAATGAGTTTTGACAAATGTGTGTAGTCATTTAACCACCATCACAATCAAGATATACAATATGCCCATCACCACAAAAGTTTCTTCATGTTCCTTGGCAGTAATTCTCCTTCCTCCATCCCATTAATTTTGCAAACACTATCTATTACCTGTCCCTATAATTTTACCTTTTTGAGAATGTTATACAAATAACATGAAGCTTTTGAATCTAGCTTCTTCTACTTAGCACAATATTTTGCAGATTCATCTATGTTACTATTTATATTGTAGTTCTCTCCCTTTTTTTGCTGAGTAGAATTCCATTGTTGGGATGTACAATTTGTTTATCCATTTACCAGCTGTTGGATATGTGGATTGCTTCCAATTTTTATTATTATAAATAAAACTGCTATGAGCATTTGTGTACCAGTCTTTATATGGAAGTTTGTTTATATTTCCCTGGGGTACAAATGTCATGATCAACTTGCATCTTATCTGCCCTTTGGAATTTAAATGACAAAAGAAGTGTATCTGGACACTTAGATATTTCCTGAGTACTTACTATTGCCAATAACTGAACTAAGTACATAACATGCATACATTATTTAATATATATTAACAATATACAAAACACCTGTGACCCAGACAGATTCAGGGAGTTATACAATGTCACACAGACCTTGTCAGAGTTGTCGTTCTAACTCAGGCTGATTGAACTATATCCATATTCACAGACTCTAATCCATGCATGGAGTAAATGTTGCTCAGGTTCCTGCAGATTGATTCAGAGAATCAGCCAAAATCAATGATGGATGTGAAAGTGCTGTGCAAATGGTAAAGCAATATGCAAATTTAGGTATTAATATGATGCGCCGAATTTGGTTGTAAATTTTATTGTAAAGGCTGTAGACGATACAATTCAACAGACTTAGCTACAGCCTGGAATAATAGCTGTGAAAGAAGCACATTTAGTGGTTAAGAGCATGGATCTTGTAGTCAGACAAACTTGAATTTGAATCTAGACTCGGCCTTGTACTGGAGATTTTGCCTTATAAAATTATGTAATCTCTTTAGGTTAGATATTCATTGGATAAAGAAGGATAATAAAACCTACTGGATAAGAGTTCCATGAGAACTAAAAGAAATAATGTTCAAGAAAAAAAATCCTAAAATTTGTATGGACTCTTAAGCCCTACTATGTGCTTCTCCTCTTATTTTTTGTCGTTGTGTTGAATCTGACTTCTTTATGACTTGGCATTATGTTAGTAAAATTCATCCATTTTGTTGGGAGTAGTTATAGTTGAAATTCATTTTTGTTGGTATCCCATTATAGACTATGCCATAATTTATTTACCTCTTCTTATGCTGATGGACATTTGGATTGTATATGCATTTGGCTATTTTGAATAATGCTTCTGTCAACATTTTTGTGCATGCATTTCTAGCACAAAAGGCCCCAAATAGCCAAAGCAATCCTGAGGAAAAAGGAACAAAGCCAGAGGTATCACATTTCCTGATTTAAAACTATACTACAAAGCTATAGTAATTAAAAGCAGTTTGGTATTGACATAAAAATAGATACATGGATCAATAAAACAGAATAGAAAGCCCAGAATCAAAACCCCACATATACAGTCTACTCACATTTGACAAAAAAGCCAAGGACACCCAATGGGGAAAGGATAGTCTCTTCAACAAATAGCATTGGGAAAACTGGATAAACACGTGCAGACCATCAATTTGAACTTCCATCTTACACCACTCACAAAAATTAACTTGAAGTGGATAAAGCCTTAAACATCAGACCTGATACCATAAAACTCTTAGATGAAAATGTAGGAAAGAAGCTCCTCAACATTGGTCTTGGCAATGATTTTCTAGATATGACACCAAAAGAACAAACACCAAAAGCGAAAATCAACAAACAGTATTACATCAAACTTAAAAGCTTCTGCACAGCAAAAAAAAAACAATTAGCAAAATGAAAAGTTAACAGAATGGGATAATTTTTTTTATTTCAATTTTTTAATTAAAATTTACTTGGGTGACAATGATTAGTAAAATTACATAGGTTTCAAGTGTACAGTTCTTTACTACATCATCTATATATCAGAATGGGATAATATTTTTACAAACTATATATCAGTTAAGGGGTTAATACCCAAAATATATAAAGAACTCAGACAAGTCAATAGCAAAAAGAACAATCCCATTAAAAAATGGTCAGAGGAACTGGATAGACATTTGTCCAAAGAAGACATCCAGATGGCCAATAGTGATGTTCAAAAAATGCTCAACATCACTAATCATCAGGAAAATGCAAATCAAAGCCACAATGAGATACTACCTCACACCTGTTAGAATGGCTATCAGAAGATACGAGATAGTAAGTGCTGGCAAGGATGTGGAGAAAAGGGAACACTTGTATGCTGTTGGTAGGAATGTAAATAGGTTCAACCACTATGGAAAACAACATGGAAATTCCTCAAAAAATTAAAAATAGTTCTACCATATACTCTAGCAAGTCCACTTCTGGGTATCTATTTGAAGGAAACAAAAACACCAACTTGAAAAGATATATGAACCCCCATTTTCACTGCACTATTATTTACAATAGTCAAGACATGGAAGCAACGTAAGTGTCTACTGATGGATGAATAGGTAAAGAAAATGTGGTGTATATAAACAATGGAATATTACTCAGTCATAAAAAGGAAGAAATTTTGCCATTTGTGACAACATTGATGGACCTTGAGAGCATTATGCTAAGTGAAATAAGTCATACAGAGAAAGACAAATACCATATAATCTCATTTAGATGTGGAATCTTAAAAACAACAAAAAGCCTGATAGATACAGAGAGCAGATTGGTGATTGTCAAAAGTAGGGGGTGTGGGGTGAGCAAAATGGGAGAAGGTAGTCAAAAGATATAAACTTCCAGTGATAGAATAAGTAAGTTCTAGGGATGTAATGCACAGCATGGTGACTATAGTTAGTAATACTGTATTGTATATTTGAAAGTTGCTAAAGAGTAGTTCTTAAAAGTTCTCATCGCAAGAAAAAATTGGTAACTATGTATGGTGATAGATGTGTATATTATGTCATATACCTAAAACTGAAATAATGTTGAATGTCAATTATATCTCAAATAAAAATGGTTGGTGGAATTTGGCTTATAGCAACTTCCCATTTGGGATGGAGCCTCTAAGATGATCTAATTCAGCCTTATGTAGAGCAGGGCTCCCCTGCTCACTGTTACAAACACACTTCCATGAGGAGGAAGGTCACACAAGACAAGGTAGCCCTTTCAGAAAAAGGGTCATAATTGCTCATTTCCACATTTAGACACCTGTCTCCTTCCTAAAGCTGTGAACAATCGCAAGCGCACTTCTTTCAGTATCCCAGAATGTACTTTCCAGCATTCACACCTGCCACTTGCTATCTTACCATCCTTTGGCCTATTTTAGGATTCAACTTCTTCTTAACAATGCTGCATCCATCCAGTGTTAATCTACCAGGATTTTCCTTATTAAAAAATGTAAGAAACATGAGAATTGAATAATTCTCTTTCCTTCTCTTTCTCTTCCTTTATTCTTCTTTGAGACGTAGCATTAAAACCACCATTTTAGCTTTGAGACCCAGTTCTTTTAGGTCCTGAGACTCTCTTTTACTATCCTTGATTGTAGGGCTGTCCTCTCATTCGTTCTATCTGTGACAAGGCTGGTTTAAGAGTTCTGGTATAGCCAGTGTGCGTCCTGTACTTCCTCACAGACGCTTTTGTGGAATCCACCGTCAGTTTCATACTTCACACATTCCTCCCCTATTAAACTTTTTTTGTATGCATAGCTATAGACTCTTAACATATGTTTTTGAAACCTAAATAAATCAGCCCTTCTAAAGCTCGAATATAAGTCTGATTGTGCATACAGTTTCTTCTTTAATGATTAGGAAGGACTCATCTAGGATGGCATTGTCATTGGGGCAATGTCCCAATGGGACATTGTCCCAATTGTCATTGTCCCATCACCATGTTACCAAATAACTTTTCCTTTTTAGCCGATTAAGTCAAAAGAAATAGTTCTCTTCATTGCTCTCTGGTTGGAAGATGCAACTGTTAGCAAAGTAAAAGCAAAATGAGACCTCCAGTCCTTATTCAGGGGGGTTAGTTTCCAGCCCTGCCATTCATAATGTGAGCCATAAAGATATACATCTCTGCAGTTTCTTTTGCCTTGTGAGTCTTTGTCCAAGTGTTTTTGTCTTCACTTGAACCAAATCACTGAAATTTCATGGGACTCTTTTAGAGGCATAAATTATTTATTTATTTATTTATTTATTTATTTATTTATTTATTTATTTATTTATTTATTTATTTTAAGTGATTTACTGATGAAAAGAGATCATTTTAATTGGGAGAGGGTGGGTTGCCAGAGCTTTCTAAGCAGGACCATATCTAACCACCTATTTAAATGCTGTCTTTATGTGAAATGGTCGTTCTCTCTCCTCTGCCTTTAATTTCTCCTCCCTGGAATCCTGAGTTATGGAAAATATGTGATGCTGGGAACAGTTCCTTTTGGAACATGTTTCATTTGATCCAGTGCTGCTCTTTAATGGACAAAAACGGAAGGCTCTACCTGTGTGTTTGGAGGTAAGGAGATAAGGCGACAGTAATGTTCGATATAAATGGGAACCTAGCCCTACGAAAATCTGTTTGTTGTTCTACTTCACAAAAAGCGTGAAACAAACAAAATAGTGAAATGTGAAGGAGAGATTTTAGTGGCTGAGCCCCACACACCTTCAGCCCAGGCTGACTCAGCTTCATAGAATTCCTCACCAACTCCCATCCCCAGGGCATGTCAGTACAGTGGCTTAAACAACCTTCCAACCGCACCCCCCTAAACATTAAATGAAGGGAACAACCCAACAGCAGTCCAAGGAGGAACATCAAATCAATTTTGGATGTCTTAAATATAAAGAGAAAAGCCAACGAGGGTAAATTTTCATGCATAATTTCTAAATCTCTTCTAGTCAGAGAGACTAGAGTTCATCATAATTTTCTTTCAAACTTCAAAGTTTTGTAATCAGTATTCTATAAGCAGGGCACCCAAGGACATACAAGCACAGACAGATACAGCACTTTGCTATCAATAGAAGCAATAAAACTCCTCAAAATAGAGGTTGTGTTACACATAATATATACTTAAAGGAAAAAAGTCTGTAAGAAAATTCTCCAAAATGTTAGAAGTGATTTTCCTGGATAGGACATTTTAATGTTGATTTTTTTTTTTTTTCTAGTCTTGATTTTTCTAAACTTTTCTCAGTGAGTATGTTATAGTTTTTTTTAAAAAAATTATATTCAGATTGAATAGCCTAAACCAGTTTTGCTTTTTTCAATTTATAATGTATTTATTCATTTTAAATTACAATGGTAATAGAAGGATTACTTTAAGTGTAAAAATTCCAAAAATGGCTATTAGTATAGAAACTATAGACATATGCTGTCCATTGTTGTCACCACTGGTCACATATAGATATTGAACACTTGAACCAGTCCACATTAAGATGTACAATAAGTGCAATGTAAAATATCTAATTAATAGTGTTTTTTCCATCTTGATTACATGTTGAAATAATAACATTTTTGTATATACCTGGTTTGTTCAAATATATTATTAAATTTAATTTCACCTGTTCCCTTTTACTTTTCTTCATACAGCTACTAGAAAATTACTGATTACATTTATGGGTTGCATTTGTGGCTCATATATTTTTTGTTTGATGGTGCTCTTACAGAGTCCTGGCTACGATTGCATTCTCCTCCTGAGGTAATTACTATTAGAGGTATAGTTGTATTCTCTATTTTTTCCTACACATTTGGCTCCTTGAAACATATAAAAAGTATGCCCTTTTCTCATACGTGGGGATTATATTATTAATATTGTTGTGCAATTTGCTTCCTGCACTGCCTATCAGGTGTGATGGTATATTTCGGTTATTCACTGCTATGTAACAAACCACCCTAAAGCTTAATAGCTTAAAACAAGAACAAGTTGCTGTGTTTTTTCGGTTGGTTTTGTGTTTGTTTGTTTGCTTGTTTGTTTGTTTTCATGATTCTGTGGGTTGACTGGGTGGTGGTATTTTGTTTTTGTTTTATTCCCACTTTATACCTGAATAACGTCTTTTACTATTTCCTCTTGATTTGTGTATTTCTAATACAGAATGTTCAAATGTGGGGGCCCAAGGCTAATAAATCTTCATATATATATATATTTATATTCTCCCCATGCACCATAAAATTATATGAGTAATGCTTAGATACTCTTTTATTCACTCACTTCTTTAGTGCCTTGAAATGTTCTTTAATCTGGGGCATGGTGGGGGGGGGGGGAGAAAGGGGAGATTAAGTCTAGAATGCAGAAAAGTCTTCATTTCCAGGTAAATTCTCCTGAACCATACATAGCTCCCAGGATTTTTAAACTGCATTCAAATTTCCAGACCCCTGTTTTGAAAATTTCCATGGCTGATGTGATGTGCAAGATCACCCATCAACAGAGAAGGAAAGATGATATATTTATGTGTTCCAGCTTGTACATCTAGTTACTATCAGCTCCTATCACGTGACCCCTATAAACAGTGAGATTTATCTCTGTTAGAAGTCAAAGTGGAGTGCTTCTGAATTGTTCTTCTGACTCTGAGAAGAGGTATTTCATCCACTGGGAGAAGTGCTATATATTTGATACTTAAGTGTTTATAAAAAAAGTTGAAAGAGCATTCTCTGTCATTTGTATATCCACATTAGATTTTTCAGATATTGAGAGGTTAGGATAATTGTTTCTGGTTTTTTGTTTTGTTTTGTTTTTGTTAATTTAAGAAAAATTACCATGGGATGTGAATAGAGAAAAGAGGGGAAAGGAGCATTGCCATGCCCATGTGAAAAATCGTGATTATATAACATTTAAACTTGTCAAAAGGATACAAAAGGTTGTTTTGTGTGTGTATGAAGAGTGAGAGCGGATTCATGATTGTTCTTAAATTGATGTTACAAATCCACCTTTTCCTACACTCCTAAAGAGATTTTTATTCCAGTCACAGGTTTGTGTCATATTCACCACTGGGTGGCGACAACACGATGCACACATACTGCTGTGCCCTGGTCAGCCACGGAAGGAGGAGCCTTTGGAAGGAGGAACTACTGTGGCCAGTGTCTTAAACTAATAACCCCCTAGAAGGTAAAAATCAGTGAAGGCTTATGTAGAGCCCTTTCAATAAAATACTCTTTGTAAATTGGAACATCTGCAGTAGACTGCTTCCACTACTGGCACTAATGTTCTACATCTTGACATGGCCATTTATGAGCAACGATCTTTACTTTCCATTGAAGTTGGGCTATAAAACTTATAATATTACATACCAGGATAATCAGAGTGCACAATTAAAATAATTCTTACAAATATACCTTACAAACTCAAAAGTGCTCGAGAAATATGGGCTACCATTGACGCTTTTTGAATTTATTTTTCAGTTAGAGTTAACATACAAGATTATATCAGTTTCAGGCGTATGACATAGTGATTAGACATTTATATACCTTATGAACTGATCACCCCAATAAGTCTACTCCAACACCATTCACAGTTATTACAATATTATTGGCTTTATTCCCTATGCTGTACTTTACATCCCTGTGACTGTTTTTATAACTGGCAATTTGTACTTTTTAAATTTTTTCACCCATCCCCTTAAACTCCCTCCCGTACTTGTTCACTGTATCTATGAGTTTGTTTCTGCTTAGTTTGTTTATTTATTTTGTTTTTTAAATTTTACATATAAGTAAAATCATATGGTATTTCTCTTTCACTGTCTGACTTATTTCACTTAGCATAATACCCTCTAGGTCCGTCCATGCTGTTGCAAATGGTAAGATTTCCTCCTTTTATGGCTGAGTAATATTATGTTGTATATACGTACCACTTCTTCCTTAGTCAGTCATCTTCCTATGGACACTTAGGTTGCTTCCGTATCTTGACTATTATAAATAGTGCTGCAGTGAACATAGGGGTGAACAAATCTTTTCAAATTAGTGTTTTGGATTTCTTCAGATAAATACCCAAGAGAGGTCATATACTAGTTCTATTTTTAATTTTTTGAGGAATCTCCATATTGTTTTCCATAGTGGCTCTTTATCTCTCCTTTGATTCTAAATGATAGCCTTGCTGTGCAGAGTAATCTTGGTTGTAGGTCCTAGCTGTTCATCAGTTTGAATATTTCATGCTAACCCCTCTGGCCTGTAAAGTTTCTGTTGAGAAATCAGCTGATATTCTTATAGGAGCTCCCTTATATGTAATTAATTCCTTTTCACTTGCTGCTTTTAAGGTTGTCTGTTTGTCTTTAACCTTTGGCATTTTAATTATGATGTGTCTTGGTGTGGGTCTCTTTGAGTTCATCTTGTTTGGGATTCTCTGCACTTCCTGGACTTGTATGTCTATTTCCCGCACCAGGTTAGGGAAGTTTTCTGTCATTATCTCTTCAAACAGGTTTTCAATCCCTTTGTGCTTTCTCTTTTCCTTCTGGTACCCCTATGATGTGAATATTGTTACACTTGAAGTTGTTCCAGAGGTCCCGTAAATTATCCTTATTTTTAATTTTTTTTTTTCTTTCTGCTGTTCTGATTGAGTGTTTTCTGCTACTTCACCTTCTAAATCACTGATTTGATCCTGTGCTTCATCTAATCTACTGTTGATTCCCTCTAATGTGTTCTTCATTTCAGTTATTGTATTCTTCATTTCTGACTGGTTCTTTTTTATGTTTCTGTCTCCTTTTGCATGTTTCCTATCTCTCTCTCTCTGTTTTTTTCAATTCTCACTTAGATCATCTATCCTTCCCCTAAGTTCACTGAGCATCCTTATAAACTGTGCTTTGAATTCTGCATGTGGTTAGATTGCTTGCCTCCATTTCATTTAGTTCTTTTTCTGGCATTTTCTCCTGTTCCTTCCTTTGGGACATGTTTCTTTGGGTCCTCATTTTGGCTGCCTCTGTGTTTGTTTCTATATATCAAATAGATCTGTTATGTCTCCCAGTCTTGGCAGGGTGGCCTTATGTAGAAGGTGTCCTGTGGGGCCCAATGGCACAGTTTCCATGGTCATCTGAGCCAGGTGCTCCTGGGGTGTCTCCTGTTTGAGTTGCATGTGCTTTCCTGTTGGAGTTGTGCCTTGACTGCCACTGGCACATAAGTGGGTGGGGTTAAACCTCAGTCCAACCAGCTAAGAGGGCTGGCTGTGACTATAGTGGACGAGCTGTCGTGTAGGGGCTGGCCCCACAGAATGGGAGTTGCTTTAGTGGGGATCTGGCACCAGCTGTCTCCAGTCTTGAGTGTGTCATTTGTGGAGCTGGTTGGGTTGTGCTTTGGTGTGGTCTAAAGCCAGCCACCAGGTTTGTTGGTTCTGGAGACTCTTGGGAGGGGATACTATGTAGGCCAATGTTAGCTGCAGTTTGCACATGGCGTGGGGCCTCTTGGTAATAGCTACAAAGTGATCTGTGTGGTTGATGGTTGCTTGTTCTGGAAGTGATTGGGAGGGGTTATGCTGTCTGGCCGTCACTTATGCTGGGCTTGGGGCCACCTGATGAGAGTTTTAATGCAAGTTGAGACAAGTCGCCGCTTGTGCTTGGCTTACAGCCACTTAGTAAGAGCTACAAGTCACACTAAACCTGGCCCTGCTTGTTTGTGGTTTGGGGACTTTTGAGAAATTTTGCAAAAGTCTGCAGCTTGACCTGAGGCAGTCAACTTGTGCAGAAGAGCCACAAAGAGGCTTGGCCCAGTGGGTGAGTTGGATGGTGTGGACTCCTGGGAAATCACGAAAGCTGGCACACAGTGTTAGCCAGGTTAATGGAGAGCACAGGTTTGGTGCCTGCCTACATTGGCTGGCTAGATGGGGAGAGAACTCCACAAAGGAAAAATGGTGGCTGCCAGTGCTTTGGTCCCCAAAGAGACTTGCCCTGACGCCTAACCCTCCAGCCCTAAGCCTAAAGTTAATCAGTTTAGTTCCTTCTATACATCCCTGACACTTTTCAAGCTACAGTCCCTGCACTGGAGCTTAAAGAAAATGAGTTTATGAGTGAGTAACTCTGTGTGCAGGACTTTTAAGAGAAGTGCCTTGGTCTCTAGAAGCCCTTTGTCTTTCTTTTTTTTTTTTTTTTTTTTTTTTTTGCAGTCTCTGTGTTTTTTTTAAATTTATTGGGGTAACAATTGTTAGTAAAATTACATAGATTTCAGGTGTACAATTCTGTATTACATCATCTATAAATCCTATTGTGTGTTCACCACCCAGAGTCCGTTCCCCTTTGTCTTTCTTAGATGCAATCCCGGCTGGTTT
Source organism: Rhinolophus sinicus (assembly GCF_036562045.2). NCBI lineage: Eukaryota > Metazoa > Chordata > Mammalia > Chiroptera > Rhinolophidae > Rhinolophus > Rhinolophus sinicus. The sequence goes on from NC_133752.1 coordinate 36,616,169, forward strand.
TCACAGCCAGATGTTATGGGACTCCTCTTCCCAGCACTAATACCCCAAGTTGGACATGCAGTGTGGGGCTGGGACCCCTCACTCCTCAGGGGTACCTGCACCCCCATGATATCCCGTCCAATTCTTAATGACTACACCATGGATGTGGGACATGCCCATTCTGCATCTTTACCCTTCCTACCAGTCTTGACATGGCTTCTCCTTTATATCCTTAGTTATAGGAATTTTGTTCAGCTAGTCTTCGAATGGTTCTCATTGATGACTGTTCTATCATTTAGTTGTAATTTTGATATGATTGTGGAAGGAGGTGAGCACAGAGTTTACTTACTCCTCTATCTTGACCGGATGTCTCCATTGACTCTTAAGCTATAATTCCAGGATGACAGTATTTAGAAGCATGATCTTCAATCCTGGATGTGCCAAATAATTACTTGCAGATTTTTTTCTGGTAGGTGCTCAAGATATGTGGGTAGATTTCACCCTCTGTGATAACTCAATAAATACTTACTGAATGAATGATTATGCAGACCAAGAATGGAGTTAGTGAGAATGAAGGGTACTGCCCAGAGACAGTCTCTTTTGGCTGGACCATACGCTGGCAGGGAGAAAATAGATGGAATCTCTCAGCAGAGACAGCCACTGTGCTTCCAAGTAAGTTGCAGGTTGGGCAGTTGCAGTAACCATGAAGGACCTGGACTCTAACAGACCATGTGCAGAAGTCGGCAGAGTGAGGGTTTCCCCCGGTGAATATTGAGTTAATTAATACCTGGCCCCAGGGCTCTATTTTCCAAGTTGAATAGGCAGCTCCTATCTCTAATCTAATCTACATATAGAGTATATATTATCATCCTAGTTCCAGGATTTTCTAAGTTTTTGCTTTCTTTGAAAGCTGATGTGATTATTCCCTGTGGTGTGGCTATGGACCAGAGGAGGGCCACAAGGTGTAGCCCAGGGTGGCCTCTGCCCAGCATGGTACCAGTGCCCTTGGCCTAAAAGGGTAAGTGTTCATAGTCCAGGCTTACTATCAGAAGTACTTCAGGAGCTTTGCAAAAATTATAGAGCTCTAAAACAGGGCTTGTAATTTGTTTTAAAAAGCTTTCCCTAATAGGTTGATTCAGAGCCAGGATTGAGAAAAACAGCTATGCAGCCAGGCCTCCAGCAAAGACCTGCTCTATAGTCAGAGCATGCTAACTGCTCTTCCAGCACACAGCTGCCCTGCTCCTATTCATACTGGGTTTACACAATGCCTGATTTTCCAGTACCACTTCCATGGCCTGACATCCTATAAGACTGAAGGCAAACTTGACAGCTCAGCTGCTCATTTATGGTCAGCTGGGCATCCTTTTCTTATTCTTGGCATAATAATATTATTAGCTAGCATTAATTGAATGATTGCCATGTTCTAGCTGTGCTAAGCAATGTATATGCATGTATTCCAACCAACCTAAGAACTATTATTATCCTTGTTTCACAGATGAGAAAATTGAGGCTTAGAGAGAAGTTTTGGATAGACCACATTGCTTAGAATTGGCAACCATAACCAGAACCCAGTTGTTTGAAACTAAAGCTTCTTTTCAGCCAAACTTCCTCCAGAACAGATATTTCTGTTAGCTATGATGGAGGGCCTCATGGAAGAACCTGATTCAATTAAATATAACTATAATCTGCCATTGAAACAAAATCTAATGAAGTTGGGAAGCAATAATATTGGAAAGTGTAATAATTATTGTGTCATTTCTAGCTCTAGCAAGAAATAGATGGCATCTCCAAGCTGAGTTACTGAGAAGTGTTTCTTAGATTATTTATAAAGTTGTGGATAGAATTTTTCAAAATCAGTAAGAAGTGGTCTAGTACCCTGGAGCTAGTATGTGGTGGGGAAGAGGGAGCATTTACTGGAACTTAGAAGGAGTTAGGGCTACACAGAGAGGCATCATGATGGCTGTAGCCTTTGGTAGAGGGACCCACAAAGAGGCATGTGGGAAATAAATAGTCAGCCCAACTCTTTATCTCGTTCTTCTGCCCTCTGATCCCCAGCCTATAACCAGCTCCCCCACACCTGCCCCCTTGGCCAAAACCCAGCCAGAGGGCAAGAGGGCCCATTGACTAATCCGGTGAGTCAGCCTCCTCTGGGGATAGATCAGGGTGTAGAGGGGAACTTTGAGAGTAAACAGCTGACATCCAGAAGACTAGTATGAACTTCAAATATGTCTGTAGGCATTTGGGTTGAAAAATGAAAAGTATTACACTCCAAAATAATGATCAGCAATCACAGATAAATAAAACTATCCTAGTAAGTACTTATTACAATATGTTTTTAAATTACATTATCTTATTTAACCTTTAAAACACACCTTCAAGACTTGTCTCATTTACTGAGGCTCTGAAAAATGTAGAAGCTTGTTCAAGATACATGGCAAATTCCTTGCCAAACCAGACTCTTAAACTCCAATTTTTTTTTTCACTATAAAACACTAAAAATGCACCAAATTGAAAATGATTAAGCAGATCGTTTTATCTAGAAAGACATAGAAGTATGGGAAGAAAAAAATATGGTTAATAACTTTTAGATGAATCATTAATATTTAAGTTTTTATATCACGATCATTCAAATATATAAAACATTGCTGTTGCTCAGTCTTCTCTCATTTTTCTTTTTAAAAGAAACTATTTCAACCTAATTGTGCACTTGAAAAAGTTAATCATTTGTTTATATGGATGAACTATTTTAGATTCTCCTGATTTTTTGTTGGCATTCACTGGGGTGGATGGAGAGAAGGTGGGGGACAGGATCTGCATTTACACAGTGGCTGTGATTTAGCGTGAAATCAGGTTGGTTTCTTTAAAGCCGGGATCCCAAAAGGAACAGAAGAAGCAGAATATGGTGTGACCATGGTGTGACTCAGGCTGACCCAAAATGACCTGATACCTTTCTAAAGTCCCAACAGTGGAATCAATCTGGAGCCCCAAATTTCCTAGACACATTACCATTTTAATCCATGAGTCCAAATTAGTTTGTGAATGGGTTGGTGAGTTTTGTCCTCACATAGCGAAAAACCAGACTGCAAGGAAGGGGACGAGTATGGGGAAACATATGTAGGAATGGCCCAAACCCAAAAACATTTCAAGAAGAGAGCTGTACATTTGGGACCCTCAGTTACATAGGGTAATGGGGAAATACGGGAAAGACTGATGAAACAGAGGAGATTCATGGCCTAATACGCAGTTATATCTGGGACTAGCCACAGGCAAGAGTCATTCTGTGCGATTGCTTGTCTCCAACGCCGTGCTGAACTCCAGTGCCATGGCCCTCTGGGTTAATTCAACACTTCTATTTCATTTAACATTAGCTGCTTGTATTCTTACTAAACTTTTCATGTGACTGGGCCTTATGGTTTTTACCATACTGTACATGTGTGTTCTATTTTGCATGTAGTCTGATGCTGAGCTAGTGTTAAGAAGATTAGTATGAACAGTAGTCTTCCAAATGAATATCCAAATGAATGAGTGAAGTGAAAGGATGATGGTGAAGAGTCTTTGCAGACAAGGGCAGACATGGGAGAGGTGTGGAGAAGGGGCCGAGACAGTGATCATGTTTCAGTTCCCAGCTCCTTCAGGAATGATTGCTCACTCAGATAGCTCCAATTACTTGTTTTCTTCTTTGGGTTAAAATGCATAGAACTCTCTCTCAGAGACTACTCACTGGAAGCACCTCATCTTCCTCCGTCACTGTCCTTGACTCCCAGGTTGCCCTCTTCCCTAGTTCCTCTGCCATGCCAGTATTCTCCAGGTCTCTGATGCTTCACTTTTCTAGCTCTAGGGAAAACTATTCTTTATGAATAGTAATAAATAGAAACAAATGGGAAATGGGGAATAACTGCTTTGGAAATTTCTCAGTGTGTTTATTATTCCCTCTTGCAATTATTTACCAGGTTAGAAACAAAATAGAACATATACTTTATTTCCAAGCAAAGGGTTTCACCCTGAAATCTTCTAAGAATAAGAATCTGTGTGGGATCGATGTCTAGATTTGTGACTATTATAGAAAAGAAAGTTAGATTCATGGTTTTCAATATTTCTTTAAGCCATGGAATTCTTCCTTCTGTTCCCCGCCCCACACACACACAAACACTTCTCTTTGGTTGTCCCTAAGAGGACTTAATAAACAACATTTGAAATCTGTTTCTAGATTATTGGAAAAGGTAGAACTCCACAAACAGTGCCATTTAGTGGGGTAGCTGGCAATCAGGCTGAAGGAGATATTTGGAATGACTGGCTATTAGATTTAAGTAGATTTTATGGTGCACATTGGTGGGGATAATCCACAAACAGTAGAAGTGTTGGTCTGGAGGAAGTTTGCATTCAAATTCCACTGCTCCTAGCTGTGTGACATTGGGTTACTTACTTAACCTATCAACACCTCAGTTTACTTATCTCTAATATGGAGATAATAATGCCAACCACTTCATAAAGTTACTTTATTAGAATAAAATGACATATTGCATATGAAGCACTTAGCACTGTGTCTGGCATGTGATGAACATTCAGTAAATATTAGCTAATATTTTTATAATTATATCTATAAACAGCTTGAATTAAGTCCCATGCATGCCCAGTACAGGAAGTCTGCTGTCCAATACAACTTCAAACTATTGTTGACTCCTTTAGTCCAAATCCACCAGGGAGAAACCTATAATCAAAGTTTGGGTTTACTTGCCTGTTGCAAGAAGAGATAGTGTATCATCAGGAACCATGAGCCATCTTCTCAATAAGAGGGTGTTAGAAAAACTTACGAGCTTTGGGCTTGTGTTAGGTGAGTCTAGGGAGGGTTAAAGGAAGTGAGTCTTTGCTCTGGATTGAACACTGTCAGGAAGCAGAGGCAATTCTGATTTTGCATCGTAATAACATTTGTCAAGATAACATTTATCAAGAAGTCAAGAGAAATGAAACTGTAATTAGTAAAGGAGCAGTAGTTATTCATTTTAACCAGGTGTCTCAGTTATCTTTGCTGTGTAACAAATCATCTCAAAATTTAGCAGCTTAAAACAACAACGATTATCTATCTCACACCGTTTCTGAGGGTCAGGAATCCAGGAAAGGCTCAGGTTGGTGGTTTGGGCTCAGGGTCTCTCTTGAGGTCTCATTCAAGCTGTCAGCTGGGGCTACAGTCCCTGAAGACTTGACTGGAGCCAAAGTTCAACTTTCAATTTCACTCACATGGCTGTTGGCAGGAGGCTTCAGTTCTTCACCACAGCACTGTTCATGACATGGCTTACCTCCGTGTGAGTGATCCGAGAGACAGAGCATGGAAGGCAGAAGTCCAATGACTTCTGTGTCTCAGAACTACACCTATCACCTCTACCTTATTCTCTTCATTAGAATCAAGTCACTAAGTCCCACCCACTCAAGGAGAGGGGATACTCCACCTCATCAAGGGAGAAGTATCCAAAAATTTATAAACATGGTTTTTTTAACTACTACATTAAGAAAATAGCATATTTGGTCATTTTTGTGATTTGGAACATGCTCTTGGTGTGTGTGTGTGTGTGTGTGTGTGTGTGTGTGTGTGTTGTGTATATGTGTTGTGAGTGTGTGTGCATGCTCAGATGTGATTACAGAGTGGCCATGCTTTGTTACCCCTATTCTACCTTTACTTTTCTTTAAAAAAAAACTTAGGGTTATTTGGCTGAGACAAAAGATCATTGCAAATCTGTTATATTCTAAGATTTTTGTAACAGAAACTACCTCATAATCATTTTAGTACCTGACCTTACTACCAATATCCTAGCACCTACATACACCCTTAGTAGAAACTAATAAAATCTTGTTGAATGAATGGAAGGAAGAGTCATTGAGTAATTGAACAAATGAATGGACATTTACACTGGTGACATTTGTGACTTTTTGGAGATGCAATTGAACTGAGTTTCTCAGATTCCAATTTGATTGTTATTTCTTTTCTCATATGCCCTGTCAGGCTATCTTGATCACATTGTGACCTTGGATACTGGAAAACTAGTTGAGTAATTGTTCATATCTTTTGGCTTCTTCTAGCTGCCAGAAGAAAGTTTCATTTTCACCGTGACTCAGCTCTTCTCCAATGCTTGGCTGATGTACGATTTATTAAATAGATCTCCTGTTTGAGTTTGGCAAGAAAGGTTTCTCAGGAGGTGCTAAAATGAAGTCTCAGTATAGCATCTCAGGACAACCCCCATCCTGAGGCCTAGGACATCTAAATTAAAAAATCATTCCATAAAAAAAAAAAATGTTTAAGTTACTTAGTTAACAGGCTACCCCTGAATTAAAATTTGTAAGCATTAGATTTAAAACTGATTGATATAACTTGCTTTATTTAATACAGTACTTTAACTTTAGGTGTCAGAGTTGTCATTGCAGTATAAGAAGGTAGTCAGCTTTTGGCTATGTACTTAAAAGCATTGGTGAGTTAATGTTGTGTGGGGTGCCCTAGCCCCTGAATCTGTCTGGTGAGTCACCCTTGAAACACTCGAGCAGCCCAGTCTCTGCATACATTGTCCCTTTCAATGTGGATAATGCTTTCTTGCCCATTCATGCCCAGCCACCCACTCCTGATGCTACAGTTGCCCAATGGGCCTTGATAGAACATATACCTGCCCCCCTAGCTGAAGGCCCTCTGTTTGTCTAGGTACATATAGGACCCCATACATGTACCTCCTTCACCCTTCCTTGCTGACTCTGCGTGGAGAAGAGAGATGCTGTAACATTTGCTCCCTCTTTTGACTAGAGTTCCCTCATGTATTATTTCCTAGGTCTACCCTAACAAATTACACTAACATGGTGTTTTAAACAACAGATGTTTGTTCTCTACTCGTTTCTGGAGGCCAGAAGCTTAAAATCAAAGTACTGGCAGGGTTGGGTCCTTCTGGAGACTCTGAGGCCAAATCTTTGCCATACCTTTCACCTGGCTTTTGGTGGTTGCCAGCAATCCCTGGCATTGCTTGGCTTATACTTGCATCACTCCAATCTCTGCCTCTGTGGTCACATGGCATTCTCCTCTGTGTGTCTGTCTTCACATGGACTTCTTATAAGTACACTAATCATTAGATTTAGGACTCATCCTAATGCTCATATTAACTGCTTACATTACATCTGAAAAGACCCTATTTTCAAATAAGGTCACATTCCAAGGTTGTGTTGGTCATGAATTTTGAGAGGCAATGTTCAACCCAATCCTTTCTTCCCAGTTAAATCTTATAAGAGCTTGAGGCAGCATTCAAGCTTGCTTGAGATTTTACCCACGCCTTGAACCTATATCTCTGCTTGAAGTCTTATTTATCTAAAGAGAATCGAACTAGAAAGCTAGCCTTTCATCATTAAATACACATTTGCATGGCAGCTCAGAGAATGTAATGTGCATATAAATCATTCAAAGTTTGCCTATATCCTAATAAGGGTAGTTACCATACATTGGGCAGCTACACTGCCCAGACTTATCACTGATCTTCAGTCATGATAATAAAAGCTAACATTGTTGATCAGTCATCATTCATCAGGGAATATGTCAAATGTTTAATATATAGTATCTCATTCAATTCTTATAACAATTCTGTAAACCAAGTGCTATTAGTGTGACCCTTCTGAAACAGATGAAGAAATTAAGGCTCGCAGACATAGTTATTTATCAAAAGTAAAAGCATTCTCAAGTGGATGTCCGAGTCCAGAGATTGAACTCTTAAACCTTGTTCAATGTAGTCCCCCTAGAAGAAAGACATTATCATCTCCATTTGGCAGATGAGAAACGTGGGTACAAGAAATTAAGTCATCTGCCTGAAGTCTCCTACCCAGTAAATCTGAAATGCAAATCCTAGTCCATTTTCCCTCAATCTAAATTCTTTTTTACAGCACATGACTGCAGTTTGGGCGCTACAGGGACCCAAGTGATGATGGCAATGGGAAAAAGTGCGTGGTTGGCTCTTTGAGGATTCAGCTGATCAAAAAAAAGAGGAGGTAGAATCGTGGCTAATAAGCTGGTGTGTTTACCCAAGAGTTTGTTCAATCCATGCTAATAGTGGTTTGTGTTTATCTTCCCTTTCCTCCTCCTTGAGGCTGATTCTGTGTTTGTGGGGGAGTGGGGAGTGGGGGGGAGGGGTGAGATTAAGACACTTTAAGGGCTCATACTACTTGAATTCAGGGCCATGGGGACTGTCATATAGGCTACTTCATGCTGTGTGATGGCTGCACACAGAAGTTTGTTTCAGGACTCAGGCCACTTGCTTTGTTTCTAGCTCATTCTCCCTCCCCTTTTTTTTCTCTTCTTCATCTTCTTCCTCTGTGTTCAGCCATTTTACAAACACTTATACAACCCACCCATAGGTCTCCTGTCACTCCAGTGACATGTCATTGTCACTTGGGGATTACCTTTGAGGTTAATTTAAATTGTGCCTTAGTCCCTCATCTCTAAAGTGGACTTAATGTCATTTACTTTGTAGGGGCTTTATGAACATCAAATTAGATAATGATTGAATGAGCTAATAAACATAGCTACTATTAATTGAAAGAACATTCAGTTATGAAGTGAAAGATTCAGAGCATGATTTGACCAAGGTAATTTCTACCGTCTACCCCAAAATAAGACTGGGTCTTATATTAATTTTTGCTCCAAAAGACACATTAGGGCTTATGTTCAGGGGATGTCGTACTGAAAAATCATGCTAGGGCTTATTTTCCAGTTAGGTCTTATTTTCGGGGAAACATGGTAGCAAATTGAAGTCCGTAATTCCAGATGGAAGAAGGCAATCCAGTCTTCTTCTTTCACAGTAGCATAAATTTGGCCATGTTGCTGATTTTCAAGCATATTCTGATAAGCAATATTCTGTTCCAATTTTTCCATAAAGCATTGAAATATTTCAGAAACATTTGAATGTCCAAATTACATATCCAAGATGAGACCTCAAATGTGAAAGGAAATGACTTCAACAATATCAAACCAAACCCTTTATTCAACTACGTGTTGATTTTTAATTAAGAAAATAAATTCACTATATTTTAGGCATAAAATATAGCTTTTTTTAAAATTAGAAGTTGTTTGTTTGGAGATAATCCAGGGCGAGTAACAGACTTGTTTTCAGTTTAGTCATCTCCTACAGGATTATAGCTCAGACCTCAATTTAGCCACTAGTTTTCCCTCATTATGCCTTCCCAGGTCTTGTCCTCAGTGAGAATTGCTATACAGCTCGATCCTATCACATAACTTCACTCCTAGGACCAGAAAAGAAAAGCAAGTCCACAATTCTGCCTGACCACAGACCTTCAAAATGCCCAGGGCTCTTCCCTCTCAAAGTGTGTTTGGCTGAGGAGCCTCATATTTACTACAAGTCAGTCACCCACTTCTTCATCTCAAGGTGCAATTGAGCTCTTCCTTTTCCTGTTATCACTTAGAGGTAATTTGTGTTTTACATTCACACATTTCCATTCTCCCCAGGTACATTATAGAAGAAGTGAAAGAGTGCAGCAACTATGTCCTCTGAGAAGAACTGGCAAAGATAAGTCAAACCCTTGAAGATGCTATACTTGACCCTGATAAAGGATCCAGTGGCAGTCATGGGAGGGCAACAGGTATGTGGCATTTCCCACAAAGTGGGATGAAACAAGGTGATCCCAATACCTGGTGTTGAGCTGTGCTTCCCAAACCATCTGTGAAAAAGAGTCCTTCCTCCCCTCCCCTTCTCCATCATGGTCTGATCCTTTTGTAAAATAGAAATGAATTACTAGAAAAATAAAATAAAGAACAAAACCATACAAAATGCTAAACCATATTTTTTTATGTTAGATACAATAGACATATGCTTAACTTGTCAAATTGCTGTAAAAGATTCTTTTTTTTAAATGATATGAATAAGTTTATTTTCATTTTCTTTGACATCTGCTGAAGTGTGGAGCCAGGCTCCCTTGGTAGGGCTGTGTGGTGCCTTGTATCTGTCTGCCTCCTAAAGTTGTGTTTACCATCTCCAGAAGGCTCAGCTTCTCAAGACACTGAAAGTATGTTTAGAAGGGTATGTTCCCAGGATGAGAGAGATTTGAAGTCCAGGCTGATGACATCAAATTTATCTCTTGGTCCATTTTGTTCTGGCTTCAGAGAAATATGACAGGTGCTAGTGAGATTGGTGCCATTTGGTGTAATTTATGTACCTTAAAATCCCTTGTCTCAGAGATTTTGTTCCTGGTCTTATTTCAGTTCTAAGGGCCCATCAAGTTCTCCTTTTTTCTGTACATGGAATCTAGAGCTTCGATTTTGAAACTCAATTTGGGCTCTTGACTCTGGAACCCCAATTTCCTTAGCAAGTTGTTCTCTGGAATTAATCCCAGGATAAGGGTTGTTTGTAAATGCTGTGATGAGGGTGTGTAACTGGGAGGAAGTGTAGCTGGTACGACACCGTCTGTCTTCTCTACCATGAATCTTCTCTTCAGGGTGATCTTGGCCTTGGCGTGCTTCTAGGTCCTTCTCAGGTTCTGGTCTTTTCTGGACTCGGTGCCTAGCTCTTCGATTCTGAAACCAAATTTGGATTCTAGACTCTTCAGTGTTGATTTCTAAAGCAAGCTTTCCTTTGGTAGCATCACCTGGGTAAGGTGTTTGATTCGATGCTTTGATGAGGATATTCAACTGGCCTTCTGTGAATTTGGTGCGGCTTCGTCTATGAGTCCTTGCTGTGGTCTTGTCTGGAGAGTTGTTTTGGGCCGTGTTGGAATAGAGTCCTGAAGCTTTCAACCGGGGCTGTAAAAGATTCTAAACACACTCAGTATTAGTGCTTAATTCATCATGCAGCAGTAATTAATGGAGGATAGACACGGGAGTGTGGACTGCACTTTGAGTGGCACCGCTAGACTGGTAGAGTAGTGCTCCCATAGGCTTCTCACCAGACTCACCTGGGAAGATGTCCCCAAATTGTTTTTAACTGAAGGGGGGAAGCATGGCAGTTGGTCTGGTATTGCATGTTTTAAAAGCTCCTCAGGTCTTCCTAACATGCAACCAAAGTAGAGAAACATTGCTCTGGGATAAAACGCCTCACTTTTATTTCAGCTTCATTCCTGCCAAGCACTGACCAACAGCCCTCTCTACTGTATGCAAAATAACCCTGAAGGTCCAGAGAACTTAGACATTTAAGCCTAGTCTTGCCAAAATAAAATAAATGTCTAGCTCTTGTTTTTTAGTGACAGTCTTGGTATTCATAAGGAAAACTGTAAAAGTTTTAAAAATTATTTTATGAAACCATGGCATCCTTTGCTTTTATCATGTTAACACTAGCTGACCATCTGATCTAAATTTGTTTCTTATGTGAACTTACCAGAGTGAATTTACCTTTGCAGTATGGTGCACATGGGCCTGTGTGTAAAACCAGACTCTACATTTTACTACCTATGGGACCAAGAGCAAGTTCTCTGAAGTTTCTAAGGCCTAGTTTCTTAAATGCCTTCCTCAAAGGGTCCTTGTAAGTTTTCAATGAACACAATCTACATAAATTTATCATATATCAGTTTCTGGCACGTTTTAGGGTTCCTCAAATATTAACCCTTGCCCCCATTTCCAGGGCTGACATCTCCCTAATATGTCCTGAAATAACAAACAAGCTGACATGTATTATAAGAGATCATGGATCCGTTCTGATTAATTGGTGCCCATGTCTTTCAAGTGGACCAATATTTTGAATATTACATCTGTCCATCATGTTCCTTGTGTAGGATGTGTTCAAAGTTATAGTGCCGGGTATTTACATTAACAAACTATAAATTAACAAATTGTTATCTAGTTTATCAATGTTTCATGAGTGTGCTTCATGTGAATCAGAATCTATCAAACTTAGACATACTAATAAAATCAAGTCCTTGAACTTGGGAAGCTGAGGTTTCTAGGCCCAACATAACCTCATCACACCACAGAATCCCATGTAGGTGGGATTGAACATTGTCCTAGATCCACTTTTCAATCATCTTAAAGACAATACAAAATACAAGGAGCGGCAGGGTGGAGTAGCAAATGCAGAAATAGCTGATTCACTATGAGAGCAGCATTTCCTTTGTGCTTTGAAGGCCTGGATGGCACGAAGATTTTGTTGACTGGAAGAAAACAGTTCAGAAGTGGATGAACATTGTGGTTTGTTTTTTTTTTACAATGTGTTTGTTTGTACCTCCTCTTCCTCTCTTTCACCTCACTCACCCATTCTTACAAACACTCCTATGTTTCAAGGTTAATGTTATGTGATTATTTCAGAAGACTTACACCCCAAGGACTTTGCAGTTTACCTGCTGAGATGTGTTGCTCCAAGCTGGGCTTCCCATTTCCAGCAGCAGAAACAGCAGTGCACCTGAGCGAAGGAAGAAAGTCACAGTGATCTCTGTGGGCTCGAGCCTCGCTGTGTACTGTCTCGCTGTCCTTGCATTTCCAACGACCAGTCCTTATGCTCCCGTCTGAGCTGACACTAGGGCTAGTCTAACCTCCCCAGCAGTGTGGGGGCTTGCTCCGTATGGTTACTTGCAGGTGGTTCTGCCCATTTAATGATGAGCAGCTCACAAACTTCATAAGCAACCCATTTAATATTCAAATTCTTTTCTATGTACTGAGACCAAATAGCCTTAAGAGTTTCACTTGTGTTTTTATCTCTATGCTCTTGAAAACACAGGGCATTTCTTTACCCCTCCCACATAGGAAACTCCTCTTCTTTCCAAAGTCTTGTGGCTATAAAACAGGTTAAAGCCATTCTAATAGGTGGGAGGTGGTATCCCATGCCATAAGAAAGGATAGAATACGGCCATTTGCAACAATATGGATGGATTTTAAGAGTATCATGTTAAATGAAATAAGTCAGACGGAAAAGGACCAGACCATATGACTTCATTCATATGTGGGACATAAAACAAAAAGCAACAAACAAAACAAACACACTCATGAATACAGACAACAGAATGGTGGTTACCAAACGGGAAAGGGTTTGGGGGAGTTGGAAGAGGGTAAAGGGGGTCAAATATATGATGACAGAAGGAGAATAGACTGGATGGTCAGCATACAGATGACGTATTACAGAATTGTACACTTGAAACTTACATAATGTTATTAGTCAATGTCACCCCAACAAATTTAATTAAAAAAAAAAAACAGTTTAAAGCAAAACTGTGGGAGTTTAGATGGGGTGAGGGCCAATGAGCCTACTCACAGGCCCACCCTGACTCACCACAACTGCTGCAGCCCAGGGGACATCTGAGAGTTCTGCTGAATATGCAGCGGACCTCTGCAGTGGAGAAGTGGTCTGCAGTGCTTGTGGTGCTCACGTTCTGGAACCCTACTCCATGTTTACAAGACAAGCCCAGACGGGAACTCTGGAGACAGATGCAAAGAGAGAAAAATCCCTGAACTTGATTAATGACATGCAATGCCTCCCAGAGCCAAGTCTGCCTTCTTCCCAAGGCCTCTGCCTTCCGTTTCTTAGCCATGTTTCCTCCACTTCCTGTGACAGTTTGTGGTCTGTCTTTCTCTGCAAGAAACAGCCCCGAGGCTTCTTCTCTGTAATGAAGAATGGCCAGGCCTTGGTGCTTTGAGTTATTTTCCACTTGTCCTCAGCCAGTCACATAGCAAAAACGATTTCTCTGAGAGTCTTTTTTTTTTTTATTAAGAGAGATTCTGAGGGGAAAAAAAATATCTGGGATTTACATTTTCCCACAATTCCTGATCTCGAATGGAAACTCTCATCAGCCTGCATACCCAGTTGCTGAGCTGAGTGCCATGCAGAGTTCACTTGGAAAAGAGATGAAGCCCTTGCCTTAGGGAAAATCCACTTTGGATTCTTTTTGTGGGCAGGGTGTGTGTGCAGAATAAAATTCGCTGAAACTGCCAAGCACAGTATCACACAGCAAGCAGTTGAGAAAGCTGCCACAGTGTTCCTGGAAAGGATTAGCAACATGTTCACCTGTCAGGACAGAGCTGCAGAAACCCCACCCCACCCTGCTTTCCAGCAGGGCCACATCCCCATGGGCCTTGGCAGAAATCAAGCATCCAAGAATGGGGTTCAGCTTGCATCTGGCTGTCTGACTTACCACCCGAGTTGCAGTGTTGGAGAGAGAAAATTGAAAACTTCACTCACCCTTAAGGTTTGGCGTTGCCTAAGGCACAACAACAGTCTTTAGTGTTCTTGCTGATTCTGGAGGACTAACAGTTGTAGCCGCTCCGTATTAGAATTGTATAACTACTTCTGTTAAGAATGGTTCAGAAATAAACTGAGGTCCATTTTCCTGTGCACACAGAGGCTCTTTCCTTTCTCAACTTTAGGGATATCACTTACGGTAGTTTTATTTACTGAGTGTTCGACAGTTTAATAAGCACTTCCACACACATTGTCTCACTTGGGCTTCACGACAAGCCTTGAGGTAGGGACAATTTCCTCTTCTTGTGAAGTTCAGAGCATTTCGTGTGTTGTCACAAGCACGTACCAGTCACTGCTGGAGCTGATATTTCCCCTAGTTCTCCCGAGTCCAGGGACTGCTTTCACTTGCCAGCTGTTATTATGAGACGGGGGCGCTCAGAGTCCTCATCAGTCCACGACCGAAGGCAGCTGCTGCAGGTGAGGGCTCAGGGCTGTGAGAGACGAGGGCTGACAACCGAAGCTGACACGACCCTGTAGACCACGTACACTGATGGACTCGAGGTGACGCAGCCTATGCATATGGTGACCGACTGGTCCCCATTTCCCCGGGACTCTCCTGGGTGTAGGACTGACATTCGTGCGTCCTGGGAACCGCCTCAATCCAGCACAAACCAGAACGGCGGGTCACCCCGTGTGGATCACATTCTACCTCTTCGATTCCACCTGAATTTCTGGCAGCACTTCAGGCGCAGAAGCTTCTTAGCTCCAAACTCAGGAAATTCTGGAGGCTTCCGGGACCCTACGGTTGATTTCTGCAAGACAGTGTTTACTGAGCCTGGACTCCAGCTCATTTTATTCCACATGGTTACATTGAAAATACTTAAAACACCCAAGGCCTTGGTTATCGATGGGAACCAAGTTACTAATACTGATCTTTGCTCCTGATTATGATCCAGGCTGTAAGGGAAGTGCGTTATGGTCCTCACCACTGACCTCAGGACACCCATGCAACGTGCTGTTTATTCCGCCCGTTTTACCACTGTGGTAGCCGAGGTCGTGCATGTTCCAGCACGTCTCCAGGTCCTGAGCCAGGTGTATGTGACTGCAAAGCCTTACTCCTGCAGCACACTTCTCAAAGTCCTTCCAGGTCCCTGTGTCCTGTCCCGAGGAAATTAGAGCGCATGGGTGCTCTGACATTCTCACATTTCTTTAGAGGCTCCTGTAAACTTTTAGAGTGGCACTGGGCTCATAGCACTTAGGAGGTGCAGTACCCTGAGCGATTTGGCCCAGAATTTCATAGGTACACTGAGAAAGGCTTTACGAGAGATTCAGCTGACAACTTCTCTGAACCTAAAATTAGTACAGATGTGCTGTATTATCCAGTGTGACTGTGAACTTTTTTGCTCAATAGTTTTTTAGTAGGTTACCTTCCAAGTTGCAGTTTTTAACATTTTATCATCCAATCAATTCTCCTGGAAAACAAATTAAGACCATAAAGATTTATACAGATATTAAACCTCACTCGATAACACTATTTTTTGCCTAAGTTTGTTTTTTAGGTTAATGTGCTCTAAGGTTGTGCCAAGGCCTTAAGAGTTTACCAAATGAGTATTTCTGTGTTTGTACTGGCACCACCCACATTTGTACTCTTTTTCCTGTTCATAAACAAATAACTTTTTGTTGCTGAGATAAAGTTTGGTTTCTTTGGTTTGAAGGTTGAGGCTCACAAAACCAGTTTTGTCCACACCTGCTTAACTTTTGTCTGATAATACCTGCAAAACATGCCTGGTTTCTTCAGTGTTTGCTGCTGAAACAATGGCACTCCCTCTCAAGCCTGAGCTGGTAGAACTTTTACCTGGTAGATTTAATTTGGCTAGTGGGTTGAGATTAATAATTCTGAATTCTGAAATGAAATCTCTCTTGCACGCTCTCCTGTCAATACAGTCAGTAAATTCTGGAGATGGCAGCATCATTGCAGCTTATATAAGAAATAATGGTGTGAAGTGGTGAAACAGCTACTTCAGAAGAGCTGAGCACTTGCTCAAGTCAATGAAGCCCTTGACCTATGAGAGCCAGTACCAGGCTGCCTTTCAGTCCCCTCTGCCCTGCACTGAGCACCCCTGTGCGATGCACAAACTACACAACCATATGAGACAACTCTGCGTGTAACTGTGATTTGGGTCCAGATCATAATCTGTCCCCCTGCAGGAGCAACAGTTTTGGTTTTCTTTCTATTTCCCCAAACTCCTAGAAACCACAGCTGTCGATGATCTAGGTACCCCTGACTCCCCTTTCCCAACCCTGACCTTCTATTCTAATTTGTTTACGTTTCCTTGGCCCTATTGACACTTATGTGTAATTATATATTTTCCAGGAAGTGCATGAAGGCTTTGTGGAATGAAGTAGAGCATAAATATACATGTACATGCACATCCTTACAATCAGCTGCGCTGAGCAGAGCAGCTGAAGAAGCACAAAATGTATTTTTAATGAATTGTGTTCAACTCAACTAACCTGCCCTGTTTCTATATTCCCAAACACAAGGAGGATAAGAATGCTTTCAGGCCTTTTCAATAGGATTCCTTATCCTGTCTTTGTTAATATGCTTGTTGATAATAGTAATTTGCTGTTTTGCTTCTCCTGACTTGATCTGCATAGGGTGGGGCACATGGACCATTGGAAAGTCTTGAAGGCTGTGACTCATATTTCTGAAGGCAGACTTTTGAGCCAGAGTATTTATCTGACAGTACAAGATGCTGTTATTTACAGCAGTGTGAGCTGAACATCACTGAGAAAAACTCTCTGTTTACTGAAATACAGAACGAAGAGAAAGGTGCAATGGGCACTGCTGGAAAAGTAAGCAGAATATTTTTATATCCTCATGACCATTATCTAGTAATGTGGGGTTTTAGAGATTTGAATACATTAAAGTAATTAGGTACTTGGGGATGTTTCTTGTGGAATTAAGTGCCTGGGGAGCAAGCATACACTGGGGAGCAAGCATACACTGGGGAGGGCATTGCAGAGAGTGCCAGTAAAGTGGGGTAAAACAGCGTATGGAAGGATTTTTAGTAAGACATTGGAGGAACATGGAGAAATGTGGTTTATACTGATATTATTAATAGTTTAATTTCAGGATAGCTGGGTGTTTGCTCTAGCAAGCAAAATGCTTCCATAAGGAGACTTTCAGTAGTCTCATTTGCACACGTTGCGTTCACCTGTAGTTCAGTGGGAGACCAGGGTCTTATTCTCAACCAACTGGAAAAGATTTATTGCTGTTAATGGAAAAATGCTAATTCTGGAATGCAAAGTAGACAACAAAGTATTATGCTTTTAAGGTTTCTTAAGGATGTAGTTTCCATGAAAATATGTTCTAAAAATCTTAAAAACAAGAATACATTCTAGTGAAATATTTCTATCCTTTAAAAACAGAGTTGGCATTAACTTTAGAAACAGCTTTAGCATTTTTTTCATTTGCAAGTTGGTCAGTATTGTTCCTTTCTTTGAATGGTACACAATTGTTTATACAGTTAGGTGCTTTTGTTTGTTTTATTTGTTTTTGTTTAAACAACTTTGCATTTAGCTTTCTTTAAGGTTTGGAAAAATGAAGACGACATTTAAAGTCGGGGTAATGTGACAAGTGAGGAGGCCCTATAATGTTAGAATGAGAAACATTACTCTTGGAATTGAATAAAAGTAGAATAAAAGCATTCCAGTTTGGTCAGGAACCCATCAACACTGGATTAATTGGAAATTACTTTTGTACTATAGAAGCTAGCAACTCTACCTACTGAAGGTAATCAATCTTAGGGTTGGAAGGAATCTTAAAAATGTGCAACCCTATCCAACCAATAGATGCTTGAATTCTAGTATTGCCACCTCTATAATGTGGATATCTAGCCAGTGTTAGAATATTTCCAATGATGGGCTCAGGAGGCTCAAGTCAGCACTTTCCAGTTATAATTAATAATATAGTATATAATTTAACACATAGCATAAAAGCTATGTTATTTTTATAGTGATAGTGATGCAATAGTGTGATTTGCATAAAGGTTATATGTATCCCAAGTTGCTCTAGTGTTTCAGTGTAGCTCATGAAAGGAGGGGCTCACTTTACATCGGGGATTACTTTTTTCACTTTTTATAACAAATATTTTCCTTTTCATTAAAAAGATTTAGTTTGCTCGGGTTGCCTTAGCAAAGACCCACAGGGTGGGTAGCTTAAACAGCAGAAATTTATTTTCTCACTGTTCTGGAAGCTAGAAGTCTGAGATCAAGCTTTCAGCTATGTTTGTTTCTTTTGAGGCCTCTCTCCTTGGCTTCTTTCTGTTTTCACATGGTCTCCTCTCTCCTCTGCTTACACAGACACCAACCATACTGCATTAAGGCCTACCCTAATGACCTCAATTTAACTTAATTACCTCTTAAAAGACTCTCCAAATACAGAAACATTCTGAGGTACTGGGGTTTAGGACTTCAGTGTATGAATTTGGGGGAACACAATCCAGCCCATAACCGTGATCATTTTAGAAAATTTGAATAATCAGAAAATATGAGGGAAAAATATCGTCTTACATCCTAAAGACTACCATTGATTTCATTTTTGTTTGTACTTCCCTCTTCACATTTTTTCACCCATATTTTATGTAAATGTACTCACACTATTTAATAATATTTTATCCTGTTTTTCCTACTTAAATTTATAAATGTTTTAAATGTATAACTAATTTCTAGATTTACAATAATTTTATCATTTCTCTGATTGTTTACATATTTATTTACACATATTGGTTTTATATTTCTCTTTATAAGCAGTGCTGTGATGACCTCTAATATATATTAAGATTTTTCTGAATTTAGCATTGTTAAGGTAGATTTTTAAAATGAAATTATAGGGTGAAAGGGTCAAAATAGTAGTGTACAGAGTTTCAGTAATACAAGATGAATGAATGAGTTCTGGAGATCTCAATGTACGGCATGGTGATGATAGTTAACAATATTGCATTCTATACTTGAAATTTGCTAAAAGGATAGGTCTTAAATCTTCTCAACACACACACACACACACACACACACACCATAGTAACTCTGTAGAGGTGATCGATAAATTATTTAGCTTGATTGTGGTGATCTTTCACAATGTATACATCTAGCATCACATTTTGTTCCTTAAATATATTCAATTTTATGTTAAAAGTATCTCAATAAAGTTGCTAAACAAGTAAAATGGGACCATCTACCAGAAAAAACATTCTTAAGTATCCTGATACATACTGAAAATTATTTTCCAAAGGTGATGACATAAATGAATCACCCCTTTGACAATACTGTGTATTCTCATTAACTAAATAGTTATTATGGACTTAAAATAGAATTATAAACAACTTTTTTATAATTGAGGAGGACAAATACTTCATGATATATTTTTTAACTTGTTGTATTTTCGTCCCATGTCCTTTGAATGCACCTCCAGGTGTAAGTACCGTATATGGGAGAGCAGGAGTGGAAGGAGTGGATGTCTTCATGCTTTCCTTATAAATTTGATCAAGCTTTGTATGTATCGAAAATGTTGACTTTTGTCATTTTTGTCTTCAGCATTTAAGACCCAAAGAGATGCAAAAACTAGTATAGGTGCAAAAAAGGGTTACAGAGATGCAAAGTCCCAGGTTGAATCATCCGAACTCAGTCTATATACTTCATGACCTTTATGGTTCCCTTCATCTTTAAGCATGCTAATTTTCTAATTTCTTCTCCATTGCTACGTGATTGTACAACAATTAAATACTGGCTGACATTCTTGCAGAAAAATAAGCAGCATTTTCTGTTTTATAAATTTGCCCTTGTGGACAAGTGACACTAAGATGACAGTTTTGTTAATTTGAAATTGTAGTATAAGAACCTAGTTTAGTGTAAGGTTATGTGACCACAAGCAAAAAGAGCAAAGGGCTGGGAAAGATGTAGTACCTGAGATCTAGTCCAGTCCTGCTTCTCATGTGTTATGCGACCATGGGTCAATCATTAGGGCTGCATTTCTCATGTATCAAACACGGGTGCACACAAGATGATCTCAAAGGATTACAATTGTAATTTTTGATGAAAATCATCACGGGAGAATTAGAATGTTATATGAAATCTTCTGTCCATATTTTTATTATTTGGGGAATCTGTATTTGTAATGACACAATGACGACCCATTATAACTCTCACATAGGTTATTAAATGCAAAGCAGCTGTGTTATGGGAGCCGAAGAAACCTTTTTCCATTGAGGAAATAGAAGTTGCTCCACCAAAGGCCAAAGAAGTTCGTATTAAGGTAACAAGCCTTAGGATACATAAGCCTAAAATGTTATCATACCTGTATTGAGTATATCATTGTTGTGAGGTTGGGTTCTTAAATAAGGAGATGCTTCCCAAATTTTTGATATTAATTCTCTTACTGGTCTTGTTGATTGTTGAGAATCCTGTCATAATGGATATGTAATTAATGACTTAATTATCTATTAAAAACAATGCTACTAATCTATGCTATTAAAACTTTTATTTGTTGAATTTTTTATTGACATGGTTCTGATTTTTTTTTAAATGGCTAGTAATTATGACTATGACTTCTTTTAAAATCTTCTGGGAGTCAGATAGTATTGAAACTACTTCTCACAAAGAATGAGGAACTCATTTGTGCCTGGAGAAATGACAACTTCCTGGAGTGTTTTCCCGCATTCCTTTGGACAGAGCCTAACTGTTGGTTTGGACACCAGGTTGTTGAGTAGGCGTTGCTGCCAATCTGTCTTTGACCTTCTCCTGTTACCTGAGCACTGTAGTAACAGTAAGATTTTGCTCCTCAGTTACCTTCTTGCACGCCATTCCCTTTACTTTCATTACAAGAGCCCTAGGAGGGCCTGGCTGTGAAAAATCTACTTTTGTGCCAGCCACATGGTAACATCTGCATCCTGGTACCCTCCCAAGAGCAACAATTTACTCTAGAAAGGCACTGAGATTCAAAGTAGGGCCAGAGGTAGTAATACTGTAAATCTCATGATGAGAGGGATCTTGTCTCATGGTTAATATTAGACTTGGAATCTTCTATGAGTCAACACTATTAGGCTATCATACTGAATAAACAATTATCTTTTCAATATCTAGTTAAATATCCTTCCACTGTGACCAGTGTGCTGGTTGGTGCAATGTTCTTGTCTTTGAACACAGATTTTGGCCACAGGAATCTGTCGCACAGATGACCATGTGATAAAAGGAACAATGGTGGCTAAGTACCCAGTGATTGTGGGACATGAAGCAACTGGTATTGTGGAAAGCATTGGAGAAGGTGTCACTACAGTGAAACCAGGTATGCAGATGTCAAGTCACTAGTTTGAGATAAGTAGGATTTGACTTTCCTATCAAAGGAAGCAGCACAACTAGCTCTTGTTAGAGCCTTAATATAATTTAGGAGGATAAAAGGGTACGAGGAGAATAGATGATACAGAGTGAAGTTTAATTTAGCAGTCTCGACCTTTTTCACAAGCAAACCTTATGATGCTTATAAAATTTAGAATACTTTTAAAAAATTCTTGCATTGGCATGGGCTCAAATCACATTTGTTTATTTCATATTTTAATGTTAATGACCAGCATCTTATATCATGATGTTTTCTCTCTAGGTGACAAAGTCATCCCCCTCTTTCTCCCTCAATGTAGAGAATGCAATGCTTGCCGCAACCCAGATGGAAACTTTTGCATTGAGAGCGAGTAGGTTTCAGTCATTTTTACTCTAATACCATTTAAACTGTTTTTAAATCCAATGCTGATTTTTTAATTGACTTAACTAATATGTGTATTTGATGTATCAAATAGCGTTACTGGTCGTGGAGTACTGGCTGAAGGCACTACCAGGTTTACGTGCAAGGGCAAACCAGTCTATCACTTCATGGGCACCAGTACATTTACTGAGTACACGGTGGTAGATGAATTTGCCCTTGCTAAGATCGATGCTGCAGCTCCTCCTGAGAAAGTCTGTTTAATTGGATGTGGGTTCTCCACTGGATATGGAGCTGCTATTAAAACTGGCAAGGTAAGAAGCAGGACGCGCTAGTTTCTTCCTTTTTTATTTTTCAATGACTTTCTTGGAATCCTAAAGATTTTTGAAAAAAAAAAAAAAAAAATTTGAAAACAAATCTCACATGCTGGCTCTTTCCTCACAATGCCAAATCAACTGGAGGAAAAATGAAAACGTTTTTTCGAAACTTTGTTTCTAAATGAGTGAAAATAAAATGTCTAGATTTAATTTTGTTTCCTCAACATTTCCTTCAGGTTCATTTCTCAATTTTAGGTTCTAAAATTTAGATCTGAAATTCACCATTTCTCTTTCACAAAATAAGTATCAGTGCTGCTGTGGTAGTTGGCTAGGGCTGTCATAGCAAAGTACCACAAACTGGGTGGCTCAAACAGAAATTTATCCTCTCACATTCTGGAGACTAAAAGCCCCAAATCAAGGTGCTGACCAAGTTGGTGCCTTCTTAGGGCTGTGAGCGAGGGATCTGTTCCAGGCATCTCTCCTTGGCTGTCTTCATCCTGTGTCTCTTTGCATTGTCTTTCATCTATGCCAGTCTTTGTGTCCAAAAGTCCCCTTTTTATAAGGACACCCGTGATATTGTATTAGGGCCCACCTTAATGACCTTAGTTTAACTTCATTACTTCTGCCAAGACACTATTTCCAAATAAAGTCACATTCTGAGATACTGGGGTATAAGACTTCAATGTATGAATTTGGAGGGGACACAATTCAACCCATAATAGCTGACATATAATATGAAAACATGAATGAGTTTTTAATAATGGTTATTAAAACTCAATTTGTTATTCTTAATGAGTCAAAGAAGTAAGTAAAATAGCATACAATTCATAATAGTATAGCCATCCCTACAAGCAACTTACTATGGTGGTCTCATCAACTCCAAAGTTTTTAGAAAAAAGTTATATATTAATTGATTCAAAATTTATAACTCAAACTCTCTTCAAGTTCTTTTATCCAACTCCCTGCCTGATATCTCCATTTGGATGTCTCACAGGTATTTCAAACTAAATATGTATAAAATTAAGTTCATACAATTAATTTTAGTTTATACAATTGAGTTTATAAAATTAATTTTCTTAACCCCTACCCATCAAACATATTTTACCCACTCTAATTTTCTTCATCCTTGATCTTCCCTCTCCAATTCCTTGTATGCAATCCAGCAGCAAGCCCTCTTACCTATACATACAAGGTATATTTTAAATCTCTCAATGTTCTTCAACTTACTACCATCATTATATCTTGACTGGACAGATGCAATGGCCTCCCTTCTGTCATCCTCATTATTTTTCTCGGCCATCTTTAATAATTCTCATTTACAAGCCAAAGTAATTTTATAAAACATATAAATTGGACTACATTACATTTTCGACCAAAAATCCTTCAGTAGTTTTCATACTTGGAACAGACTCCTCTCTCCCACTATGATCCAGCCACACCTGCCTCTTTTAGGATCCTCAGACCTCAAGCTGTTCCTGCATAAAGGCATTTACTCATGCTATTCTGATTATCTAGAAACTCATCTCCTAAGCCCTTGTGTGATTGGTTCCTTAATGTAGCTCTTGGTTTAAAATCACCTGCTTGCTTAGAGAAGTTATTGTTTTTCTGTGTACTCCATCTAAGCAGAAACTTTTCCCCATTATTCAAGGTAACATAATTGCTTCATGGATAGTGGTGTGTGCCCCAAATTTCAAACTCTCATTATATCTTTAGTCTTCCTAATTAGACTATAAGCTCCAGGGAGGTATATTTATCAGAGACATGAATTCAAGACAGGTCTGAGGTTTATGAATGTATAACATTAGCATGTATACACGTCAGTGGCATATCTTAGTTACTACTATCTTCTAGATTTCTTTGGAAAGTCCTCGCAATGGAACATCCCTTGCCAAAGGTCTCTTTGAGATTTAACTTAAGAATTTTCCTCAAGAACTTTCTCAAGAATTTACCAAGATAGAGGTGGAAGAAGGGACATAGGACATAGTTTTACATTAATATTTGTACCTCTTTTTATTCTACTTGATTTGTTAGCATCATATTAGTACTTGGCTAATACACTATTCAGCAAGACATTCTCCACTTTTAGGTATGATTTTTTTCCTGGAAGTTAAATCTTAAGGAAAATTACTTAAAGGAAAATGCATTTTTTCCTTTGCCTATTTTAAAATAAGTCAAACTTATTACATGAGGGTATGTTGGGAGTCTCTAAAACTCCTTTGGTTCAATGATTCACTAGAAAAAGCACAGAAAGTTATTATACTCATGGTTACAGGTTATTATAGCAAAAAGATACAGATTAAAACCAGCAAAAAAAATTTTTTTAAAGCATGTAGTGTGGAGTCCAGGAAAGACCAGGTACAAACTGCCGGTTGTCCTCTCCCGGTGGTGTCCCATGGACAGAGCTTAATTCTCCCAGGAACAATGTGTAACAGCACATGTGTGTCAACCAGGGACATTCACTCAAGTCTTGGTGTCCAGGGTTTCTTTCTACTGGGGAACCTACACATACGGAACTCACATGGGTGACCTCAGCTACTCAGACCCCAGCACCACCAGCAGTTAAGCTGACGGCTCAAAGCTCCAGGCATTCAAAAACAGGCATCCACCATAAACCACATTGTTCGCTTAAATGATCTGACACAGCACAAGGTCTCAGGTTCACAAAGATACTCATATCAGGCAGGAAATGCCAAAGATTCCAAAGTTATCTCCCAGGAGCTGATCAAGGGCCAGTGCTGAAGGCCTTTGGAACGGTGAAGCATAGATTTTTACTAAAGAACACTAAGGGGGTCAGAACAATGAAGAAAAACAATAGCAAAAAGTGGAAACTTACTACATTTTAAATTAATAAAATGTTTTTAAATAACCTATATTTGACAGTTTTATTTTAGATTATGGTTTCCTTCCACAACAATGATATGGATAATTCACTATAGATATTAACCTCCAGTTCCCATTCCCTAGAACATAAAGGTTGGGAAAGGGAGAGAAGTTGTTGGTTTTTTATGGTTGTTGTTGTTGGGTTTTGTTTGTTTGTTTCTTCAGTTAGAGGAAATACCTGAAATTAACAGAGACGGGGACCATGTTCAACTCAAAAATTCGGAGGCAGGATGACTATCACTATACAGATGGGTGACTGAGACCCGCTGAGCAATGTTTAGAGGTGTATTCCTTGGTGGTTAGAAAGACCACATGTCAGGGCCACCAGAGTCTAAGGCTTGCTAGGGATTAAATAAGGAAGGCTGAATGAGGTCCCAGAAGACAGAGCTAGAATCATAAACTTTTGTTCCTAAATATAGAACCTGAAATGGAACCATCAACAAAATGTGCCATCTCACATGTAGACAATGAAGCTGGCAGATAAACTGGAAGAAGAGGCAGAGAATGCCCAGTTTAGTTTCTGGTATAAAACTATAAAATGTTAACCACCAAGGAATCCATCAGTAGTTTATTGAATGGATGAATGAATGACTGAATGATACTTGAGAGAATGACTGCACTGATTTCAAAGCTCCAGATTCAGGAATGGAACTGAGAGATTAGGATGACATGGCTGAAAATAAAACTCATGGAGAGTGGGTACAATTCTCTGTCGATCTCTGATTACAAGTGGGGACATTTCAAAACACATGCACATGTACACAAGCTATTTTTTCAAGGTAATTCCCGCAAGAGAGAAGAAAGTCAGAGAACCAGGATGTCTGAAAAAAAAAAAGAAAGAGAGATAAAGAAAGACAAAAGAGGGAGGGAAGGAAGGAAGGAGAAAAAGAAAGGGGAGAGAGGGATGAGGGCAGTGAGACAGAAAGAGAATGAAAGAAGGAAAGGAGTGCCATACCCATCCTGTAGGTTTCCCTCAGTTCGGGGGTCCCTGCAACCTGATGGGAAACATGATTAGGATTCTTCCAGCAAGAAAATTACTTTTGGCTAGAACATCCTTTAATATAGAACAGTACAGGGTAAAAGTCCCAAAATTGATTTAACTACACTTATTTCCTGGAGCTACACATGAATCATTTAATTGCAACATGGAAGTTTGACTCTGATTTTTTTTAAAAAAATTATTTACAAATGATGCAGAGTTATGGTTACTAAGAAAATGCCAGTCAGGCCAAACCTAAAACAGTACAGCTTTGTGGAGAAGAGATAATACAGATCTGAGTGCTTATTTAATCTTGCTTTGGGGTTGGGTGAGGTTCTGCGTGGTAGCCAAGAAAGCTGCAAAAACTTCCACAACAAAGGCCTGAATGATGTAACTTTTTATAAAGGGTTTTCATTTATCTGGCAAAGACTGTATTTGTTTGTTTTTTCTGTTCTCAGACTTTCTGCTGTTTTCAGTCCTCTTTGGCACCTTATCATCAGAACAAGTGATCCAATCCTGAGATCACAGTTGTCCTCTGAATTCTGTGTTCCTAATACTGGAGATACATTGCAGGTTTAAATTTTTGATCCTGCCTCTAGATTTTACTGGAACTTCTCTCTCCACAGGTCACCCCTGGTTCCACTTGTGCTGTCTTTGGCCTCGGAGGAGTCGGCCTTTCAGTCATTATGGGCTGTAAATCAGCTGGTGCATCCAGGATCATTGGAATTGACCTCAACAAAAACAAATTTGAGAAGGCCATGGCTGTAGGAGCCACCGAGTGCATCAGCCCCAAGGACTTTACCAAGCCCATCAGTGAGGTGCTGTCAGAAATGACAGGCGACAATGTGGGCTACAGTTTTGAAGTTATTGGGCGTCTTGACACGATGGTAAGAGCCAAGATTAGGGGAGCCACACGATCCCGAACCTATTTGATCGCACAAGGTAAAACTCATTCTCCGTAGCTTAATTAAACCAACTACGGAAATACCCATTAGGCAAAAACGTAACCACAAAGAAATTGTACCTAAAAAGTCAAAAGCTAATGATCAGGTCTGCGTGACCAAAGTGAAGTATCACATGACATCACACCACTCTCATATTGCTGAGTGCAAGGTAGTCAACCATCTAAACAAGTTCCTGGGTTCTCTTCTTTGTGTATGTGGATTTCTTGGCAAAGGTGATTCCATCTCTTATACCTTAGCAAGCCAAACAGCACAAAATGACTCCCTGAGGAGAGATGAGGAGATCCGTGTGGAAAAGGGACTATTCCACATTTGGCAGTCTCTTCCTCCAAATCCATGATATATCCAACTTCTCACTCTTGACACCCGAGCTTTGTTTTCTCTCATCAGAATTTCCTTAGACTAGGCGCCTTCAGCTTTCTCAAACATGCCTCCATTGTGGCAGCCAGCAGCACCAGACCTCCATGGAGATCTGAGAAACAGGTCCCGAGCTCGGGGGTAAGAAAGCCCCACCTGGGCTAGGGTCACGAGACTTGGAAGTATGGGACACAGTCAACCATGGTCATGTAGAGCAGTAGATTCAATTCACTTTAATAGTTTTGGTAATTTATGAAAAATTAGTCTTCAATTTACCGTTGTTGTCATACTCCTTTCCTAGTGCCAGTAAGAATTATTCTACACAAACAAATAGCATTCTATGTTGTATGTTTATACAGTCAGCGTGCCATATTGGATATATTTTTATGGCCTGTTGATTTCCAGAGGATACATTGATGAACCTTGAGCTCTGAAAAATGCCAACATTTATTGCTACAATCTAGCAAATATTCAAAAACTATTAATGAAACAATGGACAGGTGAATGACCAGAAAATGGGAGGTCAGTCTCAGAGATGCAACCAAAAAACACAGATTCTTGTATCTCAAATATTAGTATTTTATTTTTCAAACTAAACTTAAAAAAAAACTAGCTTAAATGATTTAGTATAGTTAATTCAATTTAGTTCAAATGACCTTCGTAAGCTTATCTTTTCAGATATTAATTTGAAAGTATCACAGGAATTTCCCCCTGTATTTTGATCCATGGCACACTGAAAATGCCATGAATACTTACGATAGTAATTTCTGTTTTCTACCTAAAGGGCAAAGGTATCAAAGAGTTAAACTCAGACAAGAGTTGTGTTGAGAATTTTTAAATACAAGCAGAAAACAAAAGGACTAATTTAGTGTCATGAATTAGAAATGTCAAATAACTACTGGAACTCTGATGGTATGTAGGGCATTTATAAGCCCAAGGAATATTATGAGACCTAAACGAATAGTCACCTTCATTTTAAACTCAGGTTGATGCCCTCGCATCCTGCCATTTGAACTATGGCACCAGCGTGGTGGTGGGCGCCCCTCCGTCCGCCAATATGCTCACCTACGACCCTATGCTGCTCTTCACTGGACGCACGTGGAAGGGATGCATTTTTGGAGGTAAGGAAGGCAAAGCCCAGGGCTGGTGGCTTTAACTCTGTTCCTTTGGCAAGTAAGAGAAGCCTATTGTCTCATATTTCCCTTACGGGTCTTTCTTCCAAGGATGGGTATGAAGAGATCTAACATGAGACTGAGCGCAGTGACACAGAAGATGATTGGCCACTGCTCACCTTGATTTAGGGTCAGTAATTGTGGGCACATGTTTAATATCAGTATTTGCAACTCAAGTTCCTCCAAGGCCTGACTGAGAGGCATCAGCAGTATCTCTGTGGGGATGATTTTATGCTGATTTAATCCATTCTCAATATATGCAAGAACATTTGTAAAAAATAGAATTTATTCAACTCACAATAGCATCAGCAGAAGAGTTCTGGACCCAAAGCCAAAATAAACGAACAAAAAGGGATTGTCGCATTTTATAGGGACAACTGAGACTCACTCTAGAATAACTGATGCAGACGATGGTCAATTCTCAGTCCTGGTCTTATGTGAAGTATCAGCAGGATTTGATACAGCTGGTGGCTCCCTTTTTGTCAAACTCTGTCTTCACTTGCCTTCTTGATTTTACTATTTTGTTTGTTGTTTTTGTTCTGTTTCTTCTCCTCCTACGTCAGCGGTCACTCCTTCCAGGAAGGTGCTGCATCCTCTGCATCCTGAGACCTCCGACTTCGTTATGTCCTCGGGCTCAGTCCTCACACGTGCTCTTCATTTACATGCACTTCCCATGTAATCCCCTCTGGTCGCATGGCTTTAAATACACCCTGTTTATAACCCTTAAGTTTATATCTTCAGCTTAGACGTCCACCTCAGCTACAGACTCATATATCCAATTGTCTACCTGACATCTCCATTTGAATATTTATAGACATGCAAACTTAACCTGCCCTAAACCACTCCTGATTGCACCACTTGCACCCTAACCCTCAATCTACTCCTCCCACCATCTTTCCATCTCAGTAATGATGGCTCCATCATTCCTGTTGATCAGGCGCAAACCTTGGATTACCCCCTTTCTCTCACATGATGCATATTGCAGCAAACCCTGTTGGCTCTGTCTTCAAAGTACATCCAGGATCTGACCACTTCTCACCAGCACCATCACTTCTCCAAGCAGCCATCATCTCCTTCCTGTAGTATAGTAACTTCTTAAATGGCCTCCCTGCTCTTCACTCTCCCCCATATAGAACATTGGCCACAGAGCAGCCAGAGTGAGACTGTTAAAATAGAAGTCAGGTCAGGTCAAGTCCTTCTCAAAACCCTCTAATGGCTTCCTTTCACATTCGGAAGAAAATCGCAAAACGTGCCATGGCAGAAGGTCCCATGTGATCCGGCCCTCTGACCCTAGTTACTGCTCTTCTGTTTCACTCCGCCCCAGCCATGCTGGCCTCACTGGTCTCACTTGCAAACACTCCACTTCAATGCCATTGCATTTACTCATCCCTCTCCCTGAAATATTCTTTCCCAAGTTTCCCAGCTAGTTCAGTTCCTTTGTTTTTGCCGAAATGTCACCTTCTCTGGCAGGCCTTGCCCTGAGCTTTACAAAATAGTTTCCCTGCTCCTCTCCCCAACTGTCCCCTGGCTCTGCCTATCACCCTGAGTCTGCTTCACTTTTTCTCCCTTGTAATGTCACTGGGTGATGTGCTCTGCATTTGCTTGTTTAGTGTCAGTTTCTCGGCACTAAAATGAGAGTATGCTCATGCTTCCTGAGAGCAGGGAGTTCCTCTGTTTTGCCTCAGCTATATTCCCATCCTCTTACATGGTGCCTGGTAATGGTATATACCCAATTGATATTTGCTGAATAACTGAATTTTATTTCTAATATTCCGAAATAATCCCCTCACATCACATGAGTATATTAAGGGAGAAGGCTCAGCTTATATCTCTTATTGTTTGTTCCTCAGTTCAAGTCTTACTTCCTCTAAGGATCCTGCTCTAAAGAACTGTATTTGGATCCAACCGCCTGTTGCTCTTGTGCCCCAGATAATGTTGTGGGAAGAGAACAAGCTTTGGCCTTGCATGGAGCGTTGCCTGTGTCATGGGTGACCTTGACAAGAGCTGTAGCAGCAGAGTTTCAGTGCACTCAGGAGAGATTGGCAGGAAAGGAAGTGAAACTGGAAAGAGTAAATTGGAGATGATTTTTTCTGTAAAGAAGTTATTCTGTAAAAGGAACAGAGATACGGGGAAGCTCAATGGAGATGTTGGGGTCAAGAAATGTTTTCGTAGGGTTTTTTGTTTTTGTTTTTGCCTTTGCTTCTTAAAGTGGATGAAATATAGCTTATTCGTGTGCTGTTGAGAATAGTCCCATATGTGGCAAAGATAAAAATGCAGGGAGAGAAGGAGCAAATATAATATACAGATCATTAAGTGAAATCTGAAAAGAAATATATGCTTATTTACAGGCTGGAAAAGCAGAGATGATGTTCCAAAGCTAGTGAATGATTTCCTGGCAAAGAAATTTGACCTGGACCCATTGATCACCCATGTTTTACCTTTTAGAAATATCCAAGAGGGATTTGAACTGCTCTATTCAGGGCAAAGGTACCTGTTGTTGTTTTTGTTGTTGTTGTTGTTGTTGTTTTATGGTGATGTTGTCTCCTCCCCACAGGTTACTTTTAATATTTAATATTTATAAATGCACCCACATCTTCCACATTTTATTTTCGATTCTTGAACCTAGTAAGATTGAAATAGCTGATTTGTTTTTCATAGATGTAATATATCATTGTCTTACAGTAACCAACTGTTATAAATCCTTTGTGCTTTGGTTCTCTACACAGGATTGATTTCATTTGGCTGTTTTTATGTCATCTTAAAGATGCTAGCTAGCTTCCTCATGAAACACCATAAAGTTTCCTTACTTTACAGTTTTCAAAGTGGTTTTTTTAAAAGTGCTTTCTTCTGATTCTGCATCCTGACTCCGTTGGATTCAGGCCTTCACTGCACTGCTAAAACTCAAGTTGCCGCAAGCATCAATGCTTTAGCATGGTTTTGAAAGACTTACTATTCATTTATTAATGTATCTAGTCATTCCACAGCAAAGAATTTAGCACCACTCTACTGCAGCCTCCCTGCCAGGCTCTGGGGATAAAGGGAGGGTGCAGGTCTCACCTACTTCTACCATCTCCTAGGCCTCCAGAAGCCTAAGCACCCTGGATTACACTCTCTGTGCACACCTTTCTAGCCTTATTCATGCTTTCCCTTCAGCCAGAAAATTCTTTCCCCCTTGTCAACCTGTTGCAACTGTGCTGAGGCTTCAAGAATCAGCTGTGATACCCCTATCAGAGACCCCAAAGAAAGAAAATGAATTGGTGAGGACCTCAGGTCCAGAAGGATTTCCAACAGCAGAATGTACCTAAATCTCCTGTAACAAATAAGAAGATAATTGCTTAAACTGTTCTTGTTTGGAATGTATGGACAGAAATCAGTAAAACGATCATGTTTACCTTTCAGCATTCGAACTGTCCTGACGTTTTGAGATTCTCAGTGGCAGGAGGTCGTGTTGTGCGATGGTGACGTGGAGCTTCCCTTTCCACACTCACCTCTGCTGAGATCCTGGATCTATTTCATAAGTACAAGCAGAAGTAGAAGATTGGTGACGATATCTAATCTTTATGAAATAAATTCTTAGAGTCATATGAGCACCTTGGAATTAGCAGGGGGCTTGAGTCAAATATATTAAAATTTTAAATTTACATTTCCTAAGGCTATAATTATACATTTTGAAAATATGTACTTGAATTTTTATGTTAAAATGGAGATTTATTTAAAAAGAGTTTTAACCAGCCGCCACCACTTAGAGCAGATTTAGCATTAAAGATGTGGTATATGTATTTCCTAAAGTAATATTAATTTGGTGGAAGGTCTTTAACATATTGTATACATGCTTTTTTAGATTCAAATGTAAGGGTTTTTTTTAATTTGTTATAAATTAAATTCAGTTTTGAAATCAGCTCGTTGCATGGTACAAGTTGATTAGGTTAGGAAAGAAATGGGGAAATTTTTTAATGATTAACTTTAAGAATCATCATTATGTAAATAGGTGGACCTGAAAAAGCATACTATCAGGGTGCATGAGATATTGGCCAGTCTATATTAATATTTCAGTAAATAAGCCTTTTATAATAATACTTAAATATCAAAGTGCAGCTAGTATCACATTGTAATACATACCCTATTAGTCAGTTCAGTAAAGTAGGATTACAAATCCCTAAGTACATGTTTACTTAGTAATGACTCAATTTTCCAAAAAATGTTTTGAATTTGGTACAATTGCACTGACACATCTATCTAAATAAAATTTAAATATTTTACAAAATGTTTTTGTGGTAATATATTTTGTTTGAAGAGGGAGTTTCATTTTGTGATTGAATTTTTACTGGCTATGGATAAAATGTTAAAGCACCTAAAAAACACATGAAATACTTTATAAAAACATGAAAAATTGGGGCAGCCGGATGGCTCAGTTGGTTAGAGTGTGAGCTCTGAACAACAGGGTTGCTGGTTTGTTTCACACATGGGCCAGTGAGCTGCGCCCTCCACAACTAGATTGAAGACAATGAGCTGCCACTGAGCTTCTGGAGGGGAGGCCGGATGGCTCAGCTGGTTAGAGCTCAAGCTCTCAACAAGGTTTCTGGTTCAATACCGCATGGGATGGTGGGCTGCGCCCCCTGCAACTAAAGATTGAAAATGGCAACTAGACTTGGAGCTGAGCTGTGCCCTCCACAACTAGATTGAAGGACAACGACTTGGAGCTGATGGGCCCTGGAGAAACACACTGTTCCCCAATATTCCCCAATAAAATATTTTTAAAAAAAAGAAAGAAAAGAAACACAAGTAAGGTGACCAGAGCCGAAAATGGTGGTTTCAATACAAGAATGTAAAAGAGCTTGGACAGTCCTGCTTCGGTAATTGTGAACTGTCCAGGTATTATAAGTCAATTTTGCACAATGAATATTTCCCAGTGAAAAGTGGCTGGAACCCAAGGGATAAAAGATTTCCCTTTTACCAATTTGTTGACCTAGGCTTAATGTAAGTTTGTGGAGAAAAAAAAATTCAAATACCTAAAAAGTATATGGAATTCCTTTGTGAAGTACTTTCAAACATCAGCTAAGTTCAGTTGTAGCAATCCTTGAAGCAGTTTTAAATAGTAACAGTGTGATAGGAAAGGCATAGGCAGTTAGGAACAGGACCCAGACAAACAGTCTCAAAGTGAGATGGAAAAATCGTGGGCAGTCAGGGATGGGTGGCGGTGGGAGGGCCTCAAGGCCAAAGAGAACAGCAGCTGACAGGAAAAAAAGAAAAATGTAAAAGAGGGAGCTGGACGGGCGGGGCTACCGCATCAGACTGCGGATTCAGCCAAGATACCAGCCCAGGGGCAGAAAAGGGATGGGGGTGGGGCCAAACGACTCCTGGTAAACAACTTAAAGAATATGGATCCAAAGGCATGAAGTCTCCCACTCAGTTCAGCCTGCGGGGTATTCTGTTCAGATCCCTGGTCTCCTCGGAGAACTGTACTCTTTTGCTTTTCCCTTTTACAATAAAACTGCTTCAATTTACCTCTCAAGGCCAACGTTCTCATTCTTCTAGTGCGGGAGGCCATGAACACCGGGCACCAGACGTCAGAATTCTACATCAACAGTTTATAAAAATGTATATTATATATACACATGAATGCATAATATATATGTGTATATATATATGTATAATCACCGCCTAAGAATTATTTGGAGACAGCTCCATCATCCATTTACAATGCATATAGTTAGAACCCTAGGACCTAATTAATGAAGGAAAAACTCCCCACAAAAGTATTTTTTAATGTTTATGTTTTTTATCTCAAATTTCAAAAACCATGTTACATAAGGATATCTAAACTCATATACAAATATAGTTGCATCAAAAGAAATAAATCCAAGAAAGAATAAACATGTATTTTCTCAGATCACAGTTTTTGAAATGAACTCCATTTTTTTGTGTAGAGCTTCTTATAAATTCTATTTTTATAAATGTTACACATGTCACAATTTTATATATTTAACATTTATTATGAAGCTTCGTGGAATCATTTCTCAGTTCAGAGCTTGTCATGGCCAAATAGTGAGCAGAAGACCTACCATTTTACCAGGGAACCTTTTTCAAATCATCTGAAAACACTGATTCCAAGGACAGATCATAACATTGATAGTTTTTGTGTAGTTTTCATTTCTAGTCAATGAAGCCAGGAAGCAATATCAGCTGAGTTCTTGGATGTTAAATCAAAGGATAAATGAGCAAGAAAGAGCTAGAGGAATATTAAACGAGATACCCAGCTTCTTGTTTAAAAAATAACCTAGAATTTCATCACTTAAATGATGCTTGAAGGGTATTCATTCATTTGGCATTTCCCCCCCATTTCAACCTTGTACCAAGCACAGGATTAGGTAAACACCTAGCTCACAGTGGTCAATAAAACAGACATGGTCTCTGCCCTTATAGAGTATATGGTGTGTGGCAAGAGACCAATTATAAGAAAGTAATAAACCTATAAATATATCACTTAAATTTGCAATGTGTTAAATAGGGCAGGGACCAGGGTGAGCTGGAGCAGGCCTCGAGAACAGAGGGCAAAATCCTCCCGGTTGAAGGAACAAAATGCCCAGAGGCTAGTATTTTGAAGAAGCTGACCTCCTCTTACTGGGAATTGTAATAAGGGCAGCATAGCTGGCTTTTGCCTCAAAATGTTAATAAAATTGTTCAGGTTCATGAAGCTGAAAATGCTAATTCTTTATGAACATGTATATACATTAATTTATCTTAAGAGTCAGCTTCCTCACACACTTATCCAGGAAAGAACAGGCTTTAGCTGTTACAAGACTGACATGAAATGATTTTTACTTACAGGAAGAAAAGGACGTATAGCACTTTCCCAGGAATGCTCTTGCCCCCATGACATCAGATCCGGGCAGCAAACATTCTTTCTACCAGCATTCCCTTTCTTATTTCTCACTCCTCTTTATAGCAAAGGTTTTTAATATTCTTCTGTAATAATTAGCTAACTGAGGCCTCATAAACTAGCTTCTAGTATTTAGCATCTTCATGCACATATATTTGTCCCTCTTTTTGTTTCTCACTCCCTCACACAGTTCACTTTCCTTTACCTTGTAATTTTTCTCTTAAAAAAAAGACACATGTAACTCTCTGTATCAATGCCAATAAACGTGTTACTTAATGAATTCAAAAAAAAAAGGAGGATTATATATTTCTGGCTGTGTCAGGATTCCGGCACGCAAAATACATCATCATAGTAGCCAACGAATCAAATGAGGCAGCGAGACATGTTCTTAGCAACTGCTCTTTCAGATTGTCAAACATTTCATTTCAAATTTGTGTTTATTTTTCTCTACTGCGAGTGAAGGACTCTCACTTAAAATTCTAGTAAACATTTTAATTAAAAATAATGTTTACTTGAATTTGCAATTACACATTTGGGAAAAAACTTTTAAACTACGAGCATTTTAGAACTTTCAATGCAAGTTTTGGCAAAGAATCATATGCTTACATAAAATCTGACACACCCCAAATGTAATACTATTCATTCAGCAAAGCCATTTGCAAAACAAACATTTCTACAAAATAAACAAACCAAACATAAAATGTAAATATTGTACTCTGATTGTGGATTACAACATCAGTCAAAAGCCTGACGTGGTAGCTGGATTCGGCACGCCTGGGGTTAAAACTCTCAGCACCTGTTTCCTGATGTCCCACCTAGCTCTAACTTCCAAAGGCTCAAATTAGAAAGAAGCCTCTTGAGATACTCCTAAACTTGCTTTGTCTTTACTTTGGGAAAGGAGATTGTGGAGTGCCTCCCTAGCAATAAAAGGTGCTAAAACATTTACAATTTATTTGTGCACAATAGAGGACCCATGCTAGTGCTTTCATTCTGGCAAATAAAAATCATGGAAATAGACTCTCCCCAGGAAGCCACCAAGGTTCTGGGAAGCACTTGGCGGAATTCATGAGAAACTCTCAAGATAGTCAGCTTGACCAAAGACTAACTCAGAAAAAGAGAGAGAGGACTGACTGGGTTCTAGGACCTTGGCCCTAGCACTATCAGGGGGCCCTATTTCATACCTCCTGCTTCTAGGATGCATGTTATGGCAACATTGAAACATAATTTGGGCTGTTGTCCATCTCAAATGCAAAAAATGGTCATTATAACATCTGTCATTTTTTAAAAGCCAACTTCCCCATATTCTGAGGTTTACCTTACTTGAAGGATGTGGTCTCATCTCTTTCCTCCAGTTGCTTTATTAAATGACTAAACCATGGGAAATAGCTCATGTTATCCAAATTATTTACTCTAATTGTAGTAAATGCAAATTGAAGAAACTGGGCTACTCCCCTACCCTGGAGGTCATTGCAGAGGCTCAATAACCCCTGGCTTCCACACTAAAGGCTTTCATAGAAAGGGTCAGCCTTGGTCTTTTGATGGCAGTGCATTAGGCAATGTTTGTGGGAATAGTAAGAGTCCCTAAAGGGGAAACACCTAATCATTGCCTGACGTCTCCCCACCTCACTTAGGAGACCTCTAACATGAGGTCTCTCTACCTTTACCCAAGAATATTTTTTCATTTTCAATATGTACACAGTGGGAATCCCCGAGAGTCCATGCCCTACTAGTTTGCCCTAAGAATTGCTTGGCATTTGGATCTTACCCTTATAGATTAACACCCAACTAGGGAATAACCACCTGGATGTGCCATGGGTAACTCAAGGTAACATGACCAAAATCAAACCCTCCATTTTCTAAAGTTGATTTCCTTCCTCACTTCTCCACTTTAGTTTGTGGCAGCACCATCCACTCAAACCAGAAAGCAGAGCATCATGCTGGATTCCTCCCTCTGCACCAGTCCACACATCAAGTAAATCATAAAGAGCTCTTGGTTTTACCACCTAAATATGAATCAATCATTTCCCTCTCCCTCTTGCCTGCTAGCATGTTCTCCCTGGTCTGTTCCCTCATCTCCTGTCTAAATTCCAGCAATAACCATGGACCACATGTCTCAGCATAGAAAGGCTTTGGACTGACCTATCCTAACCCTCCAAGCACAGCCACGGGAATGCCCAAATTGAGAACTCTCTGTTTCTGTTCTTGAAATACAAAAATATTTTAAAGAGCCAAGGAGGAAGTGCCACAGACCTTCCTGTACCCCATTCTCTCACTTCAGGCCTGAGAGCAGGATACGATCCCGGGATGGAGAGGATGTGTAGGGTGGAGAGGGATTGAATGCCCTGTGCTCTCTGGACCAGCTCTGCTTGGGCCCCTGCTCATGTGGGAGCGAGAGGATGAGGCCAGCACCTGAAAGGATGGATTAAGTCCAAGCACAGGTGACTCTGGGCCAGGGCTCAGGTCTCACTGAGGCGGTCTCCTCATTCCCATCAGATCAGGAACTCTTTCTTAATGTTGCCTATCCCTCAAGAAGAAGGGGATTTCCCCTACTGGCTTACTTCCCCTAAAAACCAAGACAGAGGATTGCGGGTCTAAATACCATGGACTTAAGTCCATTATCTTTCTCTAGAGGCAAGCTCAGTAAGACTTTGGGAATCACAATATTCTTAGAGTTAGATTTACTGCGTTTGTAAATTTAAGTTGACTTCAGTACTAACCAAACTCATAGTCTGTGTGACTGACTTAATTTTCCCTCTTTTTGGAAAATTGTTAGTATTGAAAGAGAAGTTTTGCTAACCTATTATCTTCCTCCCAGTACTTACAAGAGAATTTTGGGAAATTCCATGTACCTTGCTCTTGTCCGATTCCCCTCAGACTTATTTTCCCCACAGTCCCCAGGTGAGGCAACTTGAAGGTAAATCTTACCACGTCACTCCTTTACTAAAAAGTCATTCAAGGGCTGCACTTGGCCTCCATGATATGAACACGAATCAAGGGCCCTTTGTGACCAGCTAGCTGACTTCCCATGGCCCCCTGAACCCCGCATCCCACTCAGGCAAACTTAAATGCTTGAGTACCCCTGTACCCACTATGCTCGGGTTTCTTTTGCTTCCTGGATTTCTCTTGCTATTCGTCTTCCTAGAATATTCTTCCATCATGTCCTCTTGTCCTAGCAAACATCCCCTCATCCTTTCAGTTTCAGTTTAGCCTTTACTCCCCCGAATGTCTCCTCTGAGCTCAGTGCCTCGCTGCTCTCAGTAACCTGGGTATGATTGTCACTGCGTGCACCACGTTATATTGTAGTGCTCTGCTGATGTGCTTCTTCCTGCAACAGTCTATTCATCTATATCCAACTGCTGGCAGAGAGCCTAACAAGAATAGATGCTCAATAGTGTTTCTGAAATAAATGCATATGTGAAAGGTTCTTGATACCATGAGGGTTGGTTTCCTCTGCAGGACTGAGAAAGGGGCTGCAGGTGGCAGTATCTAGCTAGGCCGAAAGTCTGGAGTGAGTTCATATTTAGACAGGAGGAGAATCAGAAGTAACTGGTTCCTTTCACATGTGCCTTGGGACATTTTCCAGCTACTTTGTTTATTTCTCTTTTCCAGTATAGTTGAGGAAAATGGAAAACCAGATGAAAAATTCATGTTTGATGAGGACACCAAATCCTGCAATGCTGGACCAGCTGTGCAACTTTCAAATACCATATCCTCCCAATTTTGTTGTTCACAGCCCAGAACTGCTTCAGGAACTAGAGATAAGTCATGGAAAATGGTCTGTTACTCACTATGTAAATCATCTTCCAGTTTACAAACAATTTCACAGACTGAGGGATTATTGGATAAAGTGTGTATATCCCCCCGTGACTCCAAGTCTTCCTTTTATACTTTATTTATATTTAGTCGTTTATAATACAACTGAACTGAGCTCATTCTCCCATGCTAAGTTCTACCATACCCCGCACAGTTCCTAGCCTATCATTGGTTCTAAATAAATACAAGCAGTTTGAAGTCGTAGTGGTTTAGTTTAGTGATTCCTACGTGTTTGCGTTGGTGATTGCTATAATTTTCATTTTATATTTTTGACTTTGTTCCTTCTGTTGGTGGACTTCTAACCCAGTAAGCCAAAACCTAGAATTCTCATCACAGTTCTGCTCACCGTGAATAGTCCCTGTCTACTGACTTATCTGGTGAACGTCTTGACGGCAGGACCCATACAGAAAGGATCCTAGCAGAAAACAGTCAATCAAATTAGAGTTTAACTGAAGAAAGATGAATAAGGGTTTATTTCAGAGGTGTAGGTAGGATTAGTCACTCCAACAAGGAGTGAGGAAGTATCAAAGGTCTCGCTACAGTGGGAAACTGTAATCGCCCTGTGACCTGAAGGACAGGGCAGAGGAGAATGACCAGAATCGAGCAGGAGCTGGAGCCACAGCAGAGGGGCTGCCCGACAGGAGCAATGGCCACAGGCAGAAAATGGCCAGACCAGGGTGGACAATGAGGAAGACAGGGAACAAACACCCCAACCTCTCTCCTGTCCTCCAACCTCCTCCTGGTGACTTCCTTAATCCACCCAGTCTGAGGAAAACGTAGTGTCCCAGCGGTCGGGATCACCCCTGAGGGCAGAGAATGCATCTGAGGGCAGGCAGAGCGTCACAAGCACAGGACATATGCTCATTCCCAGTTTTTGCTCCAGTACCAACAAAGTGCTGTGACATAGGTCCCAACAATATTAGTAACTACACGACTCCTTTGAAGTATTTAGAGACAAACTAGGCTAATGCAAAAGCGACTGAGAATTGCCGGGGAAATTATTCACCAAACAAAGACTGGTTGACCTGACCACTGGCCTTTCTATTGCTAGTGTTTCTTTAATGATTCACAGCCATTCCCCTGTCATTATTATAACCCCTCATGGAATTCAGGTTTTGAGATAATTTGTCTGCCAGCATACTTTTAAAGCAATTATCGTGACTCAATACCACACATTGTCACTCAGTTTTTGATCATCATAAAATATCTAGGGTCACCACACTGACTTTGTACAGCCCAACCAAAAGAAAAGCAATTTGACGTTTTAGTTAACCTCTGCAGCCTTATCAAGAAGAAGACACACGCTATTTAGTATGCCAACTAGCTCTTTTCTCCTGTCACTCCTTTCTCAAAGCCTCAGGACTCTATAATATTGAGAACAAATGGAGTAAGTCTTGAAATTTGATCAACTAATGTTCTGGAGAAGAATCAAAGCCACCATGAAAATTACAGTTTACTTTGTGACCACCATCTTCCCTTTATAATACAAATGTATTATGTCTTTACATAGGAATTTATTTTTCCAAATGTATAAAATAATGCAGTGTTTAAAATGAGATTTGTGTCTTGAAGAGGGACCATCCTGGGACGTGAACATCGGCCTTCTCTATAATGCTAACCCGCCAATTTCTGAGACACACTTTGGTCTCTAAACAGGGCATTTAGCTGCACAGCTTCTCACATCAGCTCACCACTGGTTTTGTATGTAGCTGGATCTGTCTTCTCATTTCACACAGTTTCTTTCTCTGAAAAATGGGCATAAAAAATCTTCCTCGTTGAAAACCAAGGTTGAAATTTTATGTATATATTATGTCACTACTTTGAGTATCAGCTTCAGGATAACTGTTTAATATAAAATACTTTCTGATTTTGAGAAGATATAAAAACCACATTCAGTTCTCACAGTTCTATAGCTATTATAGGTTCAATGTTAGGTAACACATTGCATTTATAGTCATTTTAGATCTAGTATTGACGGTTTTCTCTCCCGAACTTGCATCCACAATTCAATTTTAGGGATAATCAAGAGCATATTTCCATCACTAATCATTCATTTTTAGTGGTCGATCCTGTGTATGATTAGCACAGCTTCAAAGTTCAGAAATGCGGTAGAAATCACCAGGAGAAACTCTGTTCAGCTCTAACAAGCATTCCCAAAGTGAGGATTGAAGCCTGCAGTCAGAGATCCTTTGAAAGAAGGGCCTTGCCTGCAGGCTGGGTCCCTGAGCAAGACGTGGGACTTAAGAAAACCTGTGGTCAGCTGCCTTACAACTAGCAGGACAGAATTCATCATAAAGTGGAAGGAGTACTCCGGAAGTAGCTACAGTGTTAATTGTCACAGCACTGGTCTCAGGACAGCCAAAGGGGTCCTTTGCCTTGGTCACAGTGGAAGAACAATATGTGCTCATTGTATGTGGACGTAGGTGCTTCAGATCTTTTTAGGCTTCAGCTACTGACCACATGGCAAAAAGAGACTGGGAAAGAAACCTAAATTGGACTTTTTAAAAAAATATATGTGAACATGTGTATAATTAAAGAGCTGGCCTCCTTTTCCTGGCAGGGAACATGGGTTTGACTAAGTAAAAAGGAACTTCTTAGGGTGGGGTGTGGGTTGGGGTTGGGGTGGCTTTGCCCTACTATAAACACAGGGACATGTACTTGATGTGCATAAACAGCTCTCTGTCAGGGTGAAGGACCCTTTCTATTGGCCATTGAGCTCTTAGATGCAATGATTTTGATGCCCCTGTGTAGCAATGGGCAGACAGGGAGACTACTGCCTGGCGGAGTTGGGGGCTGTCTCAGCCTCTCTTCACCATCCTGTGAACGGGGTGAGGGTTGATACATGCAGCTCTGGGAGACAATACAGGAGAGCGTGGGAGCAGCTTGTGCTCTCAGACCCAGTGAGCTGAGAGTGAGTCTTACCTCCTTTAGTGCACGACGCCTGGTGCAACATGTTGGCCACTCCAGCTTATTTCTCCCCATTCACTTCCTACCAGATGTCCAGATGCTGCACAGACGGTAACGGGAGGTCAAGTCCTAAATGTCATAAGACTGTCTTGTTTATTTATATGCCTACGATATAGACCATGGAGTATGAAGCCCTAAAAGGGGACTTTTCAATGAATGAACGTTTCAAAGAGTCCCTACCCTGGTTCACCTGTAACATATTCCTAGTCCCATGCCACTTGTGGGGACAGAGTCCCAGAGAGCATTTTCCAGGTTCTCAGACTCATGTGGAAAGATGCTGGCTCAGGTAGTAGATGGCTATCAGCTGTAACTAGTTGGCCATCAGCTGTAACCAGTTAGCCATTAGCCACTGGTATAACTGCCATGGCTGAGCTAGCAAGCGCGAATTGCAGTTAGCAAGTGGGGTGGGTTGGTTGGTTGGCAGGCAGGCAGTCAGGCAGGCAGAGAAGCAGTCAGTGGATTGCAGATCATGTGGATCCTACTTCCTGTGTCTCGCCAGGCTGCCAGCGAGATTGGGGTATAGGAAGACCCCTCGTTGGGGTACTGGCAGATGTTTGCTATTGTGTCTTGGCCAGCAGCCAGCAATCATATAGTGGTATGACTCTCCTATCCATGGCTCTGTTGGTGTTCCTTTTTGGCCTCACCATGTCCTGCGTTCTTATGTGGGAAGTGGGGAGAAGGACTAGAGTCCCTGCATGACACATGATGCAGCGAGCAGGGTATGGTGCCTCCAAAGCTCTCCAAAGGGCGGCGGAGCAGTTTGTGCGTATGAACGCTCAATCTCAGGAAGCTGGTAAGGAGCGGCGATGGGAACAGTAAACCGATCTGCCTGGGAGAAACTGACCCCTCGGTGAATTTGCAGTCCTCTCAAGCCTCCAGATGTCATGTCGCCCTATTGGCCAAAGCAAGCATCGTCTTCCTTTTGGTGGTTTGCTGCTTCCTTGGCTCATAAAGTTGTGGACATCTTACCCTGGGGCCACCACCCACTCAGATGCCTGGTGTGATGAGCAGGATTCCAGCCAGGTAGGAAAGATGTCTGACTCTGGGCAGAGAGACATGTGGCTCCCACACAGTGTGTGGTACCCAGTAGCCACTGTTCTCCAGAGTTGGACCCCCGTGGAGGGGTAGGAGGATATGGATGGTTCTCCAACCAGCATAGAAAAAGCTGTGTAGCTGCCAGAGAGCTGGACTCCTGCGGAGGGGTGGAGAGATGTGGACAGTTCTCTAACCGGCATAGGCCAGAGAAAGCAAAGGTGGTTGCGGCTGTGTGGGCTGGGATGTGCTTACTGGGGCAGTCAGATGCGGGACTTGTAGTCCCAGGAGGAAACACTTGCTGAGTCCTCGGTGGAAGATGCAGGTGAAGTCAAGGTCGTGCCTCATCCCCAGGTTGGGGAGAACTTGGAGCCCTCACCCTGCGGGGAGGCCACACATTCTGAGGCCAATGCATAGCCCTGGCGAATAACTGTGGACTATGGGGAATTGCTTTCCATCCCTGACTATTGCTTGGGAACGTACCACCATTTAATGAAACTGGCGGATGTTTGCTTACTGTGTCTCACCTGGCTGTCAGTGAGACGGTGGTGCAGGAAACCACTTGTTGGGTTAAAGGCGGATGTTTACTTCTTGTGTCTCAATCACCCGCAGTCAAGAATATGTAAGCACCTTGGTTGTGAGCCACTATTGTTCTAGCACGGTGCCCTGAGAACCGTGGCTGTGCCACGGAAGTCTGGCTGTGCCCAGAAAGGCTGATGGTACACTGAGAAACCCTGCCTGTGCCCAGACAGTGGTGGACATCGAAGGACACCCCCTGGGACATTACTTGACCTAGACTGACACTTTTTCTCATGAGCTGGGTTCCTGACACATGGCCCCTTGCAGAAGATGCTTGTCACGTAGATTGTGAGGAGAGACCCTGTAAGGGTGGGTTGTGGGGACAGAGTCCCAGAGAGCAGTTTCCAGGCTCTCAGCCTCACGTGGAAAGGTGCTGGCTCAGGTAGTAGATGGCCATCAGCTGGAACTAGTTGGCCATCAGCTATAACCA
The DNA here is from genome assembly GCF_036562045.2 of Rhinolophus sinicus. Taxonomy (NCBI): domain Eukaryota; kingdom Metazoa; phylum Chordata; class Mammalia; order Chiroptera; family Rhinolophidae; genus Rhinolophus; species Rhinolophus sinicus. The sequence continues at coordinate 36,660,392 of NC_133752.1, forward strand.
GTTGGCCAATTAGCCACTGATATAACTGCCATGGCTGAGCTAGCAAGCACGGATTGCAGTTAGCAAGTGGGGTTAGTTGGTTGGTTGGTTAGTTTGTTGGTTGGTTGGTTGGCAGATAAATGGTCAGTGGATGGCATATCATGTGGATCCTACTTCCTGTGTCTTGCCAGGCCGCCAGAGAGTTTGGGGTGCAGGAAGACCCATCATTGGGGTACTGGCAGATGTTTGCTTTTGTGTCTAGGCCAGCCGCCTGCGAGAATATAGTGGTATGACTCCCCTATCTATGGCTCTGTTTATGTTCCTTTTTGGCCTCAACATATCCTGCGTTCTTATGTGGGAACCGGGGAGCAGGAGCTGAGACCCTGCATGATACCACTCATCTTAAACTACATGGCCTGGAGAATACATACTGAGAGGAAAAGGTTTAGGTATGGTAGGGTGTCACCTCCTAACCCCACACCTCTTCTCCCTAGAATCATGAGGTAGAAGGGCTTAGAAGCTTCCAAATCATAGAAATTCAGGCTAGGATACCTCATAATAACCCTGCCCTCGGCTGCCAGGCCCATGGGGTAACCCTGTACCCTCTCTTTGGAGTCTCGGAGGGTCCCTGATCAAAGGCGTGGGGAGACCAGAGTGGGAAGCTGCCATGGCAGCTCAGTGCACCTCCTGTTTTCACCTGTTAGTAAGAGCCCGTAGGACTTGCCAGTGGCCTCCTAGGATCCTTGCTTAGGTGATGGTCTGGAGTGTGGGTCTCTGCCTGCAATTGTCAAAAGAGTTAACTTCCATGATTAGCAACATTAGCAATTCAGGTGGCTATGCACACAAAATGTATGGGTTGGGTGGGAAAAGGCAGTAGATGCACATTCGTGTATACTATTTGGAGGTTCCAAGAAGAAAAGAGGAAACGTTCAATTTCCTGTCTGTAAAATGGCCAGAACCCCATTCCCCTTCTCTTTGCTGGGGTGATGGTAGGACTCAGTAAAGGTAGGGAGGAAAATCAGGGAACAGTGAACTCTGAATCTTCATGGTTGGCTCCAGACAGCAGTTCCATCGAGAGGCTAAAGGGACCCACAGAGCTGTTGTGAAGAGCTGTGAGGAGGAAGCGTGTAGGATGGAGGGTGCTGCCTTCTTTAGCTCTTCACCTGTGGAGCCCTGCAGACGTCACAACCTCTGCAATAAAATTCTAGCCTCAATCGGATCACAGCCTTAACTTCAGCTTGAGTCACTAGTGGTGAAATTGTTTTCACACCTTATGAGCTTAATTAAAGCATTGGCAGATGCTGTGCACAGAGAGGGAAAACGGAAATCAATGATTCTGACATGAACGTTTGTTTTCATGCGTCGGTTCTCACTATTGGTTTACACATGGAAGTCTTTGTGAACTTGATTTACAGTCAAAGAAAATCTGTTTGTCTGTCTTATCCTCTCATCATTATATCCCCTGACACTCCCCAGTCACATGCCACTAGTCCTGAGCCTCCTCTGTGGCATATTTTACTTGCAAAATATGGAACCCTTGAATTTTTATATGACACGGCTGAGGGATTACCCAAATATCTCAATCTGAAAATAAACCAAACCCAGGAAAACTGGAATACGCAGATTTTTATGGGAAGGAAAACTGAACTGATAGTATCTGCCTTTTCTCACCACATATTATTTAAAACAAACAAACGAAAAACCACGTGATAGAATTATAGGTTGTGAGAGCCAGGAATGACCTTAAACTTCTTCAAATTTAACCTCCTTATTTTACATGAGAGGAGGGTAGAGAATAAAGAGGTACAGCTGCTTGGTTTAAAAATACTAGCAACAGAGAGAGGAATCGTGATCTCCTTAGTGCAGTTTCATCTGCTCCTTTCAGTGGGACAGTCTACGTTCCAGTAGCAGGTGTGTCTTTTCATTATTAAGCTTTAGAACAGAAGAAACTGTTCTCTTCTGATTGCTGTGAAAAGGTCAGGGAACAATGTTTGTCCACTCACAGTCAGAAGGTTGTAATTGCCAATTGGACGAGCTGTAGAAGTCATCTCTTGAGACCACCCTCCTTTCCAGTGTTGATATTCTCCCCACTGGGATTTGCTTAAGAATTTTCTACTCTGCTGGAATTATGCAGTGTGCAATCCAAGCCTGACCATAAGTGTGTTTTACTGCTCCACAGGCAGCCTAGGGAAGTTGTCCGTAGGTCAGGCTGGACTGCTGCTCTCTAACTCTTAGCTTTGCCCTTGTATGCCTCACAGGCCCTAGAAAACGGGTCAAATCTTTTTTCCACATGCCAGCCCTATTCAGATAGTAGTGCTGGCTGTCAACTGTCTTCCCAGCTTGCATCCCAAACCTTTTCCTCTGCCGAGTAAACACCAGTTCCATCAATGTTTTCTTTACTCTGAGCAGGCCGAGCAGGGTGCAAAGATGGCAAAGCATCCTAGCAGTGTCTTTGGGATCCAGCAAAGATATGTCCTGTGAGGACTCCTGCCTTCTCAGATGGAACATACATTGAGAAATGAGCAGAATATTAAGGATTTTTATTTGTAGGATTTATTATAGGTTTAATTTTTTTTTCTTTTCTCTCTTTCTCTCTCTTTTTTTTCCATCAAGAATTGTAATGATTTTCTGCCTATAAGGGAATGGAAAAAGCCCTCATGTTTTCTTTTTTCCCCCCAGTAACTATTTAACGTTACTCAGTCTGAATTCCCACTTCTATAAAACGGCAGTGATATTAGCTTTGTGGGGATATTAGAGATTATGTCTGCAAAGTGCAGAGAGGAGGGCCTGCCACAGAGTGCCACCTCCTGGGTGGTAGACATTGTCACAACCTGTGAAAATCGTACTTGTGCTCTCTTCCCCTCTCCTGGCTCCTCACACCTCCTCCCTTTCGTCTTTGCAGAGCTCCCTTTGCCTCACAGCCCCTCAGGCTGCTTCCATCTGAAGATTCCAGTTAACAATTGTTTCTCCTTCCTCTGGGTTTCCACAAACTTGGCATCAGAGTTGTCACAGTCTCCCACTCTCTCAAGTGTTTTACCAGCGTGTTCTCCATTCTCAACCAAAAGGCAGAAAGATCCTGTTAAAATATGTGTCAGATCAGGTCATACCTCTGCTCAGAACCTTCCTGTGGCTTTCTATCTCAATTAGAATAAAAGCTGGAATCTTCTCAAAATGTCCTCAGCACCCCCATCACTTCACCCCCATGACCCCTCTAACTTGCCTTCTTCACTCCCATCTTGCTCGCTGTGCCCCATCTATGCGGGTCCCTCACTGAGCCTCGAGCCTTCCATGGGGACTCTCATGTCTCCTGTGCCCTCTGCCTGGCATGGTTCCCTCAGACAGCTTTGTATCTGTCTCCCTCCGTTCTGTTAGTCTCGGGGAATGGAATATTCTAAAGGGGGCCGTCCCTAACCACCCTATTTGAAATTGTGCACATCCTCTCCCAGGAAATGCTATGTCCCTTCCCAGCTTTATTTTTCTTCTCAGCCTGTATCACTAAGTTACTCTGTAACTGGCTTACTTATTTTGTTTCTTCTCTGTAAGCCCTCACTGAATGTAAGTCACCTGGGGACATGGCTTTCTCCCAGAACAGTGCTCATTATCTGTTGTGTACTCTATTTGTTCACCTAATATGAACTTGTTGTGGGAAGTATGGTGATATGATGGGAAAACTGTGGGTTGAAGTTCAAATCTCATTCTGCCACTTACTGTTTGACCTTTGGAACAGTAACTTAAGGTCTCTCAGCTTGTTTCCTCACGTGTGATAGAAGAGTATATTATTAACTATCTTGTAGCATTTGTAATGGTCTACCAAGTTGGTGAGGTCTTTCCAGGTGCAAGTGAGAGAATCCCACTGTCGGTGTCCATTTACCATATCTCCATCTGTGGCTGTCATTCCCCCCACCGCCAACTACCCATTAAAGGCTTGCTTTCCCTATGCAGGGGGCAATTAGGATACAGACAGCTCAGGACTCTTGTCATCCTCGAAGAAAGAAAACTTCCCTCTCTAAGATTCTTTGCTTAAAAATCCCAATGTAGGCCTCAATCAACTGTGGCTGGGGTCATGTGCCCATGGCAGGGCCAACACTTTGTTCAGAAGGATGTGATGCTGTGATTGGCAGGTATAGGTCTGGTCCTCACACTCATAGTCAGGGTGTGGCAACGGCAGATCCATTGGACAAACACGAGGTCAGGGAAGGCTAATTCCCACAGGAAGTGGATTTAATTTTAAAAGAAGGAATAAAGGAATGTTCCAGATTAAATAAAACAGCTGTCCACAACAAACTGAGACTCTATTAACTCATGGAATTCAAATAACGATGATCAACCAAACAATGAACAGGCTAGAAGGCACTTTAACCTCAGCAAACGTGGAACCCAGGAAGGGAACTTGGCCTCAGGGCAGACTTCCCCTTTATCTTTTTTTCTGCTTCTTTGTGTAGTTGACTCTCCGGTCTCCACTTCTCCATACATAGCAGTGTTAGGACCATTCCCACCACTGTTCATGCCCTCTTGATAGACTGGTTGATGTACGAGCAGAGGATTTAGGCAGCTCTAAGATGCCAAAGACTTTGATGTGTGTGTCCCACAAGCTCATGCTTCTTTGCTCCATCTCTTGCCTCATAGCCATCCACAGTAGGTGACCATGTAATTTATTATCCAAATCAATATAATTTTAAGAGTGCATGACAGCATTATTAATTATGCTGAGAGAACAGGCACACACTAACCAGATCCAGGAAAACTAGTCATCCTGCCTTTAGCTTTTCACCATTTCACTCACCTTCTCCCTTAAGAGCTGTTTTTAGAAAGGGTTTTATGTCAGTCATTTATGTCTCTGCATGAATCAAATTGCTTTCTCTCCCAGGGAATTGGGGACAGTGGGTGTCTTGTACCTTCTGCCAATGCTGGGAAAGAAAGAGGAAGGGAGGGAAGAGCTACAACTCTCTCCACTGAGACAAAAACTCATGACTGACAATTCCTCCTTCCCCCCTGCCCATTGTTCTAGATATACTGGGAGAGTGGGAGGGATAGTTGTCGTAGGGCTAACCATTACTAATCTTTGGAGGAAGGGACCTCTGGCTCCAATCCTCCAATCATTAATGGAGTCCTTAGGGTGTCTATGTTATGTTTTCAGAACAATAAAAATTGTTGATTAAATATTCTGCTTAAAACTCCTTTATGTAAATATCAGCAGTAGAAATAATTTTAACAAAACTTTCTAAATTATGTTAAATGTTGTTTCTATTCTTATATCATAATCTTTTCTAATTTAAACTAAATTTTCCATTTAAAATATCGGTTAGCAAGTAGTATCCCATTATCTCTTTCTCCTATGCTTTCCCACAAGTCAAAATCTTACCCCAAGTGACAGTCCCATCTCTACTCACATGTCTCCTTCACCCTTCACATTGCTCAAAAAGTTCCCCAAACTCACTCTCCTCTCTAAAGCCTGTCCTTACTAACAGAAAGTGATCCCCCTCTAAATGTCTCCCTTGACTACCGAAAAAGTTTACTCTAAATGTGTGAAATTGTACTTGAAAAAAATGAGCACAGATGTAAGTGACTAATAATTATATGAAAAATTCCTTCACATGTGTATTTGTCTTCTATTGCCAAGTAACAAATTACTACAAAATCAGCAACTTGAAAACATCCATTTATTATTATATCTCATGGTTTCTGTAGATGAAAAGTCTGGGCACGGCTAAGTTGGTTTCTCTGCTCAATGTCTCTCAAGGTTGAAATCAAGTGTCAGCTGGGCTTCCTTTCTGGAGCTTGGAGTCCCCTTCTAAGTTTACATTATTGTTGGCCAAGTTCAGTTCCCTATGGTTAGAGGCTTCTGTATGCTTGCTGGGAACAATCTCAGTGTGGTTCCTTCCCTTGGCCCTCTCACGCTTCTAATTTCCTGATTTCCAAGCCCCCTCCAGTCTTATATAGTGTAACATAATCATGGGATCTACTAAACCAACACCATTTGTTATATGGCATAACCTAATCAAGGGAGTGACTAACCCATCATAGTCAAAGGTTCATCTACACTCAAATGTAGGGGGTCACAAAAGGTGTGTACACCAGGGAGTGCGAATCCTAGAATCATCTTAGAATTCTGTCTACCACAACAGGACACTAGAATTCAGAACTAGAAACCCTCAATTTCAAGTACTTATAAATTATTAAAGAATGTGATTGACAACAATTTCATTGCCAAGTCCCTCTTCAAGCTTTCTAGTATATTGCATAAAGCTACTTTTACTATAGGGCAAATTGATTAAATACTTCAATGAGACCTACCTCATATGTTAATTACAACGACAGAATTCGATGAGACAATGTATGCAAAGTAACTACCAAATTAAACACTTCATGAATATTAGATATGTGTAATTTGTGTTTTCATGAAAAATAAGAAATATTTTTAAATTTTGAGGAGACATCTCTTTATCATTAAAATGCTATTTTGAGTTTTAAGATATTTTTATTTTGTTGCAACCATGGAATTTGTATTACTTTTTATTATTTTAAAGTATTATGAACATGTGTTTCTACATCATCTCAGTAATTATATTTTGCATCTGCCAAACGCATCATTAAAATGATTTAAAATAAGTCACCAAAACATTTGTGGAACATTCAGAGTGTTTGTTGTTTAGCTCTCACGGAGAGGACTGAAGTGTATGCCTTCGCAGTTTGGGATTTTGGCTTCTCTTACATTATTTCCCAAGACCCTCAGGAGATACGCAAACAACATTGACTCACAGCGCTCTTCATGGCAAGGTTCCCAGCTCCACAGGCACAGCAACATTAGCAAGCATTTTAACTCCCTCAACATCGTTGGCTTCAGTATTAAAATCAAAATGAAATGCTAATTAAATAGCAATTAATAGTAATTAATGTGGGTATTTTTCAAAATTGCTCTAGGAATTTAAAATCTTGGTCCAGAGTTCTACTTACTCTTACTAAATTTTCTCCCCGTCTTCATTTTGCACCTCATCCCTCAACATGCTTTAAAGTTTGCAGACTATTTATGAATGTATATGAAGATTACATTTAGTTTTCTTTCTAGATATTTAAAAAATAATATTAACCTCACCAGTTTTCCAAGTAATTTAAGCCCCTGAATGAAGGATTTAGACTGAGGATGATTACTGTTAATTACAATGTTCTCTCTTAGGTTCTTGTCAATTATGAGCAAGAGACAGTTGGGTCTCTTGCAGAGATACTGGTTTTTTCCTCCTAGGCTTTGGAGTCAAATACTGTGCTCATTATTAGCTCCATAACTGTATTAGAGATGCCAGTACTTGCCTTCCTGTTAATCTTCCTAGACAGTTTGCGGTAATTTGTTATAACAGCAGTAGAAAACCAATGCACACTCTGTTGTAACACGGCCATGTACGGGTTGTGGGGTAGACACACCGCTCTCTCTGACCACAGCCTTGAAAGTTTCTCGTACATTAAGAACCTATGTGATTAGGTTGGGTCCACTTGGATAACCCAAGATAATCTCTTCATCTCAAGATCTTTAATCACATCTGCACAATCCCTTTTGCCATACAAGGCAACATATTTATATGTTCCAGGGATTATAAGTGGACTTCTTTGGGGGCCATTATTCTGTCTACCATCGTGGAGAGGCCTGGCCTAAGCTCAACTAATCATATCCTCTCCCTGGAGAATCTGTATTTAGAAGATGGTACTTGGATTGAAATGTCGTCTAGCATTAAGCTAGGTTACAGAGAAAATGAAAGAGGCACAGAGAGAGACGTAGAGGGGAGTGATACCCTATGACCCTTTAGAGGTTAATAAGATTAGCTTTGGACATTCCCGATGTTGTTCCAGGCCTGTTATGGCCCTCTTGATATTGGAACTGATGCCCAATCATGTGTCTTCTGCTCTTCCCACCTGCCCACTTAAATTCTTAAAAGACAGGGCAAGGGGTGAGAGCAGAGAACTTGCCAGATGGTATCAAGGAAGATGCCCTGACTCTATGGAGTTTGTCCCAATGCATTCTTGGTAATTCATGGAGTGATGCAAGGTCATGATAGGGTGTAAGGGCTCCAAATTCATTTGTACCTTGAAAACAAACTGGTAATAACTATAATTCCCTCAAACCCAAGGCCTCCATGTATGGAAGATGAGTGAACAGAAAAATGTGTAGAAGAGGGTATAAGAGAAAAGAATTTGTTCCAGGTTCTTTGCACTAAATGATACTAAATGCAGTTGAGAACATTAATGAAATTTAAGAATGCCTCTGACCAGGAATTTCCAGTAGAATTTGAGAGGTTGATCTCTCATTAAATACAGAGAGCAGCAGGAGAAGGAGACCCTGATTCCATAGGAACAATGCTAGTATTAAAAGGATGACTGAGATGGAGCTGCCACATCTCCACAGTGGGGACACTATGACCTGGATCTCAAGGTTTGGGTAGGATTTGAATGGGCCAAGAGGACAGAAAGAGGATAAGGAACATGATGGGGAAGGGCTGAATGAGGAATGGATTCCTATTAGGGGCACAATGTAGACACAAGATTTAAAGAACATGGGCTCTTTATTGGAGACTATGGAGGATTAAGGTAGACTAGAAGGTTAGAGTCAGGTTATGAAGGGCCTTGAATGTCAGCCACAAGATGTGGTACTTTCTCCTTTCTTTCAGTACTTTGTAAGCTGGAAGCAACTTGAAATTGGAGGACCCCCGTTGCCTCCTGTTAGATGAATGCTTCTCAGCCCTCAGTCATTTTTCAATAAGTACATAATTAAAGCTTACTGATATAGCTATGAACTAATCACAACATCATTCCCTTGGCAATTCTACAGAAACATGACATGTCCTTCATGTTAATTTACCTACATTAACAGACTACATCTAATTAAATAGCTACCTATATTGTACAATGGATTTTAGGAGGCCTCCAAATGTGGATAAAAGAAAAGTCAAATTCCTATTCTATGGAAACCATATACAAACTAGTTACACTGAACAAAGGACAATAGAAATGACCCAATAAGGATTTTTCTCCATTTTCCAAGACTATTTAAACTCTACCTAAAGTGCCTGCTTCTCTACAAAGCTTCCTTTGACTACTTCATTTAGAATGGCACCTCCTTTTCTGCTCCCAAAGCACTAACTTATACCTGAGATACAGCTCTTCCAGACCGGCTGACACACACAACACCATGTGTCTGTTCTCCCATAGATTGTGAGCTTGCTTTTATGGATAATTATTGTAGCTAATATTTATTGAGGATTGTTCTTTCTGTCATGCTCTCTAATAAGTCTTTAAAAGAATTATCTCATTTGCTCATCAAACAACTCTTTGAGGTGATACTATTATTCATCCTCATTTTACAGATAAGAAAACTAAGGCCATGGACAGTTAAATAATAAGTCCAAGTTCACAAAGCTACCATGTTTCCCCCAAAATAAGACGTAGCCGGACAATCAGCTGTAATGTGTCTTTTGGAGCAAAAATTAATATAAGACCCAGTCTTATTTTACTATAATATAAGACCCGGTATAATATAATATAATTATATGCCTGAATGTAAGGCCATGTCATAACCACTGCCCCATGTTCCCTCTTAGCGTGGGTAGAGACCATCTCTTATCCATCATTGCCACCCCACTGTACCCAGCTGAGTGTCTGGAACAGGGAGTTGCTCAGTCATTGGTGATTGGTATTACATGGAGTAGAAATGCCGGGGTCAGTGAGCACCCTTGCTGTGACTGATTGTCGTCTGACTGCTCTGCTATGAAGAGTAGGAGAGTGCTGGAGCATACGTCAATCTCTCTATGGAAATGTGTTGACTGGTAGTATCTTTACACTAATGAAATAGGGATTGATATGAATGATATCAATTTAACTCAATATGAAGTTCAAGGCTAAAAATTGCTAAGCAAATTTAATCCCTAAAAATGATGATCCTTAAACTGCCCTGGGTAGAGAGTCAAACCCAGTTCAAACCCTACACAGAACAGGAAGAGGAGGAAGAGAAATGGGAAGAAGAAGAAGAAGGAGGAGCAGGAGCAGGAGGAAGAGGAAGAGGAAGAGGAAGAGGAAGAGGAAGAGGAAGAGGAAGAGGAAGAAGAAGAAGAAGAAGAAGAAGAAGAAGAAGAAGAAAAGGTCTACTTTTCGACTATAGTTCTGACTTCCACATCTCTTGACTCAAATCCAACCGAGAAAGCAGTCTCTACACATAAAACAGACATCAAAAGAGGGCGTGCACATTAAATTCCAAATGAATTATACGAACAAAAATCCCCTTGTTAGTTTTGTGGGAAGAGAGAATAACAAGAATGAAGCAAACATACAGAGAGTGAAGGAGGAACCCTCCCAGTCAGACAGAAGGGAGAAAGAGAAGCAGGGAAACAGGAAGGTGCATGGAACAATAAACACAGATTGGTTTGACTGAAGCAAACAATTGAGTAAGAGGGCGGTAGGGATTATATAAACACATACAACATCTTTATATTGACCAAATAGTGGTGATATAGGATTTCATGCACTAACCCACAGTAGTGGTTAGATAACACTTAGAGGACTGCGTTAGGAAATACAGCCATGTGCCTCATCACGGCGTTTTAGCCCATGACAACCGCATATATAACGATGGGCCCATAAGATTATAATGGAGCTAAAAATTTCCTATTGCCTAGTGACGATGTAGCCGTCCTAATGTTGTAGCTCAACACATTACTCACATGTTTGTGGTGATGATGGTGTAAACAAGCCTATCGCACTGCCAGTCATATGAAAGTATATCACATGCAATTATGTACCCTACATAGTACTTGATAATGATAATAAATCACTATGTTACTGGTTTATGTATTCATTATACTATGTTTTTAATCATTGCTTGAGAGTGTACTCTTTCTACTTATGTGTGGAATCTAAAACAAATGAAAAAAAAACCATAGATACAGAGAACAGATCGGTGGTTGCCAGAGGTAGGGGTGGGCAAAATGGGGGAAGGTGGTCAAAAGGTACAAACTCTTGGTTATAAATATGTGCCAGGGGGTGAAATAAACAGCATGATGATTATAGTTAATAATAGCATGTATATTTGAAAGTTGCTAACGCAGTAGATCTTAGAAGTTCTAATCACAAGAAAAAAAATTGTAATTTATGTGTGGTGAGAATGTTAACTAGAATTATTGTGGGGATCATTTTGCACTGTATACATATATCGAATCATTATGTCATACACCTGAAACTGAGATAATGTTGAATGTCAATTATATCTCAAATAAAAATGGTTGGTGGAATTTGGCTCATAGCAACCTCTCATTTGGGATGGAGCCTCTAAGATGATCTAATTCAGCCTGATTTATGCAGAGCAGGGCTCCCCTGCTCACTGTTACAAACACACTTCCATGAGGAAGGTCACACAAGACAAGGTAGCCCATTGCCCTTTCAGAAAAAGGGTCATAATTGCTCATTTCCACATTTAGAAACCTCTCTCCCTCCTAAAGCTGTCAACAATCGCAAGTGCACTTCTTTTATCCCAGAATGTACTTGCTAGCATTCACACCTGCCACTTGCTATCTTACCATCCTTTGGCCTACCTTAGGATTCAGCTTCTCCTTAACAATGCTGCATCCATCCAGTGTTAATCTACCAGGATTTTCCTTATTAAAAAATGTAAGAAACATGAGAGTTGAATAATTCTCTTTCCTTCTCTGCTCTTTCTCTTCCTTTATTCTTATTTGAGACGTAGCATTGAAACCTCCATTTCAGCTTTGAGACCCAGTTCTTTTAGGTCCTGAGACTCTCATTTACTATCCTTGATTGTAGGGCTCTCCTCTCATTCGTTCTATCTGTGACGAGGCTGGTGTAAGAGTTCTGGTACAGCCAGTGTGCGTCCTGTACTTCCTCACAGACGCTTTTGTGGAATCCACCGTCAGTTTCATACTTCACACATTCCTCCCTTCTTAAACATCTTCTTTTCTTGAGTGCACAAATATGAACTCTGACCTATCTTTTTCCTAAATTAAAAAAAAAAATCAGCCCTTTCTAAAGCTTGAATATAAGTCTGTTGTGCTTACACTAACCTTCTTGAGGATAAGGAAGAAATCATTTAAGATGGCATGGTCACTCTTTCCCATCACTGTATCACTAAATAACTTTTCTTTTGGCCAGAGTTAAGTCAAAGAAATAGTTCTCTTCTTTGCCCTCTGAATTACTTGGAAGATGCAACTATTAGCAAAGTAAAATAAAAAAGGGACTTCCAGTCCTTATGTAGGAGATTTATGTCCAGCCCTGCCATTCATAATGTGAGCCGTAAGGATACATATCTCTGCAGTGGTTTTTTTTGCCTTTTGATTCTTTATCCATGTGCTTTTGTCTGCACTTGAACCCAATCACTGAAATTTCGTGGGAGTCTTTTAGAGGCATAGAACATTAATTTGTTTTGTAAGTGATTTTCTGATGAAAAGACATTATTTTAATTGGGGGAGGGTGGGTTGCCAGAGCTTGCTAAGCAGGAGCAAATCTAAGGGGTGGGCAGTTAGCTCAGTTGTTTAGAACATGGTGTTAATAACACCAAGGTTGCAGGTTCGATCCAAAAACAAACAAAAACAAACAAACAAACAAAAACACCTATTTAAATGCTGTCTTTATGTGAAATGGTGTCTCTCTCTTCTGCCTCTAACTTCCCTGCCCTGGAATCCTGCAGTAGAGTTATGGGAAATGTGTGATGCTGAGAACAGTTCCTTTTGGAACATGTGTTTCATTTGATCCAGTGCTGCTCTTTTATGGACAAAAATGGGAAGGCTCTGTGTTTGGAGGTGAGGAGATAAGGTGACAGTAATGTTCGGTATAAATGTGTACTTATACCACTCTAAAAAGCAGATTGTAGCTCTACCTCACGAAATGTAAATAGCAAACAAGCAAACCAAAGCAGTGCACAGTGAAATGTGAAAGAGAGATTTTAGTGGCTGAGCCCCACACACCTTCAGCCCGGGCTGACTCAGCTTCATAGAATTCCTCACCAACTCCCATCCCCAGGGCATGTCAGTACAGTGGCTTAAACAACCTCCCAACCGCACCCCCCTAAACATTAAATGAAGGGAACGGCCCAATCAGCAGTCCAAGGAGGAACATCAAATCAATTTTGGATGCCTTAAATATAAAGAGAAAAGCAAGAGGGTCATTTTCACATGTAGTTTCCAAATCATTTCTGGTCAGAGGGATTGCTGGGTCATATGGTAATTCTATTCGTAATTTTTTGAGGAACCTCCACACTGCCTTCCATAACGGCTGCACCAGTCTGCATTCTCACCAACACTGTATAAGGGTTCCTTTTTCTCCACAGCCTCTCCAACACTTGTTACTATTTGTCTTGTTGATGATAGCCAATCTAACAGGGGTGAGGTGATATCTCATTGTGGTTTTGATTTGCATTTCTCTGATGATTAGTGATGTTGAGCATTTTTTCATATGTCTATTTGCCATTTGTATGTCCTCTTTGGAGAAATGTCTCTTCAAGTCCTCTGCCCATTGTTCAATTGGGTTGTTTGTTTTTTTATTGTTGAGTTGCATGAGTTCCTGGTATATTCTGGATATTAGCACCTTATCGGAGGCACTATTTGCAAAAATCTTCTCCCATTCAGTTGGTGGCCTCTTTATTTTGTCAATGGTTTCTTTTGCTGTGCAGAAGCTTTTAAGTTTCATATAGTCCCATTCGTTTATTTTAGCTTTTACTTCCATTGCCTTTGGAGTCAAATTCATAAAATGCTCTTTGAACCCAAGGTCCATAAGTTTAGTACCTATGTTTTCTTCTATGCAGTTTATTGTGTCAGGTCTTATGCTTAAGTCTTTGATCCATTTTGAATTAACTTTGGTACATGGTGACAAATAGCAGTCCAGTTTCATTCTTTTGCACGTGGCTATCCAATTCTCCCAGCACCATTTATTGAAGAGGCTGTCTTTGCTCCATTGTATGTTTTAGCTTCTTTGTCAAAAATTATCTGTCCATATTTATGTGGTTTTATTTCTGGGTTCTCAATTCTATTCCATTGGTCTATGTGTCTGTTTTTCTGCCAATACCATGCTGTTTTGATTATTGTAGCCCTGTAGTACAAGCCAAAGTCAGGAAGTGTGATACCTCCATTATTGTTCTTTTTTCTTAAGATTGCTTTGGCTATTCAGGGTCTTTTGTGGTTCCAAACAAATCTGATGATTTTTTGTTCTATTTCTTTAAAATATGCCATTGGGATTTTGATGGGGATTGCATTGAATCTGTATATTGCTTTGGGTAATATGGCCATTTTAACTATGTTGATTCTTCCAATCCATGAGCACGGAATGTCTTTCCATTTCTTTGTGTCTTCTTCAATTTCTTTCAAAAATGTCTTATAGTTTTCAGCATATAGGTCTTTCACATCCTTGGTTAAGTTTATTCCTAGGTATTTTATTCTTTTTGCTGCAATTGCAAAAGGAATTGTTTTTTGTATTTCTTTTTCTGAGATTTCATTGTTAGTATATAGGAAAGCAATGGACTTTTGTACATTGATTTTGTAGCCAGCAACTTTACTGTATTTGTTGATTGTTTCTAATAGCTTTTTGGTGGAGTCTTTAGGGTTTTCTATATATAGCATCATGTCATCTGCAAAGAGTGATAATTTAACTTCTTCATTCCCAATTTGGATGCCTTTTATTTCTTTCTCTTGCCTGATTGCTCTGGCAAGGACTTCCAACACTATGTTGAAAAGCAGAGGTGATACGGGACAGCCCTGTCATGTTCCTGAACGTAGAGCAAAGGGCTTCAGTTTTTCTCCATTAATTATGAGATTAGCAGAGGGCTTGTCATATATGGCCTTTATTATGTTAAGGTATTTTCCTTCTATACCTATTTTATTAAGTGTTTTCATCATAAATGGATGTTGTATCTTGTCAGATGCTTTTTCTGCATCAACTGATATAATCATATGATTTTTGTCCTTTATTTTGTTTATGTGATGTATCACATTGATGGATTTGTGGATGTTGTGCCCCGGGGATGAACCCCACTTGATCGTGATGAATAATCTTTTTAATGCATTGTTGCATTCGATTTGCTAGAATTTTGTTTAGGATTTTTACATCTGTATTCATCAGAAATATTGGTCTGTAGTCTCCTTTTTGGGTTGTCCTTACCAAGTTTTGGTATTACGGTAATGTTGGTCTGATAAAATGAGTTAGGGAGTACTGTCTCTTCTTCAATTTTTTGGAAGAATTTGAGCAGTATTGGTATTAAATCCTCTTTGAAGGTTTGGTACAATTTACTAGTGAAGCCATCTAGTCTCGGACTTTTGCTTTTGGGAAGGTTTTGGATGACTGATTCAATTTCGTTACTGGTGATCGGTCTGTTTAGATTTTCCAGGTCTTCATGGTTCAGCCTAGGAAGGCTATATGTTTCTAACAACTTGTCCATTTCTTCTAGGTTATTGAATTTGGTGGCATATAGTCCTTCATAGTATTATTGGATGGATCCTTTGTATTTCTGTGGCGTCCATGATAACTTCCCCTTTTTCATTTCTGATTTTGTTTATTAGTGTCTTCTCTCTTTTTATCTTAGTGAGCCTAGCCAACGGTTTGTCAATTTTCTTAATCTTTTCAAAGAGCCAGCTCTTTGTCACATTAATTTTTTATATTGTCTTTTTGTTCTCTATTTCATTTAGTTCTGCTCTGATTTTTATTATTTCCCAAAGGAAATAATAAAAATGACTTTGGGTTCCATTTGTTCTTCTTTTTCTAGTTCTTTAAGGTGTAACATCAGGTTATTTATTTGGGATTTTTCTTGTTTCTTGAGATAGGCCTGTAATGAGATAAATTTCCCTCTTAAAGCTGCTTTCGCTGCATCCCAAAAATTTTGGTAGGATGTATTTTCATTCTGATTTGTTTCTACGTATCTTTTGATCTCTCCTCTAATTTCTTCTTTGACCCGGTCATTCTTTAAAACAATGTTGTTTAATCTCCATGTATTTGTGGTTTTTCCTGCTTTCTTATGGCAGTTGATATCCAACTTCAAAGCCTTGTGATCAGAGAATATGCTTGGTATGATTTCAATCTTCTTAAATTTGCTGAGACTAGTTTTATGTCCCAATATATGGTCTATCCTTGAGAATGTTCCATGTACACTAGAAAAAAATGTGCAGTCTTATGTTTTTGGATGAAGTGCTCTATAAATGTCAATTATGTCCATTTCATCTAATGTGTCATTTAGGGCTGCTATTTATTTCTTTATTTTTGTTTGAATGATCTATCCATTGCTGTCAATGATGTATTTAGTTCTCCTACTATAATTGTGTTTTGGTCAATTTCTCCCTTTAGTTCTGTTATTACAGTATATATTTCAGTTCTGGATTCTTTTTGAGTGGCTATAATTAAATTTATGTAAAAGAAAGTTTGATATTAGGAATATTCCATTTTATTCAGCATGCTTAGTTCTTCATTCCCATATTCCGGTTCAGGCCTTTACTCTCCCCCCTTTTATGTTTCAGTTGCCACAAATTGTCCCTATCGATGATGGTCAAATAGCCTCCTTCAGTATTTCATGTAGTGCAGATCGTGTCTTAGAAAATTCCCTCAGCTTCTGTATGTCTGGAAAGGTCATTCCTCCTTCGTATCTAAAGGATATCTTTGCTTGATATATTAGTCTTGACTCACAATTTCTCTCTTTCAATAGTTTGAATATTTGGTTCCACTCCCTTCTGGCTTGTAGAGTTTCTGCTGAAAAATCTGATGACATTTTAATGGAACTTTCCATTGTAGGTTACCGTCTTCTTTTCCCTGGCTACCTTGAGGATTCTTTCTTTGTCATTGATTATAGACAGCTTCAATACAATGTGCCTTGGAGAAGGCCTGTTGGGGTTGAGGTAATTAGGTGTTCTATTTGCTTCTTGGATTCGAGGATCCAGTTCTTTCCACAAGTTTGGGAAGTTCTTGTCGACTATTTGTTTGAATATACTCTCTGTTCCCTTCTCTCTTTCTTCTCCTTCTGGTATGCCCATTATTCTTATATTGCTCTTTCTGATGGAGTCAGAAAGTTCTTGTAGAGTTCTTTCATTTCTTTTAAGTCTCAAGTCTTTTTCTTCTTCCATCTGTGTCATTTCCCAATTTCTGTCTTCGATGTCACTGATTCTTTCCTCCATCTGGTCAACTCTACTACCTAAGCTGGCTATTTCATTCTTCATTTCTTTTATTGAGTTCTTAATCTCCAGAAATTCTAATTGGTTCTTTTTTAAAATTTCAATCTCTTTGGTAAAATGTTCATTTTGTTCTTTGATTGTGTTTCTGAGTTCATTAAACTGCCTGTCCATGTTTTCTTGCATCTCTTTGAGTTTTTTTCAAAACTGCAATCTCGAATTCTCTGTCATTTAAGTCACATACTTCCGTATCTTTAAGTTCATTTTCTGGAGACTTTTCATTTTCTTTCGGAGCTGTCTTGTTGCCTTGGTTGTTCATGGTAATTAATGATTTATTATTTCTCTTTCTAGACATCTACAGGAAGTGGGTTCTGCAACAGGTTGATAGAAAGAGGTTTTTATTTTGTTTTCCAGTAGGTGTTGATAGAATGTTTTATTTTCTCTGTGACTACAGCCTTTTATTCTGTCTCACACTGTAGTGTTATGTTTTCTCTGCACTATTCCAGCTTCTCACTCAATGAGGGGGATTCCCTGGAAGGCAGGCTTCTCTGTGAACTATTCGCCTGGGTCATATGGCACCGCCTCTGGGAGGGGGATGTGGAGAGCTTCTGAAGTTCCAAAGCTCTTCCTGCGCCAGATTCAGAGCCCGTTTGTTTCAGCAGCTCTGTTTGCTACTGCAGGGATCCACCCAGATAGGTGGGGACAGGGGCAGGGTGAGTTGTGAGAGGTGGCCCAGAGCAATGACAGTGACCACAACCACAGCCAGCCTTGCTTCCACAGCTCCCTCCCCTTTGCCGGAACTAGTTGGGCTGTGAGTCCATGTCTGTGGACCACAGTTCTCAGAACTGCAAATATTCTGTTTTTTTAATCTGACAATGCTACCGTTCTGCTTCTAGCACTGGGCAGGTGGGGGAAGGGTAACCTCTGGGAGGGTAGGTAGGGGGCAGCTGGGCTCAGTGCCTAAGCCTTCTGTTTTCTGCTCAGCAGTGAGGGCTTAAACCACCGTTTTCAGCCTTCTTCCTCAGTCTTTGCTCCAAGGTCTCTACCCTGAACTTTGGGTTCAGCTGTGTTATATACTGGCCCCTCAGCCCTGTGGACCATAAACGGAGCCCTAGTAGTCAAAGTTCTTCCTTCTCCTGCAGCTGCGGTAGTTCCGGGATGCAGCGAGCTCAGAGCACCAAGCTAGGTCTGTGTTTTGCACCCACAAAACCCCATCTCCACACTTCTCCCTTCCCTCCTCCCCTGCTCGCACAATTTGCCCACCTTTAGATTATTTCAGTAGTGAGCCTCTTAGGCTTCCCTGTCCAAGGGAGTCCTTTGTGGAGTTATAGTTGTTCAATTTGTTGTAAATTCCAGCGGAGATTTCAAGAGGCTCACCTCACACTGCAATTTTTATGATGTCATCCCTTTTCACTTTTCCTTTGACCCATTGGTTGTTTGGGGGCGTGTTTTCACATATTTGTTAATTTCTAGTTTTCTTCTGTTATTGATTTTTAGTTTCATACCATTGCGGTAGGGAAAGATACTTGGTATGATTTCAATATTCTTAAATTTGCTAACACTTGTTTTGTGATCTAAAATATGATCTGAGAAAATGTTCTGTGTGTGTTTGAGAAGAATGGACTTCTGCTGCTTTTGGACGGAATTTCTGAATGTGTTTGTTAGATGCTCTTGTTTTAAAGTGTTCAAATCTAATGTTTCCGTATTGATTTTCTGTTTGGATGATCTATCTGTTGTTGAATGTGAGATATTGGAGTCCTCTATGGTTATTGTATTATTGTCTGTTTCTCTCTTCAGCTCTGTTAGTATTTGCTTAATCTTTAGGTTCTCTAATGTTGGGTGCATATGTGTTTACAATTGTTATATCCTCTTGATGAATTGACCCATTTATCATCAAATAATGACCTTCTTTGTCTCTTGTTATAGCTTTGGACTTAAAGTCTATTTTGTCTAAGTGTAGTTACCTGTACTCTTTTCTTGTTTCCATTTGCAGGGAATATCTTTGAGGCTAAAAGTCCTGGAAGCTAAAGTGTCTCTTATGGGCAGCATATTGTTGAGTTTTCCTTTTTCAGCCATTCAGCCATTCTAAGCCTTTTGATTGGAAAATTTAATACATTTTCAATTTAGAGTAATTATTGATAGATGAGGACTCATTATTGCCATCTTGTTAATTGTTTTCTAGCCATTTTGTAGTTCCTTTGTTCTGTAATGGGTTGGTAGAGTAATTTTTTTAAAACAAAGGATGAACCATGTTCAGAGAGTTCGAGTAACTTACTGAAGGTTCACAAGTAAGTGGGAGATCACTTGCTCTTGGTCTAAAGTCCTTTCTACAACATCAAATTGTAGACATGGAAACAAATATACTTTTGGAGATAGCTAAAACTCTTTAAAGGAATAAGTTTTTCATTACACGTTTAAAGATAAAGCTCAAAATGCAAATTTTTACCTGAAGTGGAGAAACATTAACAAATATACCATAGGCTTTCAATATGTATTTATTCTGTTTTTTTTAATTAAAGTTTATTTGAGTGACAATTGTTAGTAAAGTTACATAGGTTTCAAGTGTACAATCATGTAATACATCATCTATTATATATACTATATATCACATTACACAATGTGATATATAGTTCACCACCCAGAATCAGTTCTCCTTCCATCACTATATATTTGATCCCAAGGGTAAACAGGCTTTCAATATTTAAAAAATTAAACTAATGCCAGGATAATAGATGCTTTAAGACATGGTAGTTAATAGAAAAGTTCTAGATTGAAAATAATTTTTTGCAAAAGTGTACATCTGTATGTGCATATATCTACTTACAAAAATATATTGCTTTGGATGTTCGTCCCATTTCTTTTTTTAAATGATATTAAGAAATTACTGTATTTTAGGTGCAATAAATGTGCCATTTCTTAGTTACCATTTTACATGCTGTATCCACAGCTGCTTCATTTCCATCCCTACACTTCAAGCCACCATATTACTTTTTAATTACCTATGTCTCATTTTTAGTTCACTGTAATAATTAACTAAGATTGTTTAGCCAATAGAGCACTTTTATGAGTAAAAATTTCAGATTTTAGTTCAGGTTTCACATTTCATATCTGAACCTCACATTTATCAGATACCATGAACCTGTTTTTATTTAAAAGAACAATTACATATTCATTGCAAACAGTATAAAAGCAATAAGTATACTTCCCTCCATCATATACAAAATGTGTGTGTGTGTGTGTGTGTGTGTGCGTGTGTGTGTGTGTGTGTGTGTGTGTGTGACATTTTGCTATGAAATTCCCTGCACTTAGATGTTCTGTTTATTCACTTATGAGTGTAGCATTTCCCAGACTATAGTTTTTACCTTAGGGCTTTGGTACATTTCATAAAAAGGAAAATACAGACAGTGGAATAGAGGCAAAAGTAGAAGACTTCAAACATGAGAGTCCATCATGTGCATGTTGCCGGAAAGCATAATGAGGCCCTCCTCCTCTGGGCTTCAGTGACTAAAGGTGGCAAAGATACAAACAGTGCAAGGAGTCAAAAGAAATACTTTTCCTCGATGGGAAAGATGGCATGATTCAAGGTGAATGGAATGATTAAGAAGGAATGTTTATTGGATTCAGTTACTCAGCTAATAATTGATCTACCTTTCACTTGGATTTTAAACATTTGCTTGAAAAATGATTTTACATCAATTTTTGTTTCTTTGGGAAAGCTCCCATGTGTAATTTACTGATAGCATCTCTGAAGGACAGAATTATTAAAGTTTGGCTGATGTTCCAGATGATGAAGGAGCCAGAAGACTGCTACAAGTGAAGTGTTTGTATGGTCTCAAAATGTCAGGATGGTACGGATACTGAAACAGAAAATAAAAGATAATAATTGTTTTGATGTTTAGGTAATTCAGACTCTTCCATGTGACAGTCTAAGGAGCATTTGATGTGTCTCAGTGAAAAGCTGTCTGTGTTTCCTGCCACTCCATTCCTATCCCTATGCATTCAAGTCAATTCAAACATCAACTCACCTTTTCCTGGTTCACTCTTGTGTTTTCTTTAACCTTACACTCGCACATAACATCCTGAACATGACAGTCATTTAGACTTCATTATATACTAGCATCCTCAAAAACTCATTTTTGAGAGCCTACAAGCCTGGCATAACAATGAATTCAAAACAACAACAGGTACTTTTCTGCATCCACTACCCCCATGATGCCTATGAAAACGCTTGTGGGGAAGGGAGGCAAAAAAAAAAGAAGCAGGTTCTAAAGTTTACCCTTGACTGCACCCACTGGTAGAAAATGGAATCCTGGAGGCTGCCAATTTTGAGCAGTTTCTTCCTGAGAGAATGAAAGTGAATGGAAAAGCTGGGAATCTCGGTGCAGGGGGGTTGTGATCATTGAGAGGAGCTAGAGCAAGATCAGTATAACTTCTGAGGTGACTTTTTCTAAAAACTCTGTGAAATAATTCACTAAAATTATTCGCAGAATAATAATCCTCATGATTGGTTGCACGTAGTTGCTAACAGCACAGAGAGTTACAATTGTGTTACTTCCAGATTAACCAAGATGAAGAGGAGGAGGAAGATGAGGATTAAAACTCATTTATCTGGAATATGTTGTATGAGTTCTTGAATAAAACTTGGGAACCAAAACAAAACAAACAACCCCCCCAAAAAAAAACCAAAACAACAATGGGTAATGACATATAATGAGGTCTTGCTATTTCTCCCATGCTCTGTTAGATGCTTCTTGTGCACTTTGTCATTTAAACCTCAACTTAAACAACAACTCTATGAGGCAGGTTCTAGTGTTTCCATTTTAGAGATAAAAACACTAAGGCCTAAAGAGATATGTAACTTGCTCTAGGTCACATATCTAGTGTGGGGTGCTGGGATATAAAGCCAAATACAAAATTGCACAAATTACAAGATGACAGGTAACTTGACTGAAAGAACTGATGATGAAACAAAGGTAAGACCATGTTGAAGGTTTAACAGAGCTCTGATAAAGAGATGTTAGGGAGTCTTAGAAGTAGATAATCAAGTTGATTTGTATTCAGAGAGACTTCATTCTTGGGAAGATAAGAAATGTAACATTTATACTGGAACTCATGTCCTTCTAAAAATCATCTTTTGATGGATACTTTTAGAAAAAGAAGGTCTTCATGCCTTTAAAAAATTGTATATATATATATATATATATATATATATATATATATATATACACACATACATATGTATATATACATGTATACATATGTATGTGAGATATATCATATGTATACATATGATATATGTATGTATACATATATATCAACATATATATAACAAGAAAAATATATGTAAATAATTTAGAAACTAAAGGACAGTGTAAATAAAGTAAAAATAATCTGTAATTCCACAATTTACAATTAATCAATGTTAATATTTCTTGAATTTTGATCTTTTTTCTAGACTGAATTTTGATCAACTTTTTTCTAGACATACGTAAATTTTTTATTGTGCTTGTGGAAAACTTGGGATCATATTGTACATATGTGTGTGTGTGTCTGTATTCTCTATTCTGTAACTTAAAATTATATCATGAGAATTTCTCAATTTAATGAAATCATCCCTGTTTAATGGCTTCATTAATTTCTACTGTGTGGTTGGAATTTCTTTAACTATCCCCCTACTGTTGGGCTTTTAGGATGTTTCTAGTTTTTGATATTATAGACAATAGAAGAACATGATTAAATAGATGGGTTTGCATATCTGATTATTTCTGTAGAATAGATTCCCAGAAATGGAATTGCTGGGACAAAGAATCTAAGTGGGTTTTTTTAATGTTTCTGTTACAAATTACTAAATTGCTTTCTAGAAAGAATGTAATCTGGTGCATTGTGATGCTAGTTTCTTTCCTTCTTCAATAACGTTTATTAAACTAAGTGTCTCCTATATGTTGCACGTGTGGGTGCTTAAGAAATACTTAAAGTGCTTAGAGTGCGTTAGAAAGCCTCGTGATAAGGGTGAGGTAGCAGAAAAAGCATGGGCTATGGAACTGGAAGTTAGAAGTTAGATATGCGTACAAATGCCTATTTCTAGTTGTGCCTCATATATAAATGCAGGTGACAAAATTTTTCTTTTTAGGTTGTTGTAAAAGCTAAATGTTAGAGGTAGGAAATGAGATTGGCTTAGTTTCCTAAGCTTTGAAGAAAATGTATGACTTAAACATTTAAAACAGCATTCCCCTTTACAATAATTTTTTACTTGTGAAAAATTCTTTGTAAAGTAAAAAGTAACGATAATAGTGTTTTGTATGAAAAAATAGTGATATTTACATAGAAAACAACCCCAATGTAGCTCCACCTACTCCCATAATGAGTAGGTCCTGAATATAATTTAAATTTACAGCTATTGATGGCCAACGTTTTTAGGTGGCCAGGCAGAGCCTGCAGTGACTCCAGTTATAATTATGACTGTGTTACTAAATCTTTTTCCTTGCAAGGGTGAGTGTTTTCTTGTAAATAAAGATGAGTGGCTTTGATCATTTAGATTCACTGTAATCAACATACGTAATTTGGTTTCAGCAGAACAGGAAATGTAAAGCAACTGTTCTTAGCTTCTCACAGTATGATCTTAAATATTCTAGTTGCAAAGACTGAACTAATAACAGAAAACCAAGGCACTCCAATGTTTTTCTCATACTTCCACTTTTTGTCTCTGTTAACCAACTCCCCACCAATAAAAAAGAAACTTAAAATCTACCTCCTTCCAGATCGAAGCAGGTCGAATCCTTCATTTATTTTTTCAAAAGGTAAAACATGGGTTATTAATGCATCTAATGGAAACTTCTTAGCCATAAAATCATCCACAAGTTTGGGGACAGACTCTTTACTCTTAAAGCCTGAAAAGAAAACAACTTCATTGTTAAATGCAGCCGGTAAGTGGAGAATTGGAGAGGAGGCTTTCCAAACAGAATTAAAATGAAAGTTCTGCTACTATTTACCACTACTCAGACGACTATTACTGAGGTTAACAAGAGATAAAGTGCTTCAATGTCCTGATATCCTTTTGCAGTGGTTAGACTTTTTTTTTTTAGTCTGCCTACATAAACCAGTGTCCTTAGTTATTAGCTCTTTCACAGAGAAATTATATTGTGTATGGTTATTCCCAAAGCCAAGGAGCGAATTGAGCAATTGTCTAAATTTGGGCAATGAGAGCAGACATGAATTATTGCTTAGGAATTTCCTGGGTCCTACTCAGTATTTCAGTGCCTCATACAGTCACGTGTATAAAAAGAAGTGGTGTTGAAAGATCCTAGTTTATGGGGACACCGAAAAAGTCTGTCTTGAGAACTTGTGTAATAGTTCCATATCTAGTTGATTTGGAGCCTATAGAAACAAAGGCTTTTCATTTATTTTTTAACACTGCTGATGTTCAAAACCTGGCCTTGTCACTTGTAAAAGGGAAGAAATCCTGAGGTTAATAAGAATTCAGCCCTCTAGCCTAAATACGTACCACCAAAAATCGCTCCTTTCCAGGTACGTCCACTCAATAGCAACATGGGGTTCATGGAGAGGTTTTGGGAATCAGGAGGTACTCCTACAATGACACTTATGCCATATGCCTCTTGACAGCACAACAAGGCAGCCATCTGGAATAAAATTAATAGTTGGCATCGTTAAAATGGATTATCTGCTAGTATCATGTTAGCACTGATTGGGCTAGATTGTGAGCATGTGGAGAGAAGAGGTTAGGTCTCTGGCGTCTTCATTCCCCATTATGCCTACGATAGTGCTGTGGCTTTAGGAAAGGCCCAGAAAATAAGTTTTGAATCAGACAATGGATGAATGAATTTGTGTATGCTTAATTCTTCCTTATAAAGTAATGAAGAGGGAAATATCATTACAAGCATATCTATATAAAGTCTGATTCAAATAAAAGTAAATGTTTTGTCATCACATGACTCTCAGGCAATCTAGGAGTTGATTAACTCATTATCTATTTATTTATTGAATAGATATTTTGAACTCAGTACTTTGAAACAGGTATTCTGATGGTGAACAAGATATAAGGTCGATAATTAACATCATCACAATTTGTCTCTTGTCCACTTGATGGTCTCCCTTTTTAATGGTTCAATATACTACTGTTCATTTCTGAAGTGAACCTTTTTTCTGATTTATTTTTTCAAAGATTTTTATTAAAACATAGCTAATATACGGTATTATATTTTCAGGTGTACACCACAGTTATTCAACATTTATATACCCAAAGAAGTGATAATGATAGTAAGTCCGGCAACTATCTGACACCGTACCATGCTATCACAATATTATTGACAATATTCCCTATGCTGTACATTACATCTCAGTACTTATTTATTTTATAACTGGAGATTTGAACCTCTTATTCCACTTCAATTTCCCCCACTTTTAAAAATTTTTCAACTACAGTTGATATTCAATATTGTTTTATATTAGTTTCAGGTGTACAGCATAGTGGTTAGACTTTATATAATTTACAAAGTGATCCCCCTGACTAGTCTGGCACGATACATAGTTATTACATTATTATTAACTATATTTCCTATGCTGTACTTTACATCCCCATGACGATTTCGTAACTACCAATTTGTACTTCTTAATCCCTTCAACTTTTTCACCCAGCCCCCCAAATCCCTTCCTATCTGGCAGCCATCAGCTTGTTCTCGGCATCTATGAATCTGTTTCTATTTTGTTTGTTCGTTTATTTTGTTCTTTAGATTCCACATATAAGTGAGATCATCTGGTATTTGTCTTCTCTGTATGACTTATTTCACTTAACATAATGTCTTCCAGGTCCATCCATGTTGTAGCAAATGGTAAGATTTCATTGTTTTTATAGGTGAGTAGTATTCTATTTTATATATGTACCACCTCTTCTTTATCCAGTCATATATTGATGGGCAGTTAGGTTGCTTCCATACCTTGGCTATTGTAAATAGTGTTGCAGTAAACATAGGGGTGCATATGTCTTTTTGAATTAGTGTTTTGGATTTCTTCGGATAAAATCACAGAAGTGGAATTTCTGGGTCATAAGGTAGTTCCATTTTTAATTTTTTGAGGGACCTCCATACTATTTCCCATAGTAGCTGTACAATTTGAAATCCCACCAGTGCACAAGGGTTCCCTTATCTCCACACCCTCACCAACTCTTGTTTGTTCACTTATTGATGAAAGCTATTCTGACAGGTGTGAGGTGATATATCATTGTGATTTTTATTTCCATTTCTCTGATTATGAGCATCTTTCATACATCTATTTTCCATCTGTATGTCCTCTTTGGAGAAATGTCAATTCAGGTCCTCTGAGCATTTTTAATTAGATTGTTAGTGTTTTTTTGGTGTTGACTTGTATAATATCTTATAAATTTTGGATATTAACCCATTATCAGATGTATCATTGGTGAATTCAGTGGGTTGTCTTTTTGTTTTATTGATGATTTCCTTTACTGTGCAAAAACTTTTTAGTGTGATATTGTCCCATTTGTTTATTTTTTGTTTTGTTTCCCTTGTTGGGGATATAGATCAGAAAATATATTACTAAGAGCAATGTCAGAGAGTTTACTGTCTATGCTTTCTTCTAGGAGTTTTATGGTTTCAGATCTTACATTTGATTTTTTAATCTATTTTGAGTTTATTCTTGTATATGGTGTAAGAAGATGGCCTAGTTTCAGTTTTTGTTTTGCATGTATCTGTCCAGTTTTCCCAACATCATTTATTGAACAGTCTTTATGCCATTGTATATCCTTACCTCCTTTACCATAGATTAATGACTATGTAGGCGTGGGCTTATTTCTGGGCTCTCTAGTCTGTTCCATTAATTTATGCATCTGTTTTTATGCCAGTACCATACTATTTTGATTACTATAGCCTTATAGTATAATTTGATATCAGGTATTGTGATATTTCCAACTTTGTTCTTCTTTCTCAATATTGCTGTGGCTACTCAGGGTCTTTTATGGTTCCATATAAATTTTAGGATTATTTGTTCTAGTTCTGTGAAAAATGCCATTCGCATTTTGATAGAGATCACATTGAATTTGTAGGTTGTTTTGGGTAGTATGGACATTTTAATGATGTTAATTCTGCCAATCCATGAGCACAGTATATGGTTCCATTTATTTGTATCTTCTTCAATTTCTTTCTTCAATGTCTTATAATTTTCTGAGTAAAAGTCTTTCACCTCTTTGGTTAAATTTATTCCTAGGTATTATGGAACTGTTATTATGGAAACCTGTTATTATGGAACTTCAAAAGAAAGCCTTCCCCCTCCAGTCAGGTTTTTATACATGTCTATAGTATGAAAATTGTAAAGGATTCCCCAGCAATATATAATAATTAACACCTTGATTTTAGAGTATGACATTTGGAAAACCAGATACCCTCAGAACATGTGGCTATTGGACATTTGTTGTCTTCAAATAAAGTAACAATCTAATTCCATGTGAGAAACTGAACGGTATATAGCTGGAGCTGTCTTCTCCATGGTAAATAATGATGTCTGCAATTATTTGAAAGTAATAGCATGTATATTCCAGCAAGACTGGAAACAGTATTTCCTATCAGTAACACCAGCTGACATTTATAAAGAGCTCATCAATTGACAGGTGGCACTGGGCTAAATATTTTACATGCATTATCTCACGTAATCCATAACAATGCTGTGAGATATGTATCTCTTAATTTTTTTGGTGGAAAAATATGTTCACTTTTAAAAGTATGTTTACTTTTAAAAGTAACTCATAGATTTGGGTGCTTACTATATGTGCCAGGCACTGTGCTGTCTGCTGTGGTAAAATGGCACATATTTTATGGTAATAAAATGATACTTAGCCTTAAATTGCTCGTGATTCCTTTTGACCAAATTATGATATATGAAAAATATCAAAATCCACAAAAACATATAAAAATTGTTAAAGTATTTTGTTAAAAAATGTGAGGGAAAAAATAAAAATGAAACTTGCCAATTTGAGAATAGAACTTGTATTATTTATATTTACTTGAGTTTGTCTTTTTAAACTAAAAATTAGCAAAGTAAATTTATAATGGCTCAGTAAAATAACCCTCTTGCCTCTCTGAAGGGGAAATATTACTTGAGATATGTGGCCTAGCTGATGGAATAAAACATTTCTTATAATAATAAATTAAACAATGGAGGTGGAAAGTCATCATTCAAAATCTTAAAAATATTCTGTATATCTGATATTTATAGTCTGCTGTCTAAAAGCATAACCCAGAATGCAGAAACAGGTATTTCAAGGCATTTTGTGGTACATACCATGGTGTCAAGCCGACCAATGACTTCAAATGAAAAATCCACACCTCCACCGCTCATTTCCTTCAGCACCTCGTCGATGGGTTTCCTGAAGTCCTGTGGGTTGATGCACTCAGTGGCACCCACTTCCTTTGCCTTCTCAAATTTATCTTTGTTGATGTCCACCCCAATGATCCTGGCTGCTCCTGCCGCTTTACAGCCCATAATAACAGACAGGCCGACTCCTCCAAGGCCAAACACCACACAAGTGGAGCCCTGGGTAACCTGTGTTTCAGAAAATTCAAAAATGGATTAAGTAATAATTGTTGGAAAATTCCTAAGGTGTATAAAGTGTCATCTGTTATGAGATGCTACTCAGACTCTTATGTCCAACCTGCTGTCAAAACCTCTTTTGGCTTCAGTTGCTTCATATTTAAATTGAGGGAATTGAACTAGATCCATGGTTCTCAAACTTTGCCAGACATTAGACTCACCTGGGGAGATTTAAAACCATTCAGTGCCCAGTTCATAGTCCATAACCAATTATATCAGAACCTCTGCAGGTCAGACCCAGTTCATTCCCAAGTGACTACAGTGGTGAGCCCAGGCTGGAAGCCAGTGGACGGGATAATCTTTGAGCTCTAAATGCAATGACTCTCATCATGAAGAGAATCTAGTGGCTCAAATCCATTGACAGCCAGTTTCAGTACATTGTACATACACAAAAGCAAATTTGGGGAAATGAAATTTGTGGAAAAGGTTATTCGAGGAGACTGAAAAAATAATCCTATCAAACCCTCAATGATTACTCCTTGGTTCATTAACTTTTGGTAGTCATTACCAGTAAGAGAGCAGAAATTAGCTGTGAAGCATAGAAGAGTTATTCTCAGCTTATAGCCAAACCTAACAACAGGGTAAACTTAACAGGAAACTTTAAGGTAATACAGCTTGAGATTATGTGATCTTAGTGAGTCTTTGTTCTTGCTTTTAAAAATACACTAATGAACAATAACACAATAAAAAGTTGGTCTACATTTTAATAATGGATGAAATTCACTATCAGGAGAGCCCATGGCTTCTGCTCTGTATATAAGCTCCTTAGAACAACAGCTCTGATGATGCAATTGCACAAGTGACTTAGTAGTAGAGTCACAGAAATTTGAAAAACACATGCTCTCAATTGTTGAAATTGGCTAGGGACTGTTTAATAAACCTAGACTGCTATAGGAGTCAGCCTTCAGTATGGGTAAACTATTCCTTCTGTCCCAAGTAATTATTCTCTGGGGTACACCACCACTTTGTACTTTACTTAGAAAAACATGAGGCTTGTGATTGTGATTTTAAAATGCAGGTAATTATGTATTATGGTTTAAGATTCATCAGGAGGTTTGATAAAGACATGCTGGTCGCAGCTCTAATACGAACCAGCCATAAGATTTTTGGGCAAATAGCTTGTCTCTGGACCTATTCAATTTCCAAACATTTGGGAAGAAGAGCCTTTAAAGAATTTCTCCTTAAAATCTACCACCTCTGAAGGGGTGTGTGTGTGTGTGTGTGTGTGTGTGTGTTCATGGCAGGGGAAGAGACACAACAGTGAAATCCCCAATGAGTGGGATACATACATATGGCACCATTGAAGCTTCACTGCTTTCTTCATAGAGATCCACAGAGCAGGTGTGTTGGTGATCCTTGGTCTAGAGGTGTATCAGGTAAGGATTTAAAATCTACTATTGATCCTAATTCTGAGAGTAGAGGACCTGGAACTAGATGTTCCTCAAAGGCAACTCCTTTATGTCGATAGTTTTGCTGCCTCAGAACCTAGCAGAACCTAGTGTGCTTGGCGTGTGTTGGTGCTGACTAACTGTAGAATGAAGGACCATATGAGGCCCCAGCTCTAAAATTTATTAATCCCCAAAAGAACAAATATAGGAAAATAATAATTGAAAATGGCACCTTTACTTTTTCTTCATTAATTATCAACAGCTTTTTCACTTGTTATAAACAGATAAATTTTCTAGGATATGCTCTTAATTTTTTCTGAAGGCATTTTTCTACTAATAATTGACACCCTAAATTCTATGGAGTATATCAACATCATTGTGGTAGCAATGGGGAAAGCTATGAGTAAATCTATGAAGAATTATCTCTGATTCCTGTGAGACATCACTTTCCTTTTGGTTTCTCACAGTCCGAGTGCAACTGGTTTTATCATCCGTTGTCATTCCTACCTTGGCAACTTTGACTGCAGACCCATAACCAGTAGTGAATCCACAGCCAATGAGACAGACTTTCTCTAGTGGTGAGGCTGCATCTATCTTGGCCACTGAGATCTCGTCCACCACTGTGTACTGGGAGAAGGTGCTGATGCCAAGGAAGTGGCTGATGGGCTTCCCTCTGCAGGTGAACCTCCTGGTACCGTCCTGCATAGTCCCCCGAGGTTTGCTCAAACTGGCCAGTGCAACACACAGACACACAAAGGCATGAGACAGGAGCATAGCTTATGTGCAAATCCATTGCCTGTGTAAGAAGATTATCAGAAACTCACTCGTTTTTCAAGCAGAAGTTGCCTTCTGGGTGTTTACAAACACTGCATTTCCCACACTGGGGTGTAAAGAGTGGGATGACTTTATCACCTAGAGGGGGATAGAGCAAATTCTTATTAAATTTCTACCTAGGAACTAATAGAGCAAGACCTAAAGCTTATGAGTATGGATTAGAGGCGTTCGTCTTTGAATCGTCTCTAAGAAATAGGATCCAGTCACCACGATGTCATTGGGTACTGCCTGGTAGCATTGTTATTGGTTTGGGTTTATATGTGCCTGAAGATTGCCAAAGAGGAAATACAAATATGGGAAACAACATGGATTTAATAGTTGTCTTTCATGGCGTGCCCTTTCTCTTGGTGGCTTTATACATATCATCTCATTTAATCCTTAGTAATTAAATCTTAAATATTCCCACTGTATGTATAATTATAAATTTTAGTTGTGAGCAGGCTGCCACAGTTCCACTAGATGTTGAGGATAGCCACTATTTTGAAATAGTTTGGGATGCAGTAAAAACAAGAATTTTTACAACCTTACCTTGGCTTTTCAAAGTGACTATGCTGATCTTTATGATGAAATGAGTGCTCGTTTTTAAAATTTTAGTTCTTTTTTAAGGAAAAATAACAAACATGAGACAAAGAAGAATTCAAGAAATTCCTTGGAAAACCTCAACCCTCAACAATGAGTTAGGCATATTCTTTTAGGATAAGAACTGACTTTCAAATGTTTTTAGCTAATAATTTAATTTGTTAACTATCTATTCTTTTCTGCTATGGTGGAGGGAGCCAGGGTGAAAAGTAAGGGTATCGTTTTTTATTAATTTATTTTTAACTAAAGGAAATACTTAGAGCTGAAACTCAAACCAGACCATTTGTTTTAATATTTTCAGTTCACAGGTCAATTATGTGTTTGGTAAGGGGGTATCTAATCTACTGGCTGGAGTGATGTTTTAGAATTAAATAATTTTTATTTTTAATCATCTATGCTACCTATCCACAAAACCCATAGAAATGGTTGGGCCATAACATTTAATATATAAAATTGATATGGAGGTGATGGCATGAAAATTTTCTATTTATTCACTCCTTACCTCTAATATATTAATGCAAATAAAATTAAGATAAAATAAATACTAAAGATAAAATAGTACTTCGTAACCAGTTACATATAACCATAGTTAAAGGTAATAAAACAGATACTGTTTATGGCAGAGTGCCTCCTGCTCGGTCTCTTTCCTTTCCGTCCAACTAGTCTGTTTCATTCATTCCATGTTCAAGAAGGAAGGCCATATTGGAAGAGGAAACCAGGGAATTGGCTGCACTTCCTCCCTAAGAAGAGATCATGTTTACTTAGACAGAGCCTCACGGTCCCTAACCTGTGAAGTCAGCACAGAACCGTTTCCATACACTGATCTAGAGGCTCAGTGCATATACTTTTGTTTTTTAACTTGTCCCAGGTGTATTTTTTTTTTTTTGGACCTGAAAGAAGAGAGTGCTCAGCAACACTAAAATGAAAGTTATTTGATTATGAACACGTCTGTGGCAGGCAGTGGGTCTCTTTTGATCCTCATGTCTCCCCGGGATCTAACGGGGTGCCTGACATCTAGTAGGTACTCAACAACTACTTGCTGAAAGAGAGAAGATGCAAGTGCATGCAAGCACGCATGCCTGAGTCAGGCAGGGAGGCAAGAAAGGAGGAGACCTCTGCTCAAGTCCCAGCTCTGCCTCAACCTTCGGCCAGCTCTTTCATCTCTCATTGCTTCAGCTTGATCATTCAGGCTGGACGACCTTGGGGTCCTGAACTGAGGCCCATTCCCCAGGGGTGAATTCTGTACCTGGTCTTACTGTAGTCACTCCTTCTCCAATGCTCTCCACAATCCCAGCTGCCTCATGGCCAGCGATCACAGGAAGAGGTATGAGAAAGTGTCCACTAACTACGTGGTCATCTGACCGACAGACTCCTGTGGCCACCATCTACAGGATAAAGGGAGACTAATTAGATTCCGAAAAGATTATGGCCCTTGGATGGACTTCATATGCCCGGTTTACTGAAGTTGGGATTTTATAGAGTTTTCAAGGGTTTTGCTAATAATCCCTACCCTTCCCAAATACAAATTTGTTTATACCCAAGATTATTCAGTCCAAATCGCTCCTCTACTCACCTTTCTTGCCTTAAACAATTTGGAACAATCTGTGAATTTAATTCCTGAAATATTTAAGTCTTGTATAATACACAAAAATGCATTCTTTTTTATAGAAGTAGAAATTGCAGATTAGCACCAAGAAAATTAAGTCAATTAAGTTCTAATGCTAATTGATTTTGAAATCTCGATATATATCCCTCTGTACTTTTTTTTCTGTAAAACACATCAATTCTTTTTTATTTTATTAGTGTGAAAGAATTTCAATCTAAAATGGAACCAGATGATATAAAACGGAAAAATCTCACATAAATGTAATCAGGAAAAGAAAACAGAAGGACTGAGAGACTGATTTCCTATAAATGCTTGCTTTATAAAAAAAAACTGGTAATATTGGAATTTTCTTAAATGATAAAGAGTTGGTCAGGGGTTGCATCTTATCAACCTTTGGAAATTCTGCTTGTCGTTTCCAGAGATGTAAGCAAAAATGGTTCAGGTCGGGGTAACCTCACAAAATAAACTGAATTGAGCTTTGTTTGTATGACTGGACTGCATTTGTCTCCTCAGGGAATTTTCAAAGCTTGTATCTATTTGTTTTTGTTTTAAAAATGAAAAAACATTTTTAATGAAATAAAAAAAAATACATGATTGCAATATTATCATCAGATTAAGCAAAATTTAAGGCGCAAACTGATCAAACAAGACAAAAAGGTAATAATAAAAGAATCACAAATAATATATACATTTTAATAGACTGTACCTGAACCCTCCTCTCTTTAAATTTTCTGTCAATAAGTACAGACTGCCCCAAACCCTCAAGGGACTCTCTAGCTTTCTACAGGTTGCATGTTCCAAATTGCAATTCCTCGGCTTTCCTGAATAATCGTTTTGTCCATTTTGAGCCGGAGTCAGTTTACCACTTTATTTGGGTCGACATTAGGATTATACTGTATATACTCTTTGTTCTCTTTTTAAAAATTTAACAGTTTGTATTTATCTTTCCTTGACAAGAAATGTAATTCCACTGTTTGGATTACCATATAAAAGGTGTCTCTTAATTAATTTTTGGTTCTTTGCATTTTTACTATTTTCTGAATTTTTTAAACCTAAAATTAAACAGAAGTGAAAAAGATGTTTCACCTTTATTCGAACTTCATGAGCTTTAGGGGGTGCGACCTCCACCTCCTCAATGGCAAAGGGTTTGTTTAACTCCCATAGCACAGCCGCCTTGCATTTAATTACCTGGAAATTGAACAGAAAGATGATACCAGTTTTTCCCCACTCTTGAAGTCAGGGAATGTGACTTTCATCTTTTTTTGTGCAACATCTAGCCCCATGTCTGCGGCCTGACAAATTTTACCTAGAAATGGACAAACTCTGATTTGCAAAGAGAATAAAAATACCTGTTTTAAAAAATGTGTAAACAGTAACATAAGGAAGAGAAACAGAATTAATTATAATGAGACATTGAGATAAAATGGAATATGTTCTTTTAAGCCATCCTTATGCTGTTTTTGCTCCGAAGACTGTTTATTCCTGATATTTCCTAATATTGTCTTGAAATTGGTTGTTTACCTACAACTGTTGGCTTGTAAATGAAGTTATTTATATATATATATATATAATTTTATTAGTTTCAGGTGCACAAGACAAAGCAATACTTAGACGTTTATCATTTATATCCCTCACACTGTGTAAAAAAATATGGAACGCTTCACGAATTTGCGTGTCATCCTTGCGCAGGGGTCATGCTAATCTTCTCTGTATCGGTCCAATTTTAGTATATGTGCTGCCGAAGCGAGCACTACATGAAGTTTTAAGTCACAATTATTTCACTGACAGATTCACTGTCTGTTCACATAAAATCTACTGCCCCCTTGTTCAAATCTCCATTTAAACCAAAAAGATCTGACTTATGATTCCAGCTGCATACTTGCCTCCCTGCTTAAGATGACTTTTCTTTCTCTATTTGCCTGTTTTCCTCCTTTGATTTTTCTCTCCCCACTATTTCTGTGTGCTACTTGATTGCACCACTCATTTGAAAGTGAGCTTTGAGAGCTCTGTTTTCATATTTAATTTATGTGTAGCAATTCTTTCCAGGTTAGATGTGAGCCAAAAATTGCTGCAGTTACAGCTACACACATACACACACACACACATACACACACACACACAGATGCACCCACTCACCCACATAACACACACATATATTTAAAAATGAGATAACTGTGCATTTGACTTTTTAGGTAGCGTGGCTTACCCATAGATGTTCTTTAAAATAAAATTTGAACACATAATTTTAGCTCTTGAGTATGTAATATAAAACCTGTCTTCATTGTTGCAAAGCTTATACAGTTAAGAGAGCTTTTTTCTAGACAGAATTGGCATGCTTATAAATATATTTAAAAATTCAATTGAAATTTATCCTTTTGACAATTCATTTTCATTTTTTCCATGTCAAGTTCTTCCACTTTGCAGTGTTTGCCATGGTCAATGTCACAATAAATATCAGAGTACTTGGAAATAATATACTAGAAATCCTATAGAACAACATCTCTCCATACAAAGGTCAACATGATTTTATAAAAAAATTAATACTGATATAGTTTGAATCACTTATTAGCACCAGGAACAAGGATATTTTGTTCTAAGTCTGCCTTAGATTTTTTTCTTTGCTCAGTGTGCTTATAGGCACAGAGGCATGTACTTTCATTCATAGGTCATTCAATATGATCAATTCATGTTGTTTAACTGCTTAATTCCAAAAACCTGTGCAGCCATGTCCGGTACATTTGTTGTGTTTGGACATGTAGGTCGTGCTTATCAGGTGATTATCACATTGTGTCCTGTGTGAAAGAGCCATGTGCTTGATTTTTAAACCTCACAGGGCAGTGTTATGAATTATTGGTCTATTTTACAGATAAAAAAATAAGGTTCATTTGACTCAGTAGTGGAGAAATTTTAGTAGTCACAAAGTTGGCTGTCCAGAGAATTAAGATCAATCCAATTTATCTTTTCACCATCCCATGGCAGTGAAAGATTAACAAAAGATTAAACAATAACAAGAACGATAGCAGTGACTAACATTTATTGAATTATTCCTATGTACCAGGCACTATCCTAAGTGTTTTGTAGTATTAATTTATTAAGTTCCCATAATCACCTTATGAAGCAGGTATTATTAAGATTGCTATTTGGCATTTGAGGGAAATATAATGCAGGAAGTGTAAATATAAATGAAGCGTTACCACAAAGCTGAAAGCTATTGATTGATGGCGTACATGAAGGGGAGGATTGATTTCCTATCATTTATTGTTTTCATGAATACTTTTGGTTTGCCTTTTTGCTCTCTGGACTCATTATTTCTTTCAGCCTCAGTTTCAACAAATTTAATTTTTGTTTTTTCTAACTATTCCTCATTTGAATTGTAATGTGCCATTGTAAATGCTAATCAGTGATGAATGAAAATAAAGAGGTTTGAAGTGATAAAACTGACAATTGGCTACCCATGAGATTTCCAATCAATCTTTTTAAAAAATTGTTTCATTTTCCAATTACAGATGACATACAACATTACATTAGTTTCAGGTGTAAAGCATAATGGTTAGACATTTATATAACTTACAAAGTGATTCCCCCAATAAGTCTAGAACCCACCTGGCACCATACATAGTTACTACAGTATTATTGACTATATTCCCTATGCTGTACTTTATATCCCAGTAACTGTTTTGTAACTGCCAATTTGTACTTCTTAATCCCTTCACCTTTTTCACCCAGTTCCCCAACCCCCTCCCATCTTGCAAACATCAGTTTGATATAGGCCTGTGTATCAAAACTTCAGAATCTTTTAATTGAGTTATCATAGCAAGATATTAAAATGTGTGCTCCACTAGTAACACAACAAATGTACCAGACATGGCTGCACAGGCTTTTGGAATTAAGCAGTTAAACAACATGAATTGATTATATTGAATGACCACATACATTTCTCTGTGCCTATAAGCACACTGAACAAAGAAAAAAATCTAAGGAAGACTTAGAACCAAATATCCTTGTTCCTGGTGCTAATAAATGATTCAAACTACATCAGTATTATTATTTTATAAAATCATGTTGACTTTTGTATGGAGAAGATATTGTTCTATAGGATTTCTATAGAAATTTCCCAGACTGAGCCAAAAAGAACCCTGTTAAATCAGAATTTGCATGTTGATGTTGGCTTGCTTAGCATTGATGATTCTAATGCCTTGAGATCAATAAAACTTTCATCAGACTTAACTTTCTTCTTGTCTTCATAAAAAAATAATAAATAAATAAATAAACTACAACGAGTAACATTTAAATTATGGTTTCTTGATATAAAGATAACTTCATGATTAAAACTATTTCTAACTTTAGATTTCCAAATTACTTATGATTGGCTATAACTCCTGTACATTTATTTAATATAGGAAATAAAGACTTAAATAGGTACGGATGCCACACATTCTTGTTAAAGATATTTAGGAATAGGCTATTTCAGTGTAGTTCTATACACATTGCATATTGAAGCATATATTCTATGTTGTATTTCAGTATATGTACTGTTTTTAATTCAGATATAAATTTTAAATTATTCATTAAATACATCTCTTTGTGTATTATATGAGAATATATTTCCAAATCTAAAAAAAACAAAAAACAAACAGACAAAAAACTGTTTTGCTTACTTTTCCTGCTGTGCTCATGTTTCTGTTTTTTCTGCAGGCCAGGAGACTGCTGAATTCTTACAGACTGTTTCCTACTCGACTACATAAAATAAATATGTTGCACAGATATTTTGTTTGCTTGAGTAATGCCCAATTCCACACATGATTTGCTGTCTTTAAGCCCCACCCAGCAGTTTATTATCAAACCCTATTAAATCAGA
This sequence comes from Rhinolophus sinicus, assembly GCF_036562045.2. Lineage (NCBI taxonomy): Eukaryota > Metazoa > Chordata > Mammalia > Chiroptera > Rhinolophidae > Rhinolophus > Rhinolophus sinicus. The sequence continues at coordinate 36,698,378 of NC_133752.1, forward strand.
AAGAAAAGGGCACTGAACCAGCACTAAAACCTTGACTTGTTTTGCAATATGCTAATTACATATAACATCTTGATTTCTTTAGGTTAAATATTACCCTACGCATAAATTTTAATCTCTGTTTTTCCTGGATTCCAAAGGTTTTCCTTCTCAATCATGTTTTCCCTCTGTGCACTAAACTCTAACTTCTAATCCACATACTTTAGTTAGAAAGGAGGAAGAGAAAGGAAGCAGCACAAATGATGTGAGACAGAGCTAGGAGCCAAAGGAGTATATTTGCTCCAGCACTCTCCTCCTCTTCATAGCAGAGAAGTCAGACACCAATCAGTCACAGCAAAAGTGCTCATGATCCTGGCATTTCTGTTCCACTCAATACTGGTCAACACTGACTGAACGCCTCCCTGTTGCAGACACTCAGCTGGATATAATGAGGTGGCTATGATGGATAAGAGACAACCTCTACCCATGCCAAGAAGGAATATGAGGCAATGGTCATAACATAGCCTTGGATTCAAGGCAGACCCTACCCTTACTAGCTGTGTGAACTTCGCCTTAGTTTCCTTATTTGTAAATTAATAGAAATAATAGTACCACCTCAAAGGGTTGTTTTATGAACAAGTAATACAAGCCCTTTAAAGTACTTATCAGGGAGACTGGCAGATAGGACAACCTTCAATAAATATTAGCTACAATGATTAACCAGAAAAGAAACCTCATAGTCTATGGGGGAAAAGACCCAGGCAACCAAGTCAGACCATCTGGATGTGCTACATCAAAGGGAGGGCATTCTGATGGAATGCCTCAGAGGAGGCTTTTGAGTTAGAAACTAAATAATAATCTTTTTAGCAAAGAATCAAAAAATACTCGTGCATTTCTATTATCCTTTGGTCAGTGCATGAATAAAAGAGAATGTAAGTTTGATTTTTAATAAATCTTAAGTCTTATACCAACACTTGGGGGACACAGTGCATCCAACTACTTAATTAGATATAGTCTATCAACAAGTTTATGTTAATGTAAAGGGTATATTTCTCTAGCCTTGTCAAGGGAATGTCACTGTTGTCTGTTTCCAACTTTACTTATGAAGGTGTAGAGAGCGATACTGGGGATACATCCACATGGCAGAGAAGATGCTACTTGTAGAGAATGGCCACCACTCTGTTTTCCCTGCCCACACACCTTTACTTGTGGAAAGCAGTGCAAAGAAAGGGAGTCCGACCATTTTTCAGAGATTCTGTGTGGTATTAAGGAGCTCATATGTCCCAATCAATTTGAAGGACTCATTGGATTTGAGTGAGTTTAAAGAGTGATGGAGGGATAGGGTATTAGGAATAATTTGAATTCTTAATAAGTTGGTGGTTTATTTATGAGGCATAAATTTACAGAAAAACAATGGCCTCAGTTTATTGAGCACCTACTATGTTTCCAGAACTCTACTGGGAGTTTTTCATACATTGTCACATATAATCTTCAGAGAAAGTACATACAAAGAAGGTACTAATCTTATTCCCATTTTACAGATGAGGTAAGAGAAACTCAGAAATTATAGATCCCTATCCTCAACAAAATATTAGCAAACCAAATTCAGCAATGCATTAAAAAGATCATACACCGTGATCAAATGGGATTCATTCCTGGTATACAAGATTGTTTCAATATCCACAAATCAATTAATGTGATACATCACATAAACAAAATGAAAAATAAAAATCATATGATCATATCAATAGATGCATAAAAAGCACTTGACAAAATCCAGTATCCATTTATGACAAGAATTCTCAGCAAAATGGGGATAGATGGGGACATATCTCAACATAATTAAGGCCATATATGAGAAACCCACAGATAATATCATACGTAATGGGGAAAAGCCAAAGCATTCCCCTTAAGACCAGAAACAAGACAAGGATGCCCACTTTCACCATTTTTATTCAACATAGTACTGGAAGTTCTAGCCACAGCAATCAGACAAGAAAAAGAAATAAAAGGCATCCAAATGAGAAAGGGAGAAGTGAAATTGTCATTATTTGCAGATGACATGACACTATATAGAGAGACCCCCAAAGATCCCACCAAAACAACTATTAGAACTGATAAATGAATTTAGTAAGATAGCAAGATACAAAATTAATATTGAGAGATTTGTTGCATTTTCATACACCAATAATGAACTATCAGAAAGAGCACTTAAGAAAATATTCCCATTTACAATTATATCAAAAATATATTTAAGAATAAATGTAACCAAAGACCTGTACTCAGAAAATTATAAGACATTGAAGAGAAATTAATGAAGATACAAATAAATGGAAACATATACCATGTTCATGGATAGGAAGAATTAATGTAGTTAAAATGTCCATACTATCCAAAGCAATATGTATATTCAGAGCAATCCCTACCAAATTACTAATGGCAGTTTTCACAGAACTAGAACAAATAACTCTAAAATTTATATGGAACCATAAAATACCCCCAAATAGCCATGGCAATACTTAGAAATAAGAACAATGCTGGAGTTACCATGCTACTTGATATCAAATTATACTACAAGGCTATCGTAATCAAAACAGCCTGGTTTTGGCATAAAAACAGACACATAGATCAATGAAAAAAAATAGAAAGCCCAGAAATAAATCCATGCCTATATGGTCATTTAATCAATGACAAAAGAAGCAAGAATTTGCATTGGGGTAAATGCAGTCTACTTAACAAATGGTGCTGGGAAAACTGGACAGATACATGCAAAAAAAATAAAACTAGACCATCTTCTTATGTCATATACAAGAAAAAAATCAAAATGGATTAAAGACTTAAATGTAAAACCTGAAACCATAAAACTCCTAGAAGAAAATATAGGAAATAAACTCTCAGAAATTACCCTTAATAATATTTGTACTGCTACATCTCTGGCAAGGGAAACAAAAGCAAAAAGCAAACAAATGGGACTACATCAAACTAAACAGTTTTTTCACAGCAAAGGAAACCATACATAAAACAAAAAGACATCCTACTGAATGGAAGAAGATATTTGCCAATGATACATATAACAAGGGGTTAATATCCAAAATTTATTTTTAAAAAACACAAATAATCCAATTAAAAAATGAGTAGAGGACATGAATAGACATTTCTCCAAAGAGGACATACAAATGGCCAATAGACATATGAAAAGATGCTCAACCTCACTAATTATTAGAGAAATGCAAATGAAAACCACAATGAGATACTACCTCACTCCTGTTAGAATGGCTATCATCAATAAATCAACAAACAAGTGTTGGTGAGGATGTGGAGAAAAGGGAACCCGCATGCACTGTTGGTGTTGGTGCAGCCACTACAGAAAACAATATGGAGGTTCAACAAATTAAAAATAGAACTACCTTATGACCCAGCAATTCCACTCCAATATTTATCCAAAGATATCCAAAAGACTAATTTGAAAAAGTATATGCAGCTCTATGTTCACTGAAGCACTATTCACAATAGCCAAGATATGAAAACAACCGAAAGGCCCATCAATAGACGATTGGATAAGTAAATTGTGGTATATTTATACAATGGAGTATTACTCTGCCATAAAAAGAATGAAATCTTACCATTTGCAACAACATGGATAGACAAACAGAATATTATGCTAAGTGAAATAAGTCAGACTGAGAAAGACAAATACCATATGATCTCACTTATACTTGTATGCGGAATCTAAAGAACAGAATAAGTGAGCAAACAAAACAGAAATAGACTCATAGATACAGAAAAAAACTGACGGTTGCTTGATGGGAGGTTGTTGGGGAATGGGGGAGAATGTGAAGTGATTACGAAGTACTAATTGGTAGTCACAAAATAGTCATGGGGATGTGAAATGCAGTATGGGGAATATAATCAATAATGTTGTAAAGACTACTCGTATGTAGTATGTCAGATCGGTACTAGATTTATTGGGAGATCACTTCACAGATTATATAAATGTCTAACCACTGTGCTGTACAGCTGAAAGTAATATAAAATAATAGTGAATTTCAAATACATATATATGGCACAGGGAATATAGTCAATGGTATTGTAATAGCTATATATGATGCCAGAGGGGTAGTGAGGGGTGCAAATGTCTAATCATTATGTTGTTTTGTACATCTGAAACTGAAAAAATTTATGGATCCCTAAATGTCTTTTCTAAGTCAGAATGCTGACTTCAAGACTAGCAAGGTAATCAGGCTGGTGATTAAGAGTTTTATGGTATAAATATAATAGGCAATCACTTAAGCATCAAAGGATAAGAAGTGGATGGAATGCCTTGAAAAACTGGAATATCAGAGGCTAATGACTATCTTATCTCTCTCTCTCTTTCTCTCTCTCTCTCTCTTGACGTTCTTGGCAGTTTTTCCTGGGTGCTAAATTCAAGTAATCTGAATGTTTAAGTGAAATATTATGGATCAGCATGATGAAGTGCTATAAAAATGATCATTTTTGAGATAACGCAGAAATAAAAATATTGTATAACGATTTTAAAGTAATGCAAAATGGCATGAATTCCACAATTTCAGTAATATAAAAATATGTACCAGGGAAGGGTGTGTGCATGAAAAAGTAATTTTATGGAAAGTAACCGCACAAGTGGTCTGATCATTACTTCCTAACTGGGCAGATCACGGTGAGTAGTCATGCCCACTCACAACTTCTTTAGTAAAAGGCTTAGCTTGGCCCTAAGCAAGCCCTGGATTGTTTCAGTGCGCTTAGGTTAACACCTAAATGCCTCTTTAAAATGCTTCTTTTCAGGCCCCTTCTTCTAAAGCATGACCACCCTTGAGAGAGCACATAATCTTGTTAACTATCCTGTAACCCAATTCCTGCTTTGCTTTCTCCCAGCTTCATGTAATCTTACTTATGGTCTCTCCTTGATTCCAAAAGCATAAAGGAAGCTGCAAATGGTCATTTCTTCGACACATTTTTCTCAGCCTGTTGAGATTGTGCCTCCAGGAGTATCCTCTGTTTGGCTGATATATTATTATAAAAATTCTCTACAGCTTTGGGCATTCATACACTGACACATTTTAGGTAACCTTGAAATATTCTGAGTGGGTGGAGACGGGAAACCCACTGGTCCAACAGACACATGTGGTAGTTAAGAATCAGGGTGGGGGGTAGGTATATCACGGCTGTGGAGGTCCCCATTGGGGAACAAGATGTATCATCTCCACACTGGGCTCCCCAGCCTGGAGAAGCAGTGCTGGAAGAGGAGTCCCCACAACAAGTGTCTGTGAAAATCAGCAGGGACTCAGTCTGAGTGAGATGGAGAGCTGCTGGAGACCCAGGTGTCCTCTTAACGGGCACAAGCACAGACTCACTTGCTCACAAACACTCACTCTAAGCTCCAGAGAAGGCACAGCAATTCAAAAAGCACCAGAGCCATATGGGGATGGACTAAATTATCTGGTTTCAGCGTAAGTGCTAGAGGGGCAGCTCTGTCAAGGACCAACATGTTGGCAGGTGCCATTGTCCCTTTGTTGAACCCTTCCCCTACACAGCCTTCAGGTGCAGGTGGGTGCCAAATTTGAGTCTCCATCAACTTGGCTAAACCACTCTCATCCCATCCTTGTGATTCTCTGGGGACCCCCACCCCATCCAATTCACATGCCTGGCCAACCCTCTTTCAGAGGCTAATCCACACAAGTGGCTGGACTCAGTACACACTGCAGACTTTTCTAAAATCTTTCAGGAGTCCACAAACTCCAAACAGGTAGTGGCTGGCCTCAGAGTGCTCTGTACTTGTTCCTAAGTGTTCCCAAACCTGCCACTAGTGGCAGCCAGCCTCAGTTCACAGCATAACCACTCCCAGGTATTTTCAACATCAGCACAGGCAGCTCCCAAGTGCAGATTACTTTGTAGTTCCTACTAGGTGGCCCCAGGCTGCTCATAAGCAGCAGCTGACCTGGGCCAGCACTGTAGCCCCTCCCAAAAGGCCCCAGAACCAGCATACATGGTGACCAGCTTCATACCACATCAGAGCACCACCCAATTAGCTCCACAAATGACACACCCAAAAGGTGGACTTGGCAGGCATAAGAGCCCCACTAAAGTGAATCCATCTCCATGGGGCCAGCCCCTGCATAACAGCTTCTTTGCTAGAGTCATGGCCAGTCCTTACAGCCAGTCCCTGGTGTGGCCTGAAGTTAGCCACCAAGTGTGCTGGTTCTGGGGTCTCTTGGGTGGGGCTACAATGCAGGCCAAGGTCAGCTGCTGCCTGTGTCCAGTGTGAGGGTCAATTACACCCACTGACTTGCCAACAGCAATCTAGACTCAACTACAACAGAACACATACAACCCACATAAGGGACACCCCGAAGCACCTGGCTCAGGTAAACACAGAGACTGCACCACTGGGCTCCACAGGACACCAACTATATAAAGCCACTCTGCCAAGACTGGGAGATGCAGCAGATCTACCTAATACATAGAAATAAACACAGGGAGGCAGCCAAAATGAGAAGACAAAGAAACATGTCCCAAATGAAAGTACAGGACAAAATATTTCATAAAAAGAACTAAATAAAATGGAGATAAACAGTCTACCAGAAACAGAGTTCAAAACACTTGTTATAAGTATATGTTCGATGATCTCAGTAAGAACTTCAACAAAGAGATAATAAGCATTAAAAAAAAAAAAAAAAAAAAAAAAAAAAAAACAGAGAAAACATAAAAAAGAACCAGCCAGAAATGAAGAATACAAAACTGAAATGAAGAATACGTGAGAGGGAATTATCTGTAGATTAGATGAAGCAGATGATCGAATCAGTAATTTAGAAGGTAAGGTAGCAGAAAACACCTAATCAGAACAGCAAAAAAAGAAAAAGAAAGAAAGAAAAACACACACACAAAAATCAAGATTGTTTAAGGGACCTCTGGGACAACTTGAAGAGTAACAACATTCACATCATAGGGTTACTGGAAGGAGAAGAGAGAGAGCAAGGAATTGAAAACCTATTTAAAGAAATAATGACAGAAAACTTCCCCAACCTGGCAAAGGAAACAAACATACAAGTCAAGGAAGAATAGAGAGTTCCAAACAAGATGAACCCAAACAGGCCCACACCAAGACACATCATAATTAAAATGCCAAAGGTTAAAGGCAGAGATACTTAAAAGCAGCAAGAGAATAACAGCTAATTATCTACAAGGGAGCTCCCATAAGACTGTCAGCTGATTTCTCAACAGAAACTTTGCAGGCCAGAAAGGACTGGCACAAAATAATCAAAGTGATGAAAAGCAAGGACCTACAACCAAGATTACTCTACCCAGCAAAGCTATCATTTAGAATTGAAGCAGTGATAAAGATGTTCCCAGAAAAGAAAAAGATGAAGGAGCTCATCACCACCAAACTAGTATTACAAGAAATATGAAGTCTGACAATTAAGTTCACAAACTCATCCTGGAAAAAGTGCTACATACCTCATTGTTGAATATCACTATGGTCACCTTTGAAGTACTCCCCTTGGGAAGCTATGCACCAATAACAGTGCCAAGTTGACCTTTCAAAGCAATTTTGGAACTTTTTTTCTGGAATGGCCATCAGACCTGTCATCATATTATCCTTGATGTCCTGAATGTCATCAAAATGTCTTCTTTTCACCATTTCCTTTGTCTTCAGGTAAAGAAAGAAGTCATTGGGGGCCAGATCAGGTGAGTAGGGGGGGTGTTCCAATACAGTTATTTGTTTACTGGCTAAAACCCCCACAGACAGTGCCATGTGAGCTGGTATGTTGTCGTGATGCAAGAGCCATGAATTGTTGGTGAAACGTTCAGTTCATTTTTATCTAACTTTTTCATGCAGCCTTTTCAGCACTTCCAAATAGTAAACTTCTTTAACTGTTTGTCCAGTTGGTACAAATTCATAATGAATAATCCCGCTGATATCAAAAAAGGTCAGCAACATTGTTACATCAAGTTCGTGAACTTAATTGTCTGATCTTGTATTACAGGGACTTCTTTAAGAAGAAGAAAATATATATACGAATAAGAAAATATCTCAAAGAAGAACAATTCTCACTGACAAAGACAAACACATAATAAAAGCAGAGGATCAACCAACACTAAAGCTAGTACAAAGATTAAAGGGCAAAAGTAGAAAGATCATGCATAATTACAACAGTAAATTAAGGGATACATACAAACACAAACACACAGAAGAAATAAAAAATAATGACAAAAACATAAAGGTAAGTGGGTGAGTAAAAATGATAGTGATTTTAGAATCTATTTGAACTTAAGTGACTATCAATTTAAAATAGATTGCTATGCACATAGCTTGGTATATATGAAGCACATGATAACCACAAACCAAAAATCTATAAGAGATATACAAGAAATAAAGAGAAAAGGATTCCAATACAACACTACAGAAAGTCATCAACGTAGATGAGAGAAGAGCAAGAGAATAAGTAACAGAACTACAAAAACAATCAGAAAACAATTAATAAACTGGCAAGAACTATATATCAGTAATTACTTGAAACATAAGTGGATGAAATGCTCCAATCAAAAGACAAATGGATAAATAAGAGGTGGTACATACATACAATGGAATATTTCTCAGCCATAAAAAAGAATGAAATCTAACCATTTGCAACATGAATGGACCTAAAAGTATTATGCTAAGTGAAATAAGTCATACAAAGAAAGACAATTACCATATAATTTCACTTATATGTGGATTCTAAAAAACAAAATAAACAAACAAAACAGAAAGAAACTCAGATACAAAGAACAAACTGATGGTTGCCAAATTGTAGGACGGTTGGGGGACTGGGTGAAAAATGTGAAAGGATCAAGAAGTTCAAATTGGCAGTTACAAAATAATCACAGGAATGTAAACTACTGCTTAAGGAATATAATCAGCAAAACTGTGTATTGTGTCAGGGGGATGCAAGACTTATCAGGGGGATCACTTTGTAAGTTATATAAATGTCTAATCACCACTATGCTATACACTGAAATTAATATAATATTGAATGTCAACCATAATCGAGTAATAAAAAAATTAAATACAAGAAAAGATTATCTGGAAAGGCATAAGTGAAGATAAAATAAAAATAGAAAAATATATTTGATTACATATACATACATATGTAATATATGCTTATGTATAGTGTAATGAATGACAGCAATGATACAAGGAACAGGAGAGAGAAATTAAAAATAATTTTCTTATTATGAGGTACTCACAATATCTGTGAAATTGTATAGTATTTGAAAGGGGACTTGGATTAGTTGTAAATGTGTATTGCAAATTGTACGACCACCACTAAAAAATGTTTTTAAAAAGTATAATATCCTAAGAAAGGAGAAAAATGGAATCATATAAAATGCTCAGTGAAAACCACAAAAGGCAGAAAAGAGTACAAGACAAAAATAGTAACAAAGAACAAGGACAAAAATAGAGAATAGTAGCAAATATGGTAGATATTAACCCAACTATATCAACAATTACTTCGAAGGTCATTGCTTTAAATGAACCGATATTGTCAGAATGAAGAAATGAGACTCAGTTATTTGTTGTGTATAAGAAATCCACTTTCAATATAAAAATATACCAATTAAAGTAAATGGATAAAGAAAAACATACCATGTTATCATCAGAAGAGAGCTGGAGTAGGTGTATTTCAGACGGAGCAGACTTTAGAGCAAGGAAGTTATCAGAGATAAAGGGCATTACATAATAATAAAGGGGTCAATTGTCCAAGAAGACATAATAATTCTAAACACATAATGTGCCTAACAACAGATCATTACACTGTTTGAGGCAAAAATTGATAGAACTACAAGGCGAAATTGATGAATCCATTATTATATTTGGGGATCTCAACACCTCTGTTAGAAAAGGACAGATCCAGCAGCAGAAAATCAGTGAAGATCGTTTAGTTGAACTAAACATCACCATCAATTGACTGGATATATGACATTTATAGACAACTTCATTCAACAGCAGCAGAACATACATTCTTTTCAAACTGACATGGTTAGACAGGTTAGTTAGCATGTTGTTAGGTAGACAGGAAGGTCCCTGGTAGAATAAACAAAGACAGCCATATCCTGAAACGCCAGATTCTGAGATAGCTCATTCACTGCAGGACAAAATGCAACAGGCCTTGAGGTTAACTCCCTTTGGGCTGGACAAATGGAGCAGATCTGATAGATAGAAGTGGGTTACTTCATTAATCCCTTCAGGATGGACAAACAGAGCAAACCTGATAGACAAATTCCATTAGAAGGCGCCAGCTCCCTTCTCCAAACAGGCAAGGGAAGATATAAAAATAAGAGCCTTTGCCTCGGTCACTGGGCACCCAGTCAGGAGTCCCTCTCGTTCAAGAGCTGCTACTCTTTACTTTTACTATCCTCTTTTGCAACTCCTCACCGCTCCTTGGTCCATGCTTCCATTCTTCGGTTTTGTGAGACACGATCCCTGCACTCACAGAAATATCCCACATCAGTGGGACTTTCACCAAGCTAGATCACATTCTGGGCCATAAAACACAGTTTAATAAATATAAAAGAATAGAAAACATACAACGTCTCATCTCAGATCACAATGAAGTTAAACTATACATCATAACAGAAAGATAACTGGAAAATCTCAAAATACGTGAATATTAAGCAACACACATTTAAATAACACATGGGTCAAAGAAGAAATCTCAAGAGACATTTAAAAATATTTTCAGTGAAATAAAAATGAAAACATAACTTAGGAAATTTGTGGAATACACAAAAGCAGTGCATAGAAGGAAGTACTGTGTTTCCCCAAAAATAAGACCTAGCCGGACCATCAGCTCTAATGCATCTTTTGGAGCAAAAATTAATATATTATGTTGCTATATTAATATGTTATTTTACTATAAGACCCAGTCTAATAATATAATACCGGGTCTTATATTAATTTTTGCTCCAAAAGAAGCATTAGAGCTGATGGTCCAGCTAGGTCTTATTTTCAGTGAAACACGGTATATATTCATCCTATTAGTGTCACTCTGTGTCGCACAATTGGTTCTGTCCTCCAGCAGCTTTCCACCTCCCTGGCATCAGCCTTGCCTCACCCCTCACACGGAGCAGCAGCAGCTGGCCCAGCTTTCTTGGCAGTGTAAGTACGAACTTTCCTTCTGAGCAGCCATGAGGCTGCACCCTGTCCCCAGATGTCTAAGCCCCAACCCCATTGACCCTTTTGCTGAGGTTTCAGTTCTGGCAACCACCTTCTTTTTGTTCTCTCAGCCCTCTGGGGGCTTAATATTCTTAATGTTCTGGGTGACCGCAACATGCTCTTTGTAAACTTTCAAACTTCAAACAAGTCTATAACCAATTTTCTGTGTTCAGGCCACTTTCAGAGTTTTCACTGATATAGTTCTTGGCACCAGGAGTGGTTCCGGAAGCAGACCCTCAGGTACACAAAAGTGTTTACACAGATTGAGTTGATGTGGTTTTAGTGGTCACAATTTTCTGAAATCAAAAGCCCTGGAATGAGTATGTTTAAGGGACTTGAGAAGAAGGGAAAAGATCCAGGATCATCAACAAAGAAGGCGCCAATAGAGAAACTCATGGAGCCCAGCTGCTCTTTTCCATCAGAGATTTAATACAGGCCTGACTTGCAAGGTTTTGCACACCCTCCCTGCACCTTCAAGTACACGTTTTCTGGAGCACCAATGGTTTCAATGGTTTGAAACATAGTACCTTTCCACTCCTTATATGATACAGTCACTGAGAATGTTATGCTCAGCCACATATACTTATTTGCATAATGTTAAAATTTTGTTTTAAAAATTTCATTCATTTTGCATTTTATGAATCCTAGAATGTAACCCAGCTCTTTTATTCTCTTCATCATTTTTTTGCAGTTTTTGATTTTTCATGTTTCCCCAGCTTATACATGCATGTGCACATGCATATGTTTTTCTACAAAGTCTCAAGAAAACCAACAGTATTTGCTTTCCCATTTTTTAAAAAATTTTTACTCCTCCCTAGTAGACACTGCTTTCAACTTTTTGTTTTTTATTGTGAAACTTATCTTGTTTTTTATCTCCACTTCTCTAAGTAAGATGCATATATTCCTAAATTGACTTTTCTTTGGACATTTCTATTAACTTCCCTTTTGGGAAGATGAGCATTTAGGGCAGTCACGACCAAAAAAGACCCTACTTGTCCCTTCTTTCCCAATAGAGTAATAGAATAATTTACATACAATTATGTAAATGCTACTTACAGATGAGCCACGTAGTTTGCAATGTTTTTATTTTTCTTTATCTGAACAATTTTGTTGTTCCCTAGGATTAAATACTGGCTTTTAAAAAAACTGGTTTTGTTTTGTTTTTATACTTATAGCAAATTCAATGCCCGAAACATTGCCCGTTGTCTAATTCGCCACTCGAGACACACAGGTACATCAAGTACATCGTGTCCCATCAATTTTGTCTTGCAGAGAAATCTCTCCTGGAGTCTTTGACTTGCTCCAAATGGCCGGGGTGTGTTCTATGTCTGGGGCTACCCACTGTGTTGGTTTCCTGTGGCTGCTGTAACAAATTACCAAACCCTGGGTGGCTTAAACCAGAGGTTTATTTTCTCCCTCTGGTGCTGGAGGCCAAAAGTCTGCCATCAGTATCACTGGGCTGAAACCAAGGTGTTGGCAGGATGGATCTCCCACCAGAGGCTCTAGCAGAGAATCTGTCCTTGCCTTTTCCAGCTTCTGGTACTGTCACCTTCCCTGGCTGGTCGGGGAATCTCCTCCTTCTTCCCTGCTTCTTTTCTTCCTCTGCCTTCTTCATACTGTGTTTGGAAGCTTGTAGGATGTTCTGTTTATCCCTAGTAGTCTGAAATTTTATAAGGATTTGTTCTGAGTGGGTCTATCTTTATCTTGCTGGCATTCAGTGGCTTTTTAAAAAAATATGAAGATTGGCTTGTTTAAGTTCTAGAAAATTTACTTAAATTGTTTGAATAATGTTCTTCCCTCCCCAACCCTCATACCCTGCTTCATTTGTTCTTTTATTCTGGAACTCTTTCTACTCAGATATTGAGTGTCTTGATTTGGTACTCGCAATTTCTCTCCCCCTGCCCCTTTCTCCTTTCTTTCCACCATTGTGTGTTCACCCCCTCTAGCTTCAAATCCCCTCTTAAAATGAAGGTGAGGTGGCATAGTTAGGGTTTGCAGATCATGGCAAAATCCTCCTAGGATCTGAGGGGACCTCTAAACCCAGCACTAGCGCTTCATTTTTAGTGCAGTGGTGAGGAAGGAGGTGGGTTGGAATGAAAGTCTGTAGTCAGGTCATGCAGTAGTGTACCAGCTCAGAGCGCCCTGCTAATTCCCAGCAATAAAAAATTGATTTCTAAGATCAAGAACTACTTTTGTTAGTCTCCCCAAAAATTGTCACCCTGTGAGTGTACATATCTTGCATTCTTGGAAACCAGGCCCTGATTTTTTGTTTAGCAGGCTAGTTAGTCCTCTGAGAAATTATGAGTAATAGTCATATGATGATTTTGTTAACTACATGGTCTACTTAAGGCCTGTGCTACAGCTTGAACAGATATAGCTACATAAAAAAAAACCACACATCTCGGTTTGCCAGAGACAATTACTGTTGTCCCAAAGGAATTATTAATAGCTCACCTTTTACTTTGAAAAGGGTTCTAGTTCAGATGATTAATTATACCTGCATGTGAACTAGCACTGCGCATGTGGTCCCCCTGGATGAAACCTAGATTTAGTTGGCTACAAAGGCCCCCTTGGAATAAAGAAAACTTCAAACTTTCAATGATTAGAACTTCATGTTAATTGTTTGACTCTCATGGTGGTGACTTATTTTAGCAATATTGTCACAATTGGAATATACAAAATTCTGTATTAATTAATACAGAATAACACGACTAACCTTTACCACTTTATAAAGCTAGTCTAGTATTAGAAAGATCAAAGTCTAATGTACCTTTACAATTTTGATAGATTCAAGAAAAATACTCTCAGAAGCTAAGCTAGAATGAATCAAAGTCTATATTCAATAACTACATCATATTTAAATATTTAATTTTGTTAGGAGTTGACTATTACCAAATCTCAATTAAGTGTTCACTGAAAGACTTGAAAGTGGTGATTGTACTGAAATATGTCGAGTTTTATTTCTACAATATTTACAATAACCTGGAAATGGGCTATTGCATAAAACAAATAAAAATATTGGCCTGAGTGAAAAATACAATAGTTATATTAATACTATGGCTTTAATCAAATTGGTGTTTGAAGGGATTACTGTGTTTCCCTGAAAATAAGACCTAGCTGGACCATCAGCTTTAATGCATCTTTTGGAGCAAAACTTAATATAAAACCTGGTTTTATTTTACTATAACATAAGACCAGGTCTTTAATATAACATAATGTAATATAACACAATATAAAATACCAGATCTCATATAATATAAGACCAGGTCTTATATTAATTTTTGCTCCAAAAGACACATTCGAGCTGATGGTCCAGCTAGGTCTTATTTTTGGGGAAACACTGTAACGGTTATATACGTGGACTTGGGTTTTTTTTATTTATGATCCAGAAGACATTCTGTGTGCTGCTAGCACAAACATCAAACAAACCAGAACTTGTTTATTCGTCTGAATTTCACGCTAAGTGGAAGTTTTTAAAATCCTGCTTTGCACAGCTGTGTGAAGGATTGTCCAGGATTGCTGTTTAAGATAGTTACCATGCCAAAAAAGGTTAAGAAATTTTCTTTTCAATGAAAGCAAACCAGGGGGAAAAAGCAAAATCATTCTTAAGTAAGCATTATGTTTCTGCTCGACTACTCACTTGGAAATTCAGGGATTGCAGTAACCTTGGCTGTATCCAGTTGCCTAAGCTGAATCACTGTAGTCTCAAAACAAATTGTTTATTCTAATGTCAAAATTAAATATCCTCCTGTGTGCCTTGACTGGGATATGAGTTGCAGGGAGGGAAAGCAAAGGATACTAAAAATGACTTCAGGAATGAAGTATATTTTTTCAATCTATAAAACAGAATTGAAAAGCATTCTCCCCTCTGCCTCCCCCAATGCTCAGATAAAAATAAATAGCAGAAAAGGTTTAGGGGAGTCATGAGATATTTATCTGACACACAGTAACTTCCTGTCTTACAGGGACATTCCAAGGCATACAATGACATTCAAGCACTGGATGGTTTCCAAGTCTAAGGAGCTCTGGAGCTTTTTGAGCAGTTGTTATTTATTTTTAAATTAACTTTATCAATGTCAACTTTATATACAAAGATACATCCATTTTAAGTGTACACATGGATGAGTCTTGACTAATTAATATACCTTTGAATCTAGCACCACAAACAAGATATGGACCATTTCCGTTACCCCCCAGAAGTTCCCTTGTGTCCTTTGGTTTCCTATAGGCAAAGATATAACACAAGGGTGGATTTTGTCTCCCTATTTGTTTAATTTGTACATATCATACAGAAAACTGGGCTAGACTCAGAGGAAGGAGTGAAAATTGATGGAAGAATTATCAATAACTTAAGATATGCAGATAACACCATCTTACTGGTAGAAAGTAGCCTAAGGGTAGGCCTGTTACCTGGCTCTCAAGTCACATGATTGCTCAGTTCCCTCTCCCCAGGCCCCTGCTCTATCCTACAAAAAGGAATAAAGAAACATTTTGTTTCCATCTCTGGATTATAGTAACAAAAAACTGCCTTGAAAAGCAAAACTTCAAAGGTCATCTATGTCTTAAAAACACTCCTATTGCACTGAGATTTTGTTATAAACATTCTACCTATTGAATGGGATCACTTAGTCTAAATTACTTTCACATGATAAAATCAAATGTCCTCTGAGATTATGCAATTTATTCAGTTCACACAGAGTTGGTGAAATGTCTGGAATGGAAACTCCAAGTATTTCCTAGTATACTTCACTAATATGAGGGCGTGATCACTAGTTTCTTTGTTTCCCAGGTTAAAAATAAGACATGATGATAACTATTATTTCAATTAACTTTTATTGAACATCTGTTATGTTTTAGGCATATACTGGGCAAATTCAAACAAAAAGAAATCAACATGATTTCATGAACATCATACAGAGTAAACTCAAGACAAAGAGGATCATTTTGCATCAAATAAAGGAAAGCTTCATTGTCAAGAAATAATCCTAGCATTAAATAACGTAATATTTTTAAAGTTAGAATTATAGAGAAAATGAGAGAAGCAAACACTTAATGGGAACTTGGAAGTGCTGATCTAATCTAAGGAAGAAAAATGCAAACAGGTTGGGTCACTTTATCCAAGAGGATGTCTGGGCTCCAAGTTACAAACTCCTATTTGAAAAACGGCTTAAGCCCTTGCTCCTGAATGTGAGGTCCACAGACTGGCAGTCTGGGCATTACCAGGGAGCTTGTTAGTGATGCAGAATCTCAGGGCCCACCCCACACTTCCTGAACCACAAACTACATTCTAAGACCCCCCAGGTGATTCAAATGCACATCACTCATTTATATGCACACATACTTGACATGGAAAGATGGTGAATAATGAAAATAAGGTAAAATTATACATGCTATGTATTCTATATACAGAAACTATCCCCCTTTTTGAAGATTTATGGACAATTTACAAAGTGCATCAGAAGGCTTTAGACAAAACTTCTGTAAGCTCTGAAGAGTACAAACTGTACAATTGATACAGTCTGAAAACTAGATTAAAATTTAATTGCACAGATTTAAACAAAAATCAACCAACCAAACAATAAACAAACTAAAACTTGAGTTAGCTATTGTTTCAAAGATGAAATTAAAAATAAAATTGTGGACTCTTTGGAAAGCTACATAGCAAAGTTTATAAGATGCTCACATCTGTATTCACAGGTAAAAGCTTTACTTATTTAACAGAAAAACTACGGATATTTATGTTGATGAAGTAGAAAAACTATTAACAACTTTGTGGAAATGACAGGCCAAAATACACATGCCTGGCAGCAAAACTCACTCAATCGAGTTTTTACCATGTTTCCCCAAAAATAAGACCCAGACAGACCATCAGCTCTAATGCAGCTTTTGGAGCAAAAATTAATATAAGATCTGGTCTTATCTTACTATAATATATATAATATATAATAAAATATATATATAATATGTATAATAAAATAAGACCGGGGATTATATTATATTATATTATATTATATTATATTATATTATATAATACCGTGTCTTATATTAATTTTTGCTCCAAAGGATGCATTAGAGCTGATGGTCTGGCTAGATCTTATTTTCGGGGAAAGATGGTATTATATAGTTTGTAGATCAGATTCTCCTACCATCCATAGCATTGTCATTGTTGCTGACACTGGTGTGGAAGTACATTACTACTATTCAGGTCGTGCTACCCTGTTCCCAGCCCTCTCCCTGAAAATGGGATTTTCAATTGCCTGGAAAACTGAGACCCAGTCTGAGACCCAGCACTAGAATTGCTCACTCATTAATTAGAAGACCACGGAAGGATATTACTTGCAGGTTACAGCTGAGCCCCATTGGGAAAACCTGGTGACTTTCAGATTGTCACTTTATTAGGACAAATAATGTGAGACTATAGGAACATTTAATCACAAGATTTTTTCTGCTCTGATTCAGGATACAAAGGACAAGCTTCTTGTTAACTTTTGTGGATAAATCAAAAAGGCAAATATATGTGATTTTCTAAACAAAGAGAGCATTTTAAAGAGATATGAACATTACGTTTACCTCTCTTACTGCAGACATTTACTATCTGTGAGAAAAGTGCCCAGCCCTTGGCATACTTGGCTTAAGAACAATAGAAAATAAAAACTATTAATCACATCTATTCCCATAAGGAAAAAGAAATTATATAGTTGTGAGAGGAAGTCTTAGACTCCATTTAGGGGGCTTTCCTAAGCAATTCTAAGAACAACATTTAAGGAATTAAAGAGATTTCTTCCGTAAGAGTGATTGAGAAGCTTTGGATTCTTTTCAGTGGGGAAGAGAGGCTTATGATCATTCTGGCATTTAGAATGATCACCGTATCTGTCTGTGTGGTGAAGAATGGATCAGACAGGATGAAGTTGGAGACCAAATGAGCAGGGAGCACAGAGGAGACAGCATGGCAGTATGGATGAGGCGGTAGGCTAAATAAATAGGGTGTAAGGATATCAAGAGATGTTTAGGAGATGAAATTGGGATTCTGAAGTGCCTCATGCACACCCAAATGGAAGTGCAAATACACCTAATGTCTGGAGCTCCATAGAGAAGTCTGGGCTGGAGATGTAGATTTGAGAGGCATTAGCACATCACATTTGAAACCAGAGAGTGAATAAAATCACCAACAGGGAGGGCTAATGACAAGAGGATATTTATGAACAATATTAAAATAATATTTTTAAATTGAAACAATGGGAGAGAGTCAGGTTGTAGGACAAATCTAAGATTGACATCTAAAGTGTAGCAAAAATTTCCTGAAGAGCTATAAAGCAGCAGGGTGTCAACTCTAGAGGCAATAGTGAAGTGTTTGTGGGGCAGAATTGGAGGTTTCCTCCTGTAAGTCCAAAAAATTGAGTAGTCTCCAAGAACAGTGCAGGAGGCACTGATGTGATAGAATTTGTGGGTTATTGAATCTTAGTGACTCTTGTTGGAGCTGAGATTCAAAGCTCTACCAGTCAACACTGAGACTGCTGTCTCTTCATCTGCTGTCCTCCGTACCTCACCTGGCCTCTTTGCGATTTCCTTAAAACCTTGTTGGTTAAAGCTCATGTGGTTGTCCAGTGACATTTCCTTTTACTTTCAGTTTGTCACTAATCAACCCACCCCATCTTCCTTCTGGGTTTATGGGGGTGAGACTGGAGGGTAGGAGGTGAGGGAAATGGTTAAGCAGAGCTGGTAAGTAGGAGAGCCAGGTCCTGTCGGGTCGGCAGAGGGCGTGTCTGGGGGGGCATGTCTGGGGGGGCGTGTCTGTGTGGGCGTGTCTTGTGGGGGCATGTCTGTGTGTGGGCGTGTCTGTGTGGGGGCGTGTCTGTGTGGGGGCGTGTCTGTGTGGGGGCGTGTCTGTGTGGGGGCATGCAGTGATCTATGTAGGACAGGTAGGTTGGAAACTGTGGTTCTGTTTTTCAGTAAAACTTGTAAAAAAAATCCTGAATGGTTGGAAATGGATAAAACATAGAGGAAAGTGTTTTCTTTAATAAATTCAGTTCAGCCAACACGTTACTCAGTGGGAGACATAAACAAAAATACCAAGATGAACTAGATACTCTTTCTGCTTTTAAGGAACTTAAACTCCAGAAGATCATAGAGGGAAAAGTTAGACAAATCTTTTATGAGAAGTGTGAACATGAGTCATCAGATAGGTCAAACCTGTGTGATTCTTGTTGAGAATTTACCACGTGCCAATCACACATAACAAATAACCATCTCACTGAGTCCTCACAATGTCACTTTAAAGTAGTTACGATTTTTCTCCTTCTGCAGATAAATTGGAGCTCAGGTAGATTATATTAATATAACTTTCCTGAAGTCACACAACTAGAAAAGAAGCAACGCTGAGAGTTGAACCTACATCTGCCTCACTGAAAGTTTATTACTATAATGCTAAAAATAATGAAGTTCTCTCCAAAAGAGAGATTTTTTTTTTTTTTTTTTTTTTTTTTTGAGCAACAGGTCTAGGAGATGGCCAAAAAGAACAGGGAGACGCAAGTATAATTAATTCCAGGTTTACAATTGTTTCCTGTGGGTGTTAGTTTATAGTCATGTCAACTTTCTCCTCAATAATCAAATACAGTGTTAGCTTTCTCATCACGGGTAGTATTTATTAAATAGAGTTTTGTAGTACACTGTTTCTTGTGAAGGAGCTGTTGAACCAGCCAGATGTTTATCTAAGCAAATACTGCAATGCTTATCTTAGCTCGGGCTACCAAAAATATAATATATTTAATATATTTTCTGCAATGATTTCTTTTATACATAACAATAAGGAAAAGGCAAAAACCTCAAAGAAAAATAGGCAAAGACAATGAATTAACAATCCATAGGAAAAAAAAAACCAAATGGTCAATAAATACAAAAAAATTAAGCCTCAGTAATTAAAGAAATGAAAACAAAAGCAATCAAATAAAAAACAAGATTTTAAAGACTGAAAATACCCAATTTTGGCTTGAATGTGGGAAACAAAGATATCACTTATAAGTTACATATAGCCGTATAATAAAGTACTCTTCAGCAATTTAAAATATCATAAATGAACATTTGCTGACAAGAAAATATTTTCACAACTGTTGTGACATAAATTTCAAAAGTACTGAAGAGTATAAATCATATAAAATTATGTGTACAACAAATTCTGGAAGGAAATACATCTAGATGTTATTCATATTTATCTCTGGGTAGATGGATTTTATTCCTTTTATTATCAGTATTTCATAATATTTCTACAATAAACAAGTATTATTTTTCAAAACATTTAATGTCATATTGATAAAGGAAACTAAGTTGTGTTCAAAATTTCTACTAAAGATAAACATTTCTGAGGAAATTATCTGCTTCAAATATTCCTCTTAGCAACAATAATTCATTGACATTGGCAGAAAATACTGTCACTGATACTGATTTCACTGGAAATCATGTATAGTGTACACATTTACTTTGGATGTTTGGTTTTACTGGAATTCCTTCTGATGAGACAACTCCCATAAACAAACGATAAACTATCTCCTTTTCCTTAGGTATATTTTCCCTTAAGCAATGGCTGCTTTGCTTGCACTGCTGAGTAATCAACTTAATCAATGAATACTTTTTTGAATTAGTAGGTAGTGCTATAGACTGAATTGTCCCCACCACTGGCCCCTCATTTATGTTGAATCCCTATCCCCCAATGTGACTGTAATTGAGGTTAAATGAGATTATCAGATGGTCCCTGACAAATAGAATTAGTGTCCTTAGCAAAGGAAACACCTGAGTTCTCTCTCTCTCTCTCTCTCTCTCTCTCTCTCTCTCTCTCTCTCCACCCCCCCAACCACTCCCACCCCCCCACCCTGGACATATGAGGATATAGTGAGAAGATGGCCAACTACAAGCCAGATAAAGGACTTCCAACAGGCATTGAATCAGTCAGCAGATTGATCTTGGATTTCCTAGTCTCCAGAACTGTGAGAAATAATTGTCTATTGTTTAAGCACCTGATCTGGTACTTATTTAGATCTATGGAATGAGGTAAAAATATGACCAAGTATCGCCTTATAAATTATTGAAATATCTGTCCTTTTTGCATTGATTAAAATGTTTGGGTCTATTTATGGACTTCCTAAATTTGTTCTGCTGGGTAGCCTTTCTATAACTATGAAGGCAGTTTTATTTTGATTTCATTTTCTGTTTGACACTGGTATACAGAAATGTAATTTTATATTGAGTATGCATCAGTAATCATTTTAAATCCACTTATTAGTTTTAATAATTTCAAAATTCTTTTAGATTTTCAACATCTGCAACATCTTGGAATAATGAAAGCTTTATTTCTTCCTTTCCAACTCATAAATATTTTATTTCTTCATTTTGCCTGCTTGAACTGGCCAGGGCTTCCGGTAAATGTTGAATAGATGTGTGTATATGAGTATTCTTGCCTCATTGTCAATCTCAGTAATTGATTATTAAGTATGACGTTCATTGTAGTTTGATATATAGACATTCTTTGTCAGAGTAAGGAAGTTCCTTTTAATTTATATTTTGCTAAGAGTTTTTATCATAATTGAATTTGAACTTTATCATATGCTTTTTTTCTTTATCGATCAAGATCATCATATAACTTTTTTCTGTTTTTGTTAATGTAATGAAATACATTAATTTTCAAATGCTAAACCAATTTTGCATTCTTGAATAAATTTACTTAGTCATGATGCATTATCCTTTTTATATTATTCTTAATTATTAAATTAAGATATTGGCATCTATTTTTGTAAGCAATATTGGTTTGTATATTTTTTCTGTCATGTTCTGATAAGACTTTGGTATTATTATGCTATACTGGCTTCATGCCATGAGTTAGGAAATGTTCCCTAACATTTGTTCTGTTCTTTTATTTGGGACATTTTTTTTCTTTCCCTGGGGGAGACATGACTCAAGAAAAATACAAATCAAAACCACATTGAAATATCAATTCACATCAATTAGGGCAGCTACTATTTTAAAAAAATTGTTAGTGGGGATGTGGAGACATTGTGTGCCTTGTGCACTGTTAGTGGGACTGTAAAATGACACAATGGCTATGAAAAACAATGTGCCAATTGTTTTTAGTTTTTTTATTTATATTTTATTTGCTTTTCCAGTTACAGTTGACATTCAATATTATTTTATATTAGTTTCGGGTGTACAGCATAGTGGTTAGACATTTATATAATTTACAAAGTGATCTCCTGATTAGTCTAGTATCTACCTGGTACTTTACATAGCTGATGTAACATTACTGACTATATGCTCTATGCTGTACTTTACATTACAGTGACTCATAACTACCAATTTGCATTTCTTAATTCCTTCACCTTTTTCACCCAGGTCCATAAACCCCCTTTCCTGACAATCATCAGTTTGTTCTCTGTATCTATGAGTTTGTTTCTGTTTCGTTTGTTTCGTTTGTTTCTTTTGTTCTTTAGATTCCACATATAAGCTAAATTACATTGCATCTGTCTTTTTCTATCTGACATACTCCACTCAGCGCAATACCATCCAGGTCCATCCATGCCTCTGCAGACGGCAAGAACACGTTCCCTTTCATGGATGAGCAAATTTCCATTGTATATATGTACCACCTCCTCTTTATTCATTCATCCATTGACATAACCAGGCTGCCTCCACATCTTGGCCATTGGAAACAATGCTGCAATGAATATATGGATGTACACATACCCTTGAAATAGCATTTTGGGTTTCTTCAGATAAATGCCCAGAAGTGGGATTACTCGGTCCAGCTTTATCTCTTGTTATAGCCTTTGTTTTAAAATCTATTTTCTCTGGTATAAGTGTTGCTATCCCAGCTGTTCGTTTGTTTCCATTTTCATAAAATGTCATTTCCCATCCCTTTACTTTCAGTCTGTGTGTTTTTTTATCTGAAGTGAGTCTATTGTATTGTAGGCAGCATATGTACTGGTCTTGTTATTCATTCAGCCACCCTGTCTTTTGACTGAAGCATTTAGTCCATTTACATTTAAAGCACTTGTTCATAGATATGTAGTTATTGCTATTTTATAATTCATATTTTTTATCTTTTTTTCTTTTCATCTTAAAAAAGGCCCTTTAATATTTCTTGTAATACTGGTTTGGTGGTGATGAACTCCTTCAGCTTTTTCTTGTCTGGGAAGATCTTTATCTGTCCTTCAATTTTAAATAAATACTTTGCTGGGTAGAGTAATCTTGGTTGTAGGTCCTTGCTTTCCATCACCTTGAATATTGCATGCCAGTCCCTTCCAGCCTTCAAGATTTCTGTTAAAAAAAATCAGCTGACAGTCTTATGGGAGGTCCCTTGAAAGTAACTAACTGCTTTTCTCTTGCTGCTTTTAAGATTCTGTGTCTTTAACCTTTGACATTTTAATTATGATGTGTCTTGGTTTGGGCCTCTTTGGGTTCATCTTGTTTGGGACTCTGTTCTTCCTTGGATTGTGTGTTTGTTTCCTTTGACAGGTTGGGAAAGTTTTCTATCATTATTTCTTCAAATAGGTTTTCATTTCCTTGCTCTTTCTTTTCACCTTCTGGCACCCCTATGATGTGAATGTTGTTACTCTTGATATTGTCCCAGAGGTCCCTTAAACTATCCTCATTTTTGTGTATTCTTTTTCTTTTTGCTGTTCTGATTAGGTATTTTCTGTTACCTTACCTTCTAAATCACTGATTCAATCTTCTGCTTCATCTAATATACAGTTGATTCCCTCTAGTATATTCTTCATTTCAATTATTGCATTATTTATTTCTAACAGTTTTTCTTTTATATTTTCTATCTCCTTTTTAATGTTTCCTATCTCTTTGTTGAAGTCCTCCTTGAGATCATTGAGCACCATTATAATCAGTGTTTTGAACTCTGCATCTGGTAGATTGCTTGTCTCCATTTTGTTTAGTTCTTTTTCTAGAGCTTTGTTCTGTTCTTTTATTTGAAACATATTTCTCCGTCTCCCCAATTTTACTTCCTCCCTATGTTTGTTTCCATGTATTAGATAGGGTTGATATGCCTCCTGGTATTAGGAGAGTGGTCTTACATAGTAGGTGTCCTATCGGACCCAGTGGCATAATCTCTCTGGTCATCTGAGCAGGGTGTTCCAGGTGTGTCCTTTGTGTATGTTGTGTGTGCTTTCCTGTTATAGTTGAGCTTTGGTTGCCGTTTGAACACCACTGGGAGGGATTTACCCTCAGATTGATTTGTTCTAAGGACTGACTGTGACTATATTGGAGGAACTGTTGTGTAGGGGCTGATGCTAAAAAGCAGGATTCACTTTAGTAAGGCTATGGTGCCTGCCCAGTCTTCCCTTTGGGAGTGTCATCCTTGTAGGCAGCTGGGTAATGCTCTAGGTCCGTTCCAAGCTGGCTAGCATGTGTGTCAACCCTAGGGCCTCCTGGGTGGCAGGGACCCACTATAGGCCAAGTTCAGCTGCAGCCTGTGCCATGCCTTGGGCCACCTCATATAAGCCACAAAGTGATCCATAGATGGGCTTGGAGGTGCGCTGGGCTTGAAGGTTACTTGAGAGGTCAAGCTGTGAACCTAGGCCAGCTGTCTTTAGTGCTGGGCTAGCGGCTGCTCAGCCAGAGTTATGGAACACAGTGAAGCCATATGCTTGTTGTTTGGGTTTTGTGAACCTTTGAGGGATTTTAGGAAAGTCCACCACATGAGCCAAGACAGGTTGTTTATACAGAAAAGCCACTAGAAGGGGCTTGGGTGAGTCCAAAAGTTGGGGGGTGGGGGGGTGCGGGTCTCAAGGACTCACCAGAGTGGTGTCAATGAACAGTGTTAGCCAGGTTTACAGAGACTCAGATATGGTGACTGCCTGCGTTTGCACTATGGGAGTGGGGACAGCTCAACAAAGAAACAAGGGATTCTGCCACTACTTCTGTCTGGGAGAAAGCTGCCCCTCCAGCCCTCACCCTAACGTCAGATAATTCAGTTCCCCACTGTGTGTCCCTGCTGTCTTTTGAACTGCTGCCCCAGCACTAGAGCTCAGAGCTAGTAAGTCGACAGTGAGTAATTCTGTGTGCAAGTCCTTTAAGAGGAATGCTGGGGACTGCAGACAGCCTCGTCTCACTCAGCCACAATCTCCACTGTTTTTCACAGCCAGAAGTTATGGGACTTCTCTCCTGGCACTGGAACCCTGGGCTTGGGAGCCTAGTGTGAGACTGGGACCACTTCTTCCATGGGAGGGTGGGGGTGGGGACCTCCCCAAATAAGATTTCCCTCCCAGTTTTTAATGGTCACACATGGGAATGGTACCAGCCCAGTCAGCATCACTTCTTCTCCTACCAGTCTCAAGGTGGCTTCTTCTGTATGTCCTAAGTTGTAGGGCTTTGGTTCAGTTAGACATGAAGTGATTTTCATGATGATTGCTCGGTAGTTTAGTTGTAATTTTGATGTGGTCATGAGATGAGGCAATCACAGTGTTTACCTACTCCACCATCTTGACCAGAAAGTCTGTGGCAATTTTTTTTAAAAATTAAAAACTATATGATCCAGCAATCTCATTTCTGGGTATATATCCAGAAGATCTGAAAACAGTGTCTTTAAAAAGTATTTGCACAGCAATGTTCATAACAGCACTATTTACAATAGCCAAAACGTGGGAAACAACCCAAATGTAAATTGACAGATGAATGGAAAAACAAAATATGGTATATTCATGCAGTGGAATACTATGCCACCTTGAAAAGAAAGGAAACTACCATATACAACAACTTAATGAATCTTAAGGACGTTATGCTAAGTGAAATAAGCCAGTCAAAAAAGGACAAATACTGTTCAATTCTACTTATATGAGGTTTCTAAAATAGTCAAAATCATAGAAATAGAAAGTAGAATAGTGGTTACCAGGGAGGAAAAAGAAGCTATTCTTTCATGGGTATAGAATTTCAGGTTAGATAAATGAATTTAATAAAGTAGTAGGATACAAAATTAATATTCAGAAATCAGTTTCATTTGTATATACAATAATAAAATATCAGAAGGAAAAATTAAGAAACAATCCCATTTACAATTGCTTCAAAGACTATAAAATACCTGGAAAGAAATTTAACCAAAGAAGTAAAAGATCGGTACTCGGAAAATTATAAGACACTGAACAGAGAAATTAAAGAAGATACAAATAAGGACATACAGATGGCAAATAGACATATGAAAAAATGTTCAACCTCACTAATCATTAGAGAAATGCAAATAAAAACCGCAATGAGATACCACCTCACCCCAAAATGCTATGATCAATAAATCAACAAACAACAAGTGCTGGCAAGGATGTGGAGAAAAGGGAACCCTGATGCACTGTTGGTGGGATTGCAAATTGGTGCAGCCACTATGGAAAACAGTATGGAGGTATCTCAAAAATCTGGAAATGGAACTACCTTATGACCCAGCAATTCCACTCCTAGGAATCTATCTGGAGAAATCCAAAACTCTAATTTGAAAAAATTTATGCACCTCTCTGTTTATTGCAGCACTATACACAATAGCCAAGTCATGGAAACAACTGAAATGCCCGTCGGTAGATGACTGCATTAAGAAACTGTGGTACATTTATACAATGGAGTATTACACATCCATAAAGAAGAATGAAATCTTACCATTTGCAATAATATGGATGGACCTAGAGAACATTATGCTAAGTGAAATAAGTCAGAGAAAGACAAATACCATATGATCTCACTTATATGTGGAATCTAAAGAAAAGAATAAATGAGTAACCTAATCAAAAACAGTCTCAGAGACATAGAGGAAAAACTGAGGGTTGCTAGATGGGAGTGGGGTGTTGGGATAAGGAAGAAAGTAAGGGGGCTAGAAAGCACAATCAGTAACCATAAGATTGCCAACAGGGATACGAAAGTCAATTTGAGGAATGTAATCAATAATGTTGTAAAGGTTTTGTAGGGTATCCGATGGACACTTGTCTCATTAAGGAGACCACCTCAGGGATGGTGTGGATGCCTGATCACTGCACTGTACACCTGTATGTGTGTGTGTATATATATATATATATATATATATATATATATATATATATATATATATATGTAGTTACAAGAAGTGGAGTACAGCATTATGAATAGAAACAGTGGAAATGTAATAGCTGTATGCGATGTCAGAGGGGTAGTAGACGGAGGTAGGGGGGTTATCACTGTGTGAGGGATATAAATGATAAATGTCTAACCATTACATTGTTTTGTACACCTGAAACTAATTTTTCTAAAAAGTGAAAAAAATAATAATAATTTCAGGTTAGCATGATGAAAAAGATCTGGGGATCTGATTAAAACAATTTAAATATACTTAACACTGTTGAACTATACATTTAAAAATGTTTAAGATGGTAAATTTTAAATGTGTTTTTTACCACATTAAAAATATATACAAATCAAACTTTTAAATGTCTGTGATGAAAAATACACTGGATCGGGTTAACAGCAGATTAGATGTTTCAGAAGAAAAGAGTAATGAATTTGAAAAAAAGTAGAAACTATCCATAATTAAATACAGAAGAAAGCATTACTAAGAGACGAGATAACTAAAAGAGACCTAATATGTGTGTAATTATAGTCCTAGGAGAAACAAAAGGTTGGGGGGAGATATGATATTTAAAGATATTATAAGATAATTTTCCAAATTTTATAAAAACTATAACCTACAGACTCAAGAGGTTCAATAAAACCTAAGTACAAGAAATATGAAGAAATCTACACTAAGGAAAATCAGTCACACTGCCCAAAACCAATGATAAAGAGATATTAAAAACAGCCAGAGAATAGAGGTTGGTCATGTTCAGGAGAATATGACAGCAGATTTCTTGTTGGAAATATGAGGGAAAAGGGTGGAAAAATATCTTTAAAACTTAAATGGAAAAAACCAAACAAACCTTTCGATCTAAAATTCCATATCCACTGAGAATATATTTCCAAAATGAAGGTGAAGTAAGACTATTTTCAGCATATAAAGGCTGAAAGAATTCAACACCATCCTACCCACAGTGCAAGAAATATTAAAGGAAATACTTCGGGCAGGAGGAAAAGCTATCGTAACAAAAACAAAATCCCTGGTTGTATTGGGACGGGGGAGATTGGGGGAGGGTGGAAAGAAGGCATTATTAAAGGACATAAGGTCATTAAGGATTCCAGGTATTTATTACCTTGATTGCGAATGTGGAAAATGGACACTGACAGTGGGATTCTCTCACTTGCAACTGGAAAGATCTCACAATCTTGGTAGATCATCACCAAATCCTACAAAATAGTTAATAATACACTCGGCTTTCACACATGAGGAAACAAGCTGACAAAGATACTGTTCCAAAGGTCAAAGAGTTAGTGGGAGGATGGGAATTTGATAGACAAATCCACAGTTTTCCCATCATACCACCATACTTCCCACAAGTTCATATTAGGTGGACAAATAGAGTACACAACAGATAATGAATACTGTTCTGGGAGAAAGCCATGTCCCCATGTGACTTACATTCAGTGAGGGCTTACAGAGAAGAAACAAAATAAGTAAGCCAGTTACAGAGTAACTTAGTGATACAGGCTGAGAGGAAAAATAAAGCTGGGAAGGGACATAGCATTTCCTGGGAGAGGATGTGCACAATTTCAAATAGGGTGGTTAGGGATGGCCCCCTTTAGAATATTCATTCCCCGAGACTAACAGAACGGAGGGAGACAGACACAAAGCTGTCTGAGGGAACCATGCCAGGCAGAGGGCACAGGAGACGTGAGAGTCCCCATGGAAGGCTCGAGGCTCAGTGAGGGACCCGCATAGATGGGGCACAGCGAGCAAGACGGGAGTGAAGAAGGCAAGTCAGAGGGGTCACGGGGGTGAAGTGATGGGGGTGCTGAGGACATTTTGAGAAGATTCCAGCTTTTATTCTAATTGAGATAGAAAGCCACAGGAAGGTTCTGAGCAGAGGTATGACCTGATCTGACACATATTTTAACAGGATCTTTCTGCCATTTGGTTGAGAATGGAGAACACGCTGGTAAAACACTTGAGAGAGTGGGAGACTGTGACAACTCTGATGCCAAGTTTGTGGAAACCCAGAGGAAGGAGAAACAATTGTTAACTGGAATCTTCAGATGGAAGCAGCCTGAGGGGCTGTGAGGCAAAGGGAGCTCTGCAAAGAGGAAAGGGAGGAGGTGTGAGGAGCCAGGAGAGGGGAAGAGAGCACAAGTACGATTTTGACAGGTTGTGACAATCTCTACCACCCAGGAGGTGGCACTCTGTGGCAGGCCCTCCTCTCTGCACTTTGCAGACATAATCTCTAATATCCCCACAAAGCTAATATCACTGCCGTTTTATAGAAGTGAGAATTCAGACAGAGTAATGTTAAATAGTTACTGGGGGGAAAAAAAGAAAACATGAGGGCTTTTCCCATTCCCTTATAGGCAGAAAATCATTACAATTCTTGATGGAAAAAAAAGAGAGAGAAAGAGAGAAAAGAAAAAAAAAAATTAAACCTATAATAAATCCTACAAATAAAAATCCTTAATATTCTGCTCATTTCTCAATGTATGTTCCATCTGAGAAGGCAGGAGTCCTCACAGGACATATCTTTGCTGGATCCCAAAGACACTGCTAGGATGCTTTGCCATCTTTGCACCCTGCTCGGCCTGCTCAGAGTAAAGAAATCATTGATGGAACTGGTGTTTACTCGGGAGAGGAAAAGGTTTGGGATGAAGGCTGGGAAGACAGTTGACAGCCAGCACTACTATCTGAATAGGGCTGGCATGTGGAAAAAAGATTTGACCCGTTTTCTAGGGCCTGTGAGGCAGACAAGGGCAAAGCTAAGAGTTAGAGAGCAGCAGTCCAGCCTGACCTACGGACAACTTCCCTAGGCTGCCTGTGGAGCAGTAAAACACACTTATGGTCAGGCTTGGATTGCACACCGCATAATTCCAGCAGAGTGGAATATTCTTAAGCAAATCCCAGTGGGGAGAATATCAACACTGGAAAGGAGGGTGGTCTCAAGAGATGACTTCTACAGCTCGTCCAATTGGCAATTACAACCTTCTGACTGTGAGTGGACAAACATTGTTCCCTGACCTTTTCACAGCAATCAGAACAGTTTCTTCTGTTCTAAAGCTTAATAATGAAGAGACACATCTGCTGCTGGAACGTAGGCTGTCCCACTGAAAGGAGCAGATGAAACTGCACTAAGGAGATCACGATTCCTCTCTCTGTTGCTAGTATTTTTAAACCAAGCAGCTGTACCTCTTTATTCTCTACCCTCCTCTCATGTAAAATAAGGAGGTTAAATTTGAAGAACTTTAAGGTCATTCCTGGCTCTCACAACCTATAATTCTATCATGTGGTTTTTCGTTTGTTTGTTTTAAATACTATGTGGTGAGAAAAGGCAGATACTATCAGTTCAGTTTTCCTTCCCATAAAAATCTGCGTATTCCAGTTTTCCTGGGTTTGGTTTATTTTCAGATTGAGATATTTGGATAATCCCTCAGCCTTTTCATATAAAATTCAAGGGTTCCATATTTTGCAAGTAAAATATGCCACAGAGGAGGCTCAGGACTAGTGGCATGTGACTGGGGAGTGTCAGGGGATATAATGATGAGAGGATAAGACAGACAAACAGATTTTCTTTGACTGTAAATCAAGTTCACAAAGACTTCCATGTGTAAACCAATAGTGAGAACCGACGCATGAAAACAAACGTTCATGTCAGAATCATTGATTTCCATTTTCCCTCTCTGTGCACAGCATCTGCCAATGCTTTAATTAAGCTCATAAGGTGTGGAAACAATTTCACCACTAGTGACTCAAGCTGAAGTTAAGGCTGTGATCCGATTGAGGCTAGAATTTTATTGCAGAGGTTGTGACGTCTGCAGGGCTCCACAGGTGAAGAGCTAAAAAGGAAGCACCCTCCATCCTACACGCTTCCTCCTCACAGCTCTTCACAACAGCTCTGTGGGTCCCTTTAGCCTCTCGATGGAACTGCTGTCTGGAGCCGACCATGAAGGTTCAGAGTTCACTGTTCCCTGATTTTCCTCCCTACCTTTACTGAGTCCTACCAACACCCCAGCAAAGAGGAGGGGAATGGGGTTCTGACCATTTTACAGACAGTAAACTGAACGTTTCCTCTTTTCTTCTTGGAACCTCCAAATAGTATACACGAATGTGCATCTACTGCCTTTTCCTACCCAACCCATACATTTTGTGTGCATAGCCACCTGAATTGCTAATGTTGCTAATCATGGAAGTTAACTCTTTTGACAATTGCAGGCAGAGACCCACATTCCCTACCATCACCTAAGCAAGGATCCTAAGAGGCCACTGGCAAGTCCTACGGGCTCTTACTAACAGGTGAAACAGGAGGTGCACTGAGCTGCCATGGCAGCTTCCCACTCTGGTCTCCCCACGCCTTTGATCAGGGACCCTCCGAGACTCCACAGAGAGGGTACAGGGTTACCCCATGGGCCTGGCAGCTGAGGGCAGGGTTATTATGAGGTTTCCTAGCCTGAATTTCTATGATTTGGAAGCTTCTAAGCCCTTCTACCTCATGATTCTAGGGAGAAGAGGTGTGGGGTTAGGAGGTGACACCCTACCATACCTAAACCTTTTCCTCTCAGTATGTATTCTCCAGGCCATGTACTTTAAGATGAGTGGTATCATGCAGGGTCTCAGCTCCTGCTCCCCGGTTCCCACATAAGAACGCAGGACATGGTGAGGCCAAAAAGGAACATAAACAGAGCCATGGATAGGGGAATCATACCACTATATTCTCACAGGCGGCTGGCCTAGACACAAAAGGAAACATCTGCCAGTACCCCAATGATGGGTCTTCCTGCACCCCAATCTCTCTGGCGGCCTGGCAAGACACAGGAAGTAGGATCCACATGATATGCCATCCACTGACCATTTATCTGCCAACCAACCAACCAACAAACTAACCAACCAACCAACTAACCCCACTTGCTAACTGCAATCCATGCTTCCTAGCTCAGCCATGGCAGTTATATCAGTGGCTAATTGGCCAACTGGTTATAGATGATGGCCAACTAGTTCCAGCTGATGGCCATCTACTACCTGAGCCAGCACCTTTCCACATGAGGCTGAGAGCCTGGAAACTCCTCTCTGGGACTGTGTCCCCACACTCCACCCCTACAGGGTCTCTCCTCACAATCTACGTGACAAACGTCTTCCGCGAGGGGCCCTGTGTCAGGAACCCAGCTCATGAGAAAAAGTGTCAGTCTAGGTCAAGTAGTGTCCCAGGGGGTGTCGTTCAATGTCAACCCACTTTCTGGGCACAGGCAGGGTTTCTCAGTGTACCATCAGCCTTTCTGGGCAAAGCCAGACTTCCTTGGCACAGCCACGGTTCTCAGGGCACCGTGCTAGAACAATAGTGGCTCACAACCAAGGTGCTTACATATTCTCGACTGCGGCTGATTGAGACACAAGAAGTAAACATCCGCCTGTACCCCAACAAGTGGTTTCCTGCACCACCGTCTCACTGGCAGCCAGGTGAGACACAGTAAGCAAACATCCGCCAGTTCCATTACATGGTGGTATGTTCCCAAGCAAACAGTCAAGTGGTCCATCAAATCAGGGATGGAAGGCAATTCCCCATAGTCCACAGTTATTCGCCAGTGCTATGCATTGGTCTCAAAATGTGTGCCCTCCCCAAAGGGTGAGGGCTCCAAGTGCTCCCCAACCTGGGGATGAGGCACGACCTTGACCTCACCCGCATCTTCCACCAAGGACTCAGCAAGCATTTCCTCCTGGGACTACAAGTCCCGCATCTGACTGCCCCAGTAAGCACTTCCCAGCCCACACAGCCGCAACCACCTTTGCTTTCTCTGGTCTATGCCGGTTAGAGAACCATCCACATCTCTCCATCCCTCCACAGGAGTCCAGCTCTCTGGCAGCTACACAGCTTTTTCTATGCTGGTTGGAGAACCATCCATATCCTCCTACCCCTCCATGGGGGTCCAACTCTGGAGAACAGTGGCTACTGGGTACCACACACTGTGTGGGAGCCACATGTCTCTCTG
The DNA here is from genome assembly GCF_036562045.2 of Rhinolophus sinicus. Classification (NCBI taxonomy): domain Eukaryota; kingdom Metazoa; phylum Chordata; class Mammalia; order Chiroptera; family Rhinolophidae; genus Rhinolophus; species Rhinolophus sinicus. Next base: position 36,731,622 of record NC_133752.1, read on the forward strand.
CCCAGAGTCAGACATCTTTCCTACCTGGCTGGAATCCTGCTCATCACACCAGGCATCCGAGTGAGTGGTGGCCCCAGGGTAAGATGTCCACAACTTTAGGAGCCATGGAAGCAGCAAACCACCAAAAGGAAGACGATGCTTGCTTTGGCCAATAGGGCGACGTGACATCTGGAGGCTTGAGAGGACTGCAAATTCACCGAGGGGTCAGTTTCTCCCAGGCAGATCGGTTTCCTGTTCCCATCGCCGCTCCACACCAGCTTCCTGAGATTGAGCGTTCATACGCACAAACTGCTCCGCCGCCCTTTGGAGAGCTTTGGAGGCACCATACCCTGCTCGCTGCACCATGTGTCATGCGGGGACTCTAGTCCTTCTCCCCACTTCCCACATAAGAACGCAGGACATGTGAGGCCAAAAAGGAACACCAACAGAGCCATGGATAGGAGAGTCATACCACTATATGATTGCTGGCTGCTGGCCAAGACACAATAGCAAACATCTGCCAGTACCCCAACGAGGGGTCTTCCTATACCCCAATCTCGCTGGCGGCCTGGCGAGACACAGGAAGTAGGATCCACATGATCTGCAATCCGCCGACTGCTTCTCTGCCTGCCTGCCTGCCTGCCTGCCTGCCAACCAACCAACCCACCCCACTTGCTAACTGCAATTCGCGCTTGCTAGCTCAGCCATGGCAGTTATACCAGTGGCTAATGGCTAACTGGTTACAGCTGATGGCCAACTAGTTACAGCTGACAGCCAACTACTACCTGAGCCAGCACCTTTCTCGTGAAGCTGAGAGCCTGGAAAATGCTCTCTGGGACTCTGTCCCCACAAGTGGCATGGGACTAGGAATATGTTACAGGTGAACCAGGGTAGGGACTCTTTGAAATGTTCATTCATTGAAAAGTCCCCTTTTAGGGCTTCATACTCCATGGTCTATATCGTAGGCATATAAATAAACAAGACAGTCTTATGACATTTAGGACTTGACCTCCCGTTACCGTCTGTGCAGCATCTGGACATCTGGTAGGAAGTGAATGGAGAGAAATAAGCTGGAGTGGCCAACAGGTTGCACCAGGCGTTATGCACTAAAGGAGGTAAGACTCACTCTCACTTAGCTCACTGGGTCTGAGAGCACAAGCTGCTCCCACCCTCTCCTGTATTGGCTCCCACAGCTGCATGAATCAACCCTCACCCCGTTCACAGGATGGTGAAGAGAGGCTGAGACAGCCCCCACCTCCGCCAGGCAGTAGTCTCCCTCTCTGCCCATTGCTACACAGGGACATCAAAATCATTGCATCTAAGAGCTCAATGGCCAATAGAAAGGGTCCTTCACCCTGACAGAGAGCTGTTTTTGCACATCAAGTACATGTCCCTGTGTTTATAGTAGGGCAAAGCCACCCCAACCCCAACCTACACCCCACCCTAAGAAGTTCCTTTTTACTTAGTCAAACCCATGTTTCCTGCCAGGAAAAGGAGGCCAGCTCTTTAATTATACACATGTTCACATATATATTTTTAAAAGTCCAATTTAGGTTTCTTTCCCAGTCTCTTTTTGCCATGTGGTCAGTAGCTGAAGCCTAAAAAGATCTGAAGCACCTACGTCCACATATAATGAGCACATATTGTTCTTCCACTGTGACCAAGGCAAAGGACCCCTTTGGCTGTCCTGAGACCAGTGCTGTGACAATTAACACTGTAGCTCCTTCCGGAGCACTCCTTCCACTTTATGATGAATTCTGTTCTGCACAGTTGTAAGGCAGCTGACCACAGGTTTTCTTAAGTCCCACGTCTTGCTCAGGGACCCAGCCTGCAGGGAAGGCCCTACTTTCGAAGGACCTCTGACTGCAGGCTTCAATCCTCACTTTGGGAATGCTTGTTAGATCTGAACAAAGTTTGTCCTGGTGATTTCTACCGCATTTCTGAGCTTTGAAGCTGTGCTAATCATACACAGGATCGACCACTAAAAATGAATGATTAGTGATGGAAATATGCTCTTGATTATCCCTAAAATTGAATTGTGGATGCAAGTTCGGGAGAGAAACCGTCAACACTAGATCTAAAATGACTATAAATGCAATGTGTTACCTAACATTGAACCTATAATAGCTATAGAACTGTGAGAACTGAATGTGGTTTTTATATCTTCTCAAAATCAGAAAAGTATCTTATATTAAAGAGTTATCCTGAAGCTGATACTCAAAGGAGTGACATAATATATACATAAAATTTCAACCTTGGTTTTCAAAGAGCAAGATTTTTTATCCCCATTTTTCAGAGAAAGAAACTGTGTGAAATGAGAAGACAGATCCAGCTACATACAAAACCAGTGGTGAGCTGATGTGAGAAGCTGTGCAGCTAAATGCCCTGTTTAGAGACCAAAGTGTGTCTCAGAAATTGGCGGGTTAGCATTATAGAGAAGGCCGATGTTCACGTCCCAGGATGGTCCCTCTTCAAGACACAAATCTCATTTTAAACACTGCATTCTTTTATACATTTGGAAAAATAAATTCCTATGTAAAGACATAATACATCCGTATTATAAAAGGGAAGATGGTGGTCACAAAGTGAACTGTAATTTTCATGGTGGCTTTAATTCTTCTCCAGAACATTAGTTGATCAAATTTCAAGACTTACTCCATTTGTTCTCAATATTATAGAGTCCTGAGGCTTTGAGAAAGGAGTGACAGGAGAAAAGAGCTAGTTGGCATACTAAATAGCGTGTGTCTTCTTCTTGATAAGGCTGCAGAGGTTAACTAAAACGTCAAATTGCTTTTCTTTTGGTTGGGCTGTACAAAGTCAGTATGGTGACCCTAGATATTTTATGATGATCAAAAACTGAGTGACAATGTGTGGTATTGATTCACGATAATTGCTTTAAAATTATGCTTGGCAGACAAATTATCTCAAAACCTGAATTCCATGAGGGTTTATAATAATGACAGGGGAATGGCTGTGAATCATTAAAGAAACACTAGCAATAGAAAGGCCAGTGGTCAGGTCAACCAGTCTTTGTTTGGTGAATAATTTCCCCGGCAATTCTTAGTCACTTTTGCATTAGCCTAGTTTGTCTCTAAATACTTCAAAGGAGTCGTGTAGTTACTAATATTGTTGGGACCTAAGTCACAGCACTTTGTTCGTATTGGAGCAAAAACTGGGAATGAGCATATGTCCTGTGCTTGTGACGCTCTGCCTGCCCTCAGATGCATTCTCTGCCCTCAGGGGTGATCCCGACCGCTGGGACACTAGGTCTCCCTCAGGCTGGGTGGATTAAAGAAGTCACCAGGAGGAGATTGGAGGACAGGAGAGAGGTTGGGGTGTTTGTTCTCTGTCTTCCTCATTGTCCACCCTGGTCTGGCCATTTTCTGCCTGTGGCCATTGCTCCTGTCGGAAGGCCCTCTGCTGTGGCTCCAGCTCCTGCTCGATTCTGGTCATTCTCCTCAGCCCTGTCCTTCAGGTCACAGGGTGATTACAGTTTCCCACTGTAGCGAGACCTTTGATACTTCCTCACTCCTTGTTGGAGTGACTAACCCTACCTACACCTCTGAAATAAACCCTTATTCATCTTTCTTCAGTTAAACTCTAATTTGATTGACTGTTTTCTGCTAGGATCCTTTCTGTATGGGTCCTGCCGTCAAGACGTTCACCAGATAAGTCAGTAGACAGGGACTATTCACGGTGAGCAGAACTGTGATGAGAATTCTAGGTTTTGGCTTACTGGGTTAGAAGTCCACCAACAGAAGGAACAAAGTCAAAAATATAAAATGAAAAGTACAGCAATGACCAACGCAAACACATAGGAATCACTAAACTAAACCACTGCAACTTCAAACTGCTTGTATTTATTTAGAACCAATTATAGGTTAGGAACTGCACGGGGTATGGTAGAACTTAACATGGGAGAATGAGCTCAGTTCAATTGTATTATAAACGACTAAATGTAAATAAAGTATAAAAGGAAGACTTGGAGTCACCGGGGGGATATACACACTCTATCCAATAATCCCTCAGTCTGTGAAATTGTTTGTAAGATGGAAGATGATTTACATAGTGAGTAACAGACCATTTCCCATGACTTATCTCTAGTTCCTGAAGCAGTTCTGGGCTGTGAACAACAAAATTGGGAGGATATGGTATTTGTAAGTTGCACAGCTGGTCCAGCATTGCAGGATTTGATGTCTCCATCGAACAGAAATTTTTCATCTGGTTTTCCATTTTCCTCAACTATACTGGAAAAGAGAAATAAACAAAGTAGCTGGAAAATGTCCCAAGGCACATGCGAAAGGAACCAGTTACTTCTGATTCTCCTCCTGTCTAAACTATGAACTCACTCCTGACTTTCGGGCTAGCTAGATACTGCCACCTGCAGCCTCTTACTCAGTCCTGCAGAGGAAATCAACCCTCATGGTATCAAGAACCTTTCGGACCAGACCGGTGGCTTAGGCGGTTGGAGCTCCGTGCTCCTATCTCCGAAGGCTGCTGATTCGATTCCCACATAGGCCAGTGGGCTACCAACCACAAGGTTGCCAGTTCAATTCCTCGAGTCCCTTAAGGGATGGTGGGCAGCACCCCCTGCAACTAAGAGTGAACACGGCACTTGAGCTGAGGTGCCGCTCAGCTCCAGGATGGCTCAGTTGGTTGAAATGTGTCCTCTCAACCACAAACAAGGTTGTCAGTTCAATTCCTCGAGTCCCACAAGGGATGGTGGGCTGTGCCCCCTGCAACTAGCAATGGCAGCTGGACCTGGAGCTGAGCTGCGCCCTCCACAACTAAGATTGAAAGAACAACAACTTGACTTGGAAAAAAGTCCGGGAAGTACACACTGTTCCCAAAAAAAGTCCTGTTTCCTTTACCCAATAAAATATTTAAAAAAAAAAAAAAAAGGAACCTTTCACATATGCATTTATTTCAGAAACACTGTTGGGCGTCTATTTTTGTTAGGCTCTCTGCCAGCAGTTGGATATAGATGAATAGACTGTTGCAGGAAGAAGCACATCAGCAGAGCACTGCAATATAACGTGGTGCACACAGTGACAATCATACGCAGGTTACTGAGACAGCAGAGAGGCACTGAGCTCAGAGGAGACATTTGGGGGAGGAAAGGCTAAACTAAAACCAAAAGGATGAGGGGATGTTTGCCAGGACAAGAGGACATGATGGAAGAATATTCTAGGAAGACGAATAGCAAGAGAAATCCAGGAAGCAAAAGAAACCCGAGCATAGTGGGTACAGGGGTACTCAAGCATTTAAGTTTGCCTGAGTGGGATGCGGGGTTCAGGGGGCAATGGGAAGTCAGCTCGCTGGTCACAAAGGGCCTATGATTCGTGTTCATATCCTGGAGGCCAAGTGCAGCCCTTGAAGTCTCTTGTAAGTACTGGGAGGAAGATAATAGGGTAGGAAAACTTCTCTTTTAGTACTGATAATCTTCCAAAACATGGAAAATTAAGTCAGTCACACAGACTATGAGTTTGGTTAGTACTGAAGTCAACTTAACTTTACAAACGCCGTAAATCTAACTCTAAGAATATTGTGATTCCCAAAGTCTTACTGAGCTTGCCTCTAGAGAAAGATAATGGACTTAAGTCCATGGTATTTAGACTCGCAATCTTCTGTCTTGGTTTTTAGGGGAAGTAAGCCAGTAGATAAATCCCCTTCTTCTTGAGGGAAAGGCAACATTAAGAAAGAGTTCCTGATCTGATGGGAATGAGGAGACCGCCTCAGTGAGACCTGAGCCCTGGCCCAGAGTCACCTGTGCTTGGACTTAATCCATCCTTTCAGGTGCTGGCCTCATCCTCTCACTCCCACACGAGCAGGGGCCCAAGCAGAGCTGGTCCAGAGAGCACAGGGCATTCAATCCCTCTCCACCCTACACATCCTCTCCATCCTGGGATCGTATCCTGCTCTCAGGCCTGAAGTGAGAGAATGGGGTACAGGAAGGTCTGTGGCACTTCCTCCTTAGCTCTTTAAAATATTTTTGTATTTCAAGAACAGAAACAGAGAGTTCTCAATTTGGGCTGTCCCGTGGCTGTGCTTGGAGGGTTAGGATAGGTCAGTCCAAAGCCTTTCTATGCTGAGACATGTGGTCCATGGTTATTGCTGGAATTTAGACAGGAGATGAGGGAACAGACCAGGGAGAACATGCTAGCAGGCAAGAGGGAGAGGGAAATGATTGATTCATATTTAGGTGGTAAAACCAAGAGCTCTTTATGATTTACTTGATGTGGGGACTGGTGCAGAGGGAGGAATCCAGCATGATGCTCAGCTTTCTGGTTTGAGTGGATGGTGCTGCCACAAACTAAAGTGGAGAAGTGAGGAAGGAAATCAACTTTAGAAAATGAAGGGTTTGATTTTGGTCATGTTACCTTGAGTTACCCATGGCACATCCAGGTGGTTATTCCCTAGTTGGGTGTTAATCTATAAGGGTAAAGTCCAAATGCCAAGCAATTCTTAGGGCAAACTAGTAGGGCATGGACTCTCGGGGATTTCCACTGTGTACATATTGAAAATGAAAAAATATTCTTGGGTAAAGGTAGAGAGACCTCATGTTAGAGGTCTCCTAGGTGAGGTGGGGAGACGTCAGGCAATGATTAGGTGTTTCCCCTTTAGGGACTCTTACTATTCCCACAAATATTGCCTAATGCACTGCCATCAAAAGACCATGGCTGACCCTTTTTATGAAAGCCTTTAGTGTGGAAGCCAGGGGTTATTGAGCCTCTGCAATGACCTCCAGGGTAGGGGAGTAGCCCAGTTTCTTCAATTTGCATTTACTACAATTAGAGTAAATAATTTGGATAACATGAGCTATTTCCCATGGTTTAGTCATTTAATAAAGCAACTGGAGGAAAGAGATGAGACCACATCCTTCAAATAAGGTAAACCTCAGAATATGGGGAAGTTGGCCTTTAAAAAATGACATATGTTATAATGACCATTTTTTGCATTTGAGATGGACAACAGCCCAAATTATGTTTCAATGTTGCCATAACATGCATCCTAGAAGCAGGTAGGTATGAAATAGGGCCCCCTGATAGTTCTAGGGCCAAGGTCCTAGAACCCAGTCAGTCCTCTCTCTCTTTTTCTGAGTTAGTCTTTGGTCAAGCTGACTATCTTGAGAGTTTCTCATGAATTCCGCCAAGTGCTTCCCAGAACCTTGATGGCTTCCTGGGGAGAGTCTATTTCCATGATTTTTATTTGCCAGAATGAAAGCACTAGCATGGGTCCTCTATTGTGCACAAATAAATTGTAAATGTTTTAGCACCTTTTATTGCTAGGGAGGCACTCCACAATCTCCTTTCCCAAAGTAAAGACAAAGCAAGTTTAGGAGTATCTCAAGAGGCTTCTTTCTAATTTGAGCCTTTGGAAGTTAGAGCTAGGTGGGACATCAGGAAACAGGTGCTGAGAGTTTTAACCCCAGGCGTGCCGAATCCAGCTACCACGTCAGGCTTTTGACTGATGTTGTAATCCACAATCAGAGTACAATATTTACATTTTATGTTTGGTTTGTTTATTTTGTAGAAATGTTTGTTTTGCAAATGGCTTTGCTGAATGAATAGTACTACATTTGGGGTGTGTCAGATTTTATGTAAGCATATGATTCTTTGCCAAAACTTGGATTGAAAGTTCTAAAATGCTAGCAGAGTTAAAACAGCTTTTTTTCCAAATGTGCAATTGCAAATTCAAGTAAACATTATTTTTAATTAAAATGTTTACTCGAATTTTAAGTGAGAGTCCTTCACTCACAGTAGAGAAAAATAAACACAAATTTGAAATGAAATGTTTGACAATCTGAAAGAGCAGTTGCTAAGAACATGTCTCGCTGCCTTATTTAATTTGTTGGCTACTATGATGATGTATTTTGCGTGCCGGATACCTAACACAGCCAGAAATATATAATCCTCCTTTTTTTTAATCATTAAGTAACATGTTCATTAAGTTGATAGAGAGAGTTACACGTGTGTTGTTGTTTTTTAAGGGAATAATTACAAGGTATTTAAGTTCTAATTTTTAGATAATCTTTCTACATGTTTGAGACATCAGGTTGTAAAAGGTTAGTGTTACCCCACAACACATTTGCTTTTAAAGTTTATAAATTACCAGCTTTTCAGGGTATGAGTGTCCTGGGTGTCTGAGTATAATCCTCTAATTCAATCACGAAATCAGCCGAGAGTGTTTACACAATGTCCACTGGGCACACGATGTCCTACCTGGTACTGTTTTAAGAAAGAACTTGGAGCACAGACCCAATCTTCTGCAACTCTAAAGGTAGAATGGCTTCAACTCTCGGGGAAGGCGTCAGTCACTTCTCTGCAGCCCGTGGGCAACTGGTAATGTCAGAGAGTGTTGGGAAGAACTCCTGGGACCTGCTTTGGGTACCAGGGAGTTTCACTTTCCCTCATGAAGGTAATTGAACTGTGTGAGGGAGTGAGAAACAGAAAGAGGGACAAATATATGTGCATGAAGATGGTAAATACTAGAAGCTAGTTTATGAGGCCTCAGTTAGCTAATTATTACAGAAGAATATTAAAAACCTTTGCTATAAAGAGGAGTGAGAAACGAGAAAGGGAATGCTGGTAGAAAGAATGTTTGCTGCCTGGATCTGATGTCATGAGGGCAAGAGCATTCCTGGGAAAGTGCTATACGTCCTTTTTCTTCCTCTAAGTAAAAATCATTTCATGTCAATCTTGTAACAGCTAAAGCCTGTTCTTTCCTGGATAAGTGTGTGAGGAAGCTGACTCTTGAGATAAATTAATGTATATACATGTTCATAAAGAATTATCATTTTCAGCTTCATGAACCTGAACAATTTTATTAACATTTTGAGGCAAAAAGCTAGCTACGCTCCCTTTATTACAATTCCCTGTAAGAGGAGGTCGGCTTCTTCAAAATAATAGCCTCTGGCATTTTGTTCCTTCAACTGGGAGGATTTTGCCCTCTGTTCTCGAGGCCTGCTCCAGCTCACCCTGGTCCCTGCCCTATTTAACACATTGCAAATTTAAGTGATATATTTATAGGTTTATTACTTATAATTGGCCTCTTGCCACACATCATATGCTATATAAGGGCAGAGACCATGTTTGTTTTATTGACCACTGTGAGTTAGATGTTTACGTGATTCAGTGCTTGGTACAAGGTTGAAATGGGGGGGAAATGCCAAATGAATGAATCAAGCATCATTTAAGTGATGAAATTCTAGGTTATTTTTTAAACAAGAAGCTGGGTATCTCGTTTTATATTCCTCTAGCTCTTTCTTGCTCATTTATCCTTTGATTTAACATCCAAGAACTTAGTCTGACATTGCTTCCTGGCTTCATTGACTAGAAATGAAAACTAAACAAAAACTATCAATGTTCTGATCTCTCCTTGGAATCAACATTTTCAGATGATTTGAAAAACTGTTCATAGGCAGTTTTCCTGGTAAAACGGCATAAGGTCTTCTGCTCACTATTTGGCCATGACAAGCTCTGAACTGAGAAATGATTCCACGAAGCTTCATAATAAATATTAAGTATGTAAAATTGTGGCATGTGTAACATTTATAAAAATAGAATTTATAGGAAACTCTATGCAAAAAGTGGAGTTCATTTCAAAAACTTGATCTGAGAATATACATGTTTATTCCTTAGATTTATTTCTTTTGATGGATCCATATTTGTATATAACTTTAGATATGCTTATTTAATATGTTTTGTAAAATATGAGATAAAAAACATAAACATTAATTTGTCTTACATATCTTTCTGGTTAAAAAATGCTCTGTGCAGCTATTTTTTTTTCATTAATTAGGTCCTAGGGATCTAGTATAGACATTGTGAATGGATGAGGAAAATGTCTCCAAATAATTCTTAGGTGGTGATTGTACATATACATTATGTATTTATATGTACATATAATATTATACATTTTTATAAACTGTGACTATTTATAAGTGCTTTGAGGATTGCCATAACTAAACTTAGCTGATATTTGAAAGTACTTCACAAAGGAATTCCATATACTTTTCAGGAATTTCACCTTTTTTTCCCACAAACCTAGATTAAACCTATATCAAGAAACTGGTAAAAGGAAAATCTTTTATCCCTTGGGTTCCAGCTACTTTTTATTGGGAAATATTCATTGTGCAAAAGTGTCTCATAATTACCTGGCTATTTTGCAATCTACCGAGCCAGGGCTGTCCAAGCTGCATTATATTCTTATATTGAAACCCTCATTTTCTGCTGTGCTTACCTGTTTTTCTTATGTTCTTATAAAGTATTTCATGTGTATTTAGGGGCTTTAATATTTTATCTATAGCCAATAAATGCTCAATAACCAAATGAATCTCCCTCTTCAAACAAAATATATCACTATAAAAAACTACTGTAAAATATTTAAACTTTATTAAGAATGTTTAGTATATTATTCATAGATAGATGTAAAGATAGTAATGCCCATGGAATTGTACCAAATTAACAACATTTTTTTTTGCTAAATGGAGTGATTACTAAGTAAACAGGGACTTAGGGTCTAACAAGTCTACTTTTCTGAAGTGAACATGAGGTTATATATTGTAATGTCATTCTAGCTGTCCTTTGATACTGAAGTAGTATTAGAAAAGGTACATTTACTGAAATATTAATATAGGCTGGCAAATAGTCTCATGCACCCTGATAGTATACTCGGGTTAACCTAGTTACATAACGATGATTTTAAAGTTAATCATTGAAATGTGCCCTTGAATTTCCTCATTTCTTTTCTAGTCTAATCAATGTGTACATGCAAATTTCAAAACCTATTAACTAGCGATTTAAAAAAAATATTTGCAATTGAATCCAAAAAAGAATGTTTACAACATGTTCAAGACCATCCTCAATTCAATTTACTGAAGTTATAATATTCAGTAAAATGAATATTACTTTAGGAAATACATATATCATATCTTTACATTCTAAACCCGCTCTAAGTGGCGGCAGCTGGTTAAAACTCAGATTTTTTAAAACTCTATTGTAACATAAAATTCCAAGTACACATTTTTTATGTAATGATAAAATATATCAGTACAACCTTAGAAAATATATATTTAAAATTATAATATTGTTGACCCAAGCCCCCTGCTAATTCCCAGGTGCTCATATGACTCTAAGAATTTATTTCACAAAGATTAGATATCTTCACCAAGTCTTCTACTTCTGCTTGTATTTATGAAATAGATCCAGGATCTCAGCAGAGGTGAGTGTGGAAAGGGAAGCTCCACGTCACCATCACACAACACGACCTCCTGCCACTGAGAATCTCAAAACGTCAGGACAGTTCGAATGCTGAAAGGTAAACATGATCGTTTTACTGATTTCTGTCCGTACATTCCAAACAAGAACAGTTTAAGCAATTATCTTCTTATTTGTTACAGGAGACTTAGGTACATTCTGCTGTTGGAAATCCTTCTGGACCTGAGGTCCTCACCAATTCATTTTCTTTCTTTGGGGTCTCTGATAGGGGTATCACAGCTGATTCTTGAAGCCTCAGCACAGTTGCAACAGGTTGACAAGGGGGAAGGAATTTTCTGGCTGAAGGGAAAGCATGAATAAGGCTAGGAAGGTGTGCACGGAGAGTGTAATCCAGGGTGCTTAGGCTTCTGGAGGCCTAGGAGATGGTAGAAGTAGGTGAGACCTGCACCCTCCTTTTATCCTCAGAGCCTGGCACAGAGGCTGCAGTAGAGTGGGTGCTAAGTTCTTTGCTGTGGAATGACTAGATACATTAATAAATGAATAGTAAGTCTTTCAAAACCATGCTAAGGCATTGACGCTTGCAGCAACTTGAGTTTTAGCTGTGCAGTGAAGGCCTGACTCCTATGGAGTCAGGATGCAGAAGGCGGGAGGCCTGTTCCCACACTACTGTGATAACGTGTCCAGGGGACACGATCGGACTGAACTAGGTGATGCTCATGGGCAATACGGTGGAGGCAAACTGGTGGAGACACTGGAGGCTGCGTCATCGGGACTCAGCATCAGCTTGCATGTGGTGGGCAAGAGTGAAGTCAAACGTGACGCTCTGGTTTCTAGTCTATAAAAGCAGAATCTATGCATTATTTGCTGAGATAAGATGTACTGATAGAAGAATTATTTGGGGCAAATCACGCAAATGGACCTATGCAGGAAGTTGATGGAAATTGAAGAGCTTAGGGTTATTATTTGGAAGAAAATTCCTGAGAGCAGAATTTATGTTTCTTTGGACAATAATTAGTAACTATGTTTCAAACTGACCATATTAAATTATTAGTTCTGCTTAATGAAGTGAAGGTGTACGGGAGGTTCTGACAGTTTAACCCATTGTTTTCTCGTTTAAAAAGAGTTTGAATGTATGGTCCTAATACAATGACCCAGTGGTCTAGACCAGGTGTAGAGACAAGAGACAACATTGAAATAGCACTCAGAGGAAAACTTTGTGGGAATTTGGATGTCAGGTTAATACACAGTTAGGTCCTTTTGCTAATGAAACCCAAATCCTTGACACATAGTGAGTGAAACCTCATTTTGTCTTCTACCAGGCTCTCTGATGCTGTTCCAGACGTCCGTGGGCAGATGTTGAAGCTGACATTGGTGTGCAGTCTTCATACTCTACCTCTACCTCTCCCAACCCTCAGCAGCAACGAGAACTGTGACAAGAACGCCCATGTTTGCCTGGAGCCTGCAACTCCATCAGAGGAGTTCGGGGCGTGGGGAAAAGAGCTCAGGCTTTGCACTGAATTCACATCCCTGTGCTGCCCCTACAGGGCCTGGCAAGTTATTTATTTGTGTCTCACAATCTTAGTTTGTTCAACTTGAAATGGTAAAAATAATAATACCTGACCTGCAAGAATCAGAAGAAAGCACATGTGAAAAAGCACTTATAAGACTGTAAAATGAGGAACTTTTGTGGTATTACTGAAAGAAGTTATGATGAAATAAAGAATAACCAAGATGAAATCAATCCAGTGTAGAAAACCAAAGCCCAGAGGATTTTTGAAAACTGGTTAATACAGGAGAATGATATACTAAGTCTATGAAGAAGAAGTAATCAGCCATATCAGTCTTGCTAGTCATGTGCTGTATAATGAAGTTTCGGTCAATGAGGGACCACATATATGACAGTGGTCCCCTAAGATTCTAATGAAGCTGAATTTCCTGTGAGAAAAGAAAAGATATGTGGTTCAGGAGGATTTTTTTTTTCTCCGACAGGATCAATATATGTGAGGCTTACCAATAGATTCCCTCTCACCCCCAGCATCTCAGTTTTCAGTGCACAGATTACACCCCAGTCAGCCACTAGCCTGTTTCAGCACAGAGGAGCCTGTCCCCCCAGTACCACATATTCAGAGGGCGCTACAGCCCTCCCACATGGTCTTCAGAGCACACGGCTGTACATGCTTTGTCGAGGACCTAAGATCCTGCACAAGGGCACAGGACCACAGGACGTACCTTACGAAGTACTAAGTGGCACTGTCATTTTAGTAAAAGCTTCCTGTGGTAGTGTGGAGCCAGCCTGTCCCTGTACTTTGGAAATATTTTCAGGTTGCAATAATGTAAACCATAGGTAAGTTTTTTTTCTTCCATCAATTTAATGCCAAGAGAGCCCTTTGTGCCAGACAGGGTCAATGGAACCAAAAACAAATTTCCAAAGTCAAAATACTGAGTCCTCAGTTTTATACCCTCTCCCTGTCAAATACCACAGAGTTCCTTAATCAGACCACTGCTCCAACATGCAAAAGCCAAAAGCACATTGCCACGACAATCCCGTGTTCCTTTCCCTCTCCATCTTGATTTCTTATTCCTACTGATTCTCAGGCCACCTTTCAGTCCTTCTTGACAGTTACTGTTATAGTGATCAACACCTTATACAGCTTCTCCTCAATATTTCCAATCAATGCAGCTCACACCCTTGTTCATAAAGCAGCACTGACAGCTTCGATGTTCTACCTTGTCAAGGAAGCAGGCAGCAGGCCTGTGGGACAGTGTTTATAAGTCTACAGCAGTGGACAGTTATGTCCTCGGCCTTCATATTTACTCACCGCTCACTCACTGACTCCCTGAGCAACTTCCAGTCCTGTCAGCTCCATTCATGGGAAGTGCCCTATACTGGTGTACCATTTTTTATCTTTTATACTATATTTTTACTGTAGCTTTCCTATGTTTAGATACACAAATGCTTACCATTGTGTAATAATTGCCTACAGTATCCAGTGCAGTAACATGCTGTAGTGGTTTGCAGCCTAGGAGCAATAGGCTAGACCATACATCCTGGGTGCGAACTAGGTTATACTATCTAGGTTTGCATAAACACACTCTATGATGCTCGCACAACAAAATCGCCTAATGATGCATTTCTCAGAATATATCCCCATTGTTAAGCAATACATGACTATAATAACAAGTAAAATATGAAACAGATGGCTGTATTTATAAATATTAACTTTTACAAATAACCTGTGGGGAAGAGATATGATCAACATAAAAAACATACCTTTGCCCTGAATACAGCAGTTCAAATCCTTCATTGATTTTTTTTTTTTTAAGATAAAACAGGTGTTATCATTTTTTTTTTTTTTTTTTTTAAGATACAATGAGTGTTATCAACTGCTCCAGGTCAAATTTTCTTGCCAGATAATTCATCACTATTTTTGGAACATCATTTCTGCTCTTCCAACATGTAATAAGTACATATTTTCTCTTTTGACTTTACTAAGTACATTTTATATTTTACTGTATTTGTTCCTTCTGTCTCCTGTATTTTTACCTGTTCCCCATATGGGACTATTCTCAATAGCACACAAATAAACTATTCTCCCATCTTAAGAACAAAAGCAAAAAATCAAACCCACAAAAACATTTCTTGACCCCCACATCTCCTTTGAGCGTCCCCGTATCTCTGTTCCTTTTATAGAATAACTTCTTTACAGAAAAAAATCATCTCCAATTTACTCTTTCCAGTTTCACATCCTTTCCTGCCAATCTCTCCTGAGTGCACTGAAACTCTGCTGCTACAGCTCTTGTCAAGGTCACCCATGACACAGGCAACGCTCCATGCAAGGCCAAAGATTGTTCTCTTCCCATGACATTATCTGGGGCACAAAGGCAAGAGGCTGGATGGATCCAAATACAATTCTTTAGAGCAGGATCCTCAGAGGAAGTAAGACTTGAACTGAGGAACAAACAATAAGAGATATAAGCTGAGCCTCCTCCCTCAGATTACTCATGTGATGTGAGGGGATTATTTGGGAATATTAGAAATAAAATTCAACTGCTCAGCAAATATCTATTGGGTATATACCAGTACCAGGCACCATGTAAGAGGCTGGGAATATAGCTGAGGCAAAACAGAGGAACTCCCTGCTCTCAGGAAGCATGAGCATCCTCTCATTTTAGTGCCGAGAAACTGACACTAAACAAGCAAATGCAGAGCACATCACCCAGTGACATTACAAGGGAGAAAAAGTAAAGCAGACTCAGGGCTATAGGCAGAACCAGGGGACAGTTGGGGAGAGGGGCAGGGAAACTATTTTATAAAGCTCAGGGCGAGGCCTGCCAGAGAAGGTGACATTTTGGCAAAAACAAAGGAACTGAACTAGCTGGGAATCTTGGGAAAGAATATTTCAGGGACAGGGATGAGTAAATGCAACGGCATTGAAGTGGAGTGTTTGCAAGTGAGACCAGCGAGGCCAGCATGGCTGGGGCGGAGTGAAACAGAAGAGCAGTAACTAGGGTCAGAGAACCAGATCACATGGGACCTTCTGCCATTGCATGTTTTGTGATTTTCTTCCGAATGTGAAAGGAAGCCATTACAGGGTTTTGAGAAGGACTTGACCTGACCTGACTTCCATTTTAACAGTCTCACTCTGGCTGCTCTGTGGGCAATGTTCTATATGGGGGAAGGTGAAGAGAAGGGAGGCCATTTAAGAAGTTACTATACTACAGGAAGGAGATGATGGTTGCTTGAAGAAGTGATGGTGCCAGTGAGAAGTGGTCAGATCCTGGGTGTAATTTGAAGACAGAGCCAACAGGATTTGCTGCCATATGCATCATGTGAGAGAAAGGGGGTAATCCAAGGTTTGGGACCTGATTGACAGGAATGATGGAGCCATCATTACTGAGATGGAAAGATGGTGGGAGGAGTAGATTGAGGGTTAGGGTGCAAGTGGTGCAATCAGGAGTGGTTTAGGGCAGGTTAAGTTTGCGTGTCTATAAATATTCAAATGGAGATGTCAGGTAGACAATTGGATATATGAGTCTGTAGCTGAGGTGGACATCTAAGCTGAAGATATAAACTTAAGGGTTATAAACAGGGTGTACTTAAAGCCATGTGACCAGAGGGGATTACATGGGAAGTGCATGTAAATGAAGAGCACGTGTGAGGACTGAGCCCGAGGACATAACAAAGTCGGAGGTCTCAGGATGCAGAGGATGCAGCACATTCCTGGAAGGAGTGACTGCTGACGTAGTAGGAGAAGAAACAGAACAAAAATGACAAACAAAAAAGTAAAATCAAGAAGGCAAGTGAAGACGGTGTTTGACAAAAAGGGAGCCACCAGCTGTATCAAATCCTGCTGATACTTCACATAAGACCAGGACTGAGAATTGACCATCGTCTGCATCAGTTATTCTAGAGTGAGTCAGTTGTCCCTATAAAATGCAACAATCCCTTTTTGTTCATTTATTTTGGCTTTGGGTCCAGAACTCTTCTGCTGATGCTACTGTGAGTTGAATAAATTCTATTTTTTATACATGTTCTTGCATATATTGAGAATGGATTAAATCAGCATAAAATCACCCCCACAGAGATACTGCTGATGCCTCTCAGTCAGGCCTTGGAGGAACTTGAGTTGCAAATACTGATATTAAACATGTGCCCACAATTACTGACCCTAAATCAAGGTGAGGAGTGGCCAATCATCTTTTGTGTCACTGCGCTCAGTCTCATGTTAGATCTCTTCATACCCATCCTTGGAAGAAAGACCCGTAAGGAAGATATGAGACAATAGGCTTCTCTTACTTGTCAAAGGAATAGAGTTAAAGCCACCAGCCCTGGGCTTTGCCTTCCTTACCTCCAAAAATTCATCCCTTCCACGTGCATCCAGTGAAGAGCAGCATAGGGTTTTGGTGAGCATATTGGCGGACAGTGGAGCGCCCACCACCACGCTGGTCCCATAGTTCAAATGGCAGGATGCGAGGGCATCAACCTGAGTTTAAAATGAAGGTGACTATTCGTTTAGGTCTCATAATATTCCTTGTGCTTATAAATGCCCTACATACTATCAGAGTTCCAGTAGTTATTTGACATTTCTAATTCATGACACTAAATTAGTCCTTTTGTTTTCTGCTTGTATTTAAAAATTCTCAACACAACTCTTGTCTGAGTTTAGCTCTTTGATACATTTGCCCTTTAGGCAGAAAACAGAAATTACTATAGTAAGTGTTCATGGCATTTTCAGTGTGCCATGGATCAAAATACAGGGGGAAATTCCTGTGATACTTTCAAATTAATATCTGAAAAGATAAGCTTATGAAGGTCATTTGAACTAAATTGAATTAACTATACTAAACCATTTAAGCTAGTTTTTTTTTTAAGTTTAGTTTGAAAATTAAATAAAATACTCATATTTGAGATACAAGAATCTGTGTTTTTTTGGTTGCATCTCTGAGACTGACCTCCCATTTTCTGGTCATTCACTCATCCATTGTTTCATTAATAGTTTTTGAATATTTGCTAGATTGTAGCAATAAATGCTGGCATTTTTCAGAGATCAAGGTTCATCAATGTATCCTCTGGAAATAAACAGGCCATAAAAATATATCCAATATGGCACGCTGACTGTATAAACATACAACATAGAATGCTATTTGTGTAGAATAATTCTTACTGGCACTAGGAAAGGAGTATGACAACAACGGTAATTTGAAGACTAATTTTTCATAAATTACCAAACTATTAAAGTGAATTGAATCTACTGCTCTACATGACCATGGTTGACTGTGTCCCATACTTCCAAGTCTCCTGACCCTAGCCCAGGTGGGGCTTTCTTACCCCCGAGCTCGGGACCTGTTTCTCAGATCTCCATGGAGGTCTGGTGCTGCTGGCTGCCACAATGGAGGCATGTTTGAGAAAGCTGAAGGCGCCTAGTCTAAGGAAATTCTGATGAGAGAAAACAAAGCTCGGGTGTCAAGAGTGAGAAGTTGGATATATCATGGATTTGGAGGAAGAGACTGCCAAATGTGGAATAGTCCCTTTTCCACACGGATCTCATCTCTCCTCAGGGAGTCATTTTGTGCTGTTTGGCTTGCTAAGGTATAAGAGATGGAATCACCTTTGCCAAGAAATCCACATACACAAAGAAGAGAACCCAGAAACTTATTTAGATGGTTGACTACCTTGCACTCAGCAATATGAGAGGGGTGTGATGTCGTGTGATACTTCACTTTGGTCACGCAGACCTGATCATTAGCTTTTGATTTTTTAGGCACAATTTCTTTGTGGTTACCAGTTTTTGCCTAATGGGTATTTCCATAGTTGGTTTAATTAAGCTATGGAGAATGAGTTTTACGTTGTGCGATCAAATAGGTTCGGGATCGTGTGGCTCCCCTAATCTTGGCTCTTACCATCGTGTCAAGATGCCCAATAACTTCAAAACTGTAGCCCACATTGTCGCCTGTCATTTCTGACAGCACCTCACTGATGGGCTTGGTAAAGTCCTTGGGGCTGATGCACTCGGTGGCTCCTACAGCCATGGCCTTCTCAAATTTGTTTTTGTCGAGGTCAATTCCAATGATCCTGGATGCACCAGCTGATTTACAGCCCATAATGACTGAAAGGCCGACTCCTCCGAGGCCAAAGACAGCACAAGTGGAACCAGGGGTGACCTGTAGAAAGTCGTCTTTTATCCAACTCCCTATCTGACATTTCCATTTGGATGTCTCAAAGGTAGCTCAAGCTGAATATGCATAAAACTGAATTCTTAGTTTTCATACCCCCAGCCCCTCAGATATATTTATGGCCACTCCAATTTTCTTCATCCTTGATCTTCCCTCTCCATCACCTTATATGCAATCTAGCAGTAAGTCCTGTTAACTTCACCTACAAGGCACAGTTTAAATTTCTCCAGGAGCAAACTGCCGGTTGTCCTCTCCCAGTGGTGTCCCATGGACAGAGCTTAATTCTCCCAGGAACAATGTGTAACAGCACATGTGTGTCAACCAGGGAAGTTCACTCAATTCTTGGTGTCCAGGGTTTCCACTGGGGAACCTACACATACGGAACTCACATGGGTGACCTCAGCTACTCAGACCCCAGCACCACCAGCAGTTAAGCTGACGGCTCAAAGCTCCAGGCATTCAAAAACAGGCACCCACCATAAACCACATTGTTCACATAAATGATCTGACACAGCACAAGGTCTCAGGTTCACAAAGACACTCATATCAGGCAGGAAATGCCAAAGATTCCAAAGTTATCTCCCAGGAGCTGATCAAGGGCCAGTGCTGAAGGCCTTTGGAACAGTGAAGCATAGATTTTTACTAAAGAACACTAAGGGGGTCAGAACAATGAAGAAAAACAATAGCGAAAAGTAAAACTTTATGATATTTTAAATTAATAAAATGTTTTTAAAAGACCTGTATTTAACACTTTTCTTCCACAATAATGATATGGGTAATTTACTATAGATATTAATTCCCAGCTTCCATTTCCTAGAACAGGAAGGTTGGGAAAGGGAGAGAAATGGTTGGTTTGTTGTTATTGTTGTTATTTTTGGTTTTTGGTTTTTGGGGTTTTTTTCCTGCTAGAGGAAAAATCTGAAGTTAGCAGAGACTAGGGCCATGATGTACCTAAAGACTCAAAGGCAAGGTGACAGGAGGGTGGAGAAACTATCACTTTACAGATGGGTGAGTAGGAACTAGGGTGAATTGTTTAGTTGTACAGTTCCTTAATGGTTAAAAATATCACACTTCCTGGCCACCACAGTCTCAGGCTTACTAGAGGTTAAATAAGGGAGCTTGATAGTGTATAAAGGAGACTTGTTCCATACCTTATTGGAGCTTCTAGTCCAATAAGACTAAAGATATAATGAAACTTTGAAATTGGAGGCATATACTATTAATGAAGCAATCATGTTCCCTTGAATAATGGGGAAAAGTTTCTGCTTAGATGGAGTACACAGAAAAACAATCACTTCTCTAAGCAAGCAGATGATTTTAAACTAAGAGCTACATTAAGGAACCAATCACACAAGAGCTTAGGAGATGAGTTTCTAGATAATCAGAATAGCATGTGTAAATGCCTTATGCAGGAACAGCTTGAGGTCTGAGGATCCTAAAAGAGGCAGGTGTGGCTGGATCATAGTGGGAGAGAGGAGACTGTTCCAAGGATGAAAACTACTGAAGGATTTTGGGCGGAAAAAAAAATGTAATGTAGTGCACTTTATGTTTTATAAAATTACTTTGGCTTGTAAATGGAGAATTACTAGAGCTGGTCAAGAAGAATAATGAGGTCAACAGAAGGGAGGCCATTGCATCTGTCCTAAGATGAAATGTGTCCCCACCCCCAAATTCATATGTGGAGTCTTAAATCCCATTACCTCAGACTATGATCTTATTTGGAGATAGTGTCTTTGTAGAGATAATCGAGTTAAAATAAGGTCGTTAGGATGGGTCCTAAGCTAATATCACTGGTGTCCTTATAAAAAAGGGGAATTTGGACACAAAAACTGGAATAGATGTAACATGATGTGAAGAGACACAGGGAGAGACAGCCAAGGAGAGATGCCTGGAACAGATCCCTCACTCAAGGCCCTAAGAAGGAACCCGCTTGGCCAGCACCTTAACCTGAGGCTTCTATTCTCCAGAATGTGAGAAAATTAAATTCCCATTAAGCCACCCAGTCTACGGTACTTTGCTATGACAGCCATAGCACACTAACACACCAGCATTGATATTTATTTTGTGAAAGAAAAAAAGATGAGTTTTAGACCGAAATTCTAGAACCTGAAATTTAGAAATGAACCTGAAGGAAATCTAGAGGAAACAAAATTAAATCTAGACATTTTATTTTCATTTATTTAGAAATAAAGTTTCCAATTTGAATTTTCATTTTTCTTCCAGTTGATTTGGCATTGTGAGGAAAGAGCCTGCATGTGAAATTTATTTTCAAATTTTTTTTTTAATCTTGAGGATTCTAAGAAAATCATTAAATTTTTTCCCCCTTCTTCCGCCTCTTCCTGCTGCACTCCAGTTCAAGCCTTTGTTTCTCAGTCTAGTTGTGTAGCACACAGCTCCCTGGCCCATGCTGGTATTATGAGCCTTGCACTGTGATTTGAGTCCATGTCAATGCAAGAATTTCTTTAAAATATTCCGAATTTTATGACCATAGATTTGCTTGCTTAAAAGGTGAAGAATGCAAAATTAAACTTCACTCTGCTTCATCCCTTCTCTTTGTACCCTTTTATCCTCTTAAATTGTGTTAAGACTCTCTCAAATAATTCCTAGTTATGCTGTTTCCTTTGATAGGATAATCAAACTCTACATATCTCAAACTTGTGACTTGACATCTGCATACCTGGTTTCACCATATGCAATGCTCTCCAAAACCTGAGCTGCTTCATGTCTCAATAACTGGAAACTTAGGCACCATTGTTCCTTTTTATCACATGGTCATCTGAGCAAAAGATTCCTGTGGCCAAAATCTGTGTTCAAAGGCAAGAATATTGCATCAACAAACACACTGGTCATGTTAGAGTTGGAAGGATATTTAACTCGCTATTGGAAAGATAATTGTTTATTCAGTATGATTGCCTAATAGTGTTGACTCATAGAAGATTCCAAGTCTAATATTAACCATGAGACAAGATCCCTCTCATCATGAGATTTATAGTATTATTACCTCTGGCCCTACTTTGAATCTCAGTGCCTTTCTAGAGTAAATTGTTGCTCTTGGGAGGGTATCAGAATGCAGATGTTACCATGTGGCTGGCACAAAAGTAGATTTTTCACAGCCAGGCCCTCCTAGGACTCTTGTAATGAAAGTAAAGGGAATGGCGTGTAAGAAGGTAACTGAGGAGCAAAATCTTACTGTTACTACAGTGCTCAGGTAACAGGAGAAGGTCAAAGACAGATTGGCAGCAACGCCTACTCAACAACCTGGTGTCCAAACCAACAGTTAGGCTCTGTCCAAAGGAATGCGGGAAAACGCTCCAGGAAGTTGTCATTTCTCCATGCACAAATGAGTTCCTTATTCTTTGTGGAAAGTAGTCACAATACTATCTGACTCCCAGAAGATTTTAAAAGAAGTCATTAGTCTTAATGACTAGCCTTTTTTTTAAAATCAGAACCATAAAAAATACAGCAAATAAAAGTTTTAATAGCTAGATTCGTAGTGTTGTTTTTAATGAATAATTAAGTCATTAACTACATATCCAATATAACAAGATCTTTAACAATAAACAAGAACCAGTATTTAGGAATCCGAAATTTAGAAGCCATCTCCTTAGTAAGAATCCAATCTTACAGCAATGATATACGAAGTCTGACAACTATGTTCGCGAACTTGTTGCAATGCTATTGCTAACCTTTTTTTGATATCAGAGGGATTATTCATTATGAATTTCTACCAACTGGACAAACAGTTAACCAAGTTTACTATTTGGAAGTGCTGAAAAGGCTGCAAGAAAAAGTTAGACGATCTAAACTTTTCTCCAACAATTCATGGCTCTTGCATCACAACAATGCGCCAGCTCACACAGCCCTGTCTGTGAGGGAGTTTTTAGCCAGTAAACCAGTAAACAAATAATTATATTGAAACAGCCTCCCTACTCACCTAAACTGGCCCCCAATGACTTCTTTCTGTACCCGAAGATAAAGGAAATATTGAAAGGAAGACATTTTGATGACATTCAGGACATCAAAGGTAATAGGATGACAGCTCTGATAGCCATTCCAGAAAAAGAGTTCCAAAATTGCTTTGAAGGGTGGACTAGGTGCTGGCATCGGTGCATAGCTTCCCAAGGGGAGTACTTCTAAGGTGACTGTAATGATATTCAGCAATGAGGTAGGTAGCACCTTTTCTAGGATGAGTTAAAAAACTTAATTGTCAGATCTCATACTTAATATAAGTGTGATAACATTTTAGGCATATTCATTCTAAGGCTGTTTACTGTAATATGAATTTCTTTGCTCAGGCAATTTCTATTTCTTAAATGGAAAAGGATTTCTTCCATTCCCATAACACAGCTGCTTTACATTTAATAGCCTAAAAACTGTTGAGGGTTATAATGGGTCCTAATTATATCTTCATAAATACAGACTCCCCAAATAATAAAAATATGGACAAAAGATTTCATATAATATTCCAATTTTTCCATGATGATTTTTATCGAAAGCTAAAATTGTAATCTTTAGAGACCATCTTGTGTGCACCAATGTTTGATATATGAGAAATGCAGCCCGAATGATTGCTCCATGGTCATATAAGTACCATATAATGGCCCATCACAGTTGATGGCCATTTACTACCTGAGCCAGCACCTGTCTATGTGAGGCCGCGAGCCTGGAAACTACTTTCTGAGGCTCTGCCCCCACAACCTCCTAAGTGCTGTGAGCCCAGTACCACTCCAAAAGTTTACAGGAGCCTCTAAAGAAATGCGAGAATGTCAGAGCACCCATGCCCTCTAATTTGCTCGGGACAGGACACAGGGACCTGGAAGGACTTTGAGAAGTGTGCTGCAGGAGTAAGGCTTTGCAGTCACATACACCTGGCTCAGGACCTGGAGACTTGCTGGAACATGCACGACCTCGGCTACCACAGTGGTAAAACGGGAGGAATAATCAGCATGTTGCATGGGTGTCCTGAGGTCAGTGGTGAGGACCATAACGCACTTCCCTTACAGCCTGGATCATAATCAGGAGCAAAGATCAGTATTAGTAACTTGGTTCCCATCGATAACCAAGGCTTTGGATTTTTTAAGTATTTTCAGTGTAACCATGTGGAATAAAATGAGCTGGAGTCCAGGCTCAGTAAACACCATCTTGCAGAAATCAACCGTAGGGTCCCAGAAGCCTCCAGAATTTCCTAAGAGTTTGGAGCTAAGAAGCCTCTGCGCCTGGAAGTGCTGCCAGAAATTCAGGTGGAATCTAAGAGGTAGAATGTGATCCACACGGGGTGACCCGCCGTCCTGGTTTGTGCTGGATTGAGGCGGTTTCCAGGACGCATGAATGTCAGTTCTACACCCAGGAGAGTCCTGGGGAAATGGGGACCAGTCGGTCACCCTATGCATAGTCTGCATCACCTCGAGTCCATCAGTGTACGTGGTCTACAGGGTCGTGTCAGCTTCGGTTGTCAGCCCTCGTCTCTCACAGCCCTGAGCCCTCACCTGCAGCAGCTGCCTTGGGTCGTGGACTGACGAGGACTCTGAGCGCCCCTGTCTCATAATAACAGCTAGCAAGTGAAAGCAGTCCCTGGACTCGGGAGAACTAGGGGAAATATCAGCTCCAGCAGTGACTGGTATGTGCTTGTGACAACACACGAAATGCTCTGAACTTCACAAGAAGAGGAAATTGTCCCTACCTCAAGGCTTGTCATGAAGCCCAAGTGAGATTATGTGTGTGGAAGTGCTTATTAAACTGTCGAACACTCAGTAAATAAAACTACCATAAGTGATATCCCTAAAGTTGAGAAAGGAAAGAGCCTCTGTGTGCACAGGAAAATGGACCTCAGTTTATTTCTGAACCATTCTTAACAGGAGTAGTTATACAATTCTAATACGGAGCGGCTACAACTGTTAGTCCTCCAGAATCAGCAAGAACACTAAAGACTGTTGTTCTGCCTTAGGCAACGCCAAACCTTAAGGGTGAGTGAAGTTTTCAATTTTCTTTCTCCAACACTGCAACTCGGGTGGTAAGTCAGACAGCCAGATGCAAGCTGAACCCCATTCTTGGATGCTTGAGTTCTGCCAAGGCCCATGGGGATGTGGCCCTGCTGGAAAGCAGGGTGGGGTGGGGTTTCTGCAGCTCTGTCCTGACAGGTGAACATGTTGCCAATCCTTTCCATGCACACGGTGCCAGCTTTCTCAACTGCTTGCTGTGTGATACTGTGCTTGGCAGTTATAGAAATTTTTCTTGTGCACCCACACCCTGCCTACAAAAAGAATCCAAAGCAGAGTTTTCCTGAGGCAAGGGCTTCACCTCTTTTCCAAGTGAACTCTGCATGGCACTCAGCTCAGCAACTGGGTATGCAGGCTGATAAGAGTCTCCATTCGAGGATATCAGGAATTGTGGGAAAATACAAATCCCAGATGTTTTGTTCCCCTGAGGATCTCTCTTTTGAAAAAAAAAAAAAAAAAAAAAAGACTCTCAGGAAATCATTTTTGCTATGTGTCTGGCTGAGGACAAGTGGAAAATAACTCAAGGCACCAAGGCCTGGCCATTCATTACAGAGAGGAGCCTCGGGGCTGTTTCTTGCAGAGAAAGACAGTCCACAAATTGTCACAGCAAGTGGAGGAAATATGGCTAAGAATCGGAAGGCAGAGGCCTGGAAAGAAGGCAGACTTGGCTCTAGGTGGCATTCCATGTCATGAGTCAAGTTCAGTGATTTTTCTTTCTTGGCATCTATCTCCAGAGTTCCCCTCTGGGCTTGTCTAAACATGGAGTAGGGTTCCAGAACGTGAGCACCACAAGCGCTGCAGACCACTTCTCCACTGCAGAGGTCAGCTTCATATTCAGCGGAACTCTCAGATGTCCCCTGGGCTGCAGCAGTTGTGGGTCAGGGTGGGCCTGTGAGTAGGCTCATTGGCCCCCACCCCATCTAAACTCCCACAGTTTTGCTTTAAACTGTTTCTTTTTTTTTAATTAAATTTGTTGGGGTGACATTGGTTAATAACATTATATAATCTTCAAGTGTACAATTCTGTAATACGTCATCTGTATGCTGACCATCCAGTCTATTCTCCTTCAGTCATCATATATTTGACCCCCTTTACCCTCTTCCAACTCCCCCAAACCCTTTCCCCTTTGGTAACCACCATTCTGTTGTCTGTGTCATTTGTTTGTTTTGTTTGTTGCTTTTTGTTTTATATCCCACATATGAATGAAGTCATATGGTCTGGTCCTTTTCCGTCTGACTTATTTCGTTCAACATGATACTCTCAAAATCCATCCATGTTGTTGCAAATGGCCGTATTCTATCCTTTCTTATGGCATGGGATACCACCTCCCACCTATTAGAATGGCTTTAACCTGTTTTATAGCCACAAGACTTTGTAAAGAAGAGGAGTTTCCTATGTGGGACAGGTAAAGAAATGCCCTGTGTTTTCAAGAGCATAGAGGTAAAAACACAAGTGAAACTCTTAAGGCTATTTGGTCTCAGTACATAGAAAAGAATTTGAATATTAAATGGGTTGCTTATGAAGTTTGTGAGCTGCTCATCATTAAATGGGCAGAACCACCTGCAAGTAACCATACGGAGCAAGCCCCCACACTGCTGGGGAGGTTAGACTAGCCCTAGTGTCAGCTCAGACGGGAGCATAAGGACTGGTCGTTGGAAATGCAAGGACAGCGAGACAGTACACAGCGAGGCTCGAGCCCACAGAGGTCAGTCTGACTTTCTTCCTTCGCTCAGGTGCACTGCTGTTTCTGCTGCTGGAAATGGGAAGCCCAGCTTGGAGCAACACATCTCAGCAGGTAAACTGCAAAGTCCTTGCTTGGGGTCTAAGTCTTCTAAAATAATCACATAACATTAACCTTGAAATATAGGAGTGTTTGCAAGAATGGGTGAGGGAGGTGAAAGAGAGGAAGAGGAGGTACAAACAAACACATTGTGAAAAAAAAAAAAAAAAAACACAACATTCATCCACTTTTGAACTGTTTTCTTCCAGTCAGCAAAATCTTTGCGTCATCCAGGCCTTCAAAGCACAAAGGAAATGCTCCTCTCATAGTGAATCAGCTATTTCTGCATTTGCTACTCCACCCTGCCACTCCTTGTATTTTGTATTATCCTTAAGATGATTAAAAAGTGGATCCAGGACAATGTTCAATCCCACCTACATGGGATTCTGTGGTATGATGAGGTTACCTTGGGCCTAGAAACCTCAGCTTTCCAAAATCAAGGACTTGATTTTATTAGTATGTCTAAGTTTGATTAAATTCTGAAGGCTGATTCACATGAATCATACTTATGAAAACTGATAAACTAGATACCAATTTATTAATTTGTATTTGTTAATGTATGATGCCTTTGAACAGTTTTTGCACCAGGAACATGATGGACAGATGTAATATTCAAAATATTTATCAACCTGAAAGGCATGGGCACCAGTTAATCAGAATGGATCCACAATCCTTTATAATAAGTGCTAGCTGATTTGCTATTTCAAGACATATTAGAGAGATGTCAGCCCTGGAAATGGGGGCAACAGTTAATATTTGAGGAACCTTACAACCTGCCAGACATTAGCATATATTCTAATAGTGATTGTAGTGATAGTTGCACATGTCTGTGAATATACAAAAAAAAATTGAATGGTACCCTTTCAATGGATGAATTGTATAGTAGGTGAATTATATATCAGTAAAATTGTTTTTAAAAGACAGAGATTCGCAGAGTGGATGTAAAAACATGACTCTTGTATATTGTCTGTAAGAAACTCACTTTGTATATAGGCAGTTTGAAAGAAAAGAGATGAAAAATGTATCGTACAAACATTAATCAAAAGAAAGCAGGAGTGGCTATATTATCAGATAGAATGGACTGCAGAGAAAATAAATGTATTAAAGTCAAAGAGGAACATTATTAATGATAAAAGGGCAATCTACCAATAAGAGACTGCAATTCTAAATGTGTAAGCACCAGAGCTGCAAATCTGTGAAACAACAGCTAATAGAAATGAAAGGGAAAATAGACAAATCCACAGTTTTAGTTAAAGACTAACATCCCTTCCTGAATAATCAATAGAAAAATTAGATAGGAAGGTCAAGGTATAGAAGAAATCACAACACCATCAACTAATGGTGATGTAGGAAACTTCTGTGAGTGCCGGGATTGTGGTCTCGCAAAACTGAAGAATGGAAGCACAGACCTGAGAGGCAAGGAGTTGCAAAAGAGGATCATTTATTAAAGCAACCAATCGCAGTTCTCAAGCTAGGGGAGGTCCCAACTGGGGTACCCAGTGGGTAAGGAAAAAGGCTCTTATCCTTATATCTTCTCTTGCCTGCTTGGAGAAGGGAGCTGGCGCCTTCTAATGGAATTTGTCTATCATATTTGCTATTTGTCCATCCTGAAGGGATTAATGAAATAACCCATGTCTGTCTGTCAGATCTGTTCTGTGTGTCTGGCCCAAAGGGATTATGGAATAACTTATTCACCTCAGGGCACCATTACATTTTTGTCCTGGGATAAATGAATTATTTCAGAACCTGGAGTTTCAGGATATGGCTGCTTTTTGTTTATTCCACCATGGACCTTCCTATCTACCTAACAACATGCTAACTAACCTGTGTTAATGGGACCTAAGTGACACTTCTTGAACACTCCATCCAAAGGCAGCAGAATACACATTCATTTCAAGTGCCCACAAACATATCCAAGATAGATTATATCAACAAATGTAAAGGAATTTAAATCATACAGACAGAGTATGTTTGTTATGTAACCACAATGGAATCAAACTAGAAATCAATTAGAAACACTTGGAAACTAAGCAACACACTTTTAAATAATCTGTAGGTCCAAGAAGAAGACTCAAGGGAAATCTTTAAAAAAACACATTGAACTGAATGAAAATTAAAAAAAAAAAACATATTGAAATTTGTGTGACACAGCTAAAGCTGCACTGAATCCGACATTTGCAACACTAAAAAAAATGTTTACATCAGAAAAGGGGAAATGTTGCAAATTAATAACCCATGCTCACACTGCATGATCCCAGAAATAAAAGAGCAAAGTAAAGTTAAAACAAGCAGAAGAAAGAAAATAAGATAATAGCAGAAATCAATAAAACTGAAAAGAGAAAAATCAACGAAACAAAGCTGGTTCTTTGAAAAGGTCGATAAAATTAACAAACCTCTAGCAATACTGACAAAGAAAAACAAAAAGAAAACAGAAATTACCAACATCAAGAATAAAACAGGGAGTATCCCTACAGACCGCAAACATCACAAAAGATAATAAGGGAATACTAGCAACAACGCTACACACATAAATTTCACAACTTAGATGAAATGGACTAATTCCACAAACTACAACGACTCACTGAATATGAAATCTATCATTTGCAAAACCCTACAAATATTAAGGTAATTGAATTCATAATTTAAAACATCCCCCAAAAAAGAAATCTGTAGATCCAGACCGTTTTACTGGAGAATTCTACCAAACATTTAAAGAATTAACGCCAATTCTACGCAATCTCTCCCACAAAAATAGAAGACGAGGGATCAAGGTTATGAAATGAGTATTAGGGTGACACCAAAATCAAAGGGAGTGCAGGCTGCTGGGTGCTGCATGAGCCATGGGAGCCGGTTTGGCTTGCGAGCTCCGCTGAGGAGCCGGAGCTCGGGCTGCAGTTACAACCACAACCTCTCCTGGTTCCCGGCGGTCAGCAGCGTGGCGTGTGGCGTGACGCTGAAGCGGCCCCTGGAGATGGAGGTGGCGCTGCTGAGCCTGGGTTCGCTGAAGCGGCGGTGCTGCGCGCGGCCGTGCGGCCCCACTCGGGACCTCAGGCGCCCCCTACCCCTGCTGCTGCGGCTCCAGATGCAGACCCCACCGCCGGCACTGCCGCAGCCTGCCCGGCCCGGCTGCGAGCGGCGCCTTCCAACTCCGGAGCAAATGTTTCAGAACATAAACCGAGAATATAGTCGTTACCAGAGGTGGAGACATTTAGAAGTTGTTCTTAATCAGAATGAAGCTTGTACTTCGGAAAGTCAGTCTCATTCCTGAGCAGTCCCAGCACCTAGTTCTCCAGGCCCCTCCTGGATAAAGAAGGACCAACCCACCTTTACGCTCCGACAAGTTGGAATAATATGTGACTGTCTCTTAAAAGATTATGAAAATAAAATTCAGGAGGAATAGGAGCAAATCCTCAATACCAAACTAGGGGAACGACACGAATCTTTTGTGAAATTCAGACACGATCAGATTATGCGCCAATATGGAACAAGGCCCACAAGCTATGTGTCCTGAAGCTTTCTTGCATATGTACCGGTAGGTACCAGGGTTAACCTCAAGAGATGGCAGCTGTACACGTTTTGCATCTGGTTTGAAACCACATTTCAGCTCCACCTTTGCATCCTGAGAACACTCAAATGTTTCTGCAGGTCCGTTTTCTACAATATACGTGAAAGACCTTGAAACTTTCTGGTTGCCACAAGGATGTCTTTCTTTTCTGCTCATCCGATAAACGGCTGTGCCCTACTGTGCCAGATTTTCTAAACAAAACACCTGGAGCAGCAGTTTAACAAAATATGCCATCAGTGGCATGCAACAAACAGAGTTTTCCCAAGCAATTCTGTAAGAAGTGTGTGTGAGAGTGTGTGTGTATATGTGTATGTGTATTTTAAATTATTATTTGTATTGTGCAAATTTCTTTTGATCTTGGGGACCCTGACTGTAAATTTGATGCATGACAATTACGGTTAAAAACATTTGCTTGGTCTACAGAAGATCATTAATGTTTTGGGACTGAGTAAGTTGCAAGAGTGGGTTGTTTTATATGTAGGTATTACTGTTAAATACAAGTACTGTTTCCAGCCACAGAATAGGAATCATAAATTAGGATGGACATTAGATGTGATTATAATGTCATAGCAAAGGTCTGTGGTCTTAAGTCTACCAATGCATGGTGAGGAATTAGAACAAACCTGAGATGAGCTATTTGACTTATGAACTCTGCCTAGCTAGGTTACAAAAATACTTTTTGAATACAGAATAGTTTTTATAATTAGGGCTTACTTTGAAACATTCTGTGTTTAATTCAAATGTATGCCAATACCTTCTAAATTAAAGTAAGGTAATATTCAGAGACAGTTCTGGTCAGATGGCTTAGAGAAATTTCTGGAATATTAGCGCTGGAAGATTCCTTATTAATAAATATCTTTGACTTCACTCTAACCAAAAATGGCAACATCATTCTTTGTACTTTTTCATTATATAGTGTCAACAAGCTTAGCTGCAAACAAATAAAATACTTAAGTTATTTGTTTACCTTGCTTTCTTAAAAAAAAAATGTGCAAAGAAAGAAAACTAACATTACTGAAAGAAAACTAACTGACTCTCATGAATATAGACACAGAAGTATCTATCAAAACATTAGTTAAATGAATCCATCAATATATGAAAGGAATTATACACCAAGTGGGATTTGTTCCAGGTATGTAGGCTGGTTCAACATTTGGAAATTAATCAATATGCTCCACCATATCAACATGCTAAAGAAGAAAAATCATATGATCATAGCAGTTGACCCAGAAGAGCATTTACTCTTCTCTTCCCTTCTAACAACCTGCGCACTGGTGTTGCCTTTCACTGGAAATGTATTTCCTCGTTCCCATTGTTCACCAGGGTCCTGGGTCTTGGTCCAGACTCTCTTACTCCACACAGAAAGATTGTCTCAAATCCAAATCCTGATTGTCAGGCTCCATATGCAAACTGCCTTCACTTGTTCTGAGTAACCAGCTCAGCATACCAAGAGGTAAGGAGCTTATGCTAAACTACTAGATAAAACCATCTAGTAATATCCTGATTGCCTCAACAGTGGGACACAGGTTTGGAAAATAAAAAGGATTATTCAACTTTAGAGGCACAAATTATTATATCTGCATTTGAAAAACTACATAAAAGAAATAATTTTATACACTCTAATAGAAACTTTAAATTTGGACATTTAAAAGACCAAATTTAAAACTCAGCAGAGTAGATATTAACATTAATTATTATTAGAAGGTATAGTCCAGTTCTTCTGCACTCAAGCCATAAATAAATAAATAAATAAATAAATAAATAAATAAATAAATAAATAAAATTATTGCTTAAACATACGCTGCATGTACCGTCTCACACCCCAATACAATTTTTCTTGTTATTTATCAGTCTTTGTATTCAAATTAGTTTTGCAATACTAATTATATTTTATATGACTGAGAGAAGAAAAACCATTTGCACAATTTCACTTTTTGTGCACTTTCACTGAACTAAATCTATTTCGGATTATATTAGGAACCTCCCTCAAGAAACAGGATATTTGGTTTCCAGGCATTTGTTGTGTTTCCAAATGCCTGAGCTTCCAGGCGTTTGGTGTGCTAATTACGATTGTACAAAAAGTTCAGGACCCAGCCTCTTGATCCACCAGTGACCTGTGTACTCTTGGACTTTCCATGGTGAAAGTTGTAAACAGCATCTACTTTTCTCAATATATTCATCTGTGGCAAGAAGAAAGTCAGCATGAGTACTACAGGAAAAGTAAGTACAGTCTTTTCCTTTATGTCATCTCACAATTGTGTCAATTTGTGTGCTTTATTTACCAACATCTCATCACCCAGCTAGTCTCTATACTCCTAAAGGTGAGAGACTGTCTTAATCTTACTACCTCTCCTCCTTTCCCTTTTCTTTTATTCCCTTTATGTATTTTGCCTTTCTTCAGGTTTATTTCAGTCCTTCAGTAAGCAATATATCAAGCCCTGTATCAAACTTTCCGGAGTTGAAGACATATCCCCTCCTTCAAGGATCTCACAAAGAGACAGAGTGATTATAAAATAATAGTTATAATAGAGGGTGCCTGGGTAGTAAAAGAGAAAGAGAGGACGTGCTCCTCACCAGGCTCAGCTTCCCAGAGGTGACACCTAACATGAGGAGAAACACAGAAGGAAGAAAAGTATCCCGTATGAGAATCTCTAGAATGTTTTTTGTGCCTGGAGGGTAAATTCAGAGGCAGGAAGTAACCAGAAATAAGGCTGGAGAAACTGATAGGGAAAAGATCATGGAGAGTCTTGTAGACCATGTCAACAGATGTTGATAATCAATTGGTAGCAGTATCATTTTCAGGTAGGGAATTAGCATGATCAGGATTATAGTTCAGATGGCAATCAGATATGTAGAGAAAGCTTTGAAGGTGATAAACCCAAGCCAGGTGGAAGACAAGGCAAGGACCTGGACTACACAGCAGGAGCAGGAATAGAAAACAGGGGAGAGATTCCAGAAAGTTTTAGATTGTGGAGATCGAGAAAGAGATAAACACTAAGGTTACTTCTCAGGTTTTTTTCTTGAGTGAGTGAATAAGTTACATGGTCACTCATGGAAATAGAGAATGCAGCGGGAGAAGCAGATTATGTGCTGTGCCTCCCACTGGCAGGACAGGGTGGGAGCAGGAGAAAGAAATAATGATGTGTTCATGTTTTAACATACTCAGTTTAAGGTACCTACAGAACATTCAAATAGCAGAAAAATGAGTGAATCTAAAGCTTAAGGACCAGTCTGTTTATAGATACAGATTGTCAAAGTCATCTACATAAAGGTAGTGGTTAAATCTATAAAATAGGTGCGACCATATAGGAAGAGAATATGTAGTAAGAACAGTGGTGAGCTGAAATCCTAACCCCTAAGAACTACCTTGCGACCAACAACCTCAACCTGCCAATGACCACCACCATCTGATGAATTGTCACAACTAGATGGTCTCCATTCCCTATTCCATTACTTACTTCTCCACCCCAAAACTGATTCGTGGTAAGATCAAAAGTATGACATCTATCTTCTTGGTTGTGTAGCATTATGTAACTATAATTAGTATTGTAAACCTAATTTGAATAAAGAAACTGATAGTACGAGAGAAGTTGGATTGGGGTTCAAGAAGCTACATATAGCATATATTTAAGCAATGATTTTTTTCTTTTTTGGCTTGAGTGTAGAACTGCACTAAACTTTCTAATAATCATTAGATTATTAACCCTAAGAGTTTCCCTTTCTGCCCCATATCCTATTTTCTAGGTTATCAAGTGCAGAGCAGCCATAATCTGGGAGCATGGCACACCATTTTCCATTGAGGAGGTAGAAGTGGCCCCACCAAAGGCAAAAGAAGTTCGCATAAAGGTAAAAAAAAAAATATCTACAACTGTTCCACACCAAAAATCAGATTTGTTTACTGAATCTTATATAGTCTTTTCACAATGTTAAATTCAGAAAGAAAACTACATAACGATTCTATTTCTTTTTCCTTAAACATTTATATCCATCTTTAAATCCAGCCAGAGGAAAGGTTAAGGAGGTATGACAGGCTAACTGCTAAAGCATACTTATTCACAATTGTAGTACTAAATACTAATTAAAAGAGGTTTCCACCCACGAACCATGTTTTAATGTGTACTTTTAAATTTATTTATGACATTCTTCATGATATTTACCTTGAAATATGTATGAAAATTTTGTTTGCTTATGGATAAATCAAGTCTGAATCCTAGAAAGTCTGGTTAGGCATACTTGTTATTTTACAGATCAGAAGATTAAAATCCATGAAGGTGTAGTGACTAGTCACACAGTAGAGTAAGAACACAGACTTCAACCGTTTTTCTCAACCTTGGTTACATATTTGGAATTACCTGGGAGCTCTGAAAAATGCTAGTAACTGGGTCCCACCCCTCAGACATTCTAAATTTGTGATTTAATTGACCTGGGGTGCAGTCTGGTCATGAGAGTTTTCAAATTTTCCCCAGGTGATTCTAACAGGGGACCACCAGACCAGAACATGGTTGACCTGACTTCTAGTTCAGAGTCCTTTCACTATTCTTATTTAATTTTATAATGATGAGTAAGTACTGTTAGTTAATGGATTACAAAGAGACAGTCATTTTCTAAGTTAACTAACCTGTGCAATCCATGCCTTCTTCTCAAGAGTCTTCTCTCGCCTACACCCCCTGCAGAGTGCACAGTGGGTTATTAGGCTATTGCCATCCACTCCTACCCACAGGGTCACAACTCATGCAACCAGATTTGAACCCTGACCCAAAGGCATCCAACCATTATCTGACAAGCTACAAATCTGAATCTCTTGCCCATGAATTTGAACAAGATGTAGAGGCTAAACAAAAGCAGGGCATGATGGGCACTGGAGAGGGTGCATGCACTCAGGCCTGACAGCCATTTTTAACCATGTGATCATGATAAAGAACAGAAAGCCATTCTGCAGAGAACAAAAGAAAATGCGGTTATGCACATGTTGAATCAAAGTAGAGAGATGAAGACAAAGGCTGCTTGATGGATTTCTAGATCCATGAGATCTGACTGTACTTCCCACAGTTGAGTTGTTATCAATTTTATGGTATTCTTCCAATAATCCTCTCAATAGATTTCAATTCTTGATGTCTGTTTGTGTGTGTGTGTGTGTGTGTGTATACACACCAACCACATACCCATGTTAGAGATGCATAAACTGAGGCTCATGAAGGATAATTTACCCCCTAGGACACACAGCTAAGAAGGGCAGAACCAGGATTTCAGTCTTGAACTTTTAACCACTGCCCTAGAGTGCCTTCATTTTAAATTCTCTGGCTGATTTACAACAAAAAGTGCAATTATGACTTGTGCCAATAACACAACTATAAAGCCCTTGTGTGGAATAAATTAAGGCTTCAATTATAATAGGAGATATTATCCCTTTCCTTTCTATGTTCCAATTCCTTCATTTCTATAATTGGTCTTTCTCCTCTACACTCCTACCCATAAGTTTCAATGAAGGACGAGGTAAGAACTTTGATTTCACCTAGTGGTTTTACAATTGTCTCTTCTGAACCCATTGTGCCCTCCCCTCTATGTTTTAAAATCATCATTTTAATTCTGAAATTAGCTAATGAAAAACATTGCATTGCTTTAAACAAATTGTTATTGACACGTATCTCGGAATAAAACTTATAAATGAATGCATTAATATTAATGCAGCATATCAAATTAGCAAAAAGACTTAAAACATAAGCAATTCTAAAATGCCTTTATCTAAGACAGAAAATTGTATTACTCTTTGCCTTCCCTACAGATTGTGGCCACAGGGCTCTGTGGTACAGAGATGAAAGTGTTGGAGGATAAAGCCCTCTATCCCATCATTATGGGCCACGAAGGGGCTGGAATAGTCGAGAGCGTGGGAGAAGGAGTGAGCACAGTAAAACCAGGTATGAGTTGGCACCCGGAGTCAGGAAATAGCAGAAACGTGGAACCCACATCAGGAAAATAAAAAGCTCCCTTAACTATGTGAAGATCAAGCGAAATAAAAGGTGAAATGCTGCCCATTTCTTAGAAAAGGAAGGATAATTATGTTACACAAAAACACTAAGTGTATCATATTCTTTGCATTTATATTTTGATATTAATAAGAACAAAAAATAGAATACGCTGAAAAAGAACCTGAAAGAAAGTGTAAATGAGACAAAAATTCACAAAAGGAGGGAAATTGCTGAACAACTATTTAAATGAAGCATATGATAAATGGTTGAACATATTACTGGAACCAAATAGAGGAAACCAGAACTGGATCAAATACATATAGGAATTTAATGCAGGATTAGGTTTGCCTTTCAAATGTAAGAAGAAAAACATGTATTATTTACTAAATAATGTTGGAACAACTGGATAGTCATCTGGGGGGAAAAAGTAAGTTTGGTTGCTATTGCATTCTTTATACAAAAATAATAATAATAATGCTAGATGAATCCAATAATTAAATGTTCATGTGATTATACTGGATCCACCTACATAATCCAGGGTAATCTCCCTATCATTTTATAACACATAAAAGTGCTATAAAAACCTAAGAGAACATTGTATTACCTCCGAGAAGGGAAGGAAATTTTATCAATACAAAAAAATCTAGAAGACATAAATAATGCATTGATAAATTTGACAACATAAAAAATTTTTTAAATTCTGTTTATAAATAACATATCCCCCCCCAGAAAAACAAATATGACAATGGGCAAATTGTCTTAATATATAAAGAAGTTTTTAAAAGGAATTTTTGAAAAAACAGCTCAGAAAAAAAATGGGCAAAGGAAATAAGTATCTAGTTTGAAGAGAAAGAAAAAAAATACATACACATACACACACACAAGAACACATATGCTTTTATGTGAAAGGATGTCCAACTTCAAACATATTAAATAAATAAAAATTTTAAATGCAATGGAAAAACTGTTTACCTAACAGATTAGAAAAGATAAGCTTGATAATATATAAGGTTGTTAAGAGTATAGGCAAAAAAACTTCCTTATACTTCATTATTTGGAAAGTAAATTTGCACAACTTCAAATCTGGCTATGTGTAACATCATTTAAATGCATCCATTTTGGACCCAATACTTCCAATTCTAGAAAGTTTTTTCATAGATACGCATCCATGTATTAGCTTTCCACTCCTGATGTTAAAAAAAAAAAAAAATCACTGCAAAATTAACAGCTTAAAACAAAACAAATTTATTATCTCACAGTTTCTATTAAGTCAGAAGTCTGGGTGAGTTTAACTAGGTTCTGTGCTTAGGGTCTCACATGGTCAAAATCAAGGTGTTGGGCAGCTGGGTTCTTATCTGGAGACTTTGGAGAAGAATCCACATCCAAGCTCATTCAAGTTGTTGCCAGAATCCAATTCCTTGAGGTTAGAGGTCTGAAGTCTTCAGCCGCAGCTGACCTTTTGTCAGTTGGTGCTGCCCTCAACTCCTTGAAGCTGCTCGCGTTCCTTCTCATGTGGCCCCTTCACCCTCTCCCAGCCTCAAAGCACCAATGTCACGTCAAATCCTTCCCATGCTTTGAATCACTTTGTCTTCCTCTTCTGCTTTCCTTTTATCTTCTTTCAAGGGTTCATGTGATTACACTGGGTCCACCTACATAATCCAGGGTAATCTCCCTATCATTTACTAATTGCTGAAGTTATCACCTTAATTACATTTGCAAAGCCCCTCTTTCCATGTAACGTGTATCCTGGATTATGTAGGTGGACCCATGTAAGCACGATAATTCAACATATTCAGTTTCCGGGGATTGGATGGGACATCTTTGGGGGGCCATTTTAGAATATCTGCCTACCACAACCCACAGGTGCACAAAATATTCATTGCATTATTATTTTTCATGTCAGGGGTAAAAAATCCAAACAAACAAAATTCAAAAAGCAGGCAACAAGGTAAATGTCTATCAATGTCCAGGATACTGGTTAAATAAATTATGATAATCTATACAACCGAATATTATGTAACTATTGAACAAAGTGATAGAATGCTATATGTACTAAAATGAGAACTCTCCAAGATGTATTGTTAAGTAAAAAACAAGGCGTACCACAAAGTAAATAGTATGCTAGCTTTTGTAATTTTAAAGGGGTTATATCTCTAAACGATACCATCGATATTGATAAGAGTAATTGTTTCTAGGGAGGGGAAAAAGGGACTGGAGCTATGGTGCCAATTTTCACATTGGTGCATTTTAAGTTCTTACCATTTGTATGTGTTACTTTTCTAAAACCAAAAATAAATAAAGCAAAAGAACCTAAATCCTACAAAAGATTTTAACTAAAAATATGAAATAAATTGCTCTATTTTATAGTGGTAGACAACAGGGCAGTCAGTAAGTCCATCACAGGAAGGTTATTGTAATCTCGTTATACTTTGAACTTTACTAGAGAAATCTCCCAACCTTTGGTCTCCATGGCCAAGGGGAAAGAACTGACACAAAATATACAGGACAGAATATAGACAATCCTTTCTCCCATATCTAGAAGTTTATTCTGTGACTGTGTAGCATCCATACTACTTTAAATCCAATTCCTGACAGCAGAAGTTATTGTAGGAAATGTAAGGTAATATTTGGCTCAATGGTGACAGGACAAAATCATTTGAAGCTTCAAAAGGAATTTACTTATAAAGGTGGCAAACCTGGGGCCAGATCCTTGGGATTCAGCCACTGAGCCCAGGGATAGGCACATGTGCCACAGACACCCCTCTTTTTTTAAGTATTTGATATTCTCCACAGTATCAACCACAGTTAAATGTGGAAATAATTCTCAGTAAGCATATTTTCTTGGGTGCCTTGTTGTTGAAATCCTGAGAGTTATCTCTTTATTTTAAAAGATAACATCGTAATAAATGATTTTGTTCTCTTAGGCGATAAAGTTATCACGCTCTTTCTACCACAGTGTGGAGAATGTGCCTCTTGCCTTAACTCTGAGGACAATTTTTGTATACAATTCAAGTAAGTTTTTACTAACATTTGCTTCCAAAAAAAATTAATTCAATTTCCTTAGATTCCTTGGGAGGAATCTAAGATTTCTAATTCAAAATAAAATTCTTTTTGTTTGTTTGTTTGTTTGCCTCTAAAAGACAGTCACAAACCAGCCTGATGTCTGATGGTACCAGTAGGTTTACCTGCAAGGGAAAACCAGTATATCACTTTGCAAATACAAGCACCTTCTCTGAATACACAGTGTTAAGTGAAATCTCAGTTGCCAAGATTGACGCAGTTGCACCTCTGGAGAAAGTATGCCTAATTAGCTGTGGTTTTTCCACTGGATATGGTGCTGCAATCAACACTGCCAAGGTGAGGAGCGTTTGTACCCATTATGGATGGAATCGGTATCGGGAGTTGAAAGGCCTCATGCATCTGGGCCATATCTGATCATACAACCTGAGGAAGAATCACAAACCAGCCTCTAAACATCCTTTAGTTCTTTAGTCTCTGTCTAGTCATCCCTTACCCCCTTAACATCTTTCCCATTCCGTCTTAGTCGACAGTAAATGAAAACGTAAGTCTGGATGCCATTCACAAGCAGAGACATCAGGAATTTCTGAGAGTTAAACATAACACAGTCACAAAATGACTATGTCCTTCCACATTCCAGTTCATTCCTTTTTCCTTTCAACAAACTTTTATGGAGTCATTCACTGTTCCAGGTATGGGGATTCAACAGCTAACAAATCTCATCAAGCTTCTATTCTGCTATATAATGCATTAGGTGGTGAACTGTGATCATAAAAAGAAAGGAGAGTAGAAAGACCAAGTGATGGAGGGGATGTTTCTACTGTGTTTCCCCCAAAAGAAGACCTAGTCAGACAATCAGCTCTAATGCGTCTTTTGGAGCAAAAATTAATATAAGACTCGGTATTATATTATATTATATTATATTATATTATATTATATTATATTATATTATATTATATTATATTATATATTATAAAGACCGAGTCTTATAGTAAAATAAGACTGCGTCTTATATTAATTTTTGCTCCAAAAATTAAAAAGACACATTAGAGCTGATTGTCTGGCTGGGTCTTATTTTCAGGGAAACACAGTGTGTAAGACAGATTGGTCAGGTGATATCACTCTGACTGAGGGGATTACTGTTAAACTACTGCTAAACACTGTTTCTGGAACATCAACCAATCTTGCCCAGGTCCCTTCTTTAAATGGCTGTTGAATATTAGTTCTTTATTTTTCCCAATTTCTTTTAGTCCCAATATTATACAGAGAGGTAGGATGGAAGGGATTTGATTTAAATTAGTCTCATTTTGGACCCCATATAAAAATAAGTCTTTGACTTTCTAAGGCATTGACATTGTAAGTAACGTAAAGTTTACAAATATCCATAAGAAAAGAGAAAGGAAGGGTTGCAGGAAGATGGAGATGGTTTTAAAGAACTCAAAAATATCTGGAATTAAATACTGTGCCAAATAAGTCTTAAGACTCAATGAAAGTTCATTAAACTGCTTCTACTCATACTAATTCCTGGGGGTTGAAACGCTCCATTTGCTCCCATATTTAGAAATACCTTGAGAAACTAAAACTCTAGTTGCAATATGTTTTTTTTGAAAATATCCTTTGCTATGTCTCAGAACAAGTATCTACAGACATAGTCTTTCCAACCGAATCCAGGGACACGTTCTCTTTGCTTTTGTTTTCTGCCTTTACGTGCTCAGGTGACCCCAGGATCCACCTGCGCTGTGTTTGGCCTTGGAGGAGTCGGCCTGTCTGTTATTATGGGCTGTAAAGCGGCAGGAGCAGCCAGGATCATTGGGGTGGACATCAACAAAGATAAATTTAAGAAGGCAATGGAAGCGGGTGCCACTGAGTGCATCAACCCACAGGACTTCAAGAAACCCATCCAAGAAGTTTTAGTTGATATGACCGGTGCTGGTGTGGAATTTTGCTTTGAGGTCATCGGAAATCCAGAAATGGTGGTATGTGATCATCTGGGGTGAAAATTACCAATATTTCTACCAGTCATCCTGGTAGATTTGAATTGAATGAAAATTCTAACATTTCCTCCACATTCCTCTATATAATGTTCCTGGTACCCCCATGGCTTCCCGTCTGGTACCCTCTGTCTACTCCTACAAATCTACTCAGTCTCAGACACCGAAACCGCATTCTGAGTTTTCTTCTCCCTCTGTTCCATCATGCCAGTCCTTCAAATAAGCAACCCCCAATGGACAGGGCAGAATAGTTTCGTAAAGAAATCTCACTGAATTATTTCATGACAAGCAGCAGCCTGGCAACATAATTTGCAAGCCAGGAGACTTAAGCAAGATAAGGATAATATTGGAGTAATGATCCTATAAAGCCCTGAGCTTTGTACTTTCGTCAAAGTATGTCATGTTGGATCTGAGATAAGCTTTTAAAGAAAATATTTACCGATCTTGATTAAATGGATTTATTTCAAAAATGAAGAAAAAAGCTGTTTTTCTAGCTGAGCATTGTTTATATAATAGGATATAAATGGAGAGGAAGTTATTTCACAATTTGAGACTTGCTTTCTTTAGGGATTTGTAGAAATAACGTATAATTGGGCTGCATGGTTCCATTTTCTAGTAGCTGTATGGAAACCCAAGAACTGTCTCTTCCAATCTAAGCTTACAAAATGTTTTCATACTTCTCACTACACAGAAATTTCCTCATCTGTAAAAAGATAGAACAAAATCTTTCTCACAGTCTTCCCACAGATAGTCTTGCTCTGAGAAATAGCCTTTGAAAATAACTAATGGAAACATATCTGTTTATCACTTTGCTAATATATGATGCTATACAAATATCCAACTGTACTCTTTGATACCTAAAGAAAATATCAATTCTAACAATCATTATCAATAATAGTTTTTATAAAAATTACTCCTACTACTACTACTACTTCTACTACTACTATTGCTATTACAACCAGGGGTCCCTTTAGCATTTTCACTTTTTAATTTCCATCTATGGAGTCTAAAATGCCAAGTACTGTATTAGGAAGCACACAATGTCTTACTTATGTTTCAGCACATCCTTATAAGATAAAGGTTATTTCAAAGGGGAAAGGGAAAACCAGAAAAGAAGGTAACAGACTATTCAGCAGTGAAACTGAAATACAGACTTATTTCCCCATCTCTCAAGTATATTTTTTAACCCCTGCATTTTCTTGCATTGCTTTACAACAGGCAGCTGCCTTTGCCTCCTGCCATGAGAGCCATGGA
Source organism: Rhinolophus sinicus (assembly GCF_036562045.2). Classification (NCBI taxonomy): domain Eukaryota; kingdom Metazoa; phylum Chordata; class Mammalia; order Chiroptera; family Rhinolophidae; genus Rhinolophus; species Rhinolophus sinicus. The sequence continues at coordinate 36,774,064 of NC_133752.1, forward strand.
GTCTGCGTGATTGTTGGGCTCTTGAAATTTGGTGTCCAACTCAACATCAGTGGCTGGTTGTTTTTCTCAGGACGTACTTTGAAGGGATCTGTTTTTGGAGGTATGGATGAAACAGGGAAGAGTGGAAATTTGTGGGATTTTGGATGTGGAATAATAGAGAACTGTGTCATAAATGCTTGAGAAGGAACATAAAATGAGAGCTTTGATTACAATTTTTGTTTCAACGCGTAAATATCCAAGGTAAGGGGATGGATATTGGATGTATACAGTTGCTCCTTGGTAAACTTTTTCTCATGCAAAGGGAGGCAACAGATCTTTAAAAATTGATTGGTGGAGAAACCAGTATCCAAAGTTTAATGCAAATCCTAAACTGAATAGGAAAGGCAATCTTGAGATCGACTACTAAACTTCAGTTGAGTTATTTACCTGCCAACTGGGGTTCTTGAAGGATGTACTGAAGTTATTAGTAGTCATTGGTCATCATTCAACTAATGTAAATCTTATCTGAAACAACTGAGTTGTCACTTTACCAACTCAAAGATATTCAACATAATGGAGTCATGATTGAAAAAAAATACTGACAAAAAACAAATGAGAATTATTTTTTCCAATAGAAAAAAAAATTCATAGAATCCTTTGATTTTCCATTTTTTAAACATGTCTTAGAAATTGTAATTTTTTAATAGACTTTAGAAGAATCTTTTATTGAAAAAGTAGGGGGAAAGAGCTAAATTAAATAAATCTATTTAAGATTCTGGGATCATAAGTAAATAATCTGATATTTAAGAAATATATTTAGCCAGAGATTTGGGGCAATCTGATTTCTTGGGCAAAAAAAAAAAAAATGAGAATTAGGAGCTATCTGAATTATCTGGGCTAGTAAGCTATCTGTGGTCTCCAAATTAGCTATGGTGGTGTATTGTTACAGATATAAGGAGTCTTAGCCAATTTATTTAAAAAAGAGATAAATGGCAGGGCTAGAAAAAAAAGTAAGACTCCAGTTTAAACTATAACTTTCAGTTCCTCCATTTGGGATCATCGCTATGTACCCATTGCTATTTCCTCTATTGTACTTATAGACAATAACTTATTATTTCAAATACATATAATTAGTTAACTCATAAATTAAGATCACCAATATTTTAAATAATCTTTATAAAGAAACTATTTCACTGGCCCCTTTAACATTCATACGATGATCATTAATTTAATTCCTTCCTCTACTTCAATAGCTTTCAATTAAGGATGGCATTTAATGGGTGCTGACAGGCCTGCTAAACTTCCTACAATGTATGCAATGAAGATTTCCCCACCCAAAATGGCCTTTAGTGCCCCTATCGAGAAACACTGCTTAGCCTAGTCTGTGGTCCTGAAGCCTTCCTTTTCAGATTATTTGGTTGAAATAAAAAGCAAAAAACAAATGAAAGCATTCCTTATATAGGTATGAAAATGCTTTATTAGATCACCATTCAGAAAATAGAAACAAAGAGAGTAGACCTTAAAAGTTGTCATCACAAGAAAAAAAATGTAACGATGTGTGGTGATAAATATTAGCTAAACTTAGTTTAATTGTAACTATCTCATACTGTATACATACATCAAGTCATTATATTGTACACCTAAAACTAATACAATGTTATATGCCAATATCTCAATTTTTTTAAAAGATAAAAACAAATAGAAAAATACTAGCCCCTCATGTCATGACATACAACACTAGTTAGAATTCTTCACTACATATAACAGAAACCAATTTAAATGAAAAACATATCTATTGGAAGATTTTTTGGTAGTTTTGAGAATAAGTGGGAAGACTGGAGAACCTGGCCCAGGCTGGAACCAAGAAAATCAAGTAACTGCCAAGATCCTGTCACAGAATAAGCTGCTTAGGATACTGTTGTCTCCTTGCACAATTATACCACACTCCTCTTTTCCAGAAAGAAGCAGGCCACCAAACTGTGTGGTAACTCACTGGGCATGTTGCTTAGCACAGTGCCAAATATAAGGATAATACTTCTTGAAAATCACGAGAACAGAGGAAATACAATGCTAAGCTTCTGTTACCTTGGCTGACCCCACCTTTCCCTGTGTAATTCTTACTTCCAGAAGGCATATTTTATTCTTATCTTGCTTTGTGCACATTGTTTTTTCCAAAAGCTGTCACTAAGATCACTGCCATGCTGAAAATTCTTCTCCTCCCTTAAGATATTTGGCTCTTTCATTAAATTGCAGATCAAAACACACACACACACACACACACACACACACACACACACACACACACACACACACAGAGTCCTATTTCTAACATGTGAATTGCTTCCTTTCATGGCTCCCAACTTTGGCCTTTGTCATATATTAGCTATGGATTTACAGCTCCCCAGACAGTCTAATCTGACACCAAGAGCATCTAAGACGATGTCCACTTGCTTTAAGTAAATTCTCCTGTGTAGTACCCAAGGTCTCGAGACCTTCAGGAGCACAGCCTTCTATACAAGGTACATGGCTGGGACAGGCATTCTCGTGATGACTGAGACAAGTTAGTGGGACATCCTTAGATTTCCTCAGTGAAAGCCAACACCTCCAGCTGTTACCCTGTATGGCTCTTCTTGTGGAGTGAGTCTCCTGAATAAAATCTGTTATTAATCTGTTTTACTTCCAGGCTGGAAAAGCAGAGAGAATGTCTCTAAACTGGTTTCTGCTTATATGGCAAAGAAGTTTAACCTAGATCCACTAATTACCCATACGCTGAGTCTTGATAAAATCAATCAAGCAGTCGAATTAATGAAAACTGGAAAATGGCAAGTTCCTTACGTAATGTTTATGTCTGAATGTTTGGGCTGAGAGAAAGGCTGTTTGGGGGTCAGGGGGAGGCAGGGGAAGGGAAGTCATGGCTGGAGATGCCACAAGCAGACAATTGAAGAAGCTTTATGGAATTTGTAAAGCATCCCTTCCCCCTCAGATTTTATTCCCAGTTTATAAAACACGTAATCCTGAAATACTTAAGTGCTCACCTACCCTTACTATTAGCATTTTGTTTCCATTTGGCATTTTTTAGGTGACACATTAACTGATAAGGTTAGCTCATAAAATTTTAGCCAGCGTTTAAGTTTATAGTTTATAAAGAGGCCATTGCTGTTGTTCTATTTCAAAAGGTAAATTATCCCTAGAATTCCAAATTCTGACACCTATCTTTGGCCCACAGACCAGACACCAGGCATAACTGGGCACTAGCATTCCCCACAAGGGTATGTGCCTGCATTAAATATTCCTTAGCCTTGGAGTTTCGTGTCATTTTGAAATTTTTCACAACTGGTTTAATCTACCCATTTTTCATGTAACATGAAGGAAAAGAAATCTAACTTACTGGTCTACAAAGTGAAAATTTGAAATCCAAAACACAAATGTAGCTTTGGAAATGTTTCAACTTATTTTTCTTCTCTTTCTTCTTTTTTTAGTATCCGCTGTGTCCTGTTACTTTAAAAACAATGTAATGAATGCAAGAGCTATAGCATATTTCCTCAATGAAATTGTATTCTGCATGATTTTCATGATTAAGAAGAATTATCTACGCTAAACTGTTTCCATTTTCTTGCCTCTGATTCATTTAGCAGTGGGCTCATATCTGTCTCATGCCCTCACCACTTCATCAAAATTGCTCTTATACAACCCACGGTCACCCAGAAACAACCTCTCTGATGGAAGGGGAGGGGCATGGTCTTCATTACATCAACTTAAATAAATCCCAGCTGAACATTAAGTATGTCATTCCTTTTTTTTTAATTAAAAAGAAAAATTTACTAAATGTGGGATCAAATTTAAATAAAATTTGAGGATACAGGAATGGAATAAAGATACTCCCTGCATGAGAAGAGCACTGTCCAGTGGGGCACTGGGGCTGTAAACACACCACAACCAGCACCGTCGTGGGATGAGCCTTGGGATGGAAGAAACAGGGGGTTTCACCGGACAGGAGTCGGTCACATAGCCCGGGGTTGGGGGGCACAGGGTGTTGATTCCCCGAAGTAGTAACCGTGAAGGCGAGGCCAGGGGAGAGGCAGGTACAGGCCCCAGGAGAATGTGATGATGCTGGATGGTGTCTTAGGGACCGTGTGAGGTCTGCAGGATCCGAGGACCAGGGAGAGGACGTGGCTTCCAGCGCTGCCCGCAGAGTGGACACCTGCAAGGGAGGCGGGAGTCAAAAGGTGAGAATTCAAGTACCGAATGAGGGCTTTACATGGAGTAGGGGTGGGTGAGGAGGGTCAGTGAAGGGTTTTAAGCAGGAAAACGAGGAGGGTGATGTCCACATCGCTGGAAGGCAGAGAGTGTGCAGAGATCAGCCTCGGAGCAATTGTAATACATAATCGCGATTCCAGGACTCGGAAGGTCTGGTGACACCGAGACTCACCATGGGAGAGACGGGCATGTTTTAACATCCATAGTGATCCCCGAACCCAAGCTGTGGAGGTCTGCGGACCCGGAAGTCGCCAAGCGCAGCTTTGAACCAGAAAGGCAGAATCTCCCTCAAATAAATTTGACCTCTGCTTCTCTGATCAGCGACTGGGTCTAAGTATTTCATTCTTAATATAACTCACCCCGGAGAAACTTGAAATCGCAGGCTTCAAGAAGTGGTCCACCCTCCCTTGTCACAGGACAGCAGCCTCTCCTCACTGGAGACCACAAGGGGCCTTACTAAGGTGAATGCCTCCTAAGGTGATACCTACCCTCCTTAAGATACACCTCTACTTCCCCTCATGATCTCTAAGACAGTAAGTAAGTTCAAGTCTCAGCTTGGTTAGGGAAATAATTCACCAAAAGAACTAAAGGACCTGGCTCACATGTGCCAGCAAGAACTAGAAAAACATTGGAAATCAATCATGAACATACTGAACCAGGGGAGCAGAATATAAGGGAGAGATTTTTGGAATGGAGCAATCTCCTGGAATTCAGGATGTAATGCCCTGAGAAGTTCACCTGTTACTGGGATAGCTCCTCAAAGCTGGAGGGGGGGGGGGGGATTTACTAAATGTGGATTTACTAAATTTACTAAATGCCTATGACAAACAGGGTGGGGATACCAAAACTGCTTTGGCAGAGTACCAAGGAAGTCAAGAGGCTCAGAGAGGTGGGCATGTTAGAATGGATCGTCATATAAAACCTGAAAATCCACCAGATGACCATGGTTTGTCAGGAAAATTCGGAGGGGACACTGCTTTCACTAAAGCAATAAAAAAGGGGGGGCAGTGGTGCAGGGGCTGGGGTGCAGGCACTGGCCTCACTAAGAAGCTCAGTAGTGTCTGTGCTTTGCATGCCAGGTATAACAGCAAGGATGTACCCTAGTATCAGTGGGGATGATAGGAATCTAAAATAGCAGAAGCCAGTAGGCAGCACGTAACCATCAGAAGCAAGAGAGATGTAATTATCCAAATAGGCTGAATGGCAACCAGGGGACTCTGACCTACAGGGATCTGTGTTGATGGCTAATAGGTCACGATGTACCTGGAGCTGAGAGGGCTAAGAGTACTGCCTGATTTGTCCATCCAGAAAAGATTAATAATGGGTGGGCCAAAGGCCTACGTCTACTGCCACATTGGAAAACCATGATCGTTCCATCCAATTTTCCAACTTGAGCCAGTTCTCAAATCCAGAACCCTCAACTGAAGATGAGGCTAGATCTTCTTCAGAAAGGACCCACCATACAGTAAATACATATGTTATCAATTCCCCCAGTCCTTCCCCATGCAGACAAACTAGCATAAATATACACGGGGAAAGCAGGAATATCCATATCTTTCAAAAACTATCAGACACACAGCGTCTGAACTGCCCTAATACTAGGGTAACCAAAATGGCAGCATTTCCTCGTAGACTTCTATGAAAGATGAGGCATTCCAGTTGCTTAAAGAATTTTTTGTGAGGAAAGGAGTCAATGAGTGAAAGGTCTGAAATATTTTGTTTGAAAACTTTTTATTTGACCCCATGTATTGTTGGTTACTTTCCCAACATTGAAAACTAAAGACAACATGAATTCAGGAATCGAGCCCCTTGGTTAAACTTGTAAACTCAATTATGAAAACTAAATTGTCCTCACTTGTAAACTTTCATACAAAGAAAATGTTTCTTATTTGCCTCCATATACAAAGAAATAAATACTCTCATTTCTCTGGGCCGGCCCGGTGGCTCAGACGGTTAGTGCTCCATGCTCCTAACTCTGAAGGCTGCCGGTTCGATTCCCACATGGGCCAGTGGGTTCTCAACCACAAGGTTGCCAGTTTGACTCCCACAAGGGATGGTGGGCTGCGCCCCCTGCAACTAGCAACAGCAACTGGACCTGGAGCTGAGCTGTGCCCTCCACAACTAAGATTGAAAGGACAACAACTTGACTTGGAAAAAAGTCCTGGAAGTACACACTGTTCCCCAATAAAGTCCTGTACCCTTTCCCCAATAAAAAAAATCTTAAAAAAAAAAAATACTCTCATTTCTCTGATTATTTTGCAATCAACAAGTAGTCATTTATACCAGTCTTGCAGAATACATGAAAACTTACACTGTCGCATTGTCTTTGGCAGAATGACTACTTCATCTCCTGTATCTTTACCATATCTTGCATTCTACTTTTGCCATAACACCTACCACACAGACAAAGCAGTTAGGTACTGCTTTATGTAATGGTCTGTATTTGTTATCTACTGAATCATAACCAATTGCCTCAAAACATAGTGTCCCAAAACAGCCACACTTATCTTAGTTTCTGTGGGTCAGCAATACAGCAGCAGCTTAGCTGGGTGCCAGCTCAGGGTCTATCAGGAGATTGCAGTGAAGCTGTTGAGTGGGACCGTAGTTACTTGAAGGCTTGCCTGGGGCGGGAGTGACTGCTCTCCAAGGTGGCTCACTCATGTGGTTGGCAAATTGGCACTGGCTGTCTCTGAGGGTCTCTAGTTCCAACACCTGGACCCCCGCACAGAGCTGCTTAGGCTTCCTCATGATGTGGAAGCTGACCTCTCCCAAAGCCAGAGAACCAGAGTGAGTGAGACAGAATTTACAGCATCATCTATGACCCAGGCTTGGCAGTTACACACCATCAGCTCCACAATATTCTATTAATTACATGTCAGCCCTAGTCAATGTGGGAGGTGACCACATGAATAGAACAAAAGGACAATATTGAAATTATTAAAACTTAGAAGCTTGAGAGAGGGGTCAGCAGAATGAAACTCAGAATCCAAGGAAGGGGCTCTAGCTAGCTGGTGTCTCTGAGGGTGCATGATGGGCTACTTTTGCAAGGATTAGAAAAATTAACCAGATGTAGCTACTGCTGTGGGAAGATAATGCTGCTGCCAGGTAGAAAAAATGATGCTGGGGGGATATTCACAGGCACAAGTGTTTAAGAACAAAGCAGGAAACTCACAGGGCACAAACAGGAAAAAGCAAGCCCTTCGTCCTTCATCCTCTCAGTCTCCTTCCCACCCCTAATGCGCCCTATTGGCAGATAATAACGTGGAGCCGTCTGGCAAAGCAGGACCGTGGTTTGCAGAGTCCCAGGATCACAAAGCGGAGTGTAGAAGGGTGTTTGAAGTTGAGAGACAATAGTTTACTAACTGGCACACGGGGGGAACAATATTGAACAAGACAGACCCCACCAATGATGTCCACATGTGTTATGCACATGTAATCCTTATGCGGATTATACTTCCAGGGATATTTGAGTCACATCCCTTTGGGTTTAAAAACAGAAGGCTCTGTTCTGACAGAGAATGTTGTGTCCAGGCATGAGCAACTAGAGGTCCAGCATGGGATAGGCCCTCAGCGTTCCCAAAGATCCTTGCGGAAACAGTGCCATGGAAAATGTTGCTAGACGTTCCACTTAAATGGAAGTAATGAGTTTCAAAAGAGGTAAGGAAGAGAGAACATCCCCACCACCTCACGCATACTCGTATACAGATGCATACAGTAGGAACAGAGGTAAGGTCTCCAAATACAAAACACTTCTCAAAGATTGGTGGCAAGGGACTCACACCAAGAGTCTAAATAAGATACTCAAAGTGTGGATGGTGAACCAATGTGGGTCCAGAAACTTTTTGTTGTCAGTTCTTGACGGAGTAAGGACTAAAATTGAGAAACACTTCTTCAATGGCAATCATATTACAGAACATAAGTGTGTCAAAGTAACACTCTGTATACTTTAAATTTATAAATTGTAACATCAAATTCATCAAAATAAAAAATTTTAATAAAAATTTAAAAAATAATTGAGGGCGGCCAGGTGGCTCAGTTGGTTAGAGCATGAGCTCTTAACAACAAGGTTGCCAGTTCAATTCTCACATGGGATGGTGGGCTGTGCCCCCTGCAACTAAGATTGTAAACGGCAACAGGACTTGGAGCTGAGCTGCGCCCTCCGCAACTAGATTGAAGGACAATGACTTGGAGCTGATGGGCCCTGGAGAAACACACTGTTCCCCAATATTCCCCAATTTAAAAAAAAAATTCGTTAAAAAAATAATAATCATTGAGAGTAAGCATTTAGAAACTTCTGTAACACACTGGCAGAGTACTTCTATGTCTTGAATCTAACAATAAAAATTGAGGCTTGTATTTTGTATGTTTTTGGTTTTATTTCCCATTTCATTTTTCTAGCAATAAATTTTGATTATATTCTACAAAAAAAGTATCAGTCCATGATAAATTGGAAATAAAACAAAAGCTGTCCTTCACTATGGATAACTTGAGAAACACTGCCCTAAACCAGGGCCGTGCTGCAAATGGAACGGAAGATACATGAACTGGCATGATTTGACCCCTGAGGAAGGGCAGCTAGGGCTCTATTTGCATGTGGCTCAGGGAGCATCCTGGGAGAGATAATAACTAGACAAGTTGAGGCCAGTGGACTGATTCCAGGACCACGACACAATGGCATCTGTCCAGGCAGTTTGCCAAAAGAAGATGTTGGACTTCAGGAGTGAAAGTCAACGTGTTCATGACTGCTGGCAGAACATGGCACCAGATCACGCGTCATTGGAAAAGCTTCCAAGCAGCTACCTGACATGTTCAAGTGTTCAGCCATTGCTTGCATGAACACACTGAAGACCTCAAAGACTAGGGACGTGTGCCCTTTCCAGGACCCTAGATTTTTTCCATAGTATTCTGAGAGCTTGAGCGCTGGTTATAGACCAAGAGATAACACACAAACCAGGAAGAGGAATCTTGAAGAATGCCTACTGGCCATTTTCAAAAGATAAATCATACACAGTAATTTACCTGGTGTAAGATGGATGGAAACCACCCCAACTTACATCTACAACAAACTTGTGGTATTTGTGTAATTTTTAAAAGCAAATAATTAAAAATGTATTTCTTTAATACTCTATAACATGCTCTTATTAACTACTATCTACAAGTCTTGATGTATCTCATTAGTGTTTTCCAGACAGGGTTCAAACCCCATGGTCCTGAGGCATCTATCAAATATGATCTGTTTCAACAGCAATTGTCTTCAGCAATCCACAGATATTCTCTGCAATTTCCTCTCTTAATTCACGGACCCAGACTTTGGAAGTTTCTGGCAGTCTCACAAATTACAGTTAAGCCTAGTGAACTCTACTAAACATTCAAAGGGGATCAAATATCTGTCCACCTCAAACTCTTTCAAAAAAATTGGAGAAGAGACAATACTCCCTAACTCATTCTATGAAGCCAACATTACCCTGATACCAAAACCTGGTAAGGATAACACAAAAAAAAGAAAATCACAAAAAAAAAAAAGAAAGAAAGAAAATCACAGACCAGTAACTCTGATGAATACAGATGCAAAAATCCTAAACAAAATTCTAGCAAATCGAATATAACAATGCATTGAAAAGATTATACATCACAATCAAGTAGAGTTCATCCCAGGGGCACATGGATGGTTCAACATATGCAAATTGATCAATGTGACACACCACATAAACAAAACAAAGGACAAAAATCATATGGTTATATCCATAGATGTAGAAAAAGCATTGGACAAGATACAAAATCCATTTACAATTGAAATGTTTAATAAAATGTGTATAGAAGGAAAATATCTTAACATAACACAGTCCATATATGACAAACTCTCAGCCAATATCATAATTAATGATGAAAAACTGAAGCCCTTTTGTCTGCATTCAGGAACAAGACAGGGTTGTCCCCTATCACCGCTGCTATTCATAGCCAGAGAAATCAGGCAAGAGAAAGAAACAAAAAGCATCCAAATTGGGAATGAAGAAATTAAAAGTCACTTTTTGCAGATGACATGATGCTATATATAGAAAACCCTAACGACTCCACCAAAAAGCTATTAGAAACAAATGGATACAGTAAAGTTGCTGGCTACAAAATCAATGTACAAAAATCCATTGCATTCCTATATACTAACAATGAAATCTCAGAAAAAGAAGTTTTTAAAAATTCCTTTTGCAATTGCAACAAAAATAATAAAATATTTAGGAATAAACTTAACCATTGTATAGGAATCTATACACTGAAAACTATTAGACATTTGTAAAAGAAATTGAAGAAGACACAAAGAAATAGAAAGACATTTCATGTTCATGGATTGGAAGAATCAACATAGCTAAAATGGCCATATTGCCCAAAGCATTATACAGATTTAACGCAATCCCCACCAAAAATCCCAATGGCAATTTTTAAAGAAATAGAACAAAAAATCATCAGATTTGTATGGAACCACCAAAGACCCCGAATAGCCAAAGCAATCCTAAGATAAAAGAATAATGCTGGAGGTATCACTCTCCCTGACTTCAGCTTGTACTACAGGGCAATAATAATCAAAATAGCTTGGAACAGGCAGAAAAACAGACACACTGACCAATGGAATAGAACTGAAAACCCAGAAATAAACCCAAATAAATATGGACAGACAATTTTCAACAAAGGAGCCAAAAACATACAATGGAAGAAAGACAGCCTCTTCAATAAAAGAATAAAAAAAAAAGAAAAAAAAAAAAAAAAAGAACTTAAGGAAAAAGACAAAAAAGAAAATTTTATGAAAAAAACCTGAAAGAAAAAAAAAAAAAAAAAAAAAAAAAAAAAAATAAAAAAAAAAAACAAAAAAAAAAAAAAAAAAAAAAAAAAAAAAAAAAAAAAAAAAAAAAAACCAACAAAAAAAAAAAAAAAAAAAAAAAAAAAAATATAAATAAAAAAATAAAATAAAAAAAAAATCTCAACAAAAAAAAAAAAAAAAAAAAAAAAAAAAAAAAAAAAAAAAAGAGGACCTGAAGAGACATTTCTCCAAAGAGGACATACAGATGCCAACACAGACATGAAAAAGGTGCTCAACATCACTATCATCAGAGAGAATGCAAAAAAAAACCACAATGAGATATCACCTCACCCCAGTCAGAATGGCTATCATCAACAAGGCAAATAGTAACAAGTGTTGGAGAGGCTGTGGAGAAAAAGGAACCCTCATACACTGTTGGTGGGAATGCAGACTGGTGCAGCCGCTATGGAAGGCAGTGTGGAGGTTCCTCAAAAAATTAAGAATAGAATTGCCATATGACCTAGCAATCCCTCTCCTGGGTATCTACCCAAAAATCTGAAAACATTTATCCATAAAGATATATGTGCTCCGATGTTCATTGCAGCTTTATTTACGATGGCAAAGACATGGAAACAACCAATGTGCCCTCCGATAGATTACTGGATAAAGAAGTTGTGGTATATATACACAATGGAATACTATTCAGCGGTAAGAAAAGATGAAATAATGCCATTTGCGACAACATGGATGGATCTTGAGATTATTATGTTAAGCGAAATAAGTCAGACAGAAAAAGTTGAGAACAACATGTATTCACTAATATGTGGGATATAAAACTGAAAGCAACATAGAAAAAAGACAAACAAATAAAGAAACAAAAACTCATAGACACAGACAATAGTTTAGTGGTTACCAAAGGGTAAGAGGGGAGAGAGAACACTAGAAGGGGTCAAATATATGGTGATGGAAGGAGAACTGACTCTGGGTGGTGAATACACAATGTGATACATAGATGATGTAATACAGAATTGTACACTTGAAACCTATGTAATTTTACTAACCATTGTCACCCTAATAAACTTTAATTAAAAAAAAATTATAGTTAGCCCTGAATTGGCCGTGGACCTGCAAAAATGCATAATGACTACATACAGATCTAAGATTAAAGGTTATTAACAGGAAAGAACTTTTAACAAAAAAAAAATTTTAATGACATTAACACTCATGCCACAGAGGCCATACTTGACCCTTATTTAAAGATGGCTGAGCATACAGATGTTACTGAACCTCATCATCCAATATTAAGTAGACAAATCGTCTGTATAACAACTGTCTGCCAAGCATGGTTAGAAGCCACCGTGTGTGTGGTTTGAACTATACAGATGTGGTCCTTACCCTCACAGAACTTACAGTCTCATAAGGAAGACAGGGATTAAACATGTAAACACACAAACGGATAATTACAAATTGTGATAAATATGAAAACAAGAATTATATTAGCTGCTATGAGCTAGGATGAAAAGGTAGACCTATTTTAGATTGGAAGGCAGGTTTTAAATACTTAGGTGAGCTGTAAATACTAATATTTCAATGTGCGTGTATAATAGGCCTAGATATAAGGTTTGTATTTGTGCTGAGTCTTTTAGAAAACATGGCATTTATGGTCTTTTTGAGTGTGTGCTCTGATTTTGAGGTTTTTATTATTTGGTTTGGCAACCATTCTTCTGCTAACCTTCACATTAGCAGAATGTGAAGGTGTTTGAGCCATAATTGTTCATTTTGTATTTTATTAATATTCGATTAAACTTATGTAATGTTTAACAACTTAGTATTTTTGTCTCTTCAGGCTTCTTACCTTTGTTATCTCTTGAGGTAAAACACTTTACGTTGACCCTGCTTCAGAGCAACTCAGGTTCCTTCTGTGAACGCTCTCTGCATAAACTGTGATGCACCCAGAGCTTGCATTGTGAGCTATGTTAAAGATTTGCTATTAGGTTGATGCAAAATTGCGGTTTTTGCAATTCTTTTTAACACTTTAAATGGCAATCACTTTTGCACCAACCTAATATAAGCCTATTTAAATCCTGCACACTATATTCACGTTAGAGAAATCACTAGAAGAAAAAGACATCCAACTGAGCAATACCAAATTTGAAAGGGAAAGTTAAAAGTCCTATGAAGGAAAAAGATAGAGTGCTTTGAGAGTGTAACATGAGGGCCCTAACCCCTTCTAAGAGATTTGGGGAGGGCTATCTTGAATCAGTGCTGTTTACGCTAAAATCTGAAAAATAAGGGTTATATTTGCCTGGTATCTCAATGCTAGAATAATTATGCATTATTATAAATTGTTATGTTACAGACACTCATATACAGATGAAAAATGCACTTTTGTTCTAAGACGTAGTGTAGTAATTCCATGTAGTATTTATTAACTTAAAAGCAGTAAAAGTAAAATGAATAATATCCCAGAGGTCAAAATTCAGTTTACAGGTAATGGCAAAAGAAGGGAAGCTACAGAGTCCAAATTTTATCAAACAACCTAAAACTTTCCAGAGCAGCAGCTGAGCTGGACAAAACATGAACTTTATAACCAAACAAACTTCCAATCAAATCCCTGCTCCCCTAACTAATAACTGAATGATACCAAATAAAGTACTTTATTTGTTAATAGCAAACATAATATTTACCTCACAGGACTGCCGTGAGGATTAAATCAGTACAAAGTCCATGATGTTCACGAGGCACTCAATATGAGTTAGCTTCTCCCCACTAAATAAAACCAAACAACAATTTTATCTTCCTTAATAATAAATAGCAAACAAAAATCAAAACAGGAACAAATTCCTATAATAAAAACCAATCACTGAGAAGCCTTCTCCTTTTCCTTCCCCAGTGGAAATTACAAGAACAGTCGTTCTTTGGCTAGAAATTTAATTGAGTCCTTACTTGCATGGGCACTTCAAAGTCTCTTTTCTGGAAATCTGAGAATTGTCACTGAAGAATCAAGTGGCTTTGTCTGGCCCAAAGGAGAACTTCACTCAGCCTAAACAAAATGACCTGTAGATTTGGGAAGGCGTGGTGGTGGCCTCATGCTAATTGAGGCAATTAATGTGCCCTCTCTTTCTCTCCGCAATATAATTTCAGACCACAAATTCTCCAAGAATTAATATTTATCCTTGGGATCTAGGTGTGTGTATGTGGTATAAAATCAATCTAAAAGTTTAAAAAAAAACAAAAAAAAAACAGTAAGAAGATGAGATTACTGTTCAAACTAACAGAAATACCACCCAAGAGAACCAACATGGAAGATCCATACTCACCCTAGATGTGGGACCCCAAAACTACAACCCTACAAAAGGTCCTGTGACTGCCCCACACATTAAATAGAAGTTGATATTAGACTCTACTGCCTTAGTCTTGAAACTCCGGTGCTGTTTCAGCTGGAGCTTTGGGGATTTCTCCAGAATCCCAAACTATGTAACATAAATTTAGTGGGATGATTTATAAAGGGAAAGTAGATCGAGGAGTGAGACCTCTGGGATGATGTTTCTTGGGGTGCTTTTGTATTGCCACAGTACATATTTGAGGAGGGCACAAGGGGAGACAGATGCAGACCTGAGGTTTCAGGAAATGAGCACAGGAGCTGGAGGGGCTCTGAAAAGAAACCTTTACGACCTCTGGGTGGTGAACACACAATGTGATATATAGATGGTGTATTACAGAGCTGTACACTCGAACCCTATGTAATTTTACTAATCATTGTCACCCCAGTAAATTTTAAATAAATAAATTACCCTAAAAAAAAAAAAGAAAAAAACCTTTATGAAGAGCTTTCCCATGAGCTCTTTAGAGATATTTTCCATTTCTTCATATTTTTTAACCCTGCTGCAAAAATTTTGATAAGAAATACAATTATATTAACCAAACTAAAAGAGAATGCTAGTGAAAAACAGAATCTATGGAGTACTGCCTTCATTTACATTGCTTCAAATCATGACAAGATTTAACCAAAAATAAAAGCACAAGACTTCTTTGCTAGGGAAAAAAAAACAAAAAACCTAATTTTATCAGTGTAAGGCAGATATTTGCTGTGCATGTGTGTCTCCATCTTTCATTCACTATTCCCCCCTCTGAAAAAATGGCTGAGGTCCCCATGACAATTGCTGGAGCACGTCTTCCTCCAACCTTTCTGATTATCTGAAGGTTTTGCATTCATGTAGTCTGAATCGCTGCTCTTGCTGCTGTTTTGTTAATCGTTCCAATGGTCAGCTGTCCTGGAGCTGCTGTCATCTGGGCCACTTCAACATATGCAGTACTTTCCCTCTCCTTGTAGTTCCCAAAACATCACTAACACACGGCCCTAGTGGAAGCAGACCTTGCTGATAGTTTAGGAAAAAGAGAGATTGTAGTTCAGTGCAACATGAAAGGACAACATTCAATTTATGTTTGTTGCCCTCCTGTTGACTGGCCGTCCCCACTCATGGAATTTCCCAAGAGTTGTCTCTCTTCTCACTCATACCTCTTTCAAGTCTGTTCTTGCCCTTCTCTATATTTTTCCCCAAGTTCTGGTACTTCTGTTGCACCCGCCCACAAGCAAAAGACCAAAGATTCCTGCTATTTTATCACTGACTTACACGAACATAATTCATATTTGTCAACAGCTCTCCCATCTAAGCTCTGACCAAAAGCTTTACCCTACATTACCACCCATGACTACCACTAAGGCATTTTCCTACATCAAGGTGAACTTTTCATTTTTCTTTGGCTGACTGTCACAAACTTTAGCCAGATTCTAAACTAACACTTTTCCTTCCTGTTACATAAGTACATATTTGCTGAAATGGATGCATACCAATGCGCCTAAGGAAGCTGCATCTGGAATAAAAAGTTAGGATTCCTTACCAAGATGTAATAAAGACTTCCTCCTGACCAAACTTGAGTCAGGCTCCTCGGAGCCCTCTTGCCAAGTAGGCCCTGACCTTGGGGGTCTGTCCTTAGCCTCCTTAGTCCAGTTTTAGCAAGAATATCCTGCTGGGTCAGTTTAGCAGAAATCCCCCACCCTTGATATCAGATCAAACTGTTCATCCCCTACCCTCGATATCTTATCATCCTAGCATGACTTCAGCAAGACTCCTGGTGAGTTCCTGAGTCATTCTAGCAAGAATCCCCAGTCTTGATGTTTTCTCTTACCATAGTAATTTTCCTTCCACAGACTCCCACCCTGCTCCTTGGCTCTAAATCTCCACTTATCCCTGCTGCATTCAGAGGTAAGCTCATAGTCTCTCCCCTATTGCAAAGCCCCTATTGGAGTAGACCCTTTTGAATAAAGTCTTCTTTACCAACTTTAACAAGTGTCATGAATAATTTTTTCTTTAATAGGCGTGAACTGCAACTGAGGGTTGTTAGAAAGTGAAGGCATTCCAAGAAAATGACTTGTGTATTTTCCTTAAATCTTCAAAATATTCTTAGTTCTAAAAAACAGGAATGATCCAAAAGTTTGTTGGACTTAAATTCATAATTTAAGAAAAAATTATGACAATTAGTGACATACAATTCTTCAAAAATGTCAATGTCATGAAAGGCAAAGAAAGGAAGCCTAAGAAACTGTTCATAATTAAAGGAGATAAATGAGATATGACAACAAAATGCAGTGCAGGATCCTGGATGGATCTTGCAGTACTCATAGGAGAAAACAGGCTACAAAGGATATTATTAGAAAATGGTCAACACTAAAATATGACCTGTAGTTTATTTTCTTTATACTTTAAAGTTTTAAAAATATTTTGAAGCAATCCTCCCAACTGATAGAAGTAGCAGATATAAAACATAGAGTTTATCTTCCTGAACTATTCAATAATAAGTTGACAATGTAATATCCTATCACCCCCAACTACTTTAATGCATATTTTGTACAAAAACATCTCACAGTAAAAATATCAAAATCAGGAAATTAAGATTGATACTTTACTATCATCTAATCCTCAAACCCTAGTCAAGTTTTATTAACTGTCCCAATAATGACCATAGAGCAAAAGGATCCAAATCAGAATTCCAAGTTGCATTTAATTATCATGTCTCCTTAGTCTTTTCCACCTAGAATAACGCCTCATTCTTTCTTTGACTTTTGTTTTAAATTTATTTATTTTTTAATTTTTCAATTACAATTGACATTCAACATTTTTTATCTTAATCTCAAGTGTACAGCATAGTGGTTAGACGTTTATATAATTTAAGAAATAATTGCCATGTCTAGTCTAGTACCCACCTGGCACTATACATAGTTATGACCATATTATTGACTATATTTCCTATGCTTTACTTTACACCCCCAAGACTATTTTGTAACTACCAACTTGTACTTTTTAATCCCTTCACTTTTGTCACCCTGCCCCCAAAAACCCTTTCCCCTTCCATCTGGTAACCATCAAAATATTCTCTGTATCATTGTTTCTGTTTCTGTTGTTTCTGTTTTGTTAATTTTGTTCATTTTAATGATTTCACATATAAGTGAAATCATATTGCATCTGTCTTTCTCTGTCTGACCATTCAGCACAATACCCTCCAGGTCCAACCGTGCCACTGCAGATGGCAAGAACCTACTCCCTTCCATCGCCAACCAATATTCCATTGTATATATATGTACCACCTCCTCTTTATCCATTTTTCCATCGATGGACACCCAGGCTGCCTGCACATCTTGGCCATTGTAAACAATGCTTCAATGAACATATGGATGCACACGTCCCCTTGAAGTAACGTTTTGGTCTCTTCAGATAATCACCCAGAAGTGGAATTACTGGGTCCTTTGTCACATGCTATAGCCTTTGTTTTAAGGTCTATTTTGTCTAGAATAAGTATTGCTACCCCAGCTTTTTTGTTTGTTTGTTTCCATTTTCATGAAAAATATTTTTCCATCTGTTTACTTTCAGTCTGTGTGTGTATTTGAATCTAAAGTGAGTGTTTTATAAGCAGCATAAGTAAGGGTCTTGTTTTCTTATACATTCAGCTACCCTATGGAGCATTTAATCCATTTACATTTAAAGTAATTGTTGATAGATATGTAGTTATTGTCATTTTATATTCATATTTTTTATCTCTTTTTTTTCCCATCTTGAAGATGTTCCTCTAATATTCCTTGTAATATAGGTTTGTTGGTGATGAACTCCTTTACCTTTTTCTTGTCTGGGAAGTTTTTTTATCTGCCATTCAAGTCTAAATGATAGTTTTGATGGGTAGAGTAATCCTGGTTGTAGGTCCTTACTTTTCATCACTTTCTAGCTTGTAAAAATTCTGTTGAGAAATCAGCTGACAGTCTTATGGAGGCTTCCTCTTGCTGCTTTTAAGATTCTCTCTTTGTCTTTAACTTATAACATTTCAGTTATGCTGTTTTTTGGTATGGGCCTGTTTGGGTTCAATTTGTTTGGGATTCTTCATTTCCTGGGCTTGTATATTTCCTTTGCCAGGTTAGGGAAGTTTTCTGTCATTATTTCTTCAAATAGGTTTTCAATTCCTTCCTCTCTCTTTTCTTCTGGTACCCCTATGATGCTAATGTTGGTACATTTGATGTTGCCCCAGAGTCCCTTAATTGAACTATCCTCATTTTTTAAATTCTTTTCTTCTTTTGCTGTTCTTTTTGGGTGTATTCTGCTACCTTATGTTTTAAATCATTGATTCATTCTGCTGCTTCATCTAATTTATTGTTGATTCCATCTAATGTATTCTTCATTTCAGTTATTTTATTCTTTATTTCTGAATGGTTCTTTTTTATGTTTTATTTCTCCATTTTTATATTTCCTATCTCTTTGTTGAAGTTCTCCCTGAGATCATTGAACAAGATTATAACCAGTGTTTTGAACTCTGTGTCTGATAGATTGCTTGTCTCCATTTCGCTTAGTTCTTTTTCTGGAGCTTGTCTGTTCTTTCATTTGGGATATGTTTCTTTGTCTCTCCATTTAAGCTGCCTCTTGTGTCTATGTATTAGGTAGCTGTATTATGAAAAGGGCTCCCCAGGGCTGCAGCAGAATTCAAAGGGATATTATAAGTTTGGGGCTGTGGCTTTTTACCAACTAAAACAAAATTATTTTAATATTTTAACAGTCAGCATTACTTTAATAATGTGTACTGGCTGCATATTTGTCCTGAATTTTCCCTAAGGAAATTTTTTATGCAACCATTGATTCATGATAATAAAGAAAAAAAATGAATGATAATGAAAATTAACAACTACATGCAATTTGGATGAATCTCACAAAAATCGAATTGAAAGAAAAAAAGACATGAAAGAATACATACACTAAGATTTCATTCATATAAAATGTTTAATAAGTAAAACTAAACTACTTATAGAGGAGCATAAGTCATAAAGAAATGCAAGAAAATGATTATTAGAATTGTGAAGACAGATGGGTATAGGAAGGATTCTGGAGCAGTGGAAGTGACCCTTATAATTATGTGTTATCTCATGTGTATACAGGATAGGACAATTAAGCTTGCGAACTCATCCTAGAAAAAGTGTTACATACCTCAT
The DNA here is from genome assembly GCF_036562045.2 of Rhinolophus sinicus. Classification (NCBI taxonomy): domain Eukaryota; kingdom Metazoa; phylum Chordata; class Mammalia; order Chiroptera; family Rhinolophidae; genus Rhinolophus; species Rhinolophus sinicus. Next base: position 36,793,617 of record NC_133752.1, read on the forward strand.
TGCTGAATATCACTATAGTCACCTTCGAAGTATTCCCCTTAGGAAGCTATGCACCAATGTCAGCACCTAGTCCACCCTCCAAAGCAATTTTGGAACTCTTTTTCTGGAATGGCCATCAGAGCTGTCGTTGTATTACCCTTGATGTCCTGAATGTCATCAAAATGTCTTCCTTTCAATATTTCCTTTATCTTTGGATAAAGAAAGAAGCCATTGGGGGCCAGATCAGGTGAGTAGGGTGGGTGTTTCAATACAGTTATTTGTTTACTGGCTGTTATTTGTTTACCCCCTCACAGACAGTGCTGTGTGAGCCAGTGCATTGCCATGATGCAAGAGCCATGAACTGTTGGTGAAAAGTTCAGGTCATCTAACTTTTTCATGCAGTCTTTACAGCCCTTCCAAGTAGTAAACTTGGTTAACTGTCCCATTGATACAAATTCATAATAAATAATCCCTCTGATATCAAAAAGAGTTAGCAACATCATTGCAACAAGCTCACAAACTTAATTGCCAGACCTCGTATGTTTAATAAACTTTATTATCTTATATTATGCAATAAAAGGAAAAGAATAAACAAAAATCAGCTCCAAATAATGGCTGGGAGCATTGGATGTTTGCTGCTGAAATATAATAGCACAAATGACGTGTGAGGTTTGGGCAGAGAGCTGTGGATCACAGCAACCAAAGGAAAGTGATTGGACAATAAAAGAGCAGGGCAGGTATTTATTCACTGACAGTTCATTACAGAAGACAGAGCACCCTGGATAGAAGTGGAAGAACTTATTTAGTCAGAGAGAAATTTCCAAGGAGAATTTCCCCAAGAAAAATGAGCACCAAGGGCAAAGTAAGCAAATGCACTATTTCTTTGTTCAATTCTTCTTTTTTTTTTGGTCTCAATGCATTTACTAAAAGAAGCTTCCTTCAGGTATTACTTCCAGAAGGCATTGATTTAAAGTTTATTGAAAGGATTCCCCATGATAGGAATTATGAATAATAGAAAAATATGGAAAATATTCATAGTACATTAATAAGTAGAAAAAAGTAGATTACAAAATATCATACACAATATGATCCCATTTGGGGATACTCAAAGGATTTACCTCATGAAATTACAGGTGATGAAATTACAAGTGTGGATTTTATTTCTGTTGCTTTTATTTGTACTTTCAAACTTCCCATAATTAATACATATCGAGTTTATAAATAAAACCAATGATGTTTTAAAACATGATTCACAATTGCATAACAACTATCAAAAATATATATTCTTTCTTTCTCTCTCTCTCTCTCTCCCTCTCTCTCTCTCTCTCCCTTTCTTCCTCTCTCCCTCTCTCTCCCCTAGGTTATTAAATGCAAAGCAGCCATTGCCTGGGAAGTAGGCAAGCCCCTTTGCATAGAAGAGGTTGAGGTAGCTCCTCCCAAGGCTCATGAAGTTCGAATTCAGGTGAGTGGGGACTTTCCCTGGACAGGACAGGCAAGGCAGTAAGTGCTGACGTGGCTTCTGTCAAGTCAAGCCCATGCCGTATGACTGAGGGGCCCTGGAGTTTTCTGTATGGGGAAATCATATTTTAAGCTTCAGATAAAAACAGACCTTAGCCCCAGGAGGCGTAAATTATTAATTATTTATCAGTAGTTATTGATAATGGTCTTAAAATGTAATTAAATTATCTTACTATTAATCATTAATGCTTTGGATTAGGATTAGTTATGTTTTCTTTTTGTTTACCATTTGCCAGTTTTTGGAAAGTGTTATTAAAAGGAAGTTAGTAAATTTGGTTCAAAACAAAGGAGAGGAAAAACTAAAGTGCTACCCTGGACAGTATAGGGTCTTGGGTGCCCAGATGAAGAGACAGAGGTGGGTTAGCAGGGAGAAGACACACTGCTAACCCACTCCTCACAGAGAGCTCATAGATGGCAAGTTTGGAGAATTTCTCCATTTTCCCCACAGCTGCCAGGCTTATGTTTTTCTTCCAGACAACCACAGTAAGAGTTTATATGTGAAAATAAATGGGATAGCCTCATGAGCAGAATCTTGAATAACAATAATAATACAGGAATTAATTTAGATAATCCTTTATCTGATATCTTACTGTTAACTATAAAATTTTTATTACCTCTATTTCATGTAATTTCAACACAATTTGAACAAGACCTAGAAACCTGTTCCCTCCATTCCTTCTGCCTGTTAAACTTATTTAACTTTTCCCTATTACCTTTGATCTCTCCTCTCCTGGAGACAGTAACTGACAATTATATCTCTTTTTATGATTTTCCAATGACAGCAAGAGGTAGAAAACAAAGGTATAAGAGGAAAAGAATATATCCTAACATATTTTTATTTTTTCCTTTTTTTTTCAAAATATAATTCTTTTATTGAGATCAAAGAATGTTGTTTCAAGGTGACATTGGGCCTAAAATTATCCACCTAAGGACCCAATCATATAATTACAGAAACACAACTCAAGTATGTGGTTACTTTGTAGATAATTGCCACTGCCCTGTGTCATACTGACGCCCATGTTATCCATCCTAAATTTACGGAGCCTATTTTCCCGGTGGTCCTTGGCCATGAGGCTGCAGGAATTGTGGAAAGTGTTGGACCAGGAGTGACCAGTGTCAAACCAGGTATTTTATTTTCTGATTCCAATTAAATGGAAATGTCAGGATATTTCTGACATAATTCCTGGCACAATCCTGGCTTTTCATGCTATAATTTACCCCTGTTTACATAGGGGCACCATCTTTTCCAAAGCAAAACTGAGACACACAATCTATCACAGTCTAACAATGAGACAGAATATTTGAAATCAGAATTATCTAAATAAAATCTAGGGAATATGGTCACTTTATTTACAAATAGCACTGAGAAACTGTCCCATGAAGCAAAACTACAGTTAGTTTAAACTGAAGCTTCCATGGAGGTACAAATGACAACTTATATCAACCTCTAAATAAAACAGAAAACTAATTTAATATTATAAGAATTTAAAGAATGAGATCTATCAGTAATTTAAGTGAGAAATATATATATGTCAGTGTTAGATTGTCTTTTTGGAAGTTTGAAAGATAAAAATAATATGTTAATGAAACACGCCAATGGCTGAAATTATTTACCTCATATTTCATAACAGATCCACCAAATACTGGAATAGGGGTTATGTAATCCTCACTTGTCAGGCAGAATAAATCATTTCATTCTTTTTCCTTTAATGTTCCAAACGTGCAGGTGTATTAGTATCTTTCCATTCCAAACAAGAGCATAAAAACCAGTTGTTCCCAAAAGGTTTGCATCCACGAAGGAGTCGGGCCAATGTCCCAGCTCTGCCATTTACTGACTGTGTGACCTTAGCCAGTTAAGTTACTTGTCTGTCACTCAGATTTCTGTTTTCTAAAGTGGGGACAATAATAGTACCCATTTCAAAGGGTTATTCTCAGAATTAAATGAGACAATACAAGGAAGCAGTTAGAATGGTACCAGGCACATACTAAATGTTGAACAAATGCTAATTATTATTGGGCCTTGGTAAATTTAATACAAAGTAGAATCCTGGAATTTGAGAGTGAAACAAATGGTGAAACATGGAGATGATATAACATTTGCTCTCCATATCTAGCCTATGACTGTCCGCCACCTCTCCTATTATGTAAGAATGTTGTATTCCATACAGGTGTTTAGAAATGTAGTAAATAATAGCCACAATGCAGAGAGTCGCAATGGCTCTGCATCAGCAGTGTCTCAGACAGGACTCATCATCTGATGGTATCAATACAGATTTGTTGTTTGACTGCCCAGCAGAGAAACAAAGACAAAGAACAAAGACAGTGTATGCAAGACTTGGGGGAATCAGCCATTTTATAGAGTAACAAAATGTTGTAGCCACCTATACTTTCTGCTGAAAATAAAATGTCTACCACAAAGAATGGTGTTTTCTACCAATACATCTGGTAGAAACTATTTATAAGTAACATCTTAGGCACCATCCAACGTATGGCCTTTCTTTCTAGGTGACAAAGTAATTCCACTCTATACACCTCAATGTAGAAAATGCAAGTTCTGTCTGAGCCCGCGCACAAATTTTTGCGCAAAACTCAGGTAAGCTCTATACACTGCTAGTAAGAGTATAAACTGGTACAAATATCTGGGGCAGTACATTGGCAATACAAGAGGGGCTGAAGAGGTGCATACTTTCTATCCACCAATTCCACTCTTAGAAACTGTTGTGAAACCACCGAAGGATACACGTACTAGAATGTTCATTGCAACATTGTTTCTATTAATAACAAACAATTGAAAAGAGCACAATTGTCCATCAATAAGAGACTAGTTAACAAATTATTATGTAACAACACAATGGAGTACTATATAATACTGAAAATGGCTAAACTTGATCTATATGTATTGACGTAAAATACAGTAATCCCTCTGATCCGTGGTTTCACTTTCACTCTACCCATGGTCTGAAGATATTAAATGGAAAATTCTAGAAATAAACAATTCATAATTTTAAATTGTACACCATTCTGAGCAGTGGGATGAAATCCCACCACACCCTGCCCAGAACGTGAATCATCAATTTGTCCAGTGAATCCACACTGTATAAACTCCCCAGCCATTAGTCACTTAGTAGCCGTCTCAGTTATTAGATCACTGTCATGGCCTCTCAGTGCTTGTGTTCAAGTAGCCCTTATTTTACTTAATAATAATCCCAAAGTGCCAGAGTAGTGATGCTGGCAATTCAGATATGGAAAAGAGAAGCCATAAGTGCTTCCTTTAAGTGAAAAGGTATGTATGTATGTAGGTATGTATGTATGTACAGGAAAAAGAACATAGTATATATAGGGTTTGGTACCATCCAAGGTTTCATGTATCCACTGAGAGTCTTGGAACATATCCCATGGGGATAAGGGGGACCCACTGTGATCTCACACAAATAATGTTAGGGAAAGAAGCAAGTTGTTAACAGATATATTTAGTAAGGTGTTGTATACAAAAATAATACCATATATTGTTTACGGTCACATGTATAAAGATGTAAATATATCACTGGAATGATAAATGCCAAATTCAGAATAGTAGCTATTTCTACAGAAGATGAGAGGAGAATTCAATGATGCACAGTAAAGTAGTTTATTCCAAAGCCACATTGATATAAGTCTTGGAGCTTAATTTTGAATCTATGCAATATGGCTTCAGAGTCCAAAATCTTAATCACCTTATTCTTTACTGAGACTATAGAAAGATTTGTCCTTAATGCTAATTGAAACTAGTTTTTGTACTTTTGTTACATCTATTGCTGTGTCTCATCTCAGTTTCCTCATCTATAAAATAGGGATGATAATAATAATGTCTACTTCACAGGTTTGTTGTAGGTAATCAAAGAATTAATACATCCTTTTGCAAACCTTTAATGAAATAACAGACTTTGGCATGGGCCATCAATTGTTTCTAACAAAAAGAGAGACAAGGTATTATACGCCTCCAGATGAAAATAATGCAACACAACCTGTGAAATACTCTTACAAAAATAAAAAACCCTAAATCAGATCAAGCATTTAGATCAAGAACACTGGTTTAGAGGAAATACAGGGATGGAGAAACATGGTAAACCAGATTATAATAACACAATCAGAAAAATCCAGAATGAGGAAAACTCTACAGGACAAACGACTGTTTCTTCAATAAATAAATAGCAAGGAAAAAACAAAGGGGAAAGTGAGAACCTATAAATTAAAAACGACTTAAGAGACATATCAACCAAGTATACTGTGTGGACCCACAAGAATCTTTCTCTTTTAGAGATACATACTGAAATATTTATCATGAAATAGTGATGTCTGGTATTTACTTCAAAATAGTGCAAAATGTGGGGAGGATAAGTGGTGGTGTGGGGGTTGGGGTGGGTAATAGATGAAACTAGATCAGCCATGAGCTGATAATTGCTGAAGCTGGGAGATGGTTACACTGAGATTCATTATGGTATTCTTTCTATTTTTATATATATTTGAGTTGTTCACAATAAAATTTTTTTTAATTAATACATGTAAAACCCTTAAAAGAGTTCTCAGCACATAAAAATTATTCAGTAAAAAGTTTGTTATTATCATCATTATCTTTAGACTATTTCTATTTGTTATATCATGTATTACATTATATATTATTTATATTATATTTATATATGATTTATATTATATACTTATATTATATATGTATATTATATAATGTTAATATGTCATTTATATAACAAATAAATATATAATGTATTATATTGTATATTATATTTGTTTATGTATAACTATTTAGGCAAAATTCTTAAGTCATTTACTCAATATTCCAGATCATAAAATTTTTATAACAAATATTTAATGCCTAATATTTTTTTCAAGAAGGTAGTCAGTGGTCCATTTATGGTCTCTTTTTTTGTATCTTTTTAAAAATTTTTCTAGTCGAGTCAAAAATCTTATTGCTGATCAAGAACTAATGGAAGACAAAACCAGCAGGTTTACCTGCAAAGGAAAACCAGTTTTCCATTTCTTGGGGACGAGTACCTTCTCTCAGTACACTGTAGTATCAGATACCAACCTTGCCAAAATAGATGATGATGCAAATTTAGAAAAAGTTTGTTTGCTTGGATGTGGGTTTTCAACTGGCTATGGAGCTGCAATCAATATTGCCAAGGTAAAATGGTTACCACCAAGTTATATAAAATAGAAGTTACTAGGGTGGCAGTGGGATAAAGCAGCTAGAATTAGCTTCAAACCCTGGCTGTGTCATGTATTACCTCTGTGATTTTAGCCAAGTTCTTTAACCTCTCTACTGTTATCTCTCTATCAAAATATCTACTACAAATTGGTGTGATAATTAAATCATATCATATATGTAAGACATCTGGCCCAGCCTCTGGCTCCCAGTTCATGTTAACATTCCTATCTTAGTATGTTATATTATAGACCATCCCTAGTTTAAATACAGCCTGCTTAAATATGTCCCCTAAATATAAATCTTCATCCTGGGACAGCAGACCCAGTCAAGAGACAATAGAAACGACAGAGACCCCCACGCATCTCCATCTCCATCTCCCTCCTACTTTCTCCCTAATGCTACAAATTCCTCTCCCTAAACTGTAGTAAGTCATCTCTGCTTCTCATCCTACTCCCTTTGTGGCTCCAAGAGAGGATCTCAGGTGAGGAAAGGCAAAGTGCAACTGTTTGACGTGGCTGTAGTACTGGAAATATCATGGAGATCAAGTTGGAAGGTAACCTGTCAGATAATAAAAATCCTTCAATGCCATGAAAGGAAATTTGGACCTCATTCCATTGAAATGAATTGATAATTTGAGATGATTGAGTAAGTTAATTCATGTTTAGAGAAACATTAGTGGTCATTCAAAACCAACTGTAATATTAACACAACCAAATAAGGGACATTAGAAATATAGACATCAAATTATTTGTGACCTATTAAAAAAGAAAAACAATAAACCCTTTAAAATGTGTGAGTCTTAGAGTTTTATTCTGATAACACTAAAGGAAAAAGCAAATAAGGAAATGATTTTCACGAGGGCTTGTTCCTTATGAACTGATCGTCCTAATGGCCCTCAAATGATTCCCCAAATTTAGTCAGTGATTCATCCACGTTGACATTGGCAGATTTCCCCAAGTGGCTATATCATTTCATCTTACGACAGGCAGTCCTTTATTTTTATGTTCCTGCCCCCACCTCACTCTGTCCCTTAAAAAAAAAAAAAAAGTGGGACCAGCTTCTTTTCAAGCTATTTTATGATTTTCTTGCCTGCAGGTCACCCCTGGTTCTACTTGTGCTGTTTTTGGCCTGGGAGGTGTCGGTCTTTCTGCTGTAATAGGTTGCAAAGCAGCAGGAGCTTCCAGAATCATAGCTGTTGACATCAACAGTGAGAAGTTTACAAAAGCCAAAGCCCTTGGAGCCACTGACTGCCTCAATCCTAGAGACCTCCATAAACCTGTCCAGGAGGTTATCATTGAAATGACCGACGGAGGTGTGGATTTTGCCCTTGACTGTGCAGGTGGAGCTGAAGCCATGGTATGTATGTTTTTTATAACAGCATATAATAATACTTGTTAACATGAATAAATATTGACCATATATATTAATATATTTATTCATTTCATATTTAATATTATTTGTATACATATATAATGTCTTTATATAATAATTAATGTTTATTAATAATATATTAGATATTATGTGGTCTATGGTGATTGATATTTAATAAATATTACTGATTACTATAAATATTAATGTTATTAATATTTATGTTTATTCTTCCACATGAGACTCAGCAACAAATTAAGAGAAAACTTAGAAATGGAAATTTTAAAAGAATTGTGCATATGAGAAGTGGACAAAAAAGTAAGAAAAGAAAAGGTAGATATAAAGGAGTCAGTAAGAGAAGGTGACTGGTGACACCCTAGCAGCCAGAGGTACCCACTCCCATCTAAAAGCAGAATGGGGAGAGGTCAGCAACCTACAATTGATCCAGTTCTGTCTGTTCAGATCTCAATCAATGGGCTACAAAATTAGGTACATATTATATATTTGAAATTTTCAATATATTAAACACACTCTCACACACACTGCAAAATTAAAAAGTAAATCTTTTTTTCCTAACCACTCCAATTTTCTATCATTGAGATTTCTTCTCCTCTCAGGATGGGCTACACACTTTGTAGGGCCCTTCTGAGAAGTCCCTGAGGGACTGCACTGCCTGCAGGCCCCTGAAGCCAGCCCTGTCTATTTTATTCCAGAAAGAGGGGTAAAGAGTCAACTGCACAGATAAAAAGTGGAAAAGTGAACCTACCAGAGTGCCCAGCCTTACTCTCCAGAGAATAGTTACCTAGTGTATATTTGCTCAAAGACACTGAGTAGAGGGTTTTTTGTTGTTGTTGTTTTGTTTGCTTGTTTGTTTGTTTTTATTAGATAACCAAAGACTTCACCAACTAAATTATCTGCCTATGGATCCTTCTCATTTCATTAGTGAGAGCTGTGAAGTAGTTGTGTGTTATTTGCTTTTATTTACACCTTCATTCAGCCTGGCTCCTAAAATTCTCCACTAGGGAAGGTATAAAAATAAAATCTATACTTCAACAGGAGCAGGCTTTGCTGGTGCCTCCCCTTGGTTGTTACCTGACTGATGCATTCCCCAGAAGAGAGTGGAGACCAGGCAGAGCTGCTGAGAGCAACAGCCTGGCATTCCTGGGTCTTTCCTCTCGGAATGGTTTCATTATAATAATGTACCTATTTAAAAGAGGCTCCAGAAGGGAACAAGCACTCAGTAGATGTTAGCTATTACTGGAAATCCATGCATTCAGGGCTCCTTGTCCTGCCCTGCTCCCCGATGTTCAAAGCTTCAGGCCCTGCTTTTTAAATTGTCCTTGGCACCTGCAGTTTGCAATGAACCACAGCGATTCCTCCACTTCCCGCAGTTCAATATTTTTTTTTGCAAACATTGAAATTCAGCCTATTCACCTTATTTTTCTAGTACAGATAGTCTCAACACTGGCTATAATTACGAAGTGCCTGGGGAGTTGTTGTTTCTTAGTACCACTGAATGGACCATACCCAAGGATAGTCTCACGAGTTGGGGGCCCAGGTGCCAATATATTTTTTAAGTTTCTAAAATTGAAGACCACTGATGTAAAACTTGGCAGGTTCTAATATTAACTTATTTATTACACCAGGAAACATATTTTAAATTATGGAAAAGAATTACACTAGAGATTCCAAATAAAAAGTGATGGATTTATTTAATCACACACACACACACACAAATTAGCTAGCTACCCTTCTACTAAAAGTTTCCATATTTAGGGAAAGCTACACTTTTGGATTATAGAGGAGATTCCATTAGTGCGTATGAACTTGATTTCAATGACCTTTAATGCTCTAAATCAGCCTAAAGAACCCAACAGAACAATTTGAAAGTAAAAGGGGTCAAATATAATATATGGTGATGAAAGTAGAACTGACTCTGGGTGGTGAACACACAATGTGATACATAGATGATGTATTACAGAATTGTACACTTGAAACCTATGTAACTTTACTAACCATTGTCACCCCCAATAAACTTTAATTTTTAAAAAAAGAAAGTCACAATAATTGACAATTTTATAAGATTTTTGAGAATTAAAAATAATTCTCACCAAAAGTTATCAGAGGCTACTACATACGATCCTGTATTTCATACAAACTCCCATTTAACTAAGTCATCATTGTGGAGGTTAATTCTTTGCTTGGAGTAAAGTCACAAATGTAGAAAAAGCAATACGAAAAACATTTTTCAAAAACAGGAGTCAATGTAAGCAGCTACCTCAGGTGACAGGTAGTGTCTCTGGTCTTTTCCTTCTTCACAGATCTCTCTATACAGTATATGTAAGCAAAACTGTTTCTGCCATACAAAAATAAGTACAAAAAGTAGAGAGTTGCTATTTAGAAATGTGGGCGGCCAGATGGCTCAGCTGGTTAGAGCGTGATCTCTCAACAAGGTCACCGGTTCAATTCCCACATGGGATGGTGGGCTGCACCCCCTGCAACTAAAGATTGAAAATGGCAATTGGACTTGGAGCTGAGCTGCACCCTCCACAACTAGATTGAAGGAAAATGACTTGGAGCTGATGGGCCCTGGAGAAAAACACTGTTCCCCAATATTCCCCAATAAAAATTATTTAAAAAAAAAAAAAGAAGAAGAAGAAGAAGAAAGAAAGAAAAGAAATGTTAGGAATTCTCAAAACAATAAATACATAATAAAATAAAAATTTCAAAACATTCTTAAAGTTCTAGGTCATTGCATTTTCCATCATTAGTAAGACAGAGAAAGAGAGAAAAGGGAGGGAATTTACTGTGCTTCAAACTCATTCTTTCATATAGTGATCAGTGATGAAAAAAAATTGAATTTCCTATTGGGACTTCTGTAAAAGTAAAACTTGCCCCAATAGGTTGGAATCAAGTACACTGCTGAGTATGGCAAGGGATATAGGACAAAGTTTATATTTTTCTTCTATAACGTTAGTCTCAAAACATTCTAAATATTCATGTATTTACCTACCATAGGGCTTCTATGTGGAATGGCCATCACAAGTTTATATCTTTGTTAAACTTATTTACATTTTCAATCTCTGGCATTTTTATATTAATCCCAAAATTACAGTAGGCTAAGATAATGAATGCTTTCTTTTTCTCTCATGCAACAATCAATGCAACTGCCTTGAGCCACTGTCCTTCATGCTGTGCCTCATCTATCAAAGAGGTTCAAATTTATGGCTTCACAATCTCAACATGAGGTCCTCTTGGTTGTTACAGCAGAAGAAGGGACAACTGGCAGGTTGCACATTGCCTTCTCTTGTTTGGGCTAGGAAATTACACACATCACTTCTGCTCATAGCTGATTGGCCAGAACTAGTCACATCACTCTACCTAACTGTAGGAGAGCTATAAAGTGTAGGGCGGCCGATGAAATGCCTTCTCATGAGCAGCAGCCAATGTCATTTTGTTTAACTATTTTGCCCTCTGTTTTAAATAGCATTTCTTTTCATCTATCCTACATTGAGATCTACTAAGTTTATAGTATATGCCTCATCCTAGGCTCTAGTGAATTCTCAATCACCTTCTCTTCATGACTTTAAAGATTTTGATCATATGCCCCTGGAATTGCAAACACTTTACTATATACCCATGGTAAATAGTCAAAAGCTTGCTGATTAGAGTTTATGATATCATCTATAGGTCTTTTCTAACTTCAAGTATGTGTATTTTTCTTGATATACATTCTAGGTTCAGCATAACTATGGTATTAAAGAGAGGGAAATAATATGTTGTCTCTTTTAAATATCTTTTTTAATGAAGTTCATAATTTTATTGAACGTTTTATCTAAAACATAAGCCTTAAAGCTTGATCCACGAGTATAACACTATGACCTCATTAGCTTGATGCCCATTATCTCATATGCAAAGTATAAATTTTCCCTGAAACACAATACACATCCACTGAAGTCATGTTCTACTTTTACTCAGCTAGCCTTTTGTATTTGACCTTCCAGAAAGCAGCTCTGGAGTGTACAACGGTAGGCTGGGGATCATGTACTCTCGTTGGAGCTGCCATTGATGACAAAGGATTGACTATTTCTCTAACGGACCTACTAACTGGCCGTACTATCAATGGAACATTATTTGGTGGTCAGTATTTTTTTTCTTTTAATTTTCTCCATAGTAGTACTGAAAGTCTTATAATGAAGATTATTGAAAGGAAAGGAAAATAATTTGTTGTTTAAATAGTGGGTGCCTAGAATACATCTAAAGACTACATAAAAACTATTCTATTAATTAATTACTTGAAAGTAAAGTTTGTAATAGAAGAATAACTACCACTTGCAAACTGAAGTTCAATTTGCATTAAAATGAACTAACATTGAGGAACAAAAGGCAAACTTTGACCAAACTGAGATAATTTCTATCGAGAAATAGAAAATAATCTTGAATTTTTCTTATGAAGAAAATTTGTTAAAGTAGATAAAAGTATAGAAAGTTAAAGATGGGCAGGAGGTTCATCTATTTGGAGTAAGCCAAATCTGCCGAAATAATTTCATTTATTCAACAAATACTGATTAAACTATCTCTTTATGTCAAGCAGCATGTCTTTATTTGCAATTTTGGCCAAATTACAGGTTGGAAAGGTATAGATTCTATCCCGAAGTTGTTTACTGACTACAAGAATAAGAAATTCAATCTGGATGCATTGGTGACCCATACCCTGCCTTTTGACAAAATCAATGAGGCTTTTGACCTAATGTACCAAGGAAAAAGGTAAATTACCAAACAGTTGGGTAGGTGGTTTGAAAAACCTTTATGATGATTCTATTTTTATTTGATGTTAAAAACTAGTCAGTGTGTCTTTTCTGACACTTTCCTCATCATCAGATGCACTATATGTGATGTGCTTAAGAGATTAAATAGTAGCCATTTAGGTTGGGGGGGAAGCTTCCTACTCTGTTTCCATAAGGTACCCTGCCATGCACTGTTCCAACATTGAGTGGTGGTATAAACTGACACTTATTTTCCCTTGCACAATCGTTAACTCCGTTGTGGATGCTCCCTAGAAAGAGACGTTTCTATAGAATAATGTGATGCCCCTCTAGTACAATATAGCCCTGGCTCTGGAATCATTATGTTAGGCAACTTGACAACGAGTGCACACTGCACACCTTTCTGTCCCAGAATCAGGTGAAAGGAAAACCATAGAGATGTGAGCAGTAAGTGGCCAGTATCAGATACTTAAAGGATGCCCCAACTCTCTGTCTCTTGCTTTGTCATAGATCTCCTATAAGATACATCTGAGCCACAATTTCAGCTCTGTTATGCCCCCTTGGCATGGGCCCTGAGAACTGATTTATAAAAAGTTCCCCACTGGGGGATCCCTACCAGTTAGGGCATGGGTAAGACTAGGTTCTCCAAGCACAGCCTTCATCAATAGAAGCAAAGGCTAAAACACCAGGAACAATGTTGCATGGAGGAGATGTAGGACAAAAAAAAACAAAAAAAGAAAAGAGAAGACATTATAAAAGAGAGGGGAGAAAAGGCCTAATGTTAAATGACAGAAGTTTGATGCAGAGAAGGAATGTTACAAAAGAAGAAAATAAGTCCATGACACAATGGCTGGAAAGGTATAGGACCCAGGTTATTTCATGGGACAGAAACCTAAGAAAATGTCTTTACTGACATTTTTTCCTAATTTGGAAACATATTAGCTACAACATATCAAGAAGAAGTTCAATAACAAGAAAAGAAATAAACACTATTTTTTAAGCTATGCTAAGTAACTTAATGTACAAGCCCCTCAATATCTTGCAAGACCTCAAAATCCCCATAAGGAGCATTCCTCAAGTTAGGAGCTGGTTGGGGTTGGGGCTTTAGACCCTGGAGCTTATAGCCTCTCCACCACTACCCCTTTTCCCTAGAGTTTCATTCATGGAATATACCCAACAAGGAAAGCTAAGGGGCAGCCAAATGGAAAAGATTGCATTATTTATTAATAATTGGGCAAGTCTCCCATACTCTTAAGGTAGGCCTGATAGTGGTAAAATGGAGGTGTAGGGCAAACTGCTGAATGAAGCCGCACACTACCCCTCTGGCTCACTGACTTCCCACACAGATGGAGAAGGCAGAGGACCGGCCTTCCCAGGTGTACTTACTATGTAGATACAGGAAACACAATTGAGGACAGGCTCTCCTGCCACACCAACTACACAGAAGCATGGAAGTGGAGGAAAGGGGATAGGATATAGTGATCAATTGGCCTGTTAAGGTACAGTGACCCTTATTCATGGTGAGGAAAGGACACAGAGGTTGTCCCTCCACAGAGAGGTGTAGCTTCCAGTCCCTGAGTGAAGAAAACATTTATGCACAGCAACCTACTGATGCCAGAGACTCCACAGCTCCAGCTGTAAGGTCTGAGATAAGGAATTCTCTGTCCTTGAGGCATAGCCCTCCCTTTGCTTCTACATGTGGAAGAAGTTATCCAGGAATATTTGGGTTCTAAGAAAGTAGCATCCCAGCACACCAACCACCCCCTTTTGATGCCCAATTTGCCCAAGGCTACAGAAGAGCCAAGAGCAGTGACTACTCCAAGATGAAAACTTCACTACAATCTTGGCACGCTCTACTTCTCTACAGCACCACTGGGCAAAAAGGACCCAGGGGCAAGTGAGGGTCCTCAATTTCCAGCCAGCTTATTGGCGTTGTATAAAAAATATTATTAATACCCTGAATGGAAGAGGGTGACAAGACAAATGAAATGAGGCTTAGCAAATTGTGTGCCTATAAAGAAAGATTAACTCAAATCCTGAAATGCAAAAACAAAAATTATTTGTGGGTTTTGGTTAAATTTGTCATGAAAATTACACTGATTATTGTTTTATAATTATTAACAGCATTCGAACAGTCTTGCTCTTTTGAAGATGCCAGGCACAATATGGAATACTATCTGAGTGAATCCGAACCTGTACAGTTAATTTATAACCTGATATGATGAACCAAGGATCACCATGAATTTAAACACATATTCATAGTTAACATCTCAACATCAAATAGCTATAAAAATAACAACATTTGTATCCATAAAATATATTAATATTTCCTATGTTAAATAACTATGATAACTGATGTGTTTATGAATAGAATCATATGATCTTTAGGAATTGTTTAAAACTAGTTCTAGAGAAGTGGAAGTGATGATGAAAGGGTAATAAAAAAACTAGATTGGCTATACGTTCACAAAATTTTAGGTTGGGTGATAAATATATGGGATCTCAGTATACTATCTGTTTTTGTATATGTTTAAAATTTTCCATAATAAAAAAATTTTACTAGAAAAAATCACTATTATACATGCATACATAAGATACCTATATTATCTTTAAAATATGTATACATTATATATAATGCTGTTTTGTAATTTCTGAGTTCCAATAAGGTACAAGTTATTCTTTAATAAACTGCTAAATAATTTCATTTTTAACAAGTATTCATTTCTTTTTTCTTAGCCCCACTTTACCGCTATAAACTATAATCACAAGTAGTCGGATACCAGAAGCTATATATACTTGTATATGAATATGTATATGAAGATTTTTAAAAAGAAAAACATCTATACCCTCAAATTTCCATCTTTATTAAATACTTGCCCTTTTTATCTTTGATAATTATTGTAACATATAATATTTAGAGCTTTACAGAGTTTAATGATTGTAATTTGCAGTAAGTCTATTTTCTAGTCAACTAAAATTGAGAAAAAGCAATGTACTTATAACAAAGTAATATCAGCAATCTGTAGTTACAAGATTTAACAGACAATCAGATTTATATGAAAAGCAAAACGAGAGTTTTCAAAGTATTAGACTCATAGATGCTACATGAACAGTTTAAGAATAAGGCAGATAATAATCTGGATCAGAGTAGCAAAGACTAGCCCTTAGCTTAGCATGATTTCTGAAACCCACCAGTTTTTTTTGTTTATTTCTTAAATGTTTACCACATGTTGACCTCTGAAAGAAGATAAACTTTTCTGAAGCTTTGGCTGAAGAGGGTACTAATATCTCAAAGTAGAAATTTATATTCCTGCTCATTTAAGATCCTCTTTCATTAGAAGTAGAAGCCAATTAACCATTTTGTAATTGCTTCCTTTATTGGCATTGTGGAGAATGGGACCCATTCCACAGGTGGTTGGCGTTTCTCATGCTTTTCCCTATATCAGTTATGTTCTTCCTCTTCACCCCTTCCCCTCCTCGGTTTCCTCAGTCCTCCTCAGATCCAGTTGGAGACCCACCTCCTTTTCAGATCTTGGCAGTCACAAAGCTTTTTTCCTTCCCCGAGCTCCTTTGGCTCTGAGTGTCTTTGTGGAAATCTTAACACATGCTGTGTCCACCAAACTGGAATGGAATTTGACCCCTCCAAAGGGGGGAGGGGGGGAGGCGGCATTATTTTAAAGGTTTGGATTCTCTAACATAATAAGATATATAGGTATATTTTTCTAATGACTTTTTTTGGTCTGAAATCATTACACATATTTAAGAATGCCAGTTAATAGGGTGAACAATATTTGACTTTAGAAGACAATACAATCACAGTATATTCTTCAGAGAAGAAAACAATACATTTTTAAAATACAGTCATGGTCCAACATGGATGGACCTAGAGAGTGTTATGCTAAGTCAGACTGAGAAAGACAAATACCATATGATTTCACTTATATGTGGAATCTAAAGAGCAAAATAAATGGAACAAACAAAACAGAACAGACTCATACATACAGAGAACAAACTTACGATTGCCAGAGGAAAGGGCGTTGGGGGAGCTGGGTGAAAAAGGTGAAGGGATTAAAAAATAGAAATTGGTAGTTACAAAATATTCACGGGGATACAAAGTACAGCATACAAAATAAAGCTAACAATGTTGCAACAACTGTGTATAGTACTAGGTAGATGTAGACCAATCAGGGGAATCACTGCAAAAAATATATAAATGTCTAACCACTACACCTGAAACTAATATAAAATAACAACTTTCATTTACATCATAGTTGACATTTTTAAAAGTACTTCCATGTGTAATATTTTGTCTGATTCTCCAAAATTTTCACATGACCTTTACTTCTTGACTTTTCATATTCTTTGAAAGCCTTGCAGATAGCAGGCCTTCCAGCAATGCAACCTGTGAGGTAGGCAGGGCAGAGTTTATTAACCTCAATGACTGAATCCTGTGTTACAGGGAAAACACAGTATTTTTCTGACTTGCTTATGAGAAAATCTTGAAGGTTATCTTAAAGATTGATGGTAACAGTAATGTCCTTGTTCTTAGGAGATACTTGCTGAAGAAGTTAAGGATGAATTTCATGAAATTTGCAACTTCCTTTCATATGGCTAATCAAAATGTGTGTGTGTGTGTGTGTGTGTGTGTGTGAGAGAGAGAGAGAGAGAGAGAGAGAGAGAGAGAGAGAGAGAGAATGTGACCAAAAAAAAATTTAATTGTTACATCTAGATGAAGGACATAGAATTGAGGTATTCATTGCCCTGATCTTCAAATTTTGAAAATGTGCAACTTTTAAAATAAAAGGTTGGGTCCCTAAAAATGGATGGTTTCCAATCCCAAACACAATAAGTAAATCATTTTTACAGGTATGACAGGTGGTCAGTCAACTTCGCAGGCCAATTTTTCCCTTATGGTTAAAAACAAGGTCTGCCTCCCTAGTCAGCTCTCTGGAGCATCACAGAATAAGTTCAGTCCCTGTGATAATTGAGGACAGCTGGCATGCCCCCTTCTCCCCTACCACCATGTCGTCTTTATTCCTAATTAAATATCTCTAAGTATACTTAAACTCAATATTCCTTATGCAATCTAAACAATATAGTTATTCTGAATAATATACCAGTAAAATCAGGCTGTATTTATATATTCTTTAGTCAGCCATCTCCATTGTTGACAAATACTGAGTTGTATAAAACCCCTAAATATTTCCTCTTTGGTATGCTATTAAACCCGAATGCTCTTATTCTATCACTTTAACACAAAGATGGACTATTTTTCTTCTCTGAAGTTTCAAGGTCTTTTGAGGTAGAAATTATAAGTAAATAAGGCATAAAATAATATAGAAAGATGTGGCAGTTGAGACTCAGGAGGGATATCTCAGCCCTGGAGGTTCCCCCCAGAGGGGTGGGGGACTCTAGCCCCCTGTCATGCGGGAGACCTGGCGGGGTCTCTGGTCCCGCTCCCCACACAAGAACGCAGGATATGGTGAGGCCAAAAAGGAACACTCATGGAGCCATAGGTAGGGGAGTCATACCACTATATTCTCTCTGGCGGCACTATACTCTCACTGGAGGCTGGATCCACACTGTCCACAAACCGCCATCCACACTTGCCAGCCCAGCCGCCATCTTCTTGCCAGCCCCTATTCTTTCTCTTCTCTCTGCTAGCGTAGCCACAGCAGTTATATTAGTGGCCAATGGCTCACTGGTTACAGCTGACGGCCAACTAGCCACAGCTGATGGCCATGCAATCACAGTTGATGGCCATTTACTACCTGAGCCAGCACCTGTCTATGTGAGGCTGAGAGCCTGTAAACTACTTTCTGGGGCTCTGCCCCCACACTCCACCCCTACAGGCTCCGCCTCACAATCTACGCGACAAGCGTCTTCCGTGAGGGGCCCTGTGCGAGGAGCCTGGAGGTGAATGCAATATCCTGGACATAGCCAGGCTCTCTGGGCACAGCCAGGGTTTCTCAGGGCACCACCAGTGCTTCTGGGCACGGCCAGACTTCCTGGACTTCTTAGGGTACCACTAGTTTCCCCGGGCACAGCCAGGGCTCTCAGGGCACTGCCACTCTCTGTGGGCACAGCCACACTTCCTGGGCTCGGCCAGGGCTCTCAGGGCACTGCCACTCTCTCTGGGCCTCTCAGGGTACCCTGCTGGAACAACAGCGACTCACAATCAAGGTGCTTACATATTCTCAATGGCGGCCAGTCAAGACACAAAAGCAAATATCCCCCAGTTCCACTACATGGTGGTAAGTTCCCAAACAAACAGTCAAGCTGTCCATTAAATTAGGGATGGAAGGCAATTCCCCATAGTCCATAGTCATTCGCCAGGGCTGTCCTGGGGGTGAGGGACGACCTTGACCTCACCCTCATCTTCCATGGAGGACTCAGCAAGCGTTTCCTCCTGGGACAAGTCCCGCATCCAGGCTGCCTCAGCAGGAACTTCCCGGCCCACAGGGCCACAACGACCTTTGCTTTCTCCAGCCTATGCTGGTTGGGGAACCGTCCACATCTTTCCACCTCTCCACGGGGCTCCATCTCTCCAGCAGCTGCATGGCTTTTCCTGTGCTGGTGGGAGAACCATCCACGTCCTCCCACCCCTCCACGGGGGTCCAGCTCTCAGTCAGCTGCTCCTCCTGGTCTTCCAGAGACTGAGTGTTCATACACACAAACTGCTCCACTGTCCTTTGGAGAGCTTTGGCTGGCACCATACCCTGCTCGCTGCGCCATTTGTAATGCAGGGAGTCATGCAGGGTCTCTGGTCCCGCTCCCCACATGAGAACGCAGGACATGGTGAGGCCAAAAAGGCACACCCACGGAGCCATAGGTAGGGGAGTCATACCACTATATTCTCTCTGGCGGCACTATACTCTCACTGGAGGCTGGATCCACACTGTCCGCAAACCGCCATCCACGCTTGCCAGCCCAGCCGCCATCTTCTTGCTAGCCCCTATTCTTTCTCTTCTCTCTGCTAGTGTAGCCACAGCAGTTATATTAGTGGCCAATGGCTCACTGGTTACAGCTGACGGCCAACTAGCCACAGCTGATGGCCATGCAATCACAGTTGACGGCCATCTACTACCTGAGCCAGCACCTGTCTATGTGACACCGAGAGCCTGGAAACTGCTTTCTGGGGTTCTGCCCCCACACCCCCCACAACAGGCTCCTCAGCCCAGTGTACTGATGCCAGAAGAAGAGCCTCCACAACATCTGGCTGTGAAAAACAGTGGGGATTCCAACTGTTCAGGTGGGTCGGAATGCTACAGGAAAACCAGACATCCTCTTAAACGGACCACGCACAGACTCACTCGCTCGGAGGCACACACGTTGGATTCTGCCAGAGGGATGGTGACTTGGGGGCCTTGGAGACATACGCGGTAGGGGGGGCCCACTGAGATGTGTGACTTCAGAGGGAGGACTGGAGGATAGTGAGCATTTTCCCAGTGAGGGGTCCACCTTCTGTGCAGCTGGCAGGTGGGCGCCCTCTTGCCTTTGTTGAGTCTGCCCCCCACAGGCCAAATCTGAATCTGATTGGCTTGGTGAGCTCTGTTGCTCTGCCTGGCTGACTCAGCTGGAACCCCTACCCCACCCAACTAAATCTGCAGTGGAGAAGGAGTGAGAGGTTTACTTCTTCTCCTTCCCATGCTCCATCTCTCCTGCCAGTTGCTAGCTACTGCTTCAAGCCCCCTCCATTGTCCAGCCTAGAAAGGAAGCAAAATTTGGAGAAAAAATTACACTTTACAAGACCAGTACTGTTGCAATCAGATACTGATGCCCTTCGGGTGTAGCATCTTTTATATACTGGATTCCTACTTGATTGGTTGATTTCTGTGGTTTTCACAAAGAACCTCTGCCCTAGTAGGGATCTTCTACCTGCATTTCCTTTATAGGAACAATTCTTTCCACAACTGGTCAATTAAGACTTTGGCTTCAGCCCTTGGCTTCCACCAGTCACCTTCTGTCTCAAGGTGGATCTCTTTAGTAAAGTTCCTCTTAAGATGATCTACAACTGTACCCCCTTGCAGGGTCCACATTTAGTCCGTGGGAGAT
Source organism: Rhinolophus sinicus (assembly GCF_036562045.2). NCBI lineage: Eukaryota > Metazoa > Chordata > Mammalia > Chiroptera > Rhinolophidae > Rhinolophus > Rhinolophus sinicus. Next base: position 36,814,503 of record NC_133752.1, read on the forward strand.
GCACTTGTGTCCTTGTCCCCACTAAAGCCTGTGCTACTTCATTCTGCAACCAGACATGTTGTTTCACCTGCCTCTGGCTTTAAATTTGTTTTCTCTATTTCAGATACAAGACTTTGAGTTTTTCAGGTTCCAGAGAAAATGTCTGAAGCTTTTTGAGGGGTTTTCTTCTGTTGGCTTCAGATGGGGATGTGGGGGGGGGGGGTGCTTCCTTCACCCTCACCAAGAAGTAGGAAAGGCACATACAGCACACTGACAACTTTCTCCACAGAAATCCTCCCTCCCAACCATTTCTACCCTTCCCCATGAATTATTTGCTCTTCCTTATTAGCTTACAGATAGGAGAAGAGCTAATGCAGGCAAAAGAAATTTTCTGTGTCTTAGCATGTCCTACATAAGGTAGTCTAGTACCTTGCCTTAGACTATCGGGTAATTTTGGCACCTATATTGCTTGGCATTGGAGTTCTTAGCCCAAACTGTAACAATATCAAAAGCCCCATTATAATTTCCTGTTACATTTAATCATGGAATTGTACTTCTCTTGCCTCTCAGGTTTTCCAGAGGCTCTAGAGTTCCTGTCAGGAAAAAATATGCTCAGGTTACTGACAATAATGCATAACTTACAATATATTATTACCTGCCAAAAAGTACAAGGAAAACTTACTTCTTTGGAATAATAGAGCCATCTGAGGAGTCTCTGACTCCCAGTTTCATGATATGTGTAGTTTTTGAGAAGTAACAGGAAAAACTGCACAACACAATTCATATCTGCAGCTGCAAACTATACAAGTCCACCTTCTCTGTATGCCAAGTGTATGTGTGCTTTCCCAAGAGAAAGGGTTTGATGGGTAGTTTTGAAACCTTGGTATTGAATAGAATTAGTACCAACCATTTCTGGCTCCCTCATGTTCAACCCACCTGGGGCTTCCTTCAGTTAGACAGTTAGACAGTTTCCTGTTCCAATTCATGGGGGTTGTTGCAGCAAGGGCTGTCTTTACCTGTCTAATGAAGTATGTACCCAAGCAATGTGAATGAGAGCTGGGATGTGGGGGAGGGCGCAGAAAACTGTGCACCTCAACATGTAGCAGACATTTATGGCTTCGTGAACTCCTTCATTTCATTCAGTACTTATTTTTCTCTCTTGTGAGCTTTGAGAAAATATGCTTCAATTTGTTTAAATCTGTTTGACTATCTGTAGTGTACACTGACTTGCCTGTACAAAGTCTAAAATGACTGGTCATTTTCACCTAATGAGTCCTTCAATTCAAAATAAATGAACTCTTAAGAGTCAGAACTAGGTACAAGTCAGCGTGTCACTCATTGTTTCCTCCCTTCTGCTAGATGAAATGGAGAGCAAGGTAAGTAAAGGATTTAACAAAGGGTCTGCTTCAAAATGATGCCAGAAGGTTGAGGTTCCCCAGTACTTCTATATTTTGCTGCTATGTCCATTTTGTGATTTGTATTTGGAAAATATAATCTGTATCTCCTAACTGGTCAGGTTATTTTTAATATATACATTTTCTTTGATGAGGAATTTGGTGGATCATTTGCCCATTTTTTAATTGTGTTGTTAGTTTCCTTATTGTTGAGGGTTTTTGTTTTTTATTGTTAAGTTTTAAGAGTTCTTCACATACTTTGGAAAACAGACCTTTTATCAAATATGCCTTGCAAATATTTTCTCCCAGTCTATAGTTTGTCCTATTCTCTTGACAGTGTCTTCCCCGGGGCAGTTTTTTTTTATTTTAATAAACCCAGTTTATCAATTATTATTTTTATGGATAACGTCTTTGGTATTGTACTTAAAAAGTCATTGCCATACTGAAGGTCATCCAGATTTTTCTCCTATATTATCTTCTAGAAATTTTATAGTTTCATAATTTACATTCAGGCCTCTGATCCATTATGAGGTAATTTTTGTGAATGGTTTAATTTTGTATCTAGATTCACTTTTTTTTGCATATGGATGTCCAGTTGTTCCTGCACCATTTTTAAAAAGATTATCTTTTCTCTATCGTATTTTCTTTGCTATGTTGTCAAAGATCATTGACTATTTATGTGGGTCTATTTCTGGGCTCTTTATTCTGTTCCATTGATTATTTGTCTTCTTTTGCCAATACCACATTGCCTTTATTATATCTTTATAGTGTAAGTCTTGAAGTTGGATACTGTCAGTCCTCCAACTTTGCTCTTCTCCTTCAGTATTGAGTTGAGTACGCTGGATCTTTTGCCTCTTTATATAAACTTTAGAGTCAGTTTGTCAATATCCACAAAATAACTTGCTGGGATTTTGATTGGGATTGTATTGAATCTATAGCTTAAGTAGGGAAGAACTGACATCTTGACAATATTGACTCTTCCTATCCATGAATATGGAATATCTCTCCATTTATTTAGTTCTTGTTGTATTTCTTTCATCACAGTTTTGCAGTTTTCCTCATACACATTTGCATATATTTTGTTGGATTTATACCTAGGTATTTCATTTTTTCATATGCTAATGTAAATGGTATTGTATTTTTAATTTCAAATTCCAATTGTCATTGCTTGTATATAGGAAAGCAATTAACTTTTGAATACGACCTTGTTTCCTGCATCCTTGCTAAAATTACTTATTCGTTCCAGGAGGTTTTTGTGGATTCTTTCAGATTTTCTATATAGACAATTATGTCTATATAGAAGAAAGATGAATAGAGACAATTTTATTTCTTTCTTGCCAATCAGAATACCTTTTATTTTATTTTCTTGTTTTATTGCAATAGCTAAGACTTCCAGTATCATTTTGAAAAGAAGTAGTGAGAGGGGACATTCTTGCCTTGTGCCTGATCTTAGTGGGATAGCTTCTAATTTCTCATCATTAAGTATATTGTTAGTTGTAGATTTTTTAATAGATGTTCTTTATCAAGTTGAGGAAGTTCCCTTTATTCCTAGTTTCCTGAGAGTTTTCACCATGAATGGGTGTTGGATTTTTGTCAAATGCTTTTTTTGCATCTATTGATATGATCATGTGATTTTTATTTTTTAGCTTGATGTGATGGATTACAGTAATTGATTTTTCAAATGTTGAACCAGCCTTGCATACCTGGGATTAATCCCACTTGGTCGTGCCATATAACTCTTTTTATAAATTGGATTCAATTTGATGATATTTTGGAGGATTTTTGCATGTAGATTAATGAGAGCTATTGGTCTGTAGTTTTCTTGTAATGGCTTTGTCTGGTTTTGGTATTAGGGTAATGCTGGCCTCGTAGAATGAATTAGTAAGTGTCTATCTTCCTGTGCTTCTATATTCTGGAAGACTGTAGAGAACTGGTACAATTTTTTCCTTGAATAGTTGGTAGAATTCACCAGTGAACCCATCCGAGTCTGGTACTTTCTGTTTTAGAAGGTTAGTAATTTCTGATTCAATTTAATATATATAGGCCTATTCAAATGGTCTATTTCTTGTGTGAATTTTGGACATTGTGTCTTCCATCCATTTGATCAGATTATCAAATTTGTGGGCACAGAGTTATTCATAATATTATTACTTTAATATCCTTTGGATGTCCATGGGATCTGTAGTGATGTGCCTTTTTAATTTCTGATATTAGTAATGTGTATTCTTTTTTTCTTAATTAGCCTAGATAAAGTCTTATCTATTTTATTGATCTTTACAAAAAAGTTTTGTGTTTTGTTGATTTTCTCGACTGATTTCCTGTTTTCAATTTCATTGATTTCTACTCTAAATGCTATTATTTCTTTCATTCTGCTTATTTTGGATTTAATGTGCTCTTCTTTTTCTACTTTCCTAAGGTAGAAGGGTAGATGTTGATTTTAGATCTTTCGTCTTTTCCAATATATGCATTCAATGCTATACATTCCTCTATAAGAACTACTTTCACTACATCCCACACATTTTGTTGTGTTTTCATTTTCATTAGGTTCAAATACATATTTTTAAATATCACTTGAGATTTCTTCTTTGACTCATGTGTTATTTAGAAGTGTGTGGTTTAATCTCATGTATTTTCTGATTTTCCTGCCATCTTTCGGCTATTTGTATCTAGTTTAATTCCATTGTGGTCAAGGAGCATACATACATTGTATGATTTTTATTCTTCTAAATTTGTTAAGGAGTCTTTTATAACCCAGAAGGTAGTCTATCTTGATGGACGTTCCAAGTGAGCTTGAGAAAAAACAAAAAAATTCTGCTATTTTTGGATGAAATAGTCCATAGATGGCAGTTATATCCAGGTGATTGATAGTGCTGTTGAGTTCAACTATGTCCTTACTGATTTTCTGCATGCAGGATCTGTCCATTTTTGATAGAGAATTAAGTCTCCAAATGTTATAATGCAGTTATTTATTTCTCCTTGTAGTTCTATCCCTTTTTGCCTCATATATTTTGAAGCTCTGTTACTAAGCATAGACACATTAAGGATTGTTATCTCTTCTTGGAGAATTGACCTCTTTATCATTATGTAATGCCTTTCTTTATACCTCAGACTATTTCTTGCTTTGAAGTCTGTTCTGTCTGAAATATAGCACTCTAGCTTTCTTTTGACTAGTATTAACATGTTCTATCTTTCTCCATCCCTTTACTTTTTAGTTTCTTTTTCAGTTACAGTTGACATTCAATATTATTTTATATTATTTAAGGTGTGCATCATAGTTGTTAGACATTTATATAATTTATGCAGTAATTCCCCTAGTTAGTCTAGTACCCACCTGGTACTATACATAGTCACTGCAATATTATTGACTATATTTTCTATGCTCTTCCTTTCTTTATATAGATCTGAGTTCCTGACCTATATCATTTGCCATCTCTCTGAAGAACTTCTTTTAACATTTCTTACAAGGCAGGTATACTGGCAACAAATTTCCTCAATTTTTATCTGTCTGGGAAAGTCTTTATTTCTTCTCCACTTTTGAAGGATAAAGTCAAATACAAAATTCTAAATTGGAGGGCTATTTTTCCCCTCAACACTTTAAATATTTCACTTCACTTTCTTTTTTTGGGTTATTTCTCAGGAGAAATTGGATGTGACTCTTATCTTTACTCCTCTTTAGGAAAGGTGTTTTGACTTCTGGCTTCTTTCAAGTTTTTTTATCTTTGATTTTCTGTAATTTAAATATGTTATGCCTAGGTAGGTATAGTTTTTTTTGTTTGTTTGGCAATTAGCCTCCTTAATGTTCTGGGCTTTTTGGATCTGTGGTTTGGTGTCTGACATTAATTTGAGGAAATTCTCAGTCATTATTGTTCCAAATATTGCTTCTGTTCCTTTCCCTTTAGTCTTCATATTCCCATTATGTGTATGTTACACTTTTTATAGTTATCCCACAGTTCTTAGGTATTCTTTTTCCATTTATTTCAATCTTTTTTTTCTTTGCTTTCCAGTTTGAGAAGTTTCTATTGACATATCCCTAGCTCATAGATCCTTTCTTCAACTATGTAGAGTCTACTAATGAGCCCATAAAAGGCATTCTTTATTTCCATTACAGTGGTTTTGATCTCTAGTATTACTTTTCGTTTCTTTCTTAGAATTTCCATATCTCTGCTTACATTTTTCCATCTGTTCTTCCACGTTGCCTATTTATTGTCTTTTTTTCCCCCGTTAGAGCCTTTAGCATATTAATCATAGTTTTTTAAAATTACTGATAATGCCAACATCCCTGCCATATCAGTTTGATTCTGATGCTTGCTCTTTCTCTTCAACCTGTTTTGTTTTGTTTTTTTGCCTTTTAGTATGCCTCTTATTAAGCCTTGTAGTTTTTTGTTGAAAGGCAGACATGATATAGTTCCTGGGTAAAAAGGTGGCTAACACGCCTCTAGTAATGTAGTGGTAAGGTGTGGGAGAAGGGGAAGCTTTCTATAGTCCTATGAATAGCTCTCAGACTTTTTAGTGATCCAGTGCCCCCTGGATTATGAACTTGACAATTTCTTCTCCCTTCCCTCCTCCCCACTCCCTCAGATGGTATAGGATTTCTAGAGGGGGCTGGAATATTTCCCTTCCCCAATGTCAGTTAAACTCTAAAACACTTCAGTAGGTTAAGCATTCATAAAATACTTTCTCTTGAGGGCAAGTCTTGTTAAGAACGGAATGCTGTGGTATATTTCAAAATGGTTTCTTTTTCCCTTCCCCTGCCAGAAGCATAAGGGGATTCTTCTCCAATTTTCACTCTAAGAACCTGGTAGAACTCCTAGGGGTAAAAGTCACAAAAGTGTGAGGGCTCCCCATCCCCATGACTGGATCCCTCTGGAGTTTTTAACTCTCAGAATTATTTACACTAAGCTTCCAGCAGCTCAAAAATTACTTTTCACATTTTCCAACCCCAATACTGGTTCTCCTGGAGATGGCTTTCTGCTACAGTAAATTGTGATTCTTTGTATCCAGCTGTCTCTCCAATTCTGAGGCCAGCAGTTTGCCCTATGAGCTCACTTCTCTGATGGATTTAAAAAGAGTTTCTGATTTCTCAGTTTGCTCAGCATTTTACTAATTAGGATGGAGTGAAAACTTCCAAATTCCTTACACGCAAGACTGGAAATTATAAATCATCTATTATTGTGGTAAGCAGGGTACCACAAAAATGCAAGTGTTTCATCCCAGAAGATAGACAATATATCTGCAATAAGGAAAAGAAAATTAACTCTTTGCTAAAAAAAAAAAAAAAAAAAAAAAAATTTCCATTAGAAAAATGCTTGCTACAGTCCAGGCAGTTCTATTATGTACAAAACACTGGAATCACAGAAGAAAACAGTCCTCTGAGATCTGCTCTTACTGAAGTGGATCAGTAATGAAAATATTCAAATCTGAGCATCAGAAGACCTTCTAATATACCTGCTTCATTATCTCTGTAGTTCTGAGTAGCAAAAGTATAAAGTAACTTAAAACAATAAGGGCTAATATCTGGATGTGTGTATTTATAAATGCGATAGTGAATAACTAGGGACTTGCTAATGGATGAATGAGATGGGGGGGGTAATATGTGTGTATAAAGGCTAATTAGTTCTGAGCATTGATGAAAAGGTTTTACTATTGACCTCTCTCTGTATCTATGAAGGTGTCTACACTTGATGTGAGCTAGGATAAGAAAAATATTTTTTTTAAAAAGAAAGAAAAGGGGCAGTCCTTTTAAGTAACTGCAAATGTTCCATAAGGTTGAAGCACACCATATGGATGGAGAGATAAGCAGGAACCACATGATGCAGGGTCTGGCTGGTCCAGCTACAGGATTTGGATTTTATTCCTCTCAGCCCTTGAAGATTTTTAAATAGAAGAATGACATTTATCAACTTATAAACCACAGCATTCAAAAATTATTAAAGGTGAAAGGAAATGGCATGGATTGATGTATGTTTTGGAAAGATCACGAAGGGGACATTGGAAGTGCATTAGATTCAGGGGTCTGGCAACAGAGAAATCAGATGGAAGGCTTTTTCAGACACTCTGTAAGAAATGATGAGAGCCTGAACTAAGGCAAGAGCAGTGGGGAGAAAAAGGAAATACAAGATGTGAGAGGTATTTAGGGCTTGGTGACAAATTGAATGCAGGGGCTGAGGGAGAGGGAAAAGTTGTTATTCCCATGTTTCTGTTCAGGGGAAGTAGGTCGATGGTGGTACCACAAAAAGACAGAAGAAAGAGTACCTTTAAGGAGAAAGATGCCAAGATGAGTTTTGAACAAGTTGAATGTGAGATAACTGAGATATCCTAATTGAGACAGATGTCCAATAGGCATCTGTACGCCCAAGACTGGAGTTTACCGGGAGCCATCCTGATTCATACTCTAGAAACTGTTCTTACATAAATAGAAGATTAAAGCCATAGTGTGGATAAAAGGGGAAAGTGAAGGGCAGGACTTTGAACAGAATTTTTGAGATTGCCAACCCTTAAGGTATGTACTAAGAAAAAGGAGCCAAGAAAAAGACTAAGAAGCAGAGAAGAGAGTTGTCTGTCTGGTAAAGCTATTTTAATAAAATTCAGCAGCCACAACAACCAGAATTTAAGAACAAACTGGCAAATACTCCATCCTCCTGCTCTCTGAACTCTGACCCACTCTTAAAACACATCAAATGCATCAACATTACGGAGACATTTGGCTTCCCCATTCCCCTCCTTACAAAGTCCTCTCCTTGTGTCCTATCGACACCAAAACTTCTCCTCACCCTTCAGGAGCAGCTGGAATAGGAGTTTAGGAAGTTTCCCGAATAGGTCCCCCTTTCTCATTCTTCTCAGTTTCCCCTCTCGATGGAGAGTCCCTTGAAGGGGGCTTACTCTTATCTTGCATCCTCAAGTCGTAACGTACACATACTGTATAAAAGGTGCACCAAGACCACAGTCCTCTCACTGTTTCTCACGCGCTTCCGGTAAAATTCATAGCCCCTCATCTTCCACATCTCTCCTTTGTAAGCTTTCTGTGCACTGCCTCGCCTAAGGTTACACGGGGAAACCCTTTCCTCACAGAAGTTTTGGAACCAGCTGCCAGGACAGTCACGAAGCCCCTCAACCGGCCTCGCGACACGCCTTCAGTCTCCAGGACGACACCACCAGCTCCAGCGGCAGCGCAGGTCACGCGGCACCTCAGGCCCCGCCCTTCCGGCCCAAAGCTCTTGTAAACCCCGCCTCCACGCCCTGCCCCCCGGCGCAGGCGGAAGCAGGACGCGCCGGGTGCACGTTCCACCCACCCCGCACCGGCGCCACGCCCCCTGCGTAGGACACACGCCGGGAGCTGACACGAACCAGCGGACATGGCGAGCAAGGTAGCGGAGCAGAGTCGCTGCCTGCGTCCGAGAATGTCAGGGAGGGAGGAAAAAACACAGGGTGGAACCTAGCCGCTGGCTACCGGAGCCGAATCGGGGCTTCCGACGAGCGGGTTGGCGGGAAGGAAGCTTTGTTTCGGCTCCTTACTTGGGAGGGTTTTGCTGCTTCTGGGCAGCCGGATGGGGAGGGGAGAACCGGAGACTGGGGGGCGGGAGTGGTCTGTGCGTATCCTGGTGAAAGTGGCTGAGGAGGTACCACGCTTTGCTTAGGCAAAAATAAGTGCAGCCGGTCCTCGAATAATAACATCTTTTTGTTCAGCGGCATTTCATTGTACAGTTGATGAGATGCCAGTAGGAACTTAACTCTTGTTTACATCAATTAAAACTGGCTTCCTTGTACCTCGTTTTGCATCACGTCGCAGAACAAGTACAAGATTTATTGTGACTTACCCCAGGTCATACTTGCAGGTGGCACAGCTGTGGCCAGTCAGTGCACCTAACCTATAGGCTGCTTGTGTTTCATGATAGTAACTCCTAATTGAGCCATTATTATGCCACCAAAGAATGTATTTTAGGAAGACTCCTAGATCCCTTTCAGTAACCCTTTTTAATGTTTAGGCACCGGAGCTTTATATCCTTTAATCCTCATGTAAAACCTCTGTGAGGTAATGTTCCCGTTTTACAGTCCAAAAACTGAGGCTTAGAGGTTGGTAGTGCTTAGAGGTTGGTCACACTGAGGATAGTGAGCTGGGATTCTGCTCAGGTCTGTCCTTGTGTGATAGACTATACCAGGTCTCTGAAATACACATTAGACAATACAGAAAGGTAGAAATGTACAAATACTACGAGTAATCAGTCTAAAGTTGCTTTGCAAACTTCAGAAATTTTCTATAAGTTTTGGAGTTGAACAGAAATGGTAAACTCCAAAGATCTTTCAGAATTAACAAATTGGAAGTTGTTTTTCCTTATTACCAAGTATCTTTATTCAGACAAGGTGAAAAATTATTCCTTTTATTGTTAAAATGTTAAAGTGCGGCAACTGCCAGTGATTTAGAGTGTTTTGTTTAGATTTGTCATTGAAAGGAAAAGTTTAAACTCCTTTCAAGCATTCGTTAAAAGGGGGGGAAGCATAAAACTTAGATTAGGGATGAAATATTTATTCTGGTTGCTTAAGAGCTCTAACATACATGACTTCATTGTTAGTAATCTGAATTTGACCTTTGAGATTTATGTACATTGAGGTGAGTAAAGATTCCAATGCAGTGTCTGAATTCTTTGTACTATCAGATTTACTATTTTATCTGCATTTTAATTATAAAAGCAATAATTTCTGGCCTCACCATTTTACACAAGGCACTCATCTCTTTATATAATTCAACTCTCCTTTTTCTCCACACTTTGTTCTGCTGCTAATAACTACTAACTTATTTTTGCAAAGCTACACTCACTCTGCCAAGGACTATGTTAGGGGTTTCATATTCATTCTCATCACTCTTCACTGTCACCCTGTAAGTCCGTGTTTTATCACCACTTGTAACTAACTATTCCTCCTCCTTCGGTATCCCAGTTAAAAGTGAAGTTTTGCAAACTCAGCGACCAAAGTTACACTCTTTCTCCACCTTTTGCATTCTGTAGCACTTTGTACTTCTCCCTTTAAATCATACTTTTTGTAATTATTGACTTTCCAGTCTGTCTCCTATAAACCCAGTGGTTTTCAACCTTTATTCTGTCAACACGTTCCATAACCATTATGTAAACTGATCAAAACCTTTCTCATTACTCTTGATTCTCTGGTAACGGAGGAGTATACTGACTAGAAGCTCTAAGGCAGCCCTATACTGTAGAAATAATGTGTCACATATGTAATTTTAACTTTTCTGTTAGCTATATTAAAATGGCATTAAAATTGGATTAAAATTTAATCCAGTATATTCAAAACACTGTCAACAGTTAATCAGTATTTTAAAAATATTAAAATACTCTTACTCTTTTTATTTTGTACTAAGTCTTCAAAATCTGAGTATATTTTACACTTACAGCTTAACTGAGTTCAGACTGGCCGTTTTTCAAGTGCTCAATAGCCACAGGTGGCAAATGGATACTGTATTGGATAACACAGTTAAAAGGATAGATGTACTTTTTAAAGTTCTCCAGTTCTGATACTCCTTACACTTCTTCCCACTTGCATGTTTGTACTACACTGGTGTTACGACACCAGCCTGAGCAAAAGAATTTCATGGGGCACATGTTAAGCATTCCAATTCCTTGGACCACATGCCAGACTTACTGAATCAAATTCTCTTGGAACCATTATTCTTAACCCTCTCCCCCTTGTGCACTGTAGAGAGCCATTAAATATGTTATGAATAAAACTTCTTAACCAAAAGAGGCTTTCATATCTGCCCATGTGGTCATCTCAATTAAATATTTTTAATGCATATTATTTATATGAAATCTAAAAACATGCAAAACAATTCTTCATATCACTTACAGGTATATGTTTCTTTGTGAATCTGATATATTTTCTAAGATTAGCATTCATTAGTATCTAAATTAACTAATAAGCAGTTTATTATTAGTTCAGAATAATAAACAACTTGCTTTCTTTTTTTCCCATTTCAGGTTATCAAGTGCAAGGCTGCTGTTGCCTGGGAGGCTGGAAAGCCTCTCTCCATAGAGGAGGTAGAGGTGGCACCCCCAAAGGCTCATGAAGTTCGAATTAAGGTAATGATACATTTAAAGCACTGGAAAAGAAGACTTACAATTAGGTCTCTGGATAGATGAATCCTCTGAGGTCTGCAGAGGATAAATCCCAAAGGACAATGTCAAGAAGAAGGTATTGAAAGTCATCCAACTGTAGAATTACAACATCCTCCTCTTATTTTATCCCTCTCACCTTTCTAGCACTCCTCTCCATCTTTTAGCTTTGATGTTGGGCTGAGCAACCTTCCCTGGGAGTCACTAGATTACTGCAATTTATTTCTGTAGCCTGGGTTTAAGGTGACTTTGTAGGATGTTCACGTTTCTGCTCCTCCCAAAACTTAAAGTGTATGGTGACATACCGTGTTTCCCTGAAAATAAGGCCTAGCCAGACCATCAGCTGTAATGCATCTTTTGGAGCAAAAATTAATATAAGACCAGGTATAACATAACATAAAAAAAACAATATAACATAACACAACACAACATATCAGGTCTTATATTTTTGCTCAAAAGATGCGTTAGAGCTGATGGTCTGGCTCTAATTTTGGGGGAAACACAGTACTAGAAACAACAGAAGAATAAATGGTCTTCAGTTTTTACAAGAGACTTTAAATAAGATTAGGGAAGAGGTTTCAGATTGACTGGAGCAAAACCAAGTGAAGTCAGTTTGCTTAGAGAGCTTTAAAATGTACTGAACCCTGCAGACAGGGCCAGGGTTCAGGGGATTCATTATTCCAGTGCTTCTCAACCTTTGCTGTAGGAGAGAAATGGAGTTACCCTTGGAGAGAGGCATTAGTGCACAAGGCAACCCAGCTGGATGTTTTTAGCATTCTACTCTGTATTTGTTTTGATATAAAATTAATTCTCTAAAGTATGACCACTGATTAAAACTGACATTCTAGAAAAATCACCTCTTTATTGCTGTAAATTGAAATATATGTCCCCTCATCCCACCTCGCAACACACACCACATGTACAAGGTGTGATCAAAACATGTGAATGCTGCTGCCCAGTGCCATTCAACAGAAAGGCAGGGATCTTCGATACGGGAAGGGGTACATCCAACCGTAGTAACATGTGACAAGTTTCAACTTGTTTGGTGTAGTCAGTCGGGTGTGAGCTACGGTTGAGAGAAGGTGTGTTTTAAAGTGTGCCGTAAGTCATCCTCCATCATGACAATGCTTCATGTCACACATCGCTTCTGGTATATGGCAGTTTCTGTCAAAAACATACGGTTGTGTCCTCAGCCACAGTATTCACCAGATCTGGCACCATGCGACTTCTGGCTCTTCCCCAAAATCAAAATGACCATGAAAAGTAAATGTTTTGAATCAATTCAGAATATCAAGGCAGCCATGATGGCGCAACTAAAGACACTCACAAAAGAGGACTTCCAGAACTGCTTCAGAAAGTGGCAAGAATGATGGGATAAGTGTGTTCGAAGTGAGAGGGAGTATTTTGAGGGGGATTAATGGCAATGTGTCTTTTACTGTAATCTTTTTTTTTTTTAATCATTCACTGTGTGTTTTGATCACACTTCATACGTGTACTGTCTCATGCTCTCAGAGATCACACATGCCAGGTCAGGAAGTCCAGAACCAAATACCTTTTTCAGGTCCTTTTCAACCCAGGGCCAGGAATCTGAAATCTTATACTAGCCTGTATGTTTTCCCTTAAAGTCAGAAATTAACCTGATTTTGGTTTTGCCACTGAAAAAGAAACTGCCCTGAACGAACTACCATTTTCCCCAAAAAATAAGACCTAGCCGGACCATCAGCTCTAATGCGTCTTTTGGAGCAAAAATTGTAAGGCCCAGTATTATATTACATGACACGACATGACATGACATGACATGACACCTGGTCTTATATTAAAATAAGACCCGGTCTTATATAAGCGCCGGTCTTATATTAAAATAAGACCAGATCTTATACTAATTTTTGCTCCAAAAGACGGGTTAGAGCTTATTGTCTGGCTAGGGCTTGTTTTCAGGGAAACAGGGTAAGATGAACTGTATGGGGCACACTGAGTTCAGCTGTCCCTGGGAAGCTGCTAACAAAAATAGCAAAGAATGTTACATTGTAAGTGTGTATATAGGTGAGAAGCAGAGAGGCATAAATATAAACTCTCTAAAACTTCCTTCCAGTGCTTTAGTGGTGTGGAAAGATAAATACTTCAAAGCCAGAGAGACAAGAGTAAGGAAGGGGCTTATTTCAGTAGAATTTGGTGTGGCTGCTGAAAGGGAGTTGGTTCCACTAAAAGCTCTGAGATTTGGTACAGACCAGCATGCTGGCATATTTCAGAAATAGTACCTTTTAAGAAATCACATTTCCCAGCAGCCACAAGGAGGCCAGCGGTGAATGGGCTCCGCCTGGCTTTGCACACAGGTGCCGTTCCTCTTCACACCTGTAGGCACAAGTGCCCATACAGTCACCTTGTTTACTTGTCTTGTGAATATGTACTGGAAAGGAGAATCGATATACTATGTTTTACCGCATATAAATGCACCGTTACTTTTATGTACCACTAAAAAATGCTGCCAGTTCTAGTTGTTAAGATGCCAGAGATTTGAAAGCACATCCTGGTATTAGAGGGGTAAAACTATAAAAGAGATGTATCTTCGAATCACTGAAATATGGCATTAAAGTACAAGTGGCTTTCCTGTGACCTATGCTTCAGTTCGAATTTCATGCATACACACTTCAACGCTCTTTATTTTAATATTCTGATAGATTATTGCCACTGCGGTTTGCCACACTGATGCCTATACCCTGAGTGGGGCTGACCCTGAAGGGAGTTTTCCAGTGATCTTGGGACACGAAGGTGCTGGAATCGTGGAAAGTGTTGGTGAAGGAGTTACTAAAGTGAAAGCAGGTAAGACGGTATTTGAACCACTTATTTTATAACTTTGGCTTATTTCTATGGGGAAATTACATTTCTTAAATTATGCATCGTTTGTGAACAAGTTATCGCCTAAGTAAGTTGTCAAGATTGATTTTGTTCTTCACGTGGGAAGCACAAATATTTGGTGTTTTTTTTCTCTTTGATTTTGTAGACTGCTGTTCATCTGAAACTGCTTAAGTATATTTCCAATACCAATTTTGTCCAATTAGCAAGAATTTTTAAAGATGCGTCAGCGAGTCAATATTTTGAAGCACATTAGTCCTTGTTCTGTAGTTATTGTTTTAAGAGTTTCCTTTAGTAAAAATTTTGAAACTTTATTTTTTGCACAGTCAGGCAGCATCTGAATGATGTTGTGTAGGTCAAGTTCTAAGTCTTGAAGTTAATTTTGCAGAGCTGCATGAGTTGACAGGAATAGGAGTTTGCAGGGACTGATGTAGTCATTCATTTAGAAACAGATGCTACCTATTCAGGATAATGCCTTTGCATTTGTTTTCCAGGTGATACTGTCATCCCACTTTACATCCCTCAGTGTGGAGAATGCAAATTTTGTCTAAATCCTAAAACGAACCTTTGCCAGAAGATAAGGTTAGTACCTTTTTATTTCATTCTTAAAACAAGAGGTCATATTATAATGATGATAATAAGTAACTCTGTGGCAATTTATACAGAGCATTCTACATGAATTATTTCATTCCATCTTTATAGTTATCTCACTATGATCATTAGTATCCCAGTTTTCATAGATTAGAAAGTTAAAACTCAGAAATTAAGTGCTTTGCTCAGTATCATCAGCTATGAAGAGAGAAAACTGAATTTTCTGAACTCATTCTCTTTCCATAACATTAGGTTAAATTTGCCAAAATATGTAATAAAGAGGGACATGCTGATAAAGTTAAATGAAATCATTTTTAGGTCCATTTTATTGCCTGTGAAATCGAAGTAATAAAATTTACCTCATAAGGTTACTGGGAAGAAAGACTACAAGAGATAACCCCTTAACATGGAAAAGGTATTATACTTACTTTATTGTAGTAAGGTAACATCACTTAAAGAACTTCTTTGAGGCAGATTATGCTCTCTTTGTATTTGTTCTCTTCTGTTTTCTTTTTTATTGAGGTAGAAAAGATATATAATAAAGTATGTAAAATACACAAATCTTAAGTGTACAGCTCAATGAGTTTTTATGTATATATACACCTAATGGTTATAACCATCAACCAGATCAAGATAGAGAACCCTGCCCGTACCCCTCAAAGTCCTTCATATCCCTTCTAAGTCAACACCTGCCTCCCTCAAAGGTAATCACTATTCTGATTTCTTACACTGTGAACTTCATGTAAATAGAATTATGCTTAATGTACTATTTTGTCTGGTTTGTTTCACTGACAGTGTCTGCAAAGTGTCTCCAAGTTGTTCTGTTGTTGCTCTGTCATATTCCACTCTAAGTACCACTGTTTATCCTTTCTGCTGATGGACATTTAAATTGCTACCAGTTTGGGGCTGTGATGAATGCTACTGTGAACATGATTAAACGTGTCTCTTGGTGGATATATGCACTACTTTCTCTTTGGTATTTTCCTGGGATTGGAATTGCTGAGTCATCGGATACACTCCCAGGAGTATATGGGAAATCTAATGCCGCTGACAAAATTAGTTTGTATTTTTGGAAAACAAGATTCCATTTATTTTATAACATAAATCCAGTTACTTTAGGCAAAGCTAGAACAAAAAAAAAGAAAAAAAGAAAAACAAAAGCCTAGTTGTTTTTAAAGGGAACTTAAAACAGCCTAGAAAATTTTGTGATACTCAAGTATAATAATGGTAATAGACTTTTGTGGCTCTTTGTAAACCTTTTAGAAGGATATAAGCTTTCAGAGCTTAAAATGTATCCTGTTACCTTTTGTTCATGAAACTCCTCTGGGAAGAAGTGATTTCTCACATTAAGTAGGGTTAAACGAGTTGCTCTCGTAAAGATACAACATTTATGGTAGAGCTGTGTCACCTATTTGTTCTATTTCTGGTCATATTTTTGTTTTTCTTTCAAAAGACATCTATTTACTCAAGTCCAGAGGCAGTCCATTTTCTCTTCATCTGTGTATTTGTTTATTCATATATATTCCTAAGAATTTGTCTAAAAGTGCACATCAAAGTTTTAAAAATATTTTAGTAATTTTATTAAAAATAACAAATATTTAGTAAGCACTATACCAGACACAATGCTAATGCTTTCATAACATCTCCTTTGATTTTTTTAGCAATCTATGAGAAAAATATAATTGTTTTTCTGCATTTTCTAGTGAGGAAACTAAGGCACAAAGTTAATTAACTTGCCAAAGATCACACAGGATTTGAACCCAAGTGTGTCTGACTTTAGGGCCCATAATGCTAAACCAGATATCACCTATCTATTTAGAATATCAAAAATAATTTTTGTTACCACATACCATATTGGTTGCCTTTGTGAGTTTGTCCTCTGCCTCCCCCTCCCCTTATTACTGTAACCAACTACACAGGCAAAAAGCTAAGTGAAGAGGACAGATAACTTAAATCCTTGAGGACTATTAGACTTTTGAAAAAGGCCTCCTGAAAGGTCTAAATTAGCCAGTTTGGCCATCTATTTTCATCAGCTAATCTGAATAATTGCTTGTGATCGCTGCTTGTGTAGATGCTGGATTTGCTTTATGACGTCACATTTGCTCACAGGGTTTTATGATGGAATTTTAAAATAATTTCACCTGATCCGTAAGTTGTAGCTGTTAAAATTATTTCAATACTCTGACAGTAAGATCCAGAAGAATATTGAATGTTGGAAAAGATGGTAAGGTTGTAAATGTCTTGTAAGTTTTCTTAGTAGGGCATTGCTGAAAGAGGCTAAATTAGTAATAAAAACATTAGAAATTAGACTTTTGGTCTTAGCACACATTTCTAACTATTGGTCATTATTTTGAAAACTAATTCCTTTTCCTATGTGTTTTAGAAAACCTGATTCTACCCTGCCTTTTTTCCTTTTTTTTATTTTCTTTAGAGCCACTCAAGGGAAAGGATTAATGCCAGATGGCACAAGCAGATTCACTTGCAAAGGAAAGGCAATTTTACATTACATGGGAACCAGCACGTTCTCTGAATACACAGTTGTGGCTGATATCTCTGTTGCTAAAATTGATCCTTTAGCACCTTTGGATAAAGTCTGCCTCCTAGGTTGTGGCATTTCAACTGGTTATGGTGCTGCTGTGAACACTGCCAAGGTAAGTGTTGACCTTGCTTCTGCTTTCTAATTTGATACAACCGAACTTTGGTGGAATAATCAAACTGGCCTGATCTGTAAGAAACCTAGTGATTTCCTTGACTGCGGTGGAAGGAGTACCTCACAGACTATCTTGACTGTTAGGTGGAGTCTGGCTCTACATGTGCTGTCTTTGGTCTTGGAGGAGTTGGATTGGCGGTTGTCATGGGCTGTAAGGTGGCCGGTGCGTCCCGGATCATTGGTGTGGACATCAATAAAGAGAAATTCGCACGGGCGAAGGAGTTTGGAGCCTCCGAATGTATCAACCCCCAGGACTTCAGTAAACCCATCCAGGAAGTGCTCATTGAGATGACTGATGGGGGAGTGGACTATTCCTTTGAGTGTATTGGTAACGTGAAGGTCATGGTAAGTATACTTGGCGTCCTCTCTCTCTCTCTCTCGCTCGCTCTCTCTCTCTCTCTCTCTCTCTCTCTCTCTCTCTACTTTTTTTAAATGCAATTTTCTTTATGATTTAAAATTGTTTTGTTTTTGGAAAGGAAAAGTCTGTTGATAAGAATTCTCATACAAAAATGGGAAAATTACTGCTTGAACTACAAATGGGAAATGATACTAGGATGGCCCAGGAAAGTGAAGAAAAATGTTTCTTTACCTTTCATTGCATGCCAAATCTTAGAATATGTCTCCTCAAATAAAAAGTCAGTGATGCAGTTGTGGAGAGCTTTGAAATTAAATGTACATCTGCATACTAAATCAGTGACCTTGATCAATGACTTCACTTCTCTAACCCTCAGTTTCATCATGTGTAAAATGCAGGTAGCAAGGGCACCTACTTGACACAAAGTAGACACTCAACAATAGTATTACTGTTATTTCTCTGCCTGCTTCTTTTATTAAAGTGTTTAGAATTTTGAGCTAGCACTTACTTTTAAAATTAGCAAGTAAAAGCTTTAAATTTTTTCAATTTATGTTACTTTTTAGCCAAGTTAGTAATTTTTTTTATATATAAATTTTATTGGGGAATATTGGAGAGCAGTGTGTTTCTCCAGGGCCCATCAGCTCCAAATCATTGTCCTTCAGTCTAGTTGTGGAGGGCTCAGCTCAGCTCCAAGTCCAGTTGCCATTTTCAATCTTTAGTTGCAGGAGGGCGCAGCCCACCATCCCATGGGGGATATTGAGCTGGCAACCTTGTTGTTGAGAGCTCCCTCTCTAACCAGCTGAGCCATCTGGCAACCTAGTAATTTTTTTTTTTTTAAGCTGTTAAAATAAAATTTTATTGAATATTCAGTTTGATCATTTTGTTGCCATTTTTTGTACAAAGCTTTGTGACACCACCCTCTCCCTGAGGAGGTTTGGGGGAGGGGGTAGTTATTCTTAGCAGAATGCACTGCCTCTGTGACTTGGTTGTATCTGCCTACAGAGAGCAGCGCTGGAAGCCTGCCACAAAGGCTGGGGCGTTAGCGTGGTGGTTGGAGTAGCTGCTTCAGGTGAAGAAATTGCCACTCGTCCATTCCAGCTGGTAACAGGCCGCACGTGGAAAGGCACTGCCTTTGGAGGTAATTTGATGGATGAGATGAGTACTTTTTCTCTTATTTCCATTGGCAAGAGTTTTAATTCTAGGCTAACTTTGTTGTTTTAACAAGAATTTTCATAGGCTACTTTCTCATCATGAGTTGTTTCATATAAAGTTATTTTAATAGAAGGGTATCACACTCAATCAGTATTTTCCCCCTACGGCTGGGCAGGTGCTCAGCTTCTCCTGAAGCACAAGGCCACTTTTTACACAGTTGAAAAAAACACAAACGAAAAAAAACAACCTCTGTTAATGAGGATGTAGTTGGGGGTAGGGCAGGAGTGAGAAGTTGATTGCGAGGTAAGCAAGCACCAGTCTCAGCCACACTGTGTCATGTTGTGGCCTCTTTACTAATCTTTTTCAGAGAGTACAGTGATCACTGTATGTGATCACACCTCTGTCTGAATAGCACTGATTTCAGCAGTAACCAATACTAAGTCTTAAACCAAAAATACTAAATTAGACAAAACGTTACGACAAAATTGAAAACGTGCCAGACCGATCACTTTTCCCTTGTGTGAGCCTGAAAAGTACATGTCTGCTTAGGGTTGCCTAAATACCAGTAGAATGCTGAGAAACAGTTTCCATCTTTTTCATGGTCGCTCAGCTAGAGAAGCGAAGACATCAAAACATGTTTGTATACCTAACTGTTATGAATGAATGAAATCTAAAAGCCTGTAGAATGAATGAAATCTACAGGCTTTTTAAAAATATATATTCTTACGTAACATCCTTTTAGGGAAAAAAATCAAATAGCATGACTTTTTAATTACCTGTGTTTAACAAGGTTATCTGTTAATATCCCCTACCTTGTATTACACCAACTTTTTGAAAGTCAAAAGAAAAAAATTAGTAAAGTTGCTAAAATGAGGGGTTTGGCCAAAGTTTTTTGTCTTTGTACTATAGAGTTTGCTGTAGAAAATGTCCTGCTGCCTAAACCCTCCTTTCCAAAGCCCTAGATGTATGCCGCATTTGAGTATCTTAGAACAGACTTTCAAAGCCACACATGCAACTCAGAGGCATCATTTCAGGGTCCATAGTTGGTTTGAAAGGTTATTCTAAGCCTGGTGATTGAACCAGAGGCTTGGTAGGAACCTCTTAACTAAAGCCTCATCCTAACATGCTGGTTGAAAATTAAACTGGAACATTGGGGCCCCATGGGTGTTGCTAAAATATGACCCACAGGTGTAAATAGAAGTTTTGGCCTAGAGTTGTAGTTGTCTTAGTTAACAAGAGTTTTAAAGGAGAAAGAAAAAGCTCACAATTTGTAGGGAAAAAATGAAGGGAATATAAGGAGTGAGGTTTGGAAAAACCTCAAAAGGTTTGAAATATCGTCTAAAGCATCCCTCATTTTAGAGGTAAGAAGGTTCCTTTGTTCATTTATTCCTTTCAATACAGTTGAAAATTGAAGCATCTAATTTTGCTTAAAATCTTACAGTAGCAAGATTTCCTACTTTGCTGTCAATTTCACCTGTTTCATTATTGAATTTAAAACCAAAGAGATAAAGTCACATATATCACATCAATATTTTTCTTCCTTGAATTTCACGATTATAGAAATCTTTGCTGTTGTGGACATAAACAAGTTTGTTCTAAGACTTGGAGAGTTCTGTCCTGCGTAGTCTACAAGTCTCAATTGAAACTTAATGAGACTTTGGTAAATAGAGAAAAAGGAAAATACTAAACAGGCATTTACTTTTTTCTTAACTAATGATGTGCATTAAATTCTTTCTCATCTCTATGCTAATTTTGAAGTTTTCAGTTCCTATTTAATGAAAAATGTATTCTCTTAAATGTTTTTGTCATCCACAAAGTAATAAGCATATTGTAGAAATTTGTTGCAGAAAATTAATCAATAGATGTGTGATTTCTTTTAGGATGGAAGAGTGTAGAGAGCATCCCAAAGCTGGTGTCCGAATATATGTCCAAAAAGATAAAAGTTGATGAATTTGTAACTCACAATCTGTCTTTTGACCAAATTAACAAAGCCTTTGAACTGTTGCATGCAGGAAAGAGGTAAGTTTCCTATTTAGTTGTGTATATAGAATGTAGTAATGATTTGAGGTTTATAAAGGAAGAACGGTTTAAAAAATACAATTTTCGTGGTCTTAAAAGATAATCATTCAAAACCTATGTTTATTGTTTCCTTCTCTTACAGCATCCGAACTGTTGTAAAGTTTTAAATTCAAAAGAGAAAAACATGTCCATCCTTATACCTGAGCCATGTGGTCTGATTGAAGCAGCCAGACAAGCAGGGAGAAGCTCTTCCAAGTTCACAGCCTCTTAGACCTTCATTAACCTACTCTAGGGAGTAATGTTTTGTGTATAATTCATAAATCTCTAATCAAGGATAAGACTAATACAATCATAGATCTGTTTTCTGGACTCTCCACATGAATAATTGCTATCTCATTAAGGGATTTTTAACATAATAAAAGTAATTTCTGCATATGTGTGGAAGTTATTTCTGTTTTATGCTGAATTTATTCTCACAGTTCTCTCCCCATTATCTTCACTCTTTGAAAGAAAGATAGAGGAAGCAGGCCATAGTGAGTATCTGCTGCTGTCCTCACTAACTTTGGCTTAACTTTTAAGAGTCTTAGGCCCATTTACTAAAGAACAGATTTCCTTAGCCATCAGTGGCAAAGTTAATCAGAACCCAAGTTGGCTTCTTTGAGATTATCTTCTGGAGGGCAGATACCATGCCTTGTTCAGACTTACACCCCCAGTTTCCGTCATGGTATGTGGCCCGCAGTGAGCACTAAAATTCATCGCTGGAACTACTTCTGTGCTTAAGCAGGTTGTGTGTTGGTAGCTCTGTGAACTGTTGCAAATATATGAAAAATGTAGTTATTTATATACTGAATATCCAAGTTCCCAGCACTTTCGTCAAATCCTAACATTTTCACTTGCAGACCACATTGCCTATCCAGAGGTAGTCACCATCCAGATGGTGGTGTTTATCGCTCTCATGCATGTTGTATGGTTGTACTGTACAGGCACACAGTAAGTCCTCAGCGTCATTGACAGGTTCTTTGAAATGGCTACCCCAGTTATAACACAGGCTAATTGATGTAAATAAGAGTTAAGTTCTATGGCATATTTCTGGTCACAAAAACATCACCAAACTTCTAGGTGAAGATTCAAAACACTTTTAATACTAAATACAAATAAATGTGAGCTATACATACATTTAAGAAAGATTAATCAAAACAAGTCAGATAATGATTTTCCAACCCCCTTATTCCAGCCCTGGGTCATGGGTGGCAGGAGCATCTCCTGGCAGCTCAGAGGGGGCACAAGGCCGTACCCCACCCTGGACAGTACACCTTCCCGTCACAGGGCCACTCACACCCACACTCCAATCAAATTCACCTCATGTACATCTCGGGGATGTGGGAGGAAACAAAAGCACCTGGAGAAAACCCACGTAGACATGGGGAGAACATGCAAACACTGCACAGACAATGGCCCCAGCTGGGAATCTTTCTTACCAAAGTTACAATGAAATGAAGGAAACCATGTTTTTCAAGGACCTGCTATACCTCGTTTTATTGCACTTCATTTTACTGTGCTTCTCAGATAGGCTTTTTTTTTTTTTTAAATAAAGGTTTGTGGCAACCTTGTGTCAAGCAAAGTTGGTCAGCGCCATTTTTCCAACAGCATTCACTCAGTGTGTCACATTTTGGTAATTCTCACAGTATTTCATATAGTGATTTCCTCTGATGGGCTTGGGCAAAGTAAATTGGAAGGAGTCACCATTCTAGATGCCATTAATTACATTCGTGGGAGCCAACTGTTCTTTTATAAACCAGAAAGTTTTTCTCAAGGCTAAAAGCTCTCTGCGTCTGTTGTCGTGAGTCTATATATGTGTGTTGCAAATGTGAGACAATTTTCTACCTCCAGATGGTATTGTTGAAATTAATTTAAAGGCAAGCACTTGTAAGGATTGGGTATTCTAAAATTCTTAGAAATATAGAAACTAACTCATGCCTTTCAAGTTCACGTGATCTAAGATTAATCCATAATAAAGAAAAGCTAGCTTAAGAAAAGAAAAACATTCATGATTCATGGGAAGAGGTCAAAATAAAATCAACAGGAGTTTCGAAGAAGTTACCTCCAGCCTTCATGGATGACTGAGGGTTTCAAGCCTTCAGTGGAGGCAGTAACTGCAGATGTGGAAATTCAAGAAAATCAGAAGTGGAGCCTGAAGTTTTGAATTTTTGCAATCTCTGATAAAACTTGATGAATTTCTTATGGGTGAGCAAATAAAGTGGTCTAGAAATGAAATCTGGTGAAGATGCTATGAAGATTGTTGACAACAAAGATTTAGAATATTATATAAACTTGGTTGATACAGCATCTGGGTTTGAGGACTGACTCCAATTTTGAAAGAAATTCTGTGCGTAAAATGCTGTCAAATATATCACATGCTACAGAGAAATTGTTTGTGAAAGGAAGAGTCAATTGATGTGGCAAATGTCATTGCTGTCTTATTTTAAGGAATTGCCACAGCTGCCCCAACCTTCAGCAGCCACCAACCACCCTGATCAGTCAACAGCCATCAACATCGAGGCAAGACCCTCCACCAACAAAATGATTACAACTTGCTGAATAATGGTTAGCATATTTTAGCAATAAAGTATTTTTAGTTAAGGTATGCTCATTGTTTTTTTCAGATATAATGCTATTGCACACTTAATAGATTACAGTATAAGCAACTATTATATGCACAGGGAAACCCCAAAATTCGTGTGACTCTATTGCAATATTTGCTTTACTGCAGTAGTCTGGGACTGAACCTGCAATATCTGCAAGATATACCTGGACATATCCATAAACCCTCTAGTCTTCAGTATTGTGCTTGTTTTAACCCAGATACTGTCTCATTCTGCAACTTTCATTTTCCACTTACTGTATGCTTAACTGTGTTGTGTGCTTAATCCATGTTGTATGTGAAGCTGTCATTCATTAATTTTAATACCGTGCTGTAATATTCAATTATATGAGCTATCATAATCTATTTTTTCCAGGTGATGATGGCATAAAGTTATTTCCAAAGCTGTTTCTGTGTTAACAACAGTGGTGGAACATTCTTGCACATTGTGCTCAATGTATTAGTTGCTTAGGATAAGCACATTTTAACTTGACTAGAAATTGCCAAATTGCTCTTCAAAGTCGTTCGAAATTTTTGCAAATCAGATGAGTGTGAAATGGTATTTCATTGTGACTTTAGTTTACATTTCTCTGTTACCAAAGTCTCATTCTGTTGGCCATTTGTCTTCCCTTGTCTGTGAAGTATCTCTTCACATCCTTTGACCCTTTTTCTATTGGATTATTTCTTTTTCTGAGTAATTTTTAGGAGATCTTTATTCTAGATGCTAATTTTTTCTCAGTTTTTAATTTTATTTTAATATATATTTATTTTATATATATTTATTTTTATTTTAACATAGTTTATCTGTCTTTTCCTGGTGGTGTTAAGTTTTTGTTGTTGTTTTTATCCTGAGCAGTATAAAGACTGCTCAGGATAAAAGCAAACAAACACGATCCGTAGTCTTACCATCCAGGTAATCCAATGACATAAAAATAAACACATGAAAGCAATATATCCAAGAGTTAGGAAATTCAAATATAATAGTAGAGGAAATTATATAAGAAAAGCTACACTTTCCTCCCCCCAAACCAGGTGACCACTGTTAAGTCCTGGGTGAACTGGAAGAAAGGGAAAATTAAAACTAGCTTCTACTCCAGCTGTAGGAAATGTGCTTGTAATCTGATTTGGTTTAGCTGAGCCTTCCAGGAACAAAATAATGTTATTGCCTTGGGCAATTGCAAGAACAAAATGGGCATGCCGGGTAATAATGGAGGAGAGCTAATAATTATTTTTAAAGTTGTTTCCATTTCCTTTTTCTTCTCATCCATAAGTTCTACATGAATGAGAATGGCAAATATTTTCATGTTCACCAATAAGATAAAGTAAAGCAGTTTGAAAGACATTAAAATAATGTAACTCCAATTCTTGTAGCTGACCAATTAGGGAGTTTAGTTCTCATTTCTGTCCCAGTATGTACATACTCTTGAGCCAGCTAATTCAGTTTAACAAATATGAGCATTTCCTGGCAGAAAGCACATTGTCTGAAAGAACGAGCATAGAGAATCAATTTTACAAGATCCTTACTAGAAGGATTCTTGCATCATGGGACTATATGTACAAAGTCTTCCTTGTTAAGTTTCTTTTAATACATTCTCTTCAATGGCATCAGGATGTTATGTATATAGCTGAACCAAATAGTTTTTGGAGGAAAGGACAGGCACAACACAGGGCTGAAAACAATTCACTAAGCGGTGTCAGCAAATCCATCCTGGCTGTCCACAATTAGGATTCTATCACCTTAGAAGCATTGCTGGCAATTTTTTGAAAATATCTTTAAACTGCTATCTTGCACAAAAGGTATAATTTTAATACATATGACTATTAACTTCCACTGAATATTTCATAAACAATAGTAAAATGTATTTTTTAAGGATCTAAAATTTTATATTAAGAACTAACCTTAAGCAGCTTTTTTTTATTGAAAAATTTTCACATACCTAACATTTTTCAAATCTTACTTGTATTTCCATTTTCATACTTACCTACTGATGTTCTCTGGAGAAAGAAAGGTAGTCCATATACAGACATGTCTGACTTGGAACAAGTTCTTTATTACATTAACACGGGGAGCTAACAACATATAAAGTAGAATGTGTAAAATCACAGGGTTTTAGGGGGATGGAAATAAGGGGGGGAAAAACGGCATTATGTTCAAAACTGTCACATGGAGCCAGTTAAAGTGTTTACAACTTACACCAAACAAAAACGGCTCCAAAAATATACACATAATGCTATTTCCATTTATCCCATTTGAATGCAAAATTATATGTAGCTTGTAATTCTCAAAATGTCTTGTTGATTTGAGGAAGGAGGAACATAATTTACATGCACAGAATGCTCCAGAACACTTTCTGCTTGGCTACCAATCTTCCAAGTAGGCTTCCAGAGTCCAAAAGAAACTGACAGTTCTTTGGGCTTAGAGAAGCTTTGCTGACCCAGGAAAAAGACCAACTTTGGATTCTAACAATATTGTTTCAATAAATATGCAAGGTCAAATTCTTTGTTAGCAAATACCCTTTAGAAAAAGTATACCACAAACACATTTGGAAAACATTTTAAGTATATTTATTTAGGGTGGGGAAGATGTAGCAGCCTCTTCTCCAAGCTACTCCTTTGCCTCGGGACTTCTCTGGGAGCCAGCAGCCGCAGGACCTGGGCCTGGGCCGCGCGCGGGCTTAGCCACCACCAGGGGCTCTGCGTCCAACCAGCCCTTGCGAGTGGCTGCGCAAGGCGCCGGAGGCGGCGCGGGAAGACGCGTTCCGGGCGGCAGGGGAGCCGCAGCTGCTGCGCGGCGCCGGCATCTGCAAGTGCTTCCACGTGCTCGCGGGTTTCGGCTTCCCGTCCAGAACCGCCCGCGCTGGGATCGCGCTCGCCCCCCAGTGGATGGTTTTGTGCACCAGAGTAAGCTGCGCATGGACGGCTTCTGGAGCCTGGAGGAGGGTAACAAGTCCGCCAAGGGCCTCAAATGTATTGCAGTCACCCGCCCAGATGGGCTGTTCTGTATTGGGAGTGCAAAGCAGCCAAAAGGAAAGAACGTGAAAGGGAAACAAGGTGCTACAACTGTGGAGGTCTAGACCATCATGCCGAGGAATACAAGCTGCCACCCCTGCCCAAGACGTGCCACTTCTGCCAGAACACCAGCCATATAGTGGCCTCCCGCTCACAGGGAAAGCCAGCCTACTTTCCGGAGGAAGAAGAGATCCATAGCCCCACCCTGCTCCCAGAGGCCCAGAATTAGCCACAGTGGGTGGCAGGGGCGCTATCCTTTTAAGATCAGTCAATTTCAAGGAGCAGGCATCAATGGGCAGAATGGAGAACGTGGGGATAGGGTGGGAACAGGGCAGTTGGCACTGCGTGTATCTCAGGCCGGGGTCCACAGCATCACCCCCTCTTCCCTCTTCACAGGAGGGGAAGGGGTAAGGTACAAAAACTCCAATCGTGCTCTATCCAAATGTATGTGAGGACTTTGGGGGAAAGCCTTCCCTGAATGCTGAGTCTCCACCCCACCCCCAGAATCTCCAGCTTTTGAAAATGAGCGGGATAGAGAAGTTGTTTTCCTTTTAAAGAAGGTTATGTCATATTTCCCATGCCACAGTGAAAAGATTAAGCTGAGATCAGATTGATGCACCCGACCCACAAATGACTACATTCTGTGGGAGGTCACATCTCAGGGGTAAGGCAGGATTTCCACATCCTGTCTCATAACCCTCTTGGAATAGGGTGCTGAGAACTGTCCCAAGGAAGGGTTGTGATGACAGGCAAATGGGGTGGTTGGGGAAACGGCTTGCAGACCTGCTGCTCCTAAGCTCATCCCACCCTATTCGGGGCCCATACAACTTTATTTCGTCCCTTAGACAACTGCACCTCAGGTCCCACTTTCTCCAGGATGCTAAATGCACTGTGTGCAAATGACATTATCTGGTGCATGTCAACTTTTTTCGTAATATAAATATTCTGGTTTAGTATTTTTTGTGTATTTTAATCTAAAGCCCTCATTCCTGCACTGTTCTCATACACGAACAATCTCAGGGATAAGTGGGCAGCAGCTCCGGGTCTGCACAGCAGGAATACTTTTTGTTGTTTTATCACCAGGGAGAACTATTTGGAGTGTATATCCTATTGAACTACTTCATTTTTGCCAATGAGAGCTGGCTTTTCTGCCATAGTGTCCTCTTGAAACGCCCCCTCAACGTGGAAGACCAGGTTTTAATTGGGTGGCCCCATGACTGGATCTCCTACTGGAAGATTGGAAATTGGTCTGAACAGGAATAGGCAGTGAGAGGTTAGGAGAGGCTGGGCCAGGTGAAAGGTGCAGAGGGGAAGCCATGATTAGGTGAGGGGTCTATATGTGTAATAAAGGATTCCTGCCCCAGACCTCTAATCCTGGGGTTTGGGACTCACTTTACATACCAGCTCCATCCCTCACAGGACTGGGTTAGGCCTACCATGCACAGGGTGTATGTGCATGTTTGTAAAAAACATGAGTTGGTAAGATAGGTTTTAAGAACCATAGCTTTGTACCCATCTTGAGCTGCCCAGGGATGGATATATGAAGCAAGGACTAAATTCCTTAACCTTAAAAAAGTCTGGGCTTTTCCTCCTTGGCTTCTAGAGACCATAGCGATGGCTTCTTGGTGGTGCCCAGGGCCAGTGTCCTGCCAGGCTGCAGGAGTGGTTAGTGTCATGGTAGCTAAAGGAGAAAAGGGGGTTCCATTTACATGCTGTGAGGATCACCGAAAACCTACCTCTGTGTTGAAATGGGAAAATGCAATAGAACGCGTTGGGTGAGGTGTGTCTGATCTTGGGTTCTTGTCTTCCCCCAATTACTGCCCCCCTCTAGTTACTGTATTTGTCTGGGCTTTGTAGGACTTCTCGAGTAGCTCATGTGGTGATTGCTAGGTGGCCTAGTTTATGTAAATATAATGTGTTAGTCTTTCTCCCTATTCTTTTGTGGTTTTATTGTTTACAAACTTTTTTGTATTGAGGAAAATAGCCAAAGCATCTTTGACAAAAGGTTGTGTACCAGTCAAAAATGATCTGAAACGTAAACTTGAGGATCCCTCTTCTTGAAGTGGGGGTCTTGAACCAACCTTCCTTTTGTTTCCCTTTCCTCTATTTTGGACCAGATCTTCTGTCCTAACAACTTGACTACTATACCCTACCTCCTATCCACCGCCCCCACCAAAGCCCACACATATACATTAATTTGTGGGGTGCTTCCCCAACTCAAATGATTTGTGCAGAAACCCTGAAGAAGCTAATACTCCATCCCTTGTTCCCATTCTCCCAAGTCAAGACCATTCCTTGGTATGTTACTCATACCGAACACTTAGATTGCTGCATTTGGGTAGATCAAGACTACTTTAATCTCTAATCCTAGGGTAAAGAGAAGCAACGAGAGGGGCTTCCATTTTGAAAGTAGGTCAGGAGACCAACTAAGGGAAGATGAATGTATATCCAAATCACTCAGGAAGTTTTACGCAGGTGCAAGAAATTTATGTCAAAGTAGCCACAAGATTGGACGAACAAATGGAACTCCATGTTTGCTGCTAGAAACCAAAGCTTTGTGTGAAAGCTTGAATTTGGGGGGGTGGGGGGAGAGCGGGGAGGAAGGATAGGAAAGTATGTACCTGTCTGTTCTTTCCCTGATCCCTTCCCCTCATTCCAGAACTGCGGGAACTGAGCCCCACTTCTGATGGTTGATTTTGCTGTGCCGGGTACTTCCACTTGCTAACATTGTGTAACACACATGCTGACCCTCTCCCTTCCCATCTTTTCCCTGGGAAAATAAAAGACTTAACTTGTACTGGGGGAAAAAAGTTATATAGATAATACATGCATAGAACTATATTAAGGAACTCGTGTCTTTAGAGGAACAACTATGAAGTGAACAGAGACATACAAAATCCTCCATTATGCCAATCTCTTTTGGTGGAACTTTTCTTATAGGAACAAAGCAAATGGGATGGGCTTTTAAGCAGATTGATTTTTATCAAACTGGATACCACAACATAATTCCTTGAAATGACGTAAACATGCACGTTCCTATCAAGAAAGGAGTGCTAACCCACCACAGAACTACCTCTAGTTTAGACATGAAATACCAGAAACATCAAGCTATGTTAAAACAGTAGAAATTTGCTTAAAAAAATGCTGATCTCTTTCTCGAGTCTACATTTTAATACTGAAAGTTCTTATCCTTGGCTATTTTTAACCTCATAATTACCCAGGGCTCGTATTACTAATAAAGTTTTACAAGTTCTAGCCTGAATTTTGTTGACCTCTCACTCAACTACTGAAATAAAGCAAACTGGCTTTGCAGTCACACTGTATACAGAGAGTGCCAAAAAAATGTACACACATCTTAAGAAAGGAAAAAACTGTATTAAAATTGTAATACTCAATATATACCAGTAACAAAAGATGAATACATGTCGCGTGTACACATTTTTTTGGCACCCCTGGGATAGAATAAAACAGTTGCGAAGTCCTGGTATCATCCCACAGACAGGAGAGCTCTACAGAGAAGTTTGGTGACTCATCCTCCTGGCCATGCACCCAGTGAACAAATTGGAGAAATAAGAGCTGACTGTTGGTCCTGCGCGCTTCTCATGACACCGTGGTACAAATGTGCCCACACGTTTTGGAAAGTAAGTTCCGTATTGGCATGTGTTTGTTGTTGGGAGTGGGATGAGGAGGCTGGAGTGACAATAAAGGGCTAATCACCCAGGAGATGGGAGCAATTACTCTAAAAGCTTTATCATAGTAAAAAGCTGGAAAAATTATTAAAACACGTTGAACTATATAACAAGTGTCACAGTGGTTAAGTGAAAATCTTTCCAGGAAGCTCTTCTTGAGTGTTCCACATAGTGACTTTTGGGCACATTTACTAACGTGTACCAGTGTTGACACCTTTTTAATATAACCACGGAACTGCCATAGAGACAGTTCTACTGTTGCTCACCCAGTGCCCAAAAGCAGAAGCAGCAGATAACAGGTATCCAATGCCATCTTATTTCTGCTCTCTTTAGCAAAATAACCAAATGCAAATCACTGTTTTTCATTTCCATACTTAGCACCAAAACGAAGAAGTAAAGGAGGCTGCCGCCTGAAGCTGCTTGCCCCTTGGAGTTCAAACAGTGGGGCCAGAGAATTTCCACGCATAGAGTGTGTGCTGCTAGGCCGACCTTAGATGCTCATTTTTAAAATGAAACAAAACACATGAGTAACTTTTAGAATACTAGCAGACTGCAGCCTACACTGATTATGAAACAATTTGTTCCTAAAACGTGAATGTCCAGGTGTTTTTCCTACTATACTGGAAAATGAGTCATATATCACTGTAGCTAGAGCTTAGAGGTCAAACACCATCAAGTGTAAATCGAATCTTATCCCATTATCTCAGATAGTTCCAACATTTCGAACTCCCAGATCACTAAAATACCCAACCCCCTCCTACTATATGTTCTGCCCCTCAAGATTCACTGCATTCATTGTTAAAAAGTAGCTCATGGTTTATGAAATTTAGAATACAGTAGGATCAAATTTAATTACTTCAAATGATTTTTAAGCCAATACTCTGTACCCTCTTAGTGAGATGTTTCAAAAATAAAAATCGTAAATTTTGCACTTACTAAATTGATTGATAAATGTAGAATCAAACAAGTAGGTAAATATTGATTTGTTCAAAACCAAAGTTCTCCCCATGGGAAAAGGAAGATACAAATAGGGAACAGCGGAGGGTGAGAAAGATGAATGTTAGATTTGAAAGGAAAGTATCAGAAGGAACTCATGATATGTAGAAAATGCATTTCCTGGCTCTGTTCCCTGAAAGAGCCTAGAAATAAAGACACCCTAGTCGCACCCATATCTTGATTTCAAAGTACCATTCCCAAGAAAAGAAAGTAGGCTCCTCCCCTAGAGAAACAGCCAATTCCCAGTCTGCAACAGGCAAAGTGTATGATACCCTAGAACACCTCATACAGCAAAAAGCAAGAAAGTGCTCACATTGACAGGCACAGGTCAAGATGACCCACAAAGAAGCTTACAGGTCTTGCTGACCAAATGTGGGACCATTACAGTAACTTAAATGGAACGTTTAAAAAGAATCTATGAGCTCACATTGATATTCATAAAAAGCGGGTAGAGGGAGGAAAAAAAAGTGTTTCTTTGCAAGAGTGCCAGCTAATAATGTAGATGGAATACTAGATTTCGAAAGTCTCAATTTGCAGCCACCAGTGTAATACAATGGATTCTGACGAGGATTATCAATGAATGCTAAAGCCATCAAGTGAACAGGATATCCAAATGGTAATGGTCTCCAAGTATCTCCTCCCAGATTACTTGCTTATGAAAAAGATATTCTTAAAATGAAAAGATCTGCCAGAAACCAAATGATCACACTTGTATTGACAATACTGCGACAATAATTTTATGTGCTTCCCGATGTAATGCAATGAACGAGATACCACAGCCTACATAAGGAGTCTTCTGCCAAAATGTTTATCCTGAACCAACTCATGAGAAACAGAGAAATACAGCCAGCCTTCACACGCGCGAACTCGCCTGCTTTTCAAGGTCAATTTCATTTTTTTCCAAAACGGTGGGAGATTTGTTCCAGAGTAAAGACGACTACAGACATGACAACCAAGTGTTATGGGTTTGGATCCTGGGTTTTAAAAAAAGAATAAGATTAGCTTTAAAGGATATTTGGGGGGAAATTGAGACTCAAGTTTGAATATGTACTACACATTAGACAATTCTGTATCAGTGTCAATAAATTCCTTTGGTGTGATAATTATATTGTGATCACGTAGGAAATGTCCTTATGTTTTAAGAGAGACATGCGGTAATAGTAATGGGTGAAGTCATGGGTGACACAATTCTTTCAAAGGAAAAGTACTTGGAGAAATATGGCAAAGTAACAATTGTTGAATACAGGAAAAGGATATATGATTTCATTGTACTGTACTTTCACTTTTTCTGTAAACTTGGAAATTTTCAAAATAAAAAAATTGGAATTTAAAAAAAAGAAACAGCTTACGGATACCGTGACAGTGCATTTGGGGGCTTTAGCAAAGTGGGGCATCCTGACCTCAATTTTAACCAAACCCAGTGAAAAACCAGAAGTGGTTGTAGAACTGAAGAATCAAGATGAGATGACAAACTCCTAAACCTCCACTTCCTATTAACTTCGACATGTGGATGGCAAGCGGTATGAAGGTGTTGGTAAATGAGTTCTAACGTACCTTAATCTATTTTATCAGCAAAAGACATAATATGATGATAAAAGGCTAACATGTTTCCCTTCCTCTAAATATAATTCCATTGTGGGGGGGGTGGGGCTGGCAGAGGAAGATTACTTTAAAAGTGAATACAAAGAATAGTTACTACACTGACTTATT
This sequence comes from Rhinolophus sinicus, assembly GCF_036562045.2. Lineage (NCBI taxonomy): Eukaryota > Metazoa > Chordata > Mammalia > Chiroptera > Rhinolophidae > Rhinolophus > Rhinolophus sinicus. The sequence continues at coordinate 36,847,722 of NC_133752.1, forward strand.
TTGAAAAGTTAGCAAAATGATGAAACTGGATATTTTCTCATCTAAATCTAATACACATTTATAATTAGATATATACAATTAGACTAGAGCCCTGATTGTTTTAAAATCTCCTAAACCGAGAAAAACATCATCGCCAGTGTAGTGTTTTATCTTTAAACAAAAAATCTTTCCCACCTGGATTTTTTTCCTTGAGCTTATTTTCTAATGATAGACATTGAATCAGCCCACATTGTTGATTCCATGGTCAGTACATAAAATGCTCCACTAAATATTCAGCATTCTCTGGCTTCATAGCGCTCAAAAATATGGTTGCATCTCAAATGCTGCTGGTAGACTCTGCAGAACTAAACACAGTACTGGAATTTTTTATACAGCCATTAAACTTGAAAAAGTATTTTTATTCAAATGGTTGTCAGTTTATTTTAGATTGTGAAATCCACTGCCCCGTTTCCACCACTTTCCTCTGAAATCACAAACAAATGCAGTGAAGCTAATGACTACATGGCGGGATAATCACTCAGATTTTTTAATCTCCCTTTAGACATTATATTAACATTCATATTGCAAGGCATTCCATTCACAAATATTACAATTTGATAAAAAACTTCACACACATACCCCCAAAAGTCTGTACCAGATTCGGTCACTTTACTAAATCATTAAAATAATAAAAGTAATGAAAACATTATCATAATTCTTTTAAAGCAATAAAGGTCTGAGGCACTCTGGGAAAGATGTTCTCGTATAGCATGTCAGTGGTATCAAATTATCTTACAAGAAACTCACCAGATACCCAGTAATCAAGTATACGCTAATGACAATGACCTTGATCTGTCTTCACTGGATCCACTCCCATGTGGACTGAACTAAAGGAACACAGATATTGGGCAGCTGAGGTCATTTTTAATGAGGTTCGATGTAAAGGTGAAGTGTGTTTTCAGCACACCAAGGAGAGCTGCATCCCTACTGCAAGGGAACAGTCTAGTCTTCAAAGAAGTTCCTTTCTTATCACAACAAGGTTTACTAAATGTTGGGATCTAACAGCCCACCTAATAATGTACTCTGCTCACTGCTGGAGAGATTTCAAAACCATTTTCCTCATCAGCTTCTACAGTGCAACAAATGCTGCTGGTAGACTCTGCAGAACTAAACACAGTACTGGAATTTTTGACTACACCCCTCTCTGAGTATCTCCAAGGTATGCCCTTGAAATAGAGTGGAAGGGATCTTTCTCTCCCATTTCGACCAAATAGAGGTCTGAAATGACAATGTATTACAAAATTCTCATGCTTTGTAACAGCCAGCTACTACTTGGAGCATGGCTATTTTTGCCATTAACTAGATTTAAAACAACCTAATGACGTTTTTCCAAAGTGAATTTTGCCACATCCATTCACTGACACAGAGTCTATCTACACTGAAAAGTCTCACTGACTGAGTGCTTCCTTACACACAACTACAAGCGTAAATAATAGCATGGGGGAGAAGGGAGGCCAATTCCCAACTGGGAATTAAATCACTGCAAACTATGGGTCCATTTATGACAGCATATAATCCTGTCTGAGCAGAATCAACACAAACCCCAGGTCACATAGTGTTCAGTAATTATATATATGGAATTTAAAATGTATACATATATATTTCCATACATACATAATAAAAAGTCTGAAGCAACATATGTTGTTAAAGTTTCAAGGATTCTCACCTTCAACATTCATCTGGAAAGCAGCTGGCTCTTGATGGCCCAGGTGTGGCAGTGATAAAAGCAACTAGAAGCAGGTTTAAGTAAAAGTGCTCAAAGGGCAAATGAGAAAATGGGTGCAGACATTTTTGCGGGGGACAGGGGAGCACTGAAAGGAGTTCAGAAATGTTTCCTTTAATCTTCTTGGCTTTTTCAAACCCAAGACAAGTTCTTGAGGACACATGTCAAATGCTGTCGTCCTTCCTTATCTCTAGTCAAAAACAAAACAAGTAATAAAAAACTTCCTCTTCCATTCTGTACTCTCAATAAAATGTGTAAGTACAGCCAGAAGGTATTACTGAGATGTGCCATCTCCAGAGAAATTAAAATTGGGACATGAAGTGAGGCCGCGCGCTGTCCAGTCGCCGGGTTAGGATTTCACAACCAGTGTCCGTGACCAGCAGCGTGTGCTCGAACTGAGCTGACCGCTTCCCGTCTCTCGTCACCGCAGTCCAACCATCTGGCCAGGTTTCATCCTGCCATCCGCCTTCAACAAAAACAATTTCTTAAATCCATCACTCAGTTTTCTAAATCAGTGCTAGGTAAGTGTATTTGCTTGTACTCCTATATCCTTAGATATCACAGAAAACCAATTAGAAAATTCCCTATTAAGATTCTTATTTATACTTCAACTGTTTCCACTAAAGCCTTTCCAACTTCATTTTGGTCTTTAGTTCAATGAAGTAATGATATGATATTTAAATTTACGTCAGGTGTGTTATAACTTCACATTTTTTGTACTTCCCAAATATCAAATAAAGATGCTATCTCCAAAATAAGGGCACTGGATTTCATTTTAGAAAATATATTGAAGCTACTCATCACAAAACTACAAGTAAAAAAAAACTGAATGAATGAATGTAGTTCTTTCCTGGTATAACTCTGGCATCTGACCAGATAAAACGATAACCAATTTATATTGCTAAGGAAATAATATAACTTTTTAGGCTTTTATTACAGCATTTAATTCCTGATATAACTGTAAAATGGCAGGCACACAGATGGTGAGAACAGATTATACTGTGAAATTTTTGTACACCACATGCCTGTCACCAAAACAGGACAAAGAGAAAGAAACAGGGATTGGCTAGAGAATAAAGAAATCATGAGACAGAATGGGACAGAGAGGGATTGAAACTAGAGAAAGGAAATGAAGGGACAGTGAAACAAGCTGGGGAACAATGAAAAAACAATGCCACACTAGAGAAAGAGAGAAGGAGGGTAGGGGAGGCAAAGGGGAAATAAGAACCTTATGCAATTCTGGATACTACTACTATAAAAGTACGTGTTTACAGACTTCGTCTCCAAATTACATGTCAAAAACTCAATACATTCTTCATTTTAGTAATCTTTATCGAAGATTGGATCTCACTGTCTCAGACAAATTCCAGAACATAAACTCTGCACTAAAGTAACCTACTTTTGCAAAATTAAATCCCAGTTTAAAAAGAAAATATGAAGTAGCTTAAAGAAAGTTAACTCATGCTTTGTCAAACACCTAAAGATGAGTAAATGGTTATTTTTCAATGCAGTGAATGACCTTTTCACAAATGGATTTCAGACATAATACTTTGATTTTATTGTGATCTACTAAAACAGGTTATTAATATCAAGACAAATATATTTGGCTGCTATTCTGAGGAAATTCAAATTCCTCTTTGGATGTGAGACTTTGTAACTGGGATTTAGCCTACCTGAATTACACTGAAATATATCAGTGTTACAATTTGCTGATTATATGAACAGGATCTATAGAAAATTATTTGCTTACCACTGTAAATATCACATTATGTCTTACCACCCAGGTGCCAGTTGATGAAAATAGGTATGTAAACAAAAAAACACTTTCTTCTCACTGTCTTGCCTTTCTCTACTAATATTGTTTACTGCCCTTGCAATTGGTTGCACATGATAAGAACTTTATTCTATGAGGACAACAAAAACAATATCTTACAAGACACTGTATGTTAATATAAATCATCTCACTTAATTCTTTTTTTTTTGGCCTCCCCTTTCTTGTGCCTCTCCTCCTCCTCCAGTTCAAGCCGTTGTTTCTCAGTCTAGTCGTGTAGGACACAGCTCCCTGGCCCATGCTAGTATTAGGAGCCTTGTGCTCCCCCTGGCTGAGGCAGTCGGTTGCTGGTGGCTCACAGCAGCTCACGGTAGCCCACGGCAGCACTCAGCAGCCCATAGCAGCTCACACCGATCTCTGGCTGCTCACAGCAGCCCAGCTCCAGGGAGAACCATTGTTCACAATCTTAGCTATAGAGGGTGCAGCTCACCAACCCATGTGGGAATCAAATCGGCAACCCTGGCATTAGGAGCACAGTACTCCAACCACCTGAACCACCGGGCCAGCCCATCTCACTTAATTCTTAGAGCAGCCCCAGGGAGTGGGCAGGATAAAGATTTTACAAAAGATCAGGTTAAGAAGGCTGCGCACTGTCCAGTCGCCAGGTTAGGATTTCACAGCCAGGGTCCAAGACCAGCAGAGTGAGCTTCAACTGAGCAGACCGCTCAGTTCAGATTAGTAGTCGGCAGCCTCTAAAACAACCTTCAATGCTCCCCTCCTCCCCCTGAGTGTGGACTGGACTCACTTCTAAGGAACAGAATCTGGTAGAAGTGACCAACTGTCACTCTCAAGATTAGGTTATAAAAATGACTGGAAAGATCCAGAGAGTTATCCATTAATACGGCGCCCAGGACACAGTACCTACTAATACTGCCTTACTCTGCAGCCCCTAATCTCAACAAAGAACTAACAGAAAAGGAAGGGAAGGCTTCATGAAGCAGGCTCCAGTTGTCACTCTGACATCTCAGTGAAGGGCTCTAATCGTGACACAGAGTCTATCATCATTGCCACTTGCCTGTCACAAAGAGTGAGAACTGTGCTGTGCTTTCTCCACAACAGTTGCATGATGTCACCTGACAACATGAGTGCAGACCCTGAAGAGGCAGAACAGCTCAGGATGTTAGAGTCCAACGAACTGTCCCATGTAACTAGCTCAGTGACTATAGGCAAGTTACTTAACCTCTTCAAGGATCAGTCTGCTCTTCGGTATAATGGGGCAGCACCTACCTCATAAGTTGGGGAGAATTAAATCATGAAACTGTGCCTCAAATTGAGTGGCTCTACTTTTTCCCTCCTCCCCACCCTCCCAACCTACCCCCCAAGCAAGAATTTCTACACATGCTTGATGGAGGCTCCTAATTATTACAATGCTCCCTTTGACACAATCTACATGGAAAGGGACCAGGATTCAAGTACTTCGGCATCTACTGACAGCAGGAGAATTACCATGTAGAAAGTACTGCATTCTTGCCAACCCTCACAATTTTCAGTTCTCTACATGATACTGAATCAAGTTTGAGATGGGACAGGCAGAGGAAATAAAGCAAAAAGAAATTAAGTGATGCAGACTACCAATCTGATCATGAGTAACAACAAGTAAATAAAAATTCAATTAAAGAATATTACAGCATCCTAGTTTCTCACCTTCACAAATCATTGGCTCAATTGTAAATACATGGCCCGCCTTCATCACTCCAACTGCTTTATTTTCTGAAATTAAAGGAAAAAAAATCTCAAAACATAGGAAAAAAAACCCAACAGTGGATTGTTGAACAGCTCAATGGAAAGAGTACACAACTTATATTCCCATCAGTGATTCTTATATTAATTACTTTATCCTCTCCTGATTCTATTTACTTAAATAATTCAACAGACAGGTATTCTACTGATAACCACCTACTTTCGGGCAAATACTGTCCTAGGCATATTTCATCCTGCCTATGTTTTCTTTAGGAAAATACAGGAATATCTGTAGGCTAGATTTCATGGTTATCACTTCTACAAAAGAAAAAGTGCCACCATTTATGTTACAATAGGATTAGAATTGCAATCATGGAACCAAGCAAAGTACCATTACTCATCCAGGTATAACAGTTTAAAGGAGAACAACAGGTGTTTCAAATTATGCCAGAAGTCTCCAACCTCTTGGGTGGTTGGGGGTGGGGTGTGTGTGGATGTGGGGTGAGGGAAGGGACACGGCCCACAGAAACAATTGCCGATTTTCATTAAGTTTTATATATTGTCTTCTTTTTCTTATCTCCAAAGGGGAACTACTTATTAACCTCTTAAATGCTGACAAAACTATTCCTTTTTATTTGAAAACAGCAATTCCATTTCTCCCTCCAAATACTTTTTTAGCTTTTGTCCAAGTTCACTTATGAGAGAATTTTTCAGAACCATCATGAGAAATATAACCATGAATTAAAGTGTCCAGGCCTGCCATTCCACCCCCAAAAAAGGCCAAAATTTTAAAATAGGGGTAGGTCTCTTTAGATAAACTTAGACAAAAATGGAGAGCCAGTTTAAATTTCAAATTAGAAAAACAAGAACTGTTAAGAACCCCAGTAAAAGAATGCCTGCATTTACTCGGCCTGACCAGCAGAGGGCAAAAGCACTATCTTTCAGGGTTTCTTGGTCAGATTGCCAGTTTTCATGATGGCGACATCGGTAATGAATGACACGTGTCCACTGAGGCTGAATCTTCTAAACGCCATGCTTGCTAGGTATAGTCTAATCTCACACACATGTTTATACATCCTTCCTTGTGAATACCTATCATGCTGCATTCCACCTCCTTAGGTATTGCTAAAATACACTTATTGCAAATTCCAAATTTGGAGTTTCTAACTTGTTATAAAATCTGAAATTATTTCTAATTTCATGAATTTTCTCTCCAAGTGACAAGAATTTACTATATATACACCATCAGCCCAGTTCTCTGTGGATATCAACAACAACAAAAAAATGTCAAGAGTGTCAGTGTGGTGTCATGCAAAGAAAAAAGGAGAGAGAAACCTAGAGCTGTGCCGTCTAATAAAGCAGCACTGGATGCAGGTGGCTACTCAGCACTTGAAAAGTGGCTGGTCATATAAAAATATGCCGATTTCAAAGACAAAAAAACATGTGATATAGTTCAATAACTTTTACATTCACTAATGTAGAAATTGTCAGTTTGAATTTAACAGATTAAATAAAATACACTATTAAAATCAATTTCAGCTATTGCTGTTTACTTTCACTAGAAATTTTAAAATTATGTATGTGTCTCATATGTTCTGTTGGGCAGCATTGACACAGAGAATCAAAGTGCCACTCCTGTTTCTGCCACTGATTCATTATTCAAGAAAAGTTACAACTCCCACACATCGACTCATGGTTTCAGTTTCTCAACAGATTTCAACCAACACACATTATCTGAGTAGTCACTACACTATTGCAGACACTATGCTAAGTACTTTAAAACAATTTAAAATTTAAAAAATTTTACCTGTTCTATCATCTACCTCACAAAATTATTGTAATATGCATTCTAAATGTGGGGTATTATCATCAGTACTTCCCAACCATTAATAACTTAAATAAGGAAGCAAATGAACTCTCATTTAAGAAGGACTTACTTCTCTTGCATACAAAGGGGTGGGGGGAAGTTACACAACAATTTCCTGGTTCCACCCTCCCCTCCATTGGTTAGGAATATGGAGTTACAAGCCAAAGAAGAGATCATTTACATTTCAAAAGGCCTCTGCTCCACAAAGACTCAGCTTCCTTTAACACTTCTCCAAAGTGATCACAACATAGCCTGGTTTATACAAAACCCAGTATACACTTGACTGTTCATAAATATATCAAATGTGTGAAATGAAGTATACCTACTGGTCCTTGCTTCTTTTTTCAGAATTGTTTTTTTATTTCTAGTTAAATAGTTTAAAAAGAAATTCAAGTGGCATCTTTCGTACTCGTACATCAGTGACACCATATTCAGCTGACACCATCATCATTGATGCATATCCCCTTCTCCCTCACATTCTACCTTCTTCAAACAGTCTCTCTTCATGTAATCCATACCTAAACCTGCGTTTGTCACCTCTGAAAGGGCACATTTTTCATTCCCTCACTGTACACACTCTTTTTACTTACACACACGCACGCACGGCACCATGCATGCACACCACTGTAATCAGAATAGCTACTTCCATTCTGTTAAAGGAAATGCACATCAGGTGATCACAGAGATTACCAGCAAGGAATGAAGTCAACTACTAATTTTCTGTTGCTAGTGAGACAGGTTAGTTAGTATGACTGCTAGGTGACAGGGGGGCCCATGATGGAATAAACAAAAAAGCAGCCATATCCTGAAACTCCAGGTTCTGGAAAGTCTCCTTCACTCCAGGACAGAGACATGAGAATACACCTTGAGGTTAATAAATTATCTCAAATCCCTTTTGGCTGGACAAAGGAGCAGATCTGATAGATAGGAATGGGTTGGTTCATTAATCCCTTCAGGACAAACCTAATAGACAAATTCCATTAGAAGGCTCCAGCCCCTTTCCCCAAACAGGCAGGGGAAGGTATAAAAGTAAGAGCTTTTGTCTCAGTCACTGGGCTTCCCAGTTTCGGGTAACCCTCCTGCTTGGGAGCTGCAACCTCTTCTCCTGCCTCTAATAAACTATCTTTCTTTACAACTCTGCCTCTCCTGGGTCCGTGTGTCCATTCTTTGGCTTCACGAGACATGATCTGGGCCCACACCCAGAAACTCGACAGATCCAACATCATTTACATCATTTGGGGACTGGGAGAAAAATATTCCTCCTTCACTAGCTTTTATTTTAGGCACAACTCACAGCTTAAATAAAAAGAATTATGTGGTCTGCTAATAAATGCTTATTGATCTATGTCAGATACTGTGACTTCTCCAGCTCCTAATGGAGAGGTTTTTCATTTCCCTTTTCCTTCACAACTATTGACATGTAGGGTTTTACTACCTCATACCTGGACCACTGCAGCAGTGCATTGGCTGACCAGCCACACCAGCTCGCACCTCTAATATACTGCAGACCCCCTGCTAAATTTCTTCCCAAAACAGCAACTTCACCTTGCCATTCCTCTGCCCAAGAATGTTTCTGCAAATCCCACAAATTAAGTCAAATATTCCAGGTCTGGCACTGCCCATTACTAGTTCTTCACACATAACACTCAGCCAAGCTTCTATTGTGTGTCTGTTCAGTCTCAACCAGAAGTTTCCCCTCCACGTGGAATGCTCTTCCTCATCTTCTCCACCAAACCAAATCTCAATCATTCTTTATTTCTCTCACAGGACGGAGCGCCAAATTGTTTCGGTCCTTACTAGACAGCAATATGTACAGGAGACAAATATATGGTGATGGAAGGAGAACTGACTCTGGGTGGTGAACACAAAACGGGATTTATGGATGATGTAATACAGAATTGTACTCCTGAAATCTATGTAACTTTACTAATAATTGTCACCCCAATAAACTTTAATTTAAAAAAAAGTACAGGAGAAAAGACTGACTATGGAAAGCCAGACAGAACCCAGGTACCAATCCTCACCTTGGCATTTATTTACTAGTCTGCGTGAACTTGAATAAATAAATAACTTCTCTAAACACAGAAACTGCTTTTAAAAACAGGGCTAAGAAATTATTCATAGAGTTGTGATGATCAAATGAGATGATGTATATCATCGTTGTCCCTCCAAAAGTAAGTTAACATTAAGTGCTTTCCATGTATTAACTCAATCCTAAGAACAGTTCTAGGGTAGGTGCCATTCCCTACTACTGGACAGAGAACATTAAGCACAGATACATGACAGCGTCCATTTAGCAGTGGCTCATATATATTTGTGAAATTCCTTCTTAGGTCACTTATTGTGGACAGCTTTCATTTCTAGCAGTGAGTAACAAGACTTATTCCTGCATGTTTTATCTCTCCAAGAGAAAAGGTTTCCGGAAGACACTGATTGTCGGAAGACACTGATTGTCGTACACTTCCTTTGTTATTCTATCCGACAGCACTCAACTTGAGGAAAGGTACTTTGCCTATTCCCCACAAATAGTACAGTATCTGACATACGCTAAGTTCTCAAATGAAATGAAGCTGAACCAATTTCATTTAAGGAATCAGAATAGTGACGGCTAGACATGTGGTACAGGTTGTTGGTTCACAAAAATCAGTTTACTTTTTTCCCAGAGTACTCAGCTAGATGACATTTCCCAAACTCCCTTGCAGTTAGTATAGCCATGTGACTGAATTCCTGCCAGTGAAAAGGAAAGGTAGTGATTATGCTGATTCCAGGCTGGCCCATTAAAACCTCCCAAGCATACCCATGCTTCTCTCCTTCCTCCCCAATATCTACAGATTAGAAGGGCAACTCCCAAAGTGACCTTGAAAGCTATAGGTTGAATATGACAAAGCCTGGAATACAGAATAACTGCCCCATGATCCCACAAAGACCAAACATATGTGCTTTGTGGACTGTTATGTAAGCAAGATGAACATATGAACATGTATTATGTTAGAGCAAATATACACTTGCGGGGGTCTATTTATAACAGCCAATATATTACTGTAATAAATATAAAATAGTATGTCCTATTAAATGTCTGAATAAATATTTGTTAAATAAATGGTTGGCAAATACCAAATCTTGGGACAGTACTTACTGGCATAGTGGGGTACATTGGGGGCTGTATGAAAAAGCTTGTGAATTCCATGCCCACAGTAGCTTCGAACAACTGAAAAGCCATTTGCTTGGGCATGCTTCTGAATAATGTTTCCCAGTTCTCTGTAACGAACGCCAGGTTTCACTGAAAGGAAAGGAGAAGACTTGTGACAAAAAGTAGTAACAACATTTACTAAGCAATTGCTACCTATGTGCCAGGAAGTTTTCTGAATGCTTATATGCCCACCTGCTGAAACTTCCAGGTGAGAAACTGAAGCCCAGAAAGGCAACACTACCAGTAAATGGCAAAGCTGACACTCTAACTCGTAGAACCTGTGCTTCCTTTGACGTGGAAAAGGAGGACACATGCGCAGTGCTAAGGGGCTGGGGGAGGCACCTCTGGCTTCCTACATAAACGAGAATGGAAAGCACACTCCTCTTCCTTTCTTTCCCTAAGGTCAAGTGTGCTACATTCCATTAAAGGGAACAGAAGAGGTAAGAGGAAAAAACACCAGGAGAGAAAGGAATGTCCAAAAAGTAACCTAACTTGTTCTGAGTTTCAGTCTGGTCAACTTCTCAAACAATTACTTCCCCTGGGCTTCTTTATCCCCGTAAAAGTGGTTCTCAAGTTATTCATAGCTGCCTCTGCAGAAGCTCCTGGTCCTGGGGGTAGGGTACAGAAAGGTACCTCTCACTATATTTTTGATACCCTTTAATTTTTATGACATTTACTTCTGTTTCAATAAAAACCAAAACAGAAGAAGTGGTTTTCATCGCTGTTCTGGCTCTCCTAGCACTGGGACCCCAGGAGCAGGGCCCTGCCAGACCCGGGGAAATACAGCCATGGTTCTCAGCGGCCTCCGACTGCCACCAGTCTCCTACTCTGCCTGATTTCCAACCTTAGGTTTGGGTACAACATATCTTCTCCAGCCAATCCATTTCTGGACAAACAGCTCAAAGAATCACTTTAATTAACATTTTCTTGCTCTTAACCAGATATTCCAGCTTGACTTTTTTTTTTTTTTTGGGGGGGGAGGTTAATGGTTTTGAGGAGCCACGTTGACATTCACAACGATTTTCTTGCATCCCCACCCAAACCTTCCTATCAGCTCCAGTCAGTGGAGAGAAAAGCAAAATCTGAAGCCATGTTGCACCGTATACAATAAAGAAAATCCCTCTTCAGTAATGAGGAAGGATGAGAGGGGAGAGTTCCTCCCCAATTCTCAAACCAGCGGCAATTCTGGTCCCAAGGGTGCACTCTAACACCTGGAGCTAGTTTTGGCTGCCACAGCTAGGAGTGGTGGTACAGTTGGCATCTAGTGGGGAGAGAGCGGGAACGCTGCTGAGCGTCCCACAGTGCATAGAAAGAAAGGCCCCTACAATGAAGAACGAGCTGATTCAAAGTGCCATGAACGTGTAAGCCGAGAAGCCCTATTCTAGAAGGCTAATTTCAACAACTGGTCAAGCTCTGCGTGTTCTGCACCATGTCAGGCAGCCAAAGTAGTGGGAAGTGGGGGGCAGGAATGAAACTACAAAGCTGTTAATAACACTTTCCAGAGATTAAGCAGCTTTTGTTCTTTCCTTGCTAACTGTAATGAAGACGTTGGTTTCTGATCGTTTCTTGGCAAGTTTTATTCCTGTTTCTTTGTAAAACAACATTCCAGCTGTCTGGTTATTTCAATCAACTCAGAAAGAAGCAAAAAGGATATAAACATTGAACACATCATCTGGCAGAAACCCTAAAAATTATTTAAAACTAAGGCTTCCACAAATGAGAAACGAAACCCTGACATTCTCATCACACAATACCAACCACTGGGAATATTAAAGTTTGCAAACAATCAACTCAGTGAAAAATAAGTAAAAAGAAACCTCACATATTGATACATGAAAACATCGCATGCTTTCATTTTCATTCCTCCAACTTCATTAAATTAGTAAAAATTTCCATCATCTCTCATGCAAGTTAAATGAACTAAAAACAATAAAAGTAATGGCTCTAACTTATTAGCAATAACTGTATGTTTGTTGAAGAATCCTGTCCTGTCCAATATTTTATTGATGATAGGTGGACTCTTTTTTTTGGCAATCATTTGGCCCATCCTCCGGAAGGGATTCCAAATCATCCTTAAACCATTACTGTTAAAACCCAAACCTAACTCAGGTCGGGGAGAGCAAAGCCGGCCGGGACAAAGAGCACATGTGCATGACGAGTCCTCAGAGGCCCATCAACACACAGCAGCTGAGGCTCACCTGCATCGATGGCTTGCATCAGGCACTCATACGTGGTCTGAACCAGTTTCCGTGCTCCCTCATCCACATCTCCAACAAAAAACGTCTCATTCAGGTCCCCATGATAACCATTGCGATAAAGAGTAATGTCCACTGCAAAAAAATGTGCAAATATAAAGACCAAGTTTGTTTGTATTTCAAAATTTAAGTCCCGTATCTCCAACATGACAGCATCAAACAGTTTAACGAGAAAGATAACTTCCACATTCTCAAATTAAGACACCAATGGATACACAGTTATTTCCAGACACGCCTATCTACAATGTAACTAAACTCACTGTGGAGGACAGGGACATGGTCATGCAGTATAAGCCAGACAGTGGGCTTTTATACTCTTATAGTAGTAATTAGATCACTTGTGGCAGAAGTAAAACGCGTCCGGGATACATTCATGCAAGATCAATAACCTACGTTAATAACATTACATGGAGGACTTTGCTACATCTGACATACTGCTTTAACTTACTATCTTCAACGAGTTTTTCCTCCTCCTAGTGAATCAATAAATAGAAAAACTCCCACTATTCTACACTTATTTTTTAAAAACTCATTTGTCTTTCACTTATTTGTGAATATTCATCCTTTTTTTGCCCCCATGCTGAAGAATACACCATTATAATACACTAAATGGATATTAAAGAGTACATGAAATGAGTATTTTTAAACCATGAATTTTCAATCAAACTACAATATCGCAGTACAGGTGTCTTGGCTTTAGCACAACACATTACATTCCTGAAAAACCTCATGCATTATGCATGTAATAAAATAAAACAGGGTTTATATAAAAAACAAGGTTGGGAAGACCCCTCCAAATCTATGGCACTTTATGCAGCTAGATACCCTACCTAAAACAGTAACAATCCAAATAAAAACAGTGTCTCCACTACCATTCACAGCCAGCATCAAGGTCAATACACTCCCTGCAGCCTTGAACACTTGGGCTCACGCTTCTTTGTTGGATATGTAGGTCCTGATTACTAAAGAGACCAAGTTCAGCAATATGAAAACTACCATCTAGGGGAGCCACCTTCATCAGTTTTTTTTAATCACAGAGGAAAATGTCTGGACAGCATCTTCCTCTGCACTTGCAGCTTCCCAAGATAGCTTAACATAGTGGTCCTTAAAGCGGTTTTATGAACTCCCTACATAAAGAAAGGCACTTCTGCTGAATTTTCACCTTTCTTAAGGTCTTCATATATTACTAAGGATTTCTCTTTATCTATCAAAAAGCCTGCCCTGATATCTTCAAAACCATTAACAAATACTGTAAATAACGCTGCAATGAACAGAAGGGTGCCTATACCTTTTCGAATTAGTATTCTCGTTTTCTTGAATAAATACCCAGAAGTGGAATTGCTGCATTATTTACAATAGCCAAGATACAGAAGCAACCTAAGTGTCCATAGATAGATGATGAATGGATAAAGAACATGTGGTGTGTGTGTGTGTGTGTGTGTGTGTGCACGCGCACGCACACAATGGATTATGCAATAAAAAAAATAAAATCTTGCCATTTGCGACAATGTGGATGGACCTAGAGGGTATCATGCTAAGTGAAGTAGGTCAGGCAGAGAAAGAAATAACCGTATGGTTTCACCTGTTTACACATGACAGATTACTAGCATACTGGGCTGATCACATTGTAAGGTATGTAAATGTCGAATCCGTATATTGTACAATCGAAACTACTATAACCAGTATAAGACTGTATGTCAACCATATTTAAATAAAATAATTAATTAAAAAGAAAGAAACTGAAAAAAAAAAAAAACCACTGAAATAAAAAACTCATTAATGGACTAAAAGAAAAAGGAAAAATATACCATTTGCATCAACATTACTTCCACATTTCACTGACATCTTTCCCCTATTCCCCAATCACATAAACACCAAACACATCATACTAGAAGTATTTTTAAAGCAGTATCTTAAAACCATAAAAAAGGTTTCCACAGATTTGTTTAAAATTTTAAATATGAAAAAGGGTAAGTTAAAGACAAGAAGCAACTGAAGAAAACACAAGTCTCTATCAGACTCCCAAAACCTTGCTGTTTCTTTGCTCATGGTGACAAAAGTCACTTACATATTTCTTACCGTTAACAATATCACCTTCTTGCAAGGGCCGTCTGTCTGGAATTCCATGGCAGATCACTTCATTCACTGAAGTACAACAAGACTTTGGGAAATTATAATAATTCAAGGGAGAAGGATAGCAATTTCTGGTGATGCATGCCTACAATAAATTAAAATACAGAGAAAATAATTTGGAACATGTAAAAGAAAAAAATTAATCTGTTTGCAATCAACTGGATTTTAAAATTTGAAAAATGATAAACCATTTGTCATACAGATGCTCCTAATGAAGAATTTGTTTAATATTTTATGTTAGAAATAGCAGTAAATATGATCTGAAACAGTATACAACAGCATTTGTGCCAGTGAAATAGACTGTAGGCAAACCAATATATTGATAATTGCAAAAGAAAAGCAAATTCACATATTACAAATATTTACAAATATATACAAATTGAAGACTCTAGTTTAGAATGAACTACTTCTTATGAAAAATATATTAAAGTAAAATACTATTTAAAGTAAATGTTAGCATGCACTTTTACTGTAATTATAATTTCTTATATAGAAACAAGCCTGTATCGCTATATCCCTATGACCAAAAAATGAATACAAGTATAATTAAGAAATGGTAAAGTACTTCCAGGGATATTTTAATCACTACAGTCATGCGGAATAAACAACAAAAGGAACTTCTAAGAAAATGGTCTGGTTTTCCATAACAAGTCTTATTTTACTTAGATGTTTTTATACAGCGGTAGTCATACCATATATAATTTTTCTCTCCACACTGCCACATAGTCTTCAGACTAGTAATTTTTAAATAGTTGCACATAGTACAATTTGTGGAATACGCTATAATTTTATTGACAATTCCACTATTCTTGGAAATTTAAATTGTTTCCTCAATTACAAAACACATTCCTCCTTGCCAATAACTACATGCCTATCACTGTTGCCCTGCTTACAAGATACTTCTGTATTTCCCACAGCAGACTGTCTTGACTGAATGTCAACTCCATCACAAACTAGGTAATCTTGGGCAACTTAACCTCTCCCTGGCCTCAGTTTCCTGATCTATAAAACAGAGATGCTAGTAGCATCTACCCCGTGGAGTAGTTGGGGAGATTAAACGAGTTAGTAAAAGAAGCACACAAAAGCGCACATGGACCATAGGAAGCAGTCAAAATGCAAGTACTGCATACTACGTATTTTATAAAATATGGAATAATCATCAAAAACCACAATTTATAAAACTGTGAATGTAAAGTCTTTATGAACATTACTATGCTCAAGACACACTGTCAAATTGCCTTTCAAAAGAGTTGCCCCAATTTACAATACAGTACCAGCTTCAGCATCCCCACAAAGGCAGTGGATATAAACATCGTTAACATACTTAATAATTTAGTAAATCTTTATGATTTTCATGCGTATGATGACAGAGTGCGTTTGGTTTTCCATGTGACTTATTTTCTAGTTAATAACTATTGGTCTTTTTTTGTGAACAAGCTAATCATATAATGTATGCACTCATCTCTTACAGGGTTTCAAGGTCTCTCCTTGATGGACAGACAATCTTTATAGAAAAGATACCCCTGTATCATATTTACTACAAATATTTATCTGGTTTGTTTACTGCCTTATTATTGTGGATGTGAAAGGGAACATTTTTTCCACTAATCTAGTTTCAGAAGTTGTATTCTTTTTTATTTCCGAATTTGATGTATGTGGTGACATAATTTATTTAAAGCACTAAAAAAATTGTTTATTTTATAAAAGCTAAATTGTTATGAAATGTGAGGTTTCAGAAACAAGATATTTCAAGCTCACCTCAGACCTCAATATTACAGATACTGAAAGATTTGGGAATAATGATTGTTGAATATTTTCTGTATTTGAAACAAAGTAAAATTAGCTTTCAAATAAGCTTAGCCAAGTTGCTTTAGATATTCAGAACTTAGCTTACTTAGAAGTCTAAAACATCTAATAATGTGAAAAAAATTTCAAAGCACAAAGTCCTTACTAAGTGTACGGCGTGATCTATTTCTTCAGTAGTTACACCCGGTTTAATCATCCCTGCAGCAATGTCCAGTACTTCTCTAGCCAGCTGTAAAAAAAAACGAAACAAAAAACTTAAAACATTCTAGAAGAAATGAAATTTTTACCTCTTTGTACTATCGTGGATTTTTGTGAGATTTGTAAAATGCATCACATCTTGAATATTATAATTCTGGATTTTCACTTTAAAACCATTTGTATTTCTAACGCCCATCAATAAATGTGTGTATGCGTCTGTACACATATAAATAAAATTGGGCTAACTAGCAAATACCTTAATAAGTCTGAATGATTTGTATGTGAAAATGTACATCCTATGTGATCTAAACAATAATCAAGTGGTGGAGGCTGAGTCTTGTCATATTTCTGTATCAGGGAAGGGAAAGGAGGGAAATAAAAGAGATGAATGATTTTCCTCAAAGAATCATAGCACGTGACAGAAATATAAATGTCTCCAGATTATCAAAGAAAATTAGCATCAAATCAGTTTTAAGCACTGAATAAAAACTTTAAGGCTGATTTCTAAATGAAAACTATCAATTCTTCAGTTTTTTTCCTTAGAAAAATGTGACCATGTGATTTGACTTAGTAAGTACCAGCCACTACTACCACACTGCATGGGGATTTCACAAAAGGAGTTTTAGCTTAATTTTATACAAGCCTTAATTCTGCTCTACGCTATGATGACTCATGAAAATAAAATGAGAAAATATCACAAAAACCTGGTTTAAAAAAAAAATACATGGGGTAAAACAGACTCTCAATTCAATAGAGATTACCTGCCATTTTAATTTTCAAACAGGCTATTTAAGTAGAAAACAACTGTTACACAGAATTATATACTAAAAAAAGTTTAACGAAAACAGTAAGTATGGCTAGCCTTACAACGTAACATTTTCTTCCCTTTGTCAATCAGCAAATCATTGACTTCATGTCTAATAACTGCTTAAACGTGTCCTACCCAATGAGGGAAAAATTCTTACCCTACATACAAGTCGCATTCCTTCTATATCTTCAGATGAGAGTAATTTAATTTGAGAAGTACCTTTAAGAGCCTGTTCAGATTCGGACATTCCTGGAAAGGAAAATCAGTAAGTAAAACCAAAACGAAAGGAAAGATGTAGTATTAAGTATAATTATCTCCCTGATAATATAATAATAATCAAGTTCACTATTTCATACCACGGCATTTTATAATTTGGGAGGGTCTAGGTCAGATTTTTAAAAAATATATTTTCGACATGAAAAGGAAATTTGCTAAATAAAACTAAAGAATTCTAGAGAACAAATTTCCAGATCTATTAGAAATCAGTCAATACAGAGTACTTATTCTACGACAGGCAGAGTGCTAATAAAATAAAGTCAGTAAGTGATTCACAGTTGAATAGTACCACACAACTGACAAACTGCTTTCATGATCATCATCTCATGATGCAACTATAAACCAACAACTGATAAGTCAATTATACTCATTTTTTATTTTTAACAGGACCCTCAGTCAGTGTTTTCCAAATTGCTATTTGTGACCCGTTAGTGGCCTATGACTAACAATTTTTAAGTAAATAAAAGGAACAGAAAATGTTAGATTACATCATACAGGGCATGGGTAAGTGCTATTATTTATTAATTTACACACACACACACACACACACACACACACCAATTCATGTTTTAAAATACATTTCTCACTCTAAGTCATAGTCAGTAAAGTTTAAAAAATATTGCCCTAAGAAGCATCACTAATCAAAAAAATTAGCTTAACTCAAATTATTCATGTTTAAAAATATTAAAACTAGTATAATGATTATTTCAAAATCTGACAAAAAGAATATAACAAACTATAAACTAGTATTTTTTAATAAATGGTGATATAAATATCCCAACTAAAATATTAAAACATGATCTAAAATACATGTAATACACCATGACTTGAGACATATTGGAAAGGCAAGGATAATTCAGTATTAACAAATATTGTTGCTATTTGTTACATTTATAACAAATATTGTCATTCAAGAAGGAAAAATAAATGATCATCTAGAAAGATGATTCTGATAACATGGCCAGCTACCACCCCAACATGATAAATATGATTCTCAAGCCAAGAACCCAAATCATGGACAGTCCAGTAAAGCACCATTTAACACTGTTCTAACAGGTTCTAGCAGGTATATTAAACAAAAGAAAGAAAGAAAATATAAAATTAGAAAGAAAAGGACAAAATTCTTATCCATTTCAGATGATTATATATCCCTACAATAAGGGAATACCTAGTAAATGATCAGAAATAAGAATTCAGCAAGTTGGCAGATTATAAGATAAATGTATTAAAATCAATAACTTTCCCCTATATAAACGAACTAGAAAACATCGATGATACTATGTACAAGAATAACTAAAACAGATAAAGTATCCAGGAGTAAACTTAATAAAAGACCTAATGAAGAAAATTTTAAAATACCACGGTAAGACATAAAAGGAGACTTAAATAGAAAAACATACCCTGTTCTTGGATAGGAAGACTCAATATTGTAAAGGTGTCAATTCTTCCAAAATTAGTCTATAAATTTAATACTATCCCAATAAAAAATGGCAACAGGATATTTTTGGGAACCAGACAAACTGATTCCAAATTTCACATGGAAAAACAAACATGCAAGAATAGCCAGGAAAATTCTGAAAAAGAGGAAAGGTGGGGGCAACAAGGCCTACCAAATATTAAAACAACATATAGCTATAATAATTAAGAGTATGGCAATGGCACATGACTAGACAAATCGGTTAAGGAAACAAAACAGAATCCAAAAACAGACTCCAAGACATGTGAAAATTTCATATAATGATATGGGTTGCATTTTAAATCAGTAAAAAAAGGACTGATATTTTAAATAACTAGTGATGTGACAACCAGATATTCTTTGGAGAATAAAATTAAGTTGCATCCATATTTAATTCCTAATACTAAATGAGTTTCAAAGGATCAAAAATTTTATCATACAAAAAAAGAGTGAAACCATAAAAATAGTGGAAGAAAACATGGGCAAACATTTTTATAATCTGTGAACCAGAAAGGTCTTTCTAAATCATTAAACCATAGACACCTGACAGGAAAACACTGATAAATTTTATTACAGAAGAATGTTGAAAGTCTGTCAAAAATGTAATGCTATAAACAAAGATAAAACGTAAAGTTAAATTGGGAAAAAATGTTTATAGCACATACATCAAAGATTATTTTGATGTATAGAAAGAGCACTTATAAATAAATCAGTATGGAAAAAACTAGTAACCTAATAACTGGGGAAAAAGGCTAAGAATGAACAGACAGTTCAAAAGGAAAGAAAATACAAATGACTTAACATATAAAGATTCTCAACCTTATTCATAATTTTAAAATACAAATTAAAATAATAGCAAAATACTATTTTTCATCTTTCAGATTAGCACAGATCATCAAGTTTGATAGCACTATGACGGCGCAGATATGAAAAAAAAAAAGAGAGACCCAATGTTTTTAATGGAAGTAACAATCGACAAAATCTCTAAAACTTGTTATATCTCTCAAAATAAAAAATACATGAATTCTTTGATCCAGCTATTTCATTTTAGACAATCAACCTACAGAAGCATTCTCACATGTGCACAAACATATAATTGTAAAAATAGTTACTACAGTCAAATTGATAGAAGTGAAAACCTGTAAATAATCTAAACATACATTAGTAGGACCCTAGTTTAATAAATTATGGTACATCTACACAACGAAATACTTCAGACGTTAAAAAGACAGAAGTAGTTTTATACGAGCTTATACGGAATATTTATAAGATATATTAAGGGACTATAACAAGGTAAGTTGTATATAGTTTGTTCCTATTGTATATAATTAGCCGGGGGCAGGAGGTGGGAGAGGGGATGATACGTGTGCACATATAAAATATCTCCAGAAAGTTCTACAAGAAACTGTTAACAGTGGTTCCCTCTGGGGAGTAGGACTTACTTTTCACTGTGTAACATTTTATCCTATTAGAATTTACTTTGTCTATATATATTTTAAAACTACATTCAAGAATATTAAATACAGAGTAATGAAATTACACATCCTCAAGAGCTATCATTCAAAATATCTTTTCCTTCAATGTATTTGAAATAGTGAAGTTTAACTAAATTTTTAAATTATATTTATAAAAATGTAATATGGTTCCCACTTCTTAGAGAACAAAGCAAAGGTACCTTAGTTTAGCAGATTAAACCACATGAAAACACTGACTTTCAACTATTTTTGACATGCAAAATCAATAACTTCCCATAACCCAACTTAATTTAAGTTATGTGTACAGGCCCTACGGTCAGAGACTGCTCCATTACCCTGTGCTGCAAATTACCTATCTTCTCTGTGTGTCTCACTATCATTATCTATAAAATGGAAAAGACAACAGAACCCACCCCAGTAGTAACACATGTAGTAAGAACTTAGCATAGTGCCTGACACGGTTACAAAAAAACAAATATCAAGTACAGAATATCATGATCGTCATTACTATTATCATCATCACTACTATTTCTGTAACTGCTATAGCCCTTTAGAGTCTTTAGTTAGGTATTCATTCATGAGGCCTCCACAAACTGTTTTTATCTATTAATAAATATATATTATTTGATAAAGTGGAGGACATTGTTAAAATCAAAACTATGTTTTAAATCTAGAATTTGATTCAACAATATAAACTACCATACTATGTTGAATGTAGCCTCTGACAACTACATAAACAATGTTTTCAAAAGTGGGTAGATTTCTAATGCAAGGAAACAATCTTTAATTCCCTCAAATGTTCTGTGTTAAAAAAAGAAAAAGTGTATTTATTAGAAATCCAGAACTGAAAAACTTCTACAAAAAAAAAGCACTCCTTTCCTTTGCAGTAGTCATCAGGCTCACAAATTGAAAACTGAAATATCAGTTTAGCAGAACTTACCTAAAGGGTGATCAGCATAATCTGGTCTTTGAATATAACTTGGCACTGGCCTTGTTGGCATCTAAAAACATCAAAGATGTTAGTTAAAACTGAGTCAAATATGAAAGCAGCTTTCATTACTGAAATTTACTAACAAAGGAAATAAAAGTGGGGAAAAAACACTAAAAAGTTCATTCATTTCAATTAAATAAGAAAGTTTTAAACAACATCTTAAATATCGTATCTATTTCACAAAGATTAAGTTGCACTTCCCTAGTGTTAACGCCACCCTCTTTCTTAGGATATATAAGGAAGGGGGAGAGGGGCCAAGGCCATTAGGGATTTAAAGAGTACACGCAGACAACTGGGTGCCCAAGCTGTTCCAAACCAACTGGCAAACCAACAACAATAAAATAATGTCTCTAAGTAAATATACACCAATATGTTCCTGATCATTATCTCTGGGAGGTAGGATTAAAAAGACTTTCTAATATTTGTGCTATTTTTCCACATTTCTAAAATTAAAGATTTAATCCTTTTATAAAAACATCAGTAAAGAGAATTTAAGTATTTAAGGATGACAAATAGATTTCAACTTAAGTGGATTTCTACATTAAGACTCTGAAGCCCATCTGACAGGAACATAGGGGTAGGAGTGGCAGGAAAGCCATATCAAAATTAACCTAGAAACATATCACGTTAAAGAAATTTTTAGAAAATTAGTCATATACACCACCATCGTGCCAGATAAAAAATATCAATTCTACACTTTCTCTTTCAAGACTAAGGAAGTTTTAATCCTGTGATCTTAAATTCTTTCTACTTCATCCATAATTGTCAATTGTCCCTACTAACTTTCAAATAATGTACAATAAAGAGCTAGAATACAAATTTAATCCTGATTATATGATTCATAATTGGAATACAAATTGTAAGTATCATTTTTAGGAAATGGCAACTTCTAAAAATTGGTGTATAAGAATGTTAAATTTTTATTACCTTATTTACTCACCAGTGGATAATGTGGTCTGAGTTTACCAGTATATCGATAACCTGCCCATGGGTCAGTGTTAATATCACCTTCAAGAGTCCAGGAAGACACTTCTCGCTTTGCCTTTTCATCTTCTGTGTGATGGATGGATGGGAGTAAAGAAGAGAGAAAGAAATGCTTCATTGGTCAAGCTAATGAGCAGCAGCACATCTGAACTATCACTTGTTTGAACACCACACCGAAGAGCTCAGGCACAAAAATCCAGCAAACTCTCACCCTAAACTAAATCGTAAAGCTACTGCTTTCCTGCTATGTTCACAACCCTATGACTTTTCAAAGATCTAAGTGTCTTGGGAGAAAAAAGCCCAAGATAACCATATTGCATGTTTCTACACAATGTCGACTAGGAACAGCTCACAGAACTCCTTTTCCGAGGTAAATGCTAAATGGAGTCACTATCCAATATCAATTTATAGGAAGCCTGTTTTGAAATGTAAAATCTGAACCTAGGAAAAACTTCCTAAATAAGAGCAGGTATTACAACTAAATTCTGCCCTCTTAGGAAAAGAAGATTCTAAAGAAACCCAAAGCAAATTTAAAGTAAAAAACATTTCCCACTTTAGCTGATGGCTTTCAATTCAATATTTTAAACTGCTTTAATAATGTTGTAAGTATCATTTGCCTTTTTTCAGGAAGAGGGTAAGGGAAGTAGGTAGGAAAAGGCAAAGATAGGGGAGGTAACAATCAGTAGAAAGCTAATGAAAACGCAGTAGAAAATTTAAGAATCACACAAACACATACACATAGCCCTTACCGGATTAGTTATTAATACATAATGTTGTTATATTGAATGCACCTAAGGACCCTTTTCACACAGAAAAGACCTTCTATGGTATCTGATACCAGCAAACTGACTGCATCTCTTAGTTACAGTGTAAAACAAAACCAACCTAAGACCTTAAAGAGCAGGATTTCAAATCCCTCCTAGACCAACGACTATCAACCTATATACCTCCCAATGCACACCCATCTTTTCTGATTACTGTCATGCACGCTATCACAGGTTTCAAAAGTCAGGCTTCAAATAATTTTAGAAGTGTATGAGAAAATAAAACTCATCCTTTAAAAAAATCTATTTAAAACATGAAGTGGGGGAGAAGAGATGGAATCATACCATATTAAGCTAGTGAGGAATGGTGAAATGGGTGAAGGTGGTCAAAAGGTACAAAATTTCAGTTACAGGACAAATAAGTTCTGAGGGATGTAACGTACAGCATGGAGACTAAAGGCAACAACAAAGGGACAACCCAGTAGAATTTCCTCATTTTACAGATGAGGAAACTGAAGCAAGGCAAGTAAAGGAATAGAAAAGAGTAAGAATAGAAAATAATAAGAATAGAAAAAGAAAAGCTCTACAGTGCTACTGAATTTTAAATACCTTCCTCCCCTCTGGAGTTCAGGAAAGCCGCTGTGAATGTTAATGTCAATAAGAAAACTGTTTCTCATCCAAGGATAAAAATAGACTCCATTCATTGCCAGTAGGGCCAGACATTATATAAAACAGTTAGAAACGCAGGCCCACTGACGCCTGCTTCAGCTATGAACTGCATCAAATGCTTTTGTCTGAAATATGAACCTCAAGAATAATTTTCACCTGAAACCCAGGGCAGAATAACAATCAAGATGAAGGCTTTTTGCTTTAACACACTCCTGGGGCGGGAGCAAGAAGGAAAAAGGTAAAATCTTTCAAAGCTTCCTGCTGATCTGCATTCTAAGCCTTCCACGATCTATTTTCCAAAGAGAATTGAAAGCAACTTGAACAAATAATATAAGCAAAAAGCTATCTAGATTGAAATATGGCAAGTTCTCTTCTAATGATTTACTTAGGGAAATTCACACTTCAAAAGTCAGTTCATTTACATTTTAGGAGCAATTTGATCTGAGCCCTAAGTGCTAGACACACACTGGACACCTAATAAATCTGAACTGGACTTGTAGGGGGCGGAGGATCGGTAACAAAATTGCATATTACTGGTCTTTCTCAAAAGGCTGTGAAAGCACAGGACATTGTACACAAACACTTGTAAGCTGTCTCTCGAACATCAAGATGCCACAGGGCCAGGTAAGCTGCAGGTAGTGTCAAAGAATACTGGGTATGGTCAAGGTCTGGCCCAAAGCCCATCACATTCAGGCTTTAGCCTTTAAAAGGTTCTGGGCGGGCTGCCCCTCCAGCTGGCTGACATAAAATAACTACACATGTCTAAGCTTTGCCTAGGACAGGATTTTCTAATCACAATTCTGACTCGGTTCTTCCAGAGAGGACTATTAAATAGCTGTGGAACACTTATATATTATGTACTGTACACATGCAACGACTTCACATGGATTTGTTAATTTAATCCTCACAACAAACTTACAATTTCAGTATTTTGAGGTAAGGTTCAAAGTGAACCATGCTCAAAACACTTTGTGGAACCCGTTCTGAAACACTACATAACACCTTCACTCTGCAAGCCCAAACTCAAGCACACTAGTTTGGAGGGTAGAGGAGTGGCATAAAAGAATTATTTAGAGTTTTGGGTGTGTGTGTGTGTGTGTGTGTGTGTGTGTGTGTGTTTAATGGAGTTTTTATAGCATATTTTTGGCTACTTACTCAAAAGATGCCCATCAAATGCTTCCACCTCTTATTTTAGGAAATGGGAGACAAAGAAACACGATGACTATCTCAATGATACATAACAAGGATAGACTAATATTGAGATGTGAAGTGCTACAACTTTTACAGATCACACTAAAAGCAAACACTACTACGTACGTACACTCTGGCAGGGACACTATATAGGAAATGTGTGCCCTCCCATCAGCATTATGTGCCTTTAAGGTCTTTCTAATCTATCTGATCTTCTTTACTATGACACACAAAAAATAAATCCTGCCCTTGAGTCATTTATTTAACTCACACTTGAAATTTTCCTCAAGCTTGATCAACTGCTGCAATCAAGAAAACTCCAGGTCCAGATAGTTTCACCAGTGAATTCTACCAAACATTTAAGGGAGAAATAATACCAATTCTATATAATCTCTTCCAGAAAACAGAAGAGGGGGAAACACTTCCCATTTTATTTTATGAGCCCAGGATTACTCTAATGGCAAGACCAGTCAACAATGTTAAAAGCAAATTACAGACCAAAAGCCCACATGAGCAAAGCTATAAATCAGGCATCCTTCAAGATTCACACACAATACATGTTAAAAAGAAAAAAAAAAAAAAGCCTGAGTGTATCACCTTCATGACATAAACTGCTTGATGTATGTTCTCATTATTGTTTCTTAGAATAAGGTGCTGTCTCTTATGATGCCCTGTTCCGTCCTAACCCAACCTTCTTTCTCCCAGCCCCTTCCCCAATACTCTGCTTGCTCTGGAGATCACCCTTCCCCAAACGTTCCCTCCTCTAGGGCTGTCATCCACAGTGGTGCAGTCAGGGTCAATTTATTAGTGTGGGAAAGAAACAGGGCTGGCCGGCTGAGGGCTGTCTCTACCTGACACAGCCTAAAGGGATGAAGAGTATTAGGCTCACCCACTGAAGAAAATCATCCCGAAAGATCCAAGAGGGCACCATACTAAACACTTAGAGGTATAAGTAAAACCAAAATAACCTCCATTCAATGCAGTAATAATAACGTTCTTTTTATTAGGGTACATTACCTATTTAACTCTCTTGTAGGCCATACTGAAATAACTCTACCCACAGAAATCCAGTATTAAAGAAACAGGCAATAAGTTAGCAAATGGTTGGGGTAGAGACCCATTCTAAGCTCACTGACTTACATACGGTTTCATGTTTCACTTCAACACTCTGCTTTCCTATGTTTTACCTTCCTGATTATAAAATGTTAATTGACTCAAAGAGCTCTAAAAATACATAACGCATTAGAAATATAATATTTAATGTACGAGTGGATAAAGTTAAATGGAATTACTTAAAGCAATCTCTATGCCCTGATTTGAGGTAACAAATTCTGTCATTTACTCTGATAAACTCATTTATTCACAATCATTTTTCCTCATCACTGACTACATTTCCTCCAACAGCCTAGCATTTCCAGTAAATGTAGACTTCACTTTACACAACAGAAAATATCTTCTTGAAGTTTTATTTCCGTTTCCTTCAAATGGTAGTTAAACTGACCTCAATGTGATTTTAAGATATATATATATATATATATATATATATATATATACATATATATAAAACAATCTACCAAACTTCATTAAATCAGCAAATTTCTAAAAAATATGCAAGTAGAGGAAGATAAACTACCAAGACCAGTAAGTTGAAACAGCCCTTAAACTAAGGACCACGTGCTGTGCTGTCTGCCAAGGCTTCATCCATCAGGACGGCAACCCCATGGGAACAGAAAGCCCTTGTAAATTTTCAGGTAACAGTGATGGGTCATCTTAAGCCAGCCACACTTGTGACATGAATATACAGATGAACAGCCAAGCAGGAAAGGCTATTAGAATCAGAGATACATCCCCGTGGCTGACAGAATAGCTAAGAAGCAACCACCAGTTTCTCACAAAGTAACTTCAAAAGAGCAAATTAAACATTAGACTATAAGTAATAATGTTAAAATACCAAAAAACAAAATAATATAATTTTGAGTAGAAAAAGCAATCAAAATTCAAACTAAACAAATACAAAAGACATCAGGCTAAATAAAGCCAGATAGCTCATGTGCCCTTGCCTTCAAAGTGCACCATTTCTAGCAAAGGAAAGAGTCTGCCGAAAGATTAGACATTCTCAGGTATTGCTCAAGTAAGATCCATCTATCCTAGCAACCATTTCATGTTTTCATGTTACCTGTGTCATATAACATCAACAAAGATATTACTCAGCCACATTTTAGTTACATGATTACAAACCACAAAGAACAAAAAATATGTCCAAGTTCTAGCTTTTGGAATTACACTTTCAGAACATTCAGATACATACTTTTAGATCATTCAAACATACACCTCCAGAAGTGGAAGAATACTTGTCTTCTGCACAAAAGCCACTTAAGACAAATGGTAGAGAGATGTGTGATTTTACTTACTTGCTTTCTTATGCAGTAACTTGTGAGTAGCCCAACTTCCTTTAAAACATTCCTAAAAGAGCAAACATGGAAATTAGTGTCAGTCCTTCCTTCATTTTAATATTATTTTCATGGATGTTGTACATAAAAACAGTTAGGGGAAACTTCATTTGCAAAAATCAAATCTGTGACTTCACTAAGCTGAATATTTAGAAAAGCTTAAGAAATGATGGCAGACTATTTAAAAATTCATTTCAAAAAGCAACCTAAACTTTAGATTACTTCAAGTAAGCAAGAAACATTATCCTATATTGTAAATAGCAGTTGTAGTTTTATTTCAATTTTATGTCACCAGATTATTTTGAAGTATTTAGAAAGAACCATGAGCCAATTATCAATCAAAGACGAGGACGAAAGACAAGGAAAGATCCTGCAGATTCTTCCATTATATATTTATAGTAGTTTGACTCCCAGTCGGTCATAACCCACTTTGCTTACTACGCGCTGACAGCTCTATAGACTGTGAGCTCTATGAGGGCAGGGACCATGGCAGGTTTACCTATAGTCTCCAGAGCCAAGCAGAGCGCCTAGCACACATTAGAGTTTCAGTGAGGACTTGCTGATGGATCATAATGGATGAGATTAGAAAGACTAAACTTTCACTTAGGAAAATATGTTCACGTAATGTATTTCGAAACCAGGAGGAACTACTAAACTGGGAAAAATGAGTTCAAGTAATAAACTGAATTAAAGTAATGAACTCAAGTAATAAATTAGAAAAATGATTCAACCAGGTGTAGATCTTATTTATACCTTGATTTTTAGAGTCTCTCCTTCAAAGAATTTAAAATTATTCAAATACAGTAGTTCTCCCCCTTATCACAGTTTTACTTTATGTGGTTTCAGTTACCTGCAATCCAATTGTCGCCCAAAATATTAAATGAAAAATTCCCGAAATAAAGATTTTATAAGTTTTAAATTGCACTGTGTTCTGAGGAGTGTGATGAAATCTCTCCCAGTCCTGCCTGGGACATGAATCACGCCTTTGTCCAGCATATCTACTGCATACACTGCCCACCGTGAATGACTTAGTAGCCAGGCGTGTGCTCCAGAACCCTTATTTTACTTAACAATGACCCCAAGGCACAAGAGTGATGCTGGCAATCCCGATATGCCAAACAGAAGCCAGAAACTTTATCACAGGTATGTATGTATAGGAAGATACATAGTAGTTATACGGTTTGGTTGGTCCTAGCCAAGGTTTTGGGCGTCCCCTAGAGGCCTTAGAACATATCCCCCGTGAGTAAAGGGGGACTTTTGTAAATCATTACAAATACTAAGAAAATTTACAAATTCCTACAAATGTTTTGACTTTGCAAACATAAAAGAGTAAGTCATGGATAAGAGAAAAGCTAAGAAAAAAACAGAAAATAAAACATCCCTAGGACGGTGTGGTAATGAAACCCATAGCTAAGACCAGAGGCCTCTGAGACGGCAGTTTCCCCCCCAGAGCCAGGAACTTCACTATTTCCTCTCTACTCCTTGTATCCTCATGGCTGGCAACAATTAAGTCAAGAAAACCCAAGTTATACTTATTTCCTCCTACTACAACCTACAACGTCAACAGACTTCAAATGTATGCACACGTACCCACAACATTAAGAACTGTTTCATTACTTGAAGATAAAACTGAGGACGGTTTGCTGGGGAGGATGAGCAATGTGGTGAGCAGAATGATGGCACCCCAAAGATGTCCACGTCCTAATTCTCACGACCTGAGAACATGTTAGGTTACAACTAAGGTAACAGGGAATTAAAGTTGCTAATCAGCTGACCTTGAGCTGGGGAGATTAATCTATTTTATCCAAATGGGCTCAATGTAATCACAAGTGTCCTTAAAAGGTAGAAGCGGGAGGTAGAAGGAGTCAGAGGAAGATGTAACAATGGAAGCAGGATCACAGAGATATTCCATTATTGGCTTTGAAGGTGGGGGACTGGGACTGGGAGCCACGGCGTATAGACTGTCTCTAGAAACTGGGAAGGCAAGTAACAGATTCTCCCCAGGGCCTCCAGAAAGGATTGCCGACCTGCCAACACCTGACTTTAGCCCCGAGTCCTGTATCAGACTTCTGACCTATAGAACTGGGAGATACTAAATCTGTGTTGCTTAAAGCCACCAAATTTGTGGTAATTTGCTATGGCAGCTACAGAAAACCTAATACAGGAGGGAAAATAGAGTTATCCCTATCTGTTGTCAAACTGCAAAAACCACGTATAACTGGCAAAAAGACTGGTTCCTCCCCACCCAGAGTTATAGGGAATTGGTAGAAAAACAAGTATTTATCTACTCTGTCACAAGAAAGGGATATTATGTTTAATTGAAAAATCCCAAGAACTAAAACAGGAATAACTGCTGTCTTCAGTATTACCACCCCTACGGTACTACAGAGTAAGAAAAGTCAATGTGGATCCACAATACGAAGACAACATTAGGAGTAACTGTAAGTTACCATGTACTGAATATGTACACTGTATGTCTATATTTCATTTAATCCTCGCAAAAACCCTGCAAGGCAGCTGTTATTATCCCCATTTTACAAATGACAAGCCTAAAGCACCAACAAGTGTGACAATTTGTCTATCACATAAAAGAACCATACCTGGCAGAACTAAGACTCTAACCCAGCATTCCCTGACTACAGGTCACCCGGTCACTGCTTTATAGTGTTTGGATAGGTGGGTGTGGGGAATGTGTATACTCTATTCAAAGTGTCAATGTAGCACCAAACTTGGAACCAGAAAACATAGGTGTGATGAAGCTCTATCATGTATTAGCTGTACCACTATAAGCTCTAAAATTTTATGTTTAAATCTAGAAAATGATATTACTAACCATTTTCATGGATCCTCAGTTGTCTCACCTATAAAGTGGGGATGACATCTCCAGAAGATGACATGGCAGATTACAGGAGACGATGCATGTAAATAACCTACATGGAGTGGTACCCAAGTGTCTAGCACACAGCAAGTATCACATGTGGGAGCCTGTGACATCCAGGGCTTAGCACTATGCCTGGCACTGAACGGGTTTTACCAATATATGTTGGACAATCAACGAAGATTAATGTTATATATACAAAAGCTTCTTCTAGTTCTAGATGGGAATGTAAATTGTTTTCATTACCTTCTAGGACAGACTGCAAGCTGCGTACTCCACAGCCTGCTCCCCTTTCCTTCACACCAACAGAATCCTGCTACAGTGGACTTGTACTGTGCCCTGCTAAAAACATTCCCAGCCTCCTAATGACACGGGTGGTCATGGGATCTAGTCTGGCCAATAGAATGTGAGCCCGGTTGTTAGGGAGAGCTTCTGGAAAGCTTCTCAGAAAGCAGGCACCTATTTCCTACCCTTTGCCCTTTCCTGGCTTCAAACTGGGCGATGCTGCCTGAGGTGAAGCAGGTGTCTTGTGATCACCAAGCAACAAGCACACCTCCAAAGGCCTGGTCCCAGTGACTGGGCAGACACTGAAGGGATGCAGTGGACCCTCTGGAGGGAGCACTGCCCTGATGTGACCTTGATTTCGGCTCCAGGAAACTGATTTTGGACTCACTCACTTTGTGGTGAACTGTTATAGCAGCCTCAGGAAACCAATACAGTAACTGACAGGATATCAAGGCACACCAGAATCTTGTATTTACTACAACTAAACAGGGAGAAGCACTAATTACAGTCTTTTTGAAGCTTTTTCTACTTGCATGTACTTGTTTATGGAGTCAACTCGCAATTACTTGTGATAATTTTAATGGGTGAACAAAGGCATGACCCATTGTAAGAAACTTCACTTCACTCAGTAACTTCAACTTCTTCTCATCCTCCCCTCCGAGCTATTCCTCATCACAGGCACAATCAGCAAACATGGACTGGAGTTTCAGTAGTTTTTCCTTCATCCAGTCTAGCCTATGGCAGAGATTTTAAGGCAGTAAGACTGTCCCCAAGGAAATGATTCAGGATGGGGAAGGAAAGGCGTGAAGGGAAAAGTTCAGGGTAGGTCCTAGAACCCCCGTTTAAGAGTCTGCCAGGCCAGAGGCAAAATCCCACCACGGCAGCATGGCAGGCACACCACTGGCTTGTCTTCACTTCAAGGCCTTAACTCTACTGTTTCCTTGGCACCAGACAAACCATCTGCATCCCAACTACACTTGGTACAATTTTCAATGCGTTTCATTATGCCAGCTTAGAATAAATCCACGGACTGTCTGCCTGCCCGATGAGAACTATGTACAGATGAAGAACTATGCACACATCTCCTAGGTACTGATACAGCCAACACTGCAGCACCACTATGAAGAGTCTTCCCTGAAAAAATTAAGGACAGATTCTTGGTCTGGCACATAAATCCCCTCCTCCAAAATCCTAAACTACTCCAACTGTTAGGCAAGCACCAGCACAGTTTGTACCCTCAGCCTGGCTATCCCTTTTCCTGCCATCACTGAAATTAGAATATAAAGACGACCGTGAAAAATGGAGAAGGAAAAAAAAAAAGTCAAAAACAACATAGAAGCAACTTCTGGAGTTACAGAACAGGGTTAACACAGATGACCTTTTAGCTACTCTTCAGCTCTACAAGCCTATCATTCCATTCCATTTCATAATTATGAAAGAGATTACAAGTTCGAAGAAATTTTAACATGACAGTAGAATTAAATTTCTCAAAATAAAGGAAAAGTGAAGAAAATCTCCCCCAAAGTTGAGCAAAATAATAAAACGCTGAAAATAAAGAGATGGCATTTTCGAAACACCAAAACTACCAAAACTAACTACCGTTGTTTCTCCGAAAATAAGCCCCAGTTAAGATCATCAGCCAGACAGACACATTTAGTACGTTATGACGATGTTCCAGAAGATGACATGACTGTGTTTTAATAAGTGTAGATTGTTGTACACGAAAAAGTAAGACATCCCCTGAGAATACAACCTAATGTATCTTTTGGAGCAAGAATTAATATAAAACTCGGTCTTACTTTCAGGGAAATATGATATTAGACCCAGTCTTATTTTCAGGGAAACACGGTAGTCTAACTACTAAATAATTAAAGTTTCATAAAGTAAACGGGCAGGAGACATCAAAGAATTAAAGTTTTTCATAACTGAAAGACAGGAGTTTCCAAACAAAAAAAGGCCCCCTCAAGATGAAAATCAACTAGCCCAAGGCATAATTTGAAATTTCAGAATGCCAGGAATAAGAGAAGATCCAATAAGCTTATGGAGAAGTGAGGGGGGAGGGGGACATAATACGCAAAAGATTATAAATCCCAGTCGCATCAGACTTTCAACAGCACTGGCAGCTAAAAGAAAATGGAGCCATAACATAAAAATTCTGAGAAAACGACTTCCAAACTAGAATTCTATACCCATCAAAACTGAAAATCAAATGTCAGGGTACAGTACGAAATTTTCAGATATGCAAAATCTCAAAAATTTACCTCCCACACAATCTTTCTCAGGAAGCTACTGGAGGAGATACTACAGGAGATGTAAAAAATGAGAATAAATCAAGAAAGAGGAAGATGTGATACAGGCAAGACAGAGAGAAGTAAAGGGAATCTCCAGGATGATGCTTGAAGAGAGATATAAGGATGATTGCTATGAAGTAAGCCCAGAGTCGGAAATTCTGGCTGTAGGAGGTCCGAAAATCCCAAGAGAGACACACCAAGATAAAATTGATTAAATGACAAATGTATTTAAAAGTACTGAGAGGAGTTCTATATAATTGTGAAAGAGGTGGGATGAATCAGCAAGTGACCAAAGGAAACTTTTAAAAAATGGGAAATAGGAAAGGAGGGAGGGGATTATAAGTTAGAAGCATTTGACTTGGTATGTGAAATAATTTGAATAACCAACTAAAAAGTTACAAAACACTTTCAATTATGGACATTTTACCTCTATGATGTTGAGGCAGTAAACATAAAATCAATAGAGAAACATTTAAATTTCCATATTGTGAGTTAAGATTCAATACGACATAAAACATTTTTAAAGCATATATATGCCCACTGCTAAAAAAATCCCTTTAAAGAAGTTTATAATATGAAGGAATTAGCATCTAAAAAAACTCAACAAGTAATTTTAGAAGGAAAACACAGAACTTTAAAACTGAAAGAAACGTACACTTTTACATTAGATGAAATTTGCAAAGTAGCCAATTTCCCACTCAATAACTGTCATTCTGCTGTCATATCTGATGTAATAATCGACAGATTTTTTAAAATGCTATTATGTTAATATAACCTATCACAAATAACGGTTTTAAAAACGAATTTTTGTTTTGCAGACAATGTAGTAATTTAAAAAGCTTGCTCATGGTCATGTATAATTAATACCTTATATGTCCAGATATTCAAATGCAGTTTTAGGCTGCATTTAACATTAAACATCTTTAATATTTAATGATGCCCTCTAGGTTGAGTATCCATTTCACTGTATCAATTCCTGTAGTGTGATACTTAACTTTTTTAGACCGTTGAATCCTTTGAGGATCTTGGGAAAGCAATCATTCCTCTCCAAAGAAAACACATCCATGCACAAATAAACATGTGCATGCAATTCCATTTACTCATTCATTCATACAAATATGGAATTCATGTTATGACCACAGGACTGTGCTAGGTACTGGGCATTCAGCAGTGAACACAATATAGGCACATTCTAGACAAATATTACATAGCTAATGACACAATTAACTCCACAGTTTAAGTCATAAGGACTACACAGTGCTATGCGACGAGGTGGAAGACAAGAGCTAAAGATACAGGCAGCGGCCAGATCATGTTAAGGATTCTGGTCTAATAACAACAGAAAGCCACTGAAGGGTTTTAAACCAAAGAACAAATGGATAAAGATCTGACTTCGTGGTATCCCTGATCTCCATCCATAAACCAAAAATTAAAATCCTTTTTCTAAATAATACACAGAATGGTCTTGAAGAATTCCATAAATTGGTTTTTAATACAGGCAATCCTTGCTTTGTGTAATAGTGTAGAACTATGAAAATGACCATGCAAGCTGTAACCATAAAAAAAATCTTCATAATCAATATAAAAAATTATAATTGGTCAATGAGAATTTCTTTGTCAAAACACTAAAAACTCCCTTAGTGTCATTTATAAGTATTATATACAGGGAACTGAAGGGAAAAAGAAACTAATATTTGTTTAGTATACTGTAATTTAAAACATTAGAAATATTGAGAATTTGAGTGCTTTGTTTAAAAATGTATCAAGACTAGTTTGAACAATGTTTGCCTTCTTCCCGCGTATAACCTATGAAACGCAGTGAGCACGCTTGGCCAACTTTCTTACTCCTCTCTAGGTTTGGAACAGCTTCCAAATTTAATCCTTTGTACTTTCAATACCTGTGAGCGTTCCTTTAATGTAACGTGTTTTGTTTGGTGTCACTTCCCCTTAGATATTGTCATTCTTGTCATCACCAGTTTCCTCATTTATGTCATTTGCCTCACAGAGTTTCTCTGGTGGACAATGTCAGCATTCCCACGGTCAGGTAATACTTCTACAACTCCACTAATGTATGATTTAGAATTCATTTCCAGCATTGTTACTTACCATTTACTTGCTGCACTTTTATCTTTGTTGGCCAATTCCTTCATTTGATTATCCATTTTTGTAAAATGTTAAGTTTATCACTGAGAAACAAGAAAGCAACACAACTACAGGCTCTGCTGACTGCCCAAGAACTGAGTGACAGATGCATAGTGACCAATCACTGACAGGCTTTGGAAGTGGAATGACTGGTCACTGATCAAGACACACATTTGTGATTTACCCAGTGGTCTAAGAACTGAAAAGCTAGCAGAGAAGTTTGTACTTTATGTAATCACTCTGTGTTGTTGGGAAACTGGTTTTGTTTAACTGAACTGTGGTAACTAAATTCATACAAATCAAAACTGCAAAGCAAGATCTGCCTTTATACAGTCAGCAACGTGATACCATCCATTTATGAAACTTTTCTAAATAGGTTATGTGAACAAAATACTTTAGCATCATCCAGCATCTTTTTCATCCTCACAAAAGCTGACACATATTCCCTTAGACAAAATAACACCGCTATCCCAACTGGTTCATTTAGAAGAACACCAAAATTTACATACCAATTTACACCATGGAAGGAACCATCAGAGAGGAGAGGTAAAAGCAGCATTTAAAATGTTACAAACAATGAGAATTTTTGCCTAATTTTTTAATACGACAAAAAACACATTGCCTATGTATTACTAAGGATAATTCATAATTCATCAAGAGTTTTAAGTAGGGACAACTCAAAACCAACATGGTTTTCTAAAACATTCAATTTCAAAACTAAATTTAGGGCAGTGGCTAAAATCATGGACTTTGAACTCAGACTTGTGTCTTAGCTTGGTCACTTGTTAGCTGTAAGACACTGAAGGAAAAAATCTTAATATTTCCAAGTTCCTCTTTCCTCAAGTATAATGTAGAGGAAACAACTGTGTAAAATATGTGGTCCATAGTAAGTGCTCAATTCTAATTATCATCAATTTTATTATTTTTAAAAGCAATTTAAAACTTAAATTTGAGAAGACGATGCACCTAAATATTTGCCTTTAACATGTGTGTGTCAGCCCTGGCCCACATTCTTGGCTTATGACAACTTAGGACATTAAGCAGCCAGTGATTACTGCGGACACTGTACTGTCCTAGCATCACTGCCCACAAAAGCTGCGAAATGGGGAAGGGGACGCAAGAGCCCAGCAGAACCTGACGTTCAAATGCATTCCCCAGCCAACACACAGACCATCACAGAGAACAAAAGAGGCTCAAGGTTTTTGAGCATCTTTGAACCAATCTTTAACAGAATACTCAGCTATACAGACACAATGGCAACCCTTAGGAAGCCAAGCTTTATATATATATATATATATATATATATATATATATATATATATATATATATATATATATATATATATATGAATGAATGAATGAGTACAGATATTT
Source organism: Rhinolophus sinicus (assembly GCF_036562045.2). Classification (NCBI taxonomy): domain Eukaryota; kingdom Metazoa; phylum Chordata; class Mammalia; order Chiroptera; family Rhinolophidae; genus Rhinolophus; species Rhinolophus sinicus. The sequence continues at coordinate 36,884,478 of NC_133752.1, forward strand.
AGCAGCCACACTGCAAAGAAGACAAAACTCACAGATTCACAGATTTTGTCTATAAAAACTATAAAACCTGAACAGAATGCAGGGAGCAGCTATTTGAAGACTGTGAACACAGAATAGTAGCAGGCAGATTAGAGAAGCCCAGAATTTGAAGTACCACTGAACTAGTAATGAGCTTACCGTCCCCACCCACCACCACGCAATCACTAGGGTCAGCACGGAAGTGACCAGCAGGGCACAAACACAAGAGTGCTCCAGGAGAAACCCAAAATTCTGGCTCATGGAACAGGAAATGGAACTCCTAGTGCTCAAATAGTACAGATACCCATCCACCTTCTTTTCGCTTTTCTCTCCTCTCACACCCCAGGCCCCAAGTGACCCATGAGAGTGTAGGACACAAGAGTTCTTAGAATGAGGCATTTTCCTCTCTTCTCAGTGAAACCGTGGTCCAGAGAGGGTGGGGCCAAACCCCATGCTTTTTTCTCTGTGTCCTCCTGGCATTTGGCCCGACACAGGCACAGTCCTGGAAGTGTGCAGCAGACAAATAACTGAACCCCAGCTTTCTGCCCACAGGTCCAAAAAAGAGGACTCCTAACGAACAGAAAGTACTGAGGAGGAACTCCAGAAAGTGACCCATAAAGTTGCTTATAATACAAAATCAGGTGCTTGTGAGAACAGAACTAACAGATTAGCCAGGTCTCAGACCAAGCACGAGGACAGATCTGAATAGCACCGCAAAGCCTTTAAAAAGTGGAACGACATTGGGACCACAGCCCAAAGGCAGGTTAGAACTTGCAGCCTAAATCCAACCAGAGTAGTAGCCTGCTAAAATAAAAATATCAACATTCCGCACAGGACTTAAACAAGACTCAAGATCTCATTATAATTCAAAATCTCCAGGATACAGTCTAAAATTAATCAGCATATAAAGACCCAAGAAAACTTCAACTCACAAGGGAAGTGAGTCAACAGACACACCAATGCTGGCATTAATAATGTTGGCATTAACTGACAAAGACTTTAAAGCAGCTGTTATCAAAATGCTCCAATAAGTAATCAAGAATAGTCTTAAAACAATGGGAAAAAAATCTTTGCAAAAATAGATATAAAAAAATTTTTAAATTGAAAACTACAATAGCTAAAATTAAAAACTATATAGACTCAATAGCATGATGGAGATGACAAAGATTCAATGAACTAAAATATCAAGTTATACTATTCAAACACAGAAAAGATTTTTAAAAAATGAACAGAGCGTCAGGGACCTATGTGATAACAACGAACATTGCTAAGAGTAAAGAGAAAAATTACATAATGCTAGAAAAAGGCCAATTAACTAAGATGACAGTCTAACAGTCTGAACTGTACATATCAACAGCAGAGCTTCAAAACGCATGAAGCAAAAAGTGACAGAAGTGAAAGCAGAAAGAGAAAAATCCACAATATAGTTGGAAACAAAAATCAACACCCATTTGCGATAAAAGCTTTCAGTAAGCTAAAAGAGAATTTCCTTAACTTGATAAAGACCATCTACAAAAAGTCTCCAGATTGTATCATATTTAATGTGCAAAAACAGAATGCTTTCTCCACAAGCTAAGGAATGAGACAAGGATGCCCACCCAACATTCCTGTTTTCACATCACACTGCAAGTCTTATAATTTAACTAGGCAAGAAAACATAAAATGTATGAAGGCTGGAAAGGAATGAAACTCACATAATTATTTATATAAAAATAACAAGGGAAAAAAAAACTCCCAGGTCTAAAATATTGGTTTAGCAAGGTCACAAACACAGTATCAACACACAGAAATCTACTGTATTTCTATAAACTGTGAAAAATTACACAAAACAATGGCATTTATAATCACCTCTCCCAAAATTAAATAATACAAATTTAACAGAACATGTACAGGAGCGGTATTCTGAAAAACTGAAAAACAATGACAAAAGAAGTCAAATAAGATCTAAATAAATAGAGATCCTGTGTTTGTGGACTGGAAGATTAAACAGAGGAAAAATGTCAATTCTCCCCCAAAATCATGTATGTCTTCAGCAATTCCAATGAAAATCCCAAAAGTTATTTATTTTAGCTACAGAAAAAATGATTCTAAAATTTATATGAAAAGACAAATGAACTAGAATAGCTAAAACAATTTTGAAAAAGAATAAAATTGGAGGCATCTTATACTTTTTGTTATATTAAGAAATATTGTTTTTCTGTTTCTACTCCTAAAATAATACTAGGGACTAGTGTTGAATCTTACAAATACAGTTTACTCATCTACAGAAGCAATTGTATTTTTTTTGTATTTGATATAATGAGTTGATGTATTATAGTAATAGCTTTTTCTGTTACTTAATTATTTCTACTTCCCTGAAATAAACTAGCTGACTATGGTGCATTATTATTTCATATACTGCATAATGTAACTTGGTAATATTTGTTTTACAAAGTTGTGGTCATTTTATGTCTCTCGATATGTATTGCTGGCTATTTTAATTCAGTTTTCTTGCTGATTTCTTCCCTTTCCTGTCTACCTGCTAGTATTTCACTATTACTACCAACTATTATTATTAATACTACCAACCTTTATTATCTAACCCTCCCCATACATAATAGGGAAGAAGCCATTACTTCTGCTTCAGAGTCTTGTCTCAAAAATAAAAATAGCCCTGTCATGTTCTTAATGAGTAAAAAGGACCAGGTGGTGAGTATCTATAGAGGAAGGTTTCCATCAGGCTGGGTTAGCAGCATATCATCTTCCATTACAGATAACAGCTTGTCACGCCTCCATTCAACATTTGCTAGTGGGAACTACCATTTGTTCAGAGCCTTTTTGAACATCAGACACCTTACATGTGTACTGTCCCATTCAAACTTCACACTAATCATAGGAACTGGATATTAATATTATTATTTTATAGACAGGGAAACCGTAAGCAGGGGAGGGTTACATAATCTAATAACTCAAATGGCTGTTAGGTGGCAGAGCTGGAATTTAAACATAGGGCTCTCTGGCTCCAAAGTCCACTTTCTTTCCATACAGCTGAAGGCTCACAGGGCAGTGCTCTGAAGAAGCAACAGCTCAGTAAAGGGGTAAGATACAGGTCTGCACTGCCCCTACCCCAGTACCTTGCCCTACGCCATCTCTTCCATTAGGCTGTCTCTGAGTTGTATCCTTTATAATAAACCAGTAAACACAAAGAAAAACAAAACAATCTAGCACCATATGGGGGAGAGGGGAGGACACAGATGAGATCAAGATATAAGAAAACATTTATGAGAAATGGCTAAATAAAAATTTTAACTTAAAATTTTAATAACATAAATATGAAAAATATGTAAAGATGTCTCAGTATATAATAAGAATTGTCAAAATGATAAAGTCAAAGGGAGAAACATAGGACTGGTCTCAAGCATAATCATATTTACCACTTAATAAACATTCTACAAAAGATTAAACGTTTTTATTCACAGAGCTTATATTATTGTATGGTAATTCTCTTATCAGCAGTAATAATTTCTTTATTAGACACTATAGCAACCCATGTTGTCAAGCATAGACAAGAAAATAGAATTTTTTTTATTTAATTCTGTTGAATAATAAGTAGATTAAGAGATGTACTATGTACCTTGAAAACTCCTGGGGATACATAGCAAACTGTTAACAATCCTGGGAAATTAAGAGATAAACTGGGGGTAGGGGAGAGGCAGATGCCCCTCACTTTAAGTTCTCTGCAACTAACATGTATTACCTTTTTTAACTTCCCCATCAAATACTATAATAAAACAAATACTCAGCATCAAAACTATACTAAATAGAATTTAACCATCCTGATTCACAAGCAGCTCCCAGAAAGGACTTACATAAACAGAATGAACTCATGAACTTATAAATTGTACTACTGAAAAGTTTTAAGTGCTAAGCATGTCACTCCACTAGATTACCAATCTTTTATGTTTTAAAAATGCAACCTCTAAATAATAACAATGGGCAAACATTGCCAGAATGTTATACAGCACGGTTTTTTAATCCCTCCTGGTGGGTTACAAGCAAACCCTTTCTTCCGCATTTTCGAATAAAAAGAACAAAATAAAACAAAAAACTACCTACCTATCTTAGACCTACTAGACACAAGGAAGAGGAAGGAATAGGGTGACATTTAAGTTCAGGAAAATGCCCTTTTAAGAGGATACAGGTCTGGGGGATTTGCGGTCAAGATGGAAGAGTAGGTAAATGTTATGCTTACCTCCACTCACCACATCAAAATTACAACTAAACTACAGAACAACTACCATTGAAAATCGCTGAAGTCTAGCTGAACATAAGTCCTGCAACTAAGGCCATACAGAAGAAGCCACCTTGAAACTGGAAGGAGTGACAGAGACACTGAAGGGTCTGGTCCCACATCCACATGTGGCAATTAAACATCTGGAGAGATTATCTCAGCTGCAGAGGTCCCCTTGGAAGGAGTGAAGGGTCCCAGCCCCACACCAGGCTCCCCAGCCCAGGGTTCCAGCGCCAGAAAGAAAAGTCCCCACAACTTCTGGCTGTGAAAACCAGCGGAGATTGTGGTTGAATGAGACAAAGAACTACTGGAGTCCCAGGGTTGCCCTTAAAGGGCCAGCACATGGACTTACTTGCTGACTCACTCTGAGCTCCAGCAGCTTGAAAGGCAGCAGGGACATACGGGGAAGAACTGAATTGTCTGGCTCCAGGCTGAGGGCTAGCTGGGCAGCTTTGTTGGAGGGGCAGCTTTCTCCCAGACAGAAGTGCTGGCGGAAGGCATTATATCTTTGTTGAGCCTTCCCCTCCTCCTGGCCTGCGGACACAGGTGATTGCCTTCATCAACCTTGCTAACACTGTTTGCCCTGCCTTGATGACTCCTTGATATAGAGTCTCACCCAATTTGCGGGCCCAACCAAGCTGCTTCCAATAGCTTTTCCATACAAACAGCTTGTCTTGACTCACGCTGAGGACTTTCCTAAAAATCTCTTAAAGGTTCAAAAATCCCAAACAAGCAGCATCTGGCCTCATCGTGCCCCATACCTCTTGCTGAATAGCCCCAAGCCTGGCATCAGTGGCAGCTGGCCTTGGCCCATGGCTTGGCCTCTCCCAGGTACCTCCAAGCCCAGTATAGTTGGCGACCATTTGTGAATTGCTTTGGAGCTCATGCCAGGTGGCACTGGGCAAGGCACAGTCTGCTCCTGAACTTGACCTGTGGCACGGCCCCTCCCCAGGAGGTCCGAGGGCCAGCACTCTTTGTAGGCTCAGACCCTGCATAACAATTCCTCCACTGTAGTCATGGCCACTCCTCACAACCCATCAGCCCGAGGGTGAATCTCTCCCATTGACTTGCAAACAGCAACCAAGGCTCAACTACAGCAGGAGGGCACACACAATACACACAAGGAACACACCTGGAGTACGAAGCTCAGATGATCAGGAACACTGCACCAATGGGCCCCACAGGACACCTACTACATAAGGCCACTCTACTACTACCAGGAGACACAGCAGCCCTACCTAACACACAGAAACAAACACAGGGAGGCTGCCAAAATGGGGAGACAAAGAAAAATGTCCCAAATAAAAGAACAGAACAAAGCTTAAAAAAAAAAAAACGTAGAAAAGCAATCTACCAGATGCAGAATTCAAAACACTGATTATAATCATGCTCAATAATCTCAGAGAGAACTTCAACAAAAAGACAGAAAACATAAAAATGGAGATAGAAAACATAAAAAGGAACCAGTCAGAAATGAAGACTACAACAACTGAAGCGAAGACTATATTAGAATCAACAGAATAGATGAAGCAAAGAATTGAATCAGCAATTCACAATATAAAGTAGCAGAAAACACCCAATCAGAACAGCAAAAAGAATTTTAAAAAAATGAAGACAGTTTAAGGGGCCTTGGAAGAACATCAAGTGTACCAATATTTGCATCATAGGGCTACCACAAGGAAAAGAGACAGAGCAAGGAATTGAAAACCTATTTGAAAAAATAATGAAGAAAAACTGCCCCAACCTGGCAAAGGAAATATGACATGTGATCGAAAACTATGGTGAATGTTTAAGTTTAAAAAAAAATTGTTACTGTAAAAAATGCATTGCCATTAATCTCCCTCTCTTTGAACACACTTATCCCATCATTCTTGCCACTTTCTGAAGCAGTTCTGGAAGTCCTCTTTCATGAGTGTCCAGTTAGCTCAGTTGGTTGGGGCAGCAGTGCTCTTAACAAGGTTGCCGGTTCGATCCCCATATGGGCCACTGTGAGCTGCACCCTCCAAAACTAGACTGAAACAACTACTTGACCTGGAGCTGATGGATCCTGGAAAAACACACGTAAAATAAACAAGTTTATAAAATAAAATTATGTGTGTATATATATATATATATATATATATATATATATATATACACACACACATAATACATACATATATATGATATATACATATATATGTATATATACATATATTATATATAATATATGTATATATACATATGTATATAAATGGTGAATGTTGCTGCCAAATGCCATCAAAGGGAAAGGCAGGGATTTTCAATACAAGAAGCGGCGCATTGAACCTAGTCACAGTGTGTGACAAGTGTCAACTTAGTTGGTACAGTCAGTCGGGTGTGAGCTACTGTTGAGAGAAGGTGTGTTTTAAAGTGTGTCGTAAATCATCCTCCAGCATGACAACACTCCAAGTCACACATCGCTTCTGGTATATGGCAATTTCTGTCAAATAAAAATATTATGTTATGTATTCACCTTATTCACTAGATCTGGCACCATATGACTTCTGGCTCTTTCCCAAAGTCAAAATGACCATGAAAGGTAAACGTTTTGAATCAATTTAGTACATCGAGGCAGCCATGACAGAGCAACTGAAGACACTCAAGAGACAGGACTTCTAGAACTGCTTCAGAAAGTGGCAAGAACAGTGGGATAAGTGTGCTTGAAGCAAGGGGGAGTATTTTGAGGGGGATTAATGGCAATGTGTCTTTTACTGTAATACATTTTTTATTTAAACATTCACCATATTGTTTGATCACACCTCGTAGACATACAAGCCCAGGAAGTGCAGAGAGTCCCAAACAAGATGAACACAAAGAGATCAAAACCAAGACACTTATTAAAATGCCAAAGGTTAAAGACAAAAAAAGAATTTTAAAGGCAGCAAGGGAAAAACAGTTAGTAACCTACAAGGAAGCTTCCATAAGAATGTCAGCTGATTTCTCAACAGAAACTTTGCAGGCCAGAAATGATGGGCAGGAAATATTCAGTGATGAAAAGCAAGAACCTACAACCAAGATTACTCTACCCAGCAAAGCTATCATTTAGAATCGAAGGACAGATAAAGAGCTTCCGAGACAAAAAGCTAAAGGAGTTCATCGCCACCAAACCAGTATTATAAGAAATGTTAAAGGGACTTCTTCAAAACGAAAAAAAAGAAACCATCAAAAATATGAATAAAATGGCAATAACTACATATCTATCAACAATTACTTTCAATGTAAATGTATTAAATGCCTCAATCAAAAAATAGGTGGGTTGAATGGATAAGAAAACAAGGCCCTTATCTATTCTGCCTACAAGAGACTCAATTCTGATTGTAAGACAGACACACAGACAGAAAGTAAAGGGATGGGAAAAGATATTTCATGAAAATGTAAACAGGAACAACAATAGGGGTAGCAATACTTATACTAGACAAAATAGACTTTAAAACAAGGCTATGACAAGAGACAAAGGACCTAATAATCCTACTTCTGGGTATTTATCCGAAGAAACCCAAAACACTACTTTGAAGGCACATATGCATCCATATGTTCACTTCAGCATTATTTACAATAGCCAAGATATGGAGGCAGCCTGGGAGTCAATCAGTGGATGCACGGATAAATTAGAGGTGATATACATATACAATGGAATATTACTCAGCTATAAGAAAAATGAAATCTTGACATCTGCAACATGGATAGACCTAGAGGGTATTGTGCTAAGTTGACTAAGTCAGACAAAGAAAGACAAATACCACATGATTTTACTTATATGTGGAATTTAAAGAACAAAATAAAAGAACAAACAAAACAGAAACAAATTCAGACACAGAGAACATTTTGATGGTTGCTATTAACAGATGGAAGGGGGGTTGGGGGATATGGGGGATAGGTAAAAAAGGGAAAGGGATTAAGAAGTACAAATCAATAGTTACAAAATAGTCATGGGGATATAAACTATAGCATAAGGAATAAAGTCAATAATATTGTAATAACTATGTATGTTGTCAGGTGGGTACTAGATCTATGGGGTCATCACTTCCTAAGTTATATAAATGCCTAATCACCATGTTGTACACCTGAAACTAATATAATATCGTACGTCATCTATAAGTGAAAAATTTAAAAAATTAAAAATAAAGAGGATATAGGTCTATTTTGTAAGTTCTAGAAATACTGCAACTAATAATTACTGTGATTTCACAACTGTAAGACTTGGTTGTTTCTATTTTAAAGCTTTCAACAAACAGAAAACTTAACAGTTCCCAAAAGCAATCAATTAGTATTAATTTAGCGCTCAATATATAAAAAGCATTCCTGTATGACAGTTTACTGCATTTGAAAGTACCTGTTTTAGGTACAAACTAAGGTATTCCATATAAAATTACTATTTAATAGCTTTCCCCATTATTGATACATATACATATACATACATACCGAGTGTGCCAAAAATGTACATTTTGGTCAACGTTGCTCAAGCAGTTGTTTGCCCTATCAGAAGTGTCTGGACGCTGATGGTAACCACTTTGAGCACTTCTTGTAATTGCAGAAATCAAACATGACTTGTATTCATTTTCTGTTATCAGTATATATTGAGTATTACAATTTTAATAGTCTTTTCCTTTCGTAAAATGTGTATACATTTTTGGGGGCACCATATATATATATACACACTCAGCTTCCCAAGGGGAGTACTTCAAAGGTGACCGTAGTGATATTAAGCAATGAGGTATGTAGCACTTTTTCTAGGATCAGTTTGCGAACTTAATTGTCATACCTTATGTTATCTCTTAATACTATGAGGTAGGTACTATTTATATACCTATTTTACAGATGAGAAAACTGAGATGAACAGATGTTAAATGACTTGCCCAAGGTCATGCAGCTATTACTGACAAGTAAGTAGACTACATGACTCTTTTGTCAAAACCATTTATAGGTCAGAAGACAGGCATACGGCAGGCAAGAGTGAAATAACTAAATCCTCTTCTTCTATTCCAGGAAGCCTAGAGAGAAGCCCTCAAACCAAATTATCAAGACGTAACAATAAAATCATGTTATTTAAAGACATGGAATTAAATGCCAAAATAATGTTTAAAATGTTGAAGGAAAGATAAATTCTAGGGATGCATGTAGATTATACAACATGACGATTATAGTTAATATACTGTGTCTTATAATTTGAAAGTTGCTAAGAGAGTAAATCTTAAAGTTCTCATCACAAGGAAAAATATTTGTAACTATGTGGGGTTATGGATATTAACTAATCTTACTGCGATATCATTTCACAATATGTACATATATCAAGTCATTGTTGTATACCTTAAACTTACACAATATTATATGTCAATTATTTCTCAATAATTGAAAAAAACGTTGGAAGAGATTACCTGGTATGGGGTGTGAGGATTATAGAATATTTGACTCAAGCCATTTGTATATCTTTACAAGAATCAAAACCACATTTTAAAAGTGACAGTATAATCTCCAAAATGTACAGTGCATGTATATTAAGGTTTACTTCCTACAGCCAGTGTTTTAAGTTGAATGCCATTTTCCAACTGAAAATCCATCTAAGAGACAAATTAGATGAAACTCCGTCTAAGAAACAAATTATTTTTGTATTCTGAGTTAAGGCATCTTGTCACCTGAAGCTGACCTTATACCAATTAACAACATTAAGGCAACATGTTTATACTTTCTGGCTCACAGTGTGACTGGACAAGTTACTCTCTGCCCCACAACTGAGTATCCCCCTAGTGGCCAAAAAGCACAGCCCACCTCTTTCAGGCTCTTCCCTGGGGGACATGAGCCTTGTGGTGAACTAGGCTTGACAGACTGGCCTCCAGGGGAACAATCAGATTGTTTGATTGAAACTCCTTTGTTTCACATCAATCCAATTTCCTTCCCAACACTGCTGTCTTCAGTGACCCACCCCTTACAGTGGGTATGTCTACACAGTCACCATTATTTGACTGTTCCTAGTTTCTCCACTCAAAAGACAATGTCATTTTATGACATAACACCCAGAACCCAATCATCAAATCTTCCTGAATTTTAAGTAAACAAAGACTTTTCTACTCTAATTGCAATTGCTTGCCATCTGGGGTGTATCAGAGCAGGTTCAAAAACATTTTTCTTTTTACCCATCTTCATCACAGAAATCTTGTAAAAAGAAATCTGGAGTAATCTTCGCTACTTAAAACAGAAAAAAAATAGCTGCTCTGACTGAGACAGGAGCAAGGAGCTGGGGCAGTTCTCACGTGTACCCAGCAACTGTGTTTAAATAATCAGGTATCTTCCTTTCCTCCAGTCAAACCTTACCTTCTTTCAAAAGTACAGAGATGATAATAACTGATTTGAAATACCATCTTCTCTGTAAAACTCCTCCTGTCCCCCAGTGGGAAATGATATTTCTTCTAAACCCTGTAGCAATCACTTCCTCCACAATTCAGTGAATAACCTATTCCATTGTTATCTCTACTATTGATTTGATTCTCAGGTAAACTTTGAACAAACTAAAAGCAGTATACATTTTTTTAAAGGAACTATAATCAAAAGCCTTCTCCTCCAACCTCACTTTATGGTGGACAGAGTAAAAAGCCCAGAAAAATATATAAAGACCAACATTTAGGACACACCTTAAATATTTATGGAAAATTATTTTCTTTTCATTTCAATTTTGAAAATTCACAAGATATAGAAGAATATAATTTGAGAGACTACTTTGAAAAGTATGGTGAGATTGAAACCACAGAAGTTATGGAAGACAGGCAGAGTGGGAAAAAAAGAGGATTTGCTTTTGTAACTTTTGATGATCATGATACAAGTGATAAAATTGTTGTTCAGAAATACCACACTGTTAATGGGCATAACTGTGAAGAGAAAAAGGTTATTTTTAAACAAGAAATGCAGTCCACTGGATCGCAAAGAGGTTGTGGAGTTGGATCTGGCAACTTTGTGGGTCCTGGAGGGAACTTCAGAGATGGTGGGGGTAACTCTGGCTGTGGTGGAAACTTTGCTGGAAGAGGAGGCTATGGTGGTGGAGGCGGCAGCAGAGGTAGTTATAGAGGAAGTGATGGTGAATAGAATGGATTTGGAGGTGATGGTGTCAATTATGGCGGTGGTCCTACCGTGTTTCCCCGAAAGTAAGACCTGGCCGGACAATCAGCTCTAATGTGTCTTTCGAAGCAAAAATTAATATAAGACCCGGTCTTATTTCACTATTATGTAAGACTGGGTATAATATAATATAATATAACATAATATAATGTACCGGGTCTTACATTAATTTTTGCTCCTAAAGACGCATTAGAGCTGATTGTCCGGCCAGGTCTTCCTCTCGGGGAAACAGGGCAGCTGTAGCAGCAGAGGAGGTTATGGGGGTAGTGGAGGGCCAGGATATGGAAACCAAGGAGGTGTACATGGCGGTGGTGGTGGAGGACATGATGGTTACAATGAAGGGGGGCATTTCGGCGGTAACTATGGTGGTGGTGGGAACTATAAAGATTTTGGAAATTATAGTGGAGGACAACAATCAAATTATGGACCCATAAAGGGGGGTAGTTTTGGTGGAAGAAGCTCAGGCAGTCCCCATGGTGGTCCCTATGGATGTGGTGGTGGAAGTGGTGGATATGGTAGCGGAAGGTTCTGCAAACTCAACAGAAAAGGGCTACAGTTCTTAGCAGGAGAGAGAGCGAGGAGTTGTCAGTAAAGCAGCAGGTTACTTTGAGACAGTCACCCCAAATGCATTAGAGGAACTGTAAAAATCTGCCACAGAAGGAACGATGATCCATAGTCAGAAAAGTTACTGCAGTTTAAACAGATAACCCTTCTTGTTCAGGACTGTCATAGCTACAGCCTGCAAAAAGTGCAGCTATTGGGTAATGCAATGTAGTGTCAAATAGATGTACATCCTGAGGTCTTTTATCTGCTGTAGCTTTGTCTTTTTCTTTTCATTACATCAGGTATATTGCCCTATAAATTATGGTAGTGGTACAGAAGTAAAAAACTAAGGAATTTTTAACTTTAAAAAGAAAAAGGAAAACTGGAAAATCCACAAATATGTAGAAATTAAACAATGCACTGGTAAACAACCAGTGGGTCAAAGAGGAGGACACAAGGGAAATTACAAAATACCTGAGACAAATGAAAACAAAATACCAAACATACCAAAATACACAACATACTAAAACTTACGGGATGCAGTAAAAGCAATGTTTGAGGGAAGTTTATAGCTACAAATGCATATATTAAAAAAGAAAATCTTAAATTAGCAAGCTAACTTTACACCTCAAGGAACTAGAAAACACAAATGGAATCTAAAACTAGCAGGAGGGAAATAATAAAGATTACAGCAGATTAATAAAATAGAAATATACAAAATATCAAACTAAGAGTTGTTTTTTTTTAAAGATCAACAAAACTCACAAACCCTTGAACTAACCAAGGAAAAAAATGAAAAGAAAAAGATTCAATTAATGAGGAGCGTAAACTTCCAGTGCATTCATTCTATGAAGCCAGCATTACCCTGATACCAAAGCCAAAATACACCACAGGAAAGCTACAAACCAATAGCCTTTGTAAATATTGATGCAAAAATCCTCAACAAAATACTAGCAAACAAAATTTAAGAGCACATTGAAAGGATTATATACCATGACCATGGAATTTATTCCTGTAATGCAATGGTTCAACATACAAAAATTAACTAACGTAATATACCACATTAACAGAATGATGGACAAAAACCACCTGATGCAGGAAAGCATTTGACAAGATTCAACACTCATGATAAAAACATTCAACAAACTAGAAACAGAAGAAACTGACTCAACATAATAAAAGCCATATATGAAAGGCCTACAGCTAACATCAGAGTCAATGGTGAAAAAGTGAACGTCTTTCCTTTTAAAACCAAGACCAAAAGGATGCCCACTCTGAACATTTCTATTCAACAAAGTATTGGAAGTCTTAGCCAGAGCAATTAGGCAAGAAAAAGAAATAAAAGGCATCCAACTAGAAAGGAAAAGTAAAATTATTTTGGTTCACAGATGACATGATCTTGTATGTAGAAAATTTCTAAAGATTCTAAAGTAAAAAAAACTGTTAGAACTAATAAACAAAATGAGTAAAGTTGCAGGGCACAAAATCAACATGCAAAAATGAATTGTGGGGCAGCCGGATGGCTCAGCTTGTTAGAGTGTGAGCTCGTAACAGGGTTGCTGGTTCAATTACCACATGGGATGGTGGGCTGAGCCCCCGTCACCCCCCCCCCCCGCAACTAGATTGAAAACGACGACTGGACTTGGAGCTGAGCTGCGCCCTCCACAACTAGACTGAAGGACACGACTTGACTTGGAGTGAGGGGTCCTGGAAAAACACATTGTCCCCCAATATTCCCCAATTAAAAAAAATTTTTAAAAATGAATTGTGTTTCTGTATAGTAACAATGAACAACTGGAAAAGGAAATTAAGAAAACAATTTCACTTACAATAGTATCAAAAAGAATAAAATACTTAGAAATTAATCTAACAAAGCAGTTCAGAAACTTGTACACCGAAAATTACAAAACATTCCTAAAAGAAATTAAAGACACAAATAAATGGAAAGATGTCTCATGTTTATGGATTGGAAGACAATATTGTTAAGATGTCAATACTACTCAAAACAATCTACAGATTCAAACAATTCCTATCAAAATCCCAAAGATGTTTTTTGCAGAAATTGAAAAAAAAAATCATCCTAAAATTTATATGGAATCTCAAGGGACCCCAAATAGCCAAAACAATTTCGAAAAAGATGAAGAAAGTTGGAAGACTCACACTTCTTGATTTCAAAACATATTACAAAGTTACAGTAATCAAAATAGTATGGTACTGTCACAAAGTTCTATAGACTAATGGAATAGAATGGAGTCCAAAAATAAGACTATTCAATATGGAAAGAACAGTCTCTTAAATGGTGTTGAGAAAACTGATATCCACATGCAAAGGAATGATGCTGTACCTTCTTATACCACATTCAAAATTTAATTCAAAATGGATTAAAGACCTAAATGTAAGGCCCCAAACTATAAAATTCCTAGAAGAAAACCGGAAAAGCTTCATGACATTGGATATGGTAACGATTTCTTCAATATGACACCAAAAGAACAGGCAACAAAAGTAAAAGTAAGTAAGTGGGGCTGCGTCAAACTTTTATGACTTTTGTTCATCAAGACACAATCAACAGGGAAGAGGCAACCTACAGAGTGGAAAAAAAGATCTGCAAATCATATATCTGATAAGGGGTTAATATGCAAAGTACACAAACACTCCTACAACTCAATGAGGAAAAAAAATCAAATAACCTGATTAAAATATGGGCAAAGGACTTAAATAGACATTTCTCCAAAAATGATATTCAATTGGCCAACAAACCTATGAAAGGTACTCAACATCACAATCATCAGAGAAATACAAATCAAAACCCCATGAGACAGCCTCACACATTCACTAAGATGGCTACTATTTAAAAACAAAACAAAACAAAAATAACAAAAAAAACCCAAAACCTGAAAATAACAAGTGCTAGTGGGGATTTGGAGAAGCTGTAACCCTTGTGCACTGTTGGTGGGATTGTAAACCACTTTGTAAACCATACTGGCATGGTGCAATGCTATGGAAAACAGATGGTGGTTCCCCCAAAAATTAAAAACAAAACTATTTAACGATCCAGCAATTCCACTTCTGGATATACATCCAAAAGAATAGAAAGCAGGGTCAAAGAGATATTTGCACAGCAATGTTCATAGCAGCACTATGCACAATAGACAAGAGGTGGAAGCAACCCAAATGTCCATCAAAGAAAGAATAAACAAAATGTGGTATGCACAATGAATTCTCTGCAGCCTTAAAAAGGAAGGAAATGCTGTCACATGCTACAGCATGGATGAACATCGAGGACATTATGTTAAGTGAAATAAGGCAGCCACAAAATGACAAAGACTGTATGATTCCACTTGTATGAGGCATCTAACACAGCCAAATTCACAGATAGAGAAAGAATGGTGACTATTAAGGTTGGGAGGAAGGAGCAAAGGATAGTTGCTATTTAATCTATACAGAGTATCAGTTCTGCAAGATGAAAATATCCTGGAGATCTGTTCCACAACAATGTAAATATACTTAACACTGTTGAAGTGTACACTTAAAAATAGTTATGATGGTAAAGTTTGTATGTGCTTT